>NC_090931.1:292235161-292856411 GCF_040938575.1 Ambystoma mexicanum
TGATGACCAAAGCATGGGGAATGCTCAAAATGGATCAATCATGAGCAAACCCTTTCCAAAAGCTCATCCAATGGGGAGGCAACAGGCTCTCTGAGAGATAGTGGTATGTGCGCTTGGAAGAGGTACTGCAGGAGTTTGGTACAAGTTGACAGATTTGTAAGGAGGCTGAGAGAGAAGTTGGGAGGAAAACAGAGGAAATGAGGAGGCTGGAAAGAAAGGGGGGTGACAACAGAAGCTGATTAAGGAAGGGTAAAAAGAGATGGCAGGAGGGAGACTTCAGCAGGAGGGGGCCTCAGGAGAGGCACACACAAGATCATAGCAGGGTGGCAGGAGGTGATGGGGAGACATCAGTAGGTGACAGGAGAGAGACATCAGTAGGACATCAGGAAGGAACGTGAGCGCTTGTTTCACTTAAGAAAGGGGTTGTGGGCAAAGCCCCAATCAGAAGGGGCTAAGCTCATGCTAGGAGGAGGAATGAGCACTTGGCATGGTCTCAAGCAGGATCAGGACACAGGCGAGGAATAAAGAGGTGGTGAAGAGGGGAAAAATGTAGTCCCTACGAAAGGAAGAGATTATGCCCTCTTAAACCATTCTCTGGTCACTGGGACAACCAAGGTGGAAGGAAAACTCAATGTATCATCTACATCTCAAGGCAGACACACAGTGATGTCTATCAGACCTATGAGGAGAAGCAGAGGGGGTCAGTTCTCTCCTACACCAGAAGACCAACCGGAAGAATGAGTGAGAGAAATCTCAAGAACCCTTTTATAAGTACTTGTTTCTCGCATTTTTTACTTCAGAATTGTGATTCCAGATGCAGATCGTGGCAAAGGAGAGAGACATTGATTTTTTTTCTTTGATTCCAACAGAGTAGGGATGGACGAGCCATCCTGCACATTTCAAGAAAGGCACTTCTTTTTCTTGTGAGCTGTGCATTGTCTTCATTTTAAGGGTTTCTGATGGGGCCAACCTAAAATGACTGGCTGTCTAGATCTGACTGATGTCATATTCATGTGAAGCTCAGAAAAGAAAAAAGTAAAGCATCTTAGAACCATACTCTTGGTGTCTGATGATCTATGTCTTTGATATGACTTGGCCTAGTGTTGCGGAAAGAGATTTCAGCAATTATAGTACATTATTTAGCTCATAACAGTACTCCTGAAGTCTTTGTCGGTAGGTTTGGGATGAACTTAAGGTGGTTCTCTGTGGGGAATTTATTTGCCATGCCAAATCATACACTAGAATGAGTGAATTCATACTTTTAACCTGGAGGCTGATGTAAAAGTCAAAGAGGAAGGCCACAAATTGAAAGTCTTGGAAAAAGCATTACGAGAACTTTGAGTTGCCATGGCCAGATTAGAGGCCTAGCCGGCCCATCGTACTGCGCATTCTTTAATCCAGACTAAGCAAGTCTCCTGTATGAGGGGGGGGGAAAGGTCAATAGGCTAATGCCTATAAATGTAGACTCACTAGGTCTCCTGTCTGTTGAAAAGGGAGGGGGCCCTCCCTTCAATATGGAAAGAAGGAAAAGGCACACATTATATCTGATTATTATAAGGTGCATCTGTCTGGGTGGTTGCTGACTCATGATATGTAACATGAACACATTGAGGAGGCAAACCTTCTCTGCTTTTGGAGCAGGATCAAGGCCCCTCCCCCCCCCCCCCCCCCAACGCCCTTCAAGGTTCCCATTTCTAAGGAATATGTAGAACCGATTATCTCATCACTAGAAAATAAAGGTCTCGAGCCTGACGTCTTTTCAGCCAGGTGGGCTTGTTGTGGTAATATTTTATGGCTCAGGCTTTTGAAGCACACACTGCCTTCGACTGGATCAACTGGGCCTATGTCTTTGAGACACTGATACTTTTAGGGTTTGTTTGAATTTAGTGGGTGTGGGCTGAGCAGCCTTTCATAACACTAGCAATGGGATTACATCTAAGCATAAACTTACAGACCGTTTTGGGATCACAAGGGGCACCCTCTCGTTCTTAACATTTGCATTCTTTATGGAGCAATTTGCCCAGAGGGTCTGTTGTGACAAAGACCCCTACTTGGTGATATGGGCTGGCAGTGCATTGGGCCTTGGGGCCAGGGAACCCCATATGCTCCATAAAGGCAAACCCAGGATGAGGTAGACAGGGGTGGGGGGTTCATTGTATTACCACTCTGCTCCCCACTTGCATAGTAGGAAACAGCCACATGGGCAGTACAAGTTCCATAATCGCTTTGGGTGGAAGGAAGAAAATGCCATTCCTACACTGTGTGACTATTGTAGCCCCTGTTTTTCAGTGCAGGCCCAAGCAAGGATATTCACCTCCTTCAACCCGAACCAGGGGCAGTCCCAATGAGAACCCCCACCCCAGACCATATGGGTGGGGGCGACGCTGCACCGAAAAATACAATTGCTGACAAAAGGAGATGGGCTACGCCCTAAGTTCTTATCACTAATGGACACAGACAACAGAGTGAATTTTACATTTAACTAGTGTAAGGGTGCAGAAGAAGGAGACTGCCACAAATGTGGAATGTTTGAGGCTAAGCATTGCAAAGGAGAAAGCCTGAAGGCACAGATGTAATGCAATGATAAAATGCTGGAGAAAGCTTGTGTATGGCAAATAATAAGAATAAGCGAGTAAAACATATGCACAAACATCAATTGAATAAGGTCAAGTTGAATTGTATTAATGTGCTAAAGTGAATATAAAGTTGAGCCAGATAATATGGTTCAAAGAATGATGGCAATATAATCAAAGACAGTAAGACGGTACAAAGACTATTGGTAAACCATATGAAACACGTAATCTGAACTACATGCCTCGACACACTGTTGCTACCCTAAAGGTCCATACATGTACATCGAACAAGCATTTAAATAAAACCAAAAATGTGCACAATGCTTTAAAAACAAACAATGCAATCAACAGCTAAGCATGAACATACAAACAAAATTCAGAATATATACTGCGATGTGGAGTGTAATCAATTCGAAAAGTGACATCTGTCCACTGAATTAAAAATGAAACCAATGAAGCTTATAATGACTGTCCCGGGAGACTGAGCAGATAACCCTTGGGTTCGAGTCGACTCAAGAGCTTGTTTGGAGCTAAAGACTTATTTAAATCAGGAAGCAAGAGAAACCCTATTCTAAGAGGGGTTTAAGTACCTCAACGAAAGAACTGGTGATTGTCAGGCTGTCTGTCCAAAAAAAAGGGGTCCACCGTCCTGTGTCAAGAAAACTTTACTTCTGTCTCTTACACTAGAAATTAAACAATACAGCAGTACTGTTCTGGTCCCAGGAGAATGGCTCCCTTCTCCTGAGGTACATATAAAGTTCCACACAATGCTACCTTGTGCAGTCTCAGATAGTCCAGGGGAATGACTCCCTTCTCCAGGCTACAAGGTTTCAAACAATACTTTAACACTAGGCTAGCAGAATGCTTCCCTTCTCCTGGCGCTTGTCCTGCATCTCGGAAACCCTGGGAAAGCCTGGGGGAATGACTCCCTTCCCCAGGCCTTTAACGCCTTATTCCTTGTCTGAGTTAGCAGGAGAATGACTTCCTTCTCCTGGTGATTTTCAAACAGTCTCTTACAACCAGGAGGAATTACTCCATTCCCCTGGTCTTCTCTTCATCAGGCTTCATGCCTACAACACCAAACTGTGATTGTTAGGAGGGTCCGAGACTGCGGCTTCTCTTCTTCTTTGGTTTGGTCTACTTGGTTAATTTCCCTGACAAGTACTGCCACGAGGAAGATGGCTCGTATCACTCTCTTGGTTTGGGTGCCCCACCGAGGTTTCTCTCCTTCTTTGATTTGGCCCACTTCCCTGCCAAGTACTGCCACGAGGAAGATGACTCGTATCACTCTCTTGGTTTGGGCCCCAGACCTTGGTTTCTCTCTGTGGGTTTATCTCGGCCACTGTTGTGAGGGACTCTTACTCTCAAGTTCTCTTTGTGGTAATCAACCCTTCCCTGGTGATCAGGATTCTTTTCACCACTGAAATAAGAAGGAAAGGTTTGTAGGCTTTCTGTCCCTACCGTGCCACCCAAGCGTAATGTTTGTAAAAAGGCCCAGGGACAACTGCATATGCCCTCTTGGAAAACCAATCCGCATCCCCTCTGGCTCACCCTTTACTTTGTTGAGGGCTCCCACACGTCGCTAGGGCTTCCTGGAATGGCGGGCGTTCCGTGCAGCTTCTCCGGTTCTGCCTTTCCCTTTCACTGTGCAATGGCATTCCCGGATGCCTTCAGCTTTTCTTCCTCCTCTTGACTCTGCTGGGAAACGGTCTGCTCCTACAGACCTCCCGATCATCAGACGTGGCAGACTGCTGGCGTCCTTGGAGTTCTCTCCCTCCGGATCAGCGAGACAGGTTTGTATCTCCCGCATTCGGTGCGCAGCACACCTGCCGTCCTTCGCGCCTGCCTGAGACAAGGTGTTTAGTCCATTGTCAATTTTTATACAATGTTACCAGCAGTGTCTGGGCCCATTGTACACGTCCTTCTTCTCTTTCATTGGTTTAATCTTTATCGCTCCGCAAGGCCAACTCGTCCCAGTACTTGGATTATCTGGGTTCCTGATATACTTCTTCGTCTCAGTACTTTCCAGAACCTTAAGGTAGTCTGCCTTATAACAGTACATAGGTTGGCTGTCTACAAAGAGGTTACTAGAGAAAAGAAGAGCTTAGATTGTGTGGGGATGTGGCGTTCTTAAAAGGACGGTACCCTAGATTGTCGTCCTTCACCCTGGGGGGGAAGAGGACTGAGTCCCTCCCCATGAGATCCTCCCACATTACACCACCCCGAGGGAGACTATCGGGTAACGGCCTAACCTCCCTGCCTCATGGGAAAGGGATCCCTCTTTTGAAGAAGTGATGACATCCAGTGATTGGTCACACTACCCTTCCATTTCAGATTCCCTAGGATTCCACTGGCGTAAGCACCAACTAACTGGGGACATGCTACGTCGGCTTACCCATCTTTGGAGGGTGTGTCCAACGCAACAGACCCCATACCTTAACTCAGGTACCACCCTGCATGGAGTGTGAGGCCAGAGGATGTCCTCTGTGGGTGGCCTCAGGCAGGCCACCACACTATCCTTCTACCTCATGCCAGGCTACCTCCCCTCTACTCCCTTTTTCCTATTTTTAAATCATTATATATTCTTAACGTCCTACCCCCACTTAACATTTAAACCTACATAACATTCCCATAAAACTCCTCACTTAGAATAAAAGACAGCTATGTTGTTCAGCTTCTATTGGACCCCTTGCTGCTGGTATTTGGGACTTTGGACGAGGAGATGTTGGGCTAATTGGCTGACTTCTTCCAAAATGTCCGTAATGCCGCCTGCTTGACTCTACTCAGTGCTGGAAATCTCCTGATGGCCCATTGTTGATAATCTGGTGTGGGTATGTGGTGAAATGTGGTCACCATCAATACGGTACATGGCCTCTTTGAAGTAAGTACCAAAAGGTGTCTGAATAAATGTAAGTTATAGAATGTGTCAAAACCAATGAACAAAATTAATATAATGATGTAATATTGTCATGATTGTATAATTTGTGGAAGCACACACTGTATGTGTGGCAATGCACAGATGTAGATCTTCCACCACCACCAAAATATGAAGTTATTTGGTGATTCTTTTTTGAGTTCGGGAATTGCCTGTAAACTCCTAAAATGCCATAGTGGCAAATATTTTGTAAATAGAAGTGAACATAATGTTTTTTTTAATAAAAATAGATCAGTCAATTTAAATTACCAAGAAAATGCTAATTAGTTATAGTTGCTATGATTTAGCAAGTAGAAATGCCAATAAAGTGTGGGTTTACAGGACTAGAGAATTAAAATTACTTTTTGGTTCGCACGGTAAGCACTTTGTGCAGTGTTTAGAAGTGACGCGATAGACATGACATGTAAAGCGTGTTAGTTTTGTGTTACGGCTGTATGTTGTTCTAAGAACTCGAACTTATATACACTACAGCGGAGATACCCATTGTAAATAATGACGCAGAATGCCACTGACTCGGGACGTAGACGTCGGACATCATGGGTTTTATGTAAAGGGAATTAATTCAAGATGGCGCCCTTGTGCCATCCAGAACGCCGTATTCTGTCGCCAGGAGAGGGCCAAGAAGCTTATTAAAGCTTGACAGATGCTTAGTAGGTAAGGATATGTTTGATTTAAACGACTTATTGAAGTAGTTAGAGTGATTTTTACAGTAGAAGATGGATGATTTCTAATAGGAAATTGTGTGGATTATCACTTGTAGGACTTGAGTTGTTGGAAAATAATGAATTTGAATAGAACCTAGATTACCATTTGGGAGAAAAGCGCAGGGTGGTGCGGAGCGAATAAGTAAGTATAATGATACCAAGAAGTGATGGCCAAGAGTTATTTGAGAATTAATAAGTGTTTTTTATGTAAGTTGGTGGTAATACAATGTGAATTTTCAATTTGGAATAGGTAATTTGAATTTGACACTTATGTCAAGGACTTGATTAAGGTATGAAATACCAATTTAAATCACCTTGGGTGAATTATACAAATACATTTTAGAGGAATACAAATATAAAAGCATGGGCTACAGTTATTACATATAATGAAACATTAGTGGTGGACATAACACTGCACCGTTGCATTGAAAATAAGGTGCTTTTGATATGAGTAGTAATAAAATGAACATTATTAATTGTCAAGTAGACTATTAATGAAGTATATGAACTTTCTAAGTGTAATGGATTGTCATTAGGAGTATAGGTTTTCATTTGTTTATTTATTTTTTTAAATGTCTTCCTCTCCCACCCACCCTGTTGTGACTCGTCATTGACCTGGTGTTTGGTTTGTACTTATATATTACTGATTACATATGTTATGTTAAAAGATTGTGTTAAAATTCACTTTGGTTGATGATGATTCAATAGCCCTGAAGAAGACCTAAAGTCAAAGGTGGAAACAAGTGTTGGCCGGAATTGTAAAGCTGTTAAGTGACAAAATAACTGTAAAGCTGCAAGAAAGACAATACTTGTCAAATTGTCAAGTGACAAACAATTGTAAAGCTGCTAATGGAAAAAGAATATACAAATATGTTCTAAAAAAGCGTTTCTGAGTGAGGATTATCTAAGATTTGGTGTCAGGCGCATTAGGAAGTTTTAGACTTTAGGATTGTATATTTTATGTGACATTAGGCTTAGAGTCCTATTCTAAACAAACAAATGCAGCTTGTAGACTAAGATCAATTTAATGTGTATTTGATTTAGAAATTTACAATTGGTAGTAAGCACAGAGAAGTCTGAAGCTCTTCTTTGTTTATCTTTTATGTTTTAGACATGTGGCTATGCCCCTACAAACCGTATACTGGAGCGACAGGGTTACAATTAATAGAAATCTGCATATTCCCTCAAATGGCAGAGAATATATGTAATATACTTAGTCCCAATTGTACTGGACATTCATAGCATGGACCTAACATGTACTATCTTGTTACCCAACATTACCAATGTTTTTCACATGAACTGATATGCTACCACTGATTTTGTCGGATCCCAAAAGCCATTTGTTTGCTCTGGCCTGACATACTAGTGACTCTGCCCAGGTCCTACAAGTCAAATCCTTACTTTCCCCCAGGCCTATCAGTCTCTTAGAAGCAGCTTTCAGACATTTTTCAAAAGTACTGTGTATGGTTGCTCCAGGATTAACACCAATGTACTACTAATAAATAGTTCATATTCCATGAATGAGCCACAGCTCAAAGGCTTCAATATGGCAGTATGTATACTAAGCAAAAAAGATTAAACAAAAAAACGACCAAGCTATTTTAAAGCAATTATTTTTTTCCTATCTGCAATGAGCTGTACAATGTGAGTTTACCCTCACTTGGAGATTGTCACGGCTGTAGGCTTTCACATTCTCCCATCAAGCCACATGCCTTCCATATATTTCAGGGTGATTATCCTCCCAGCAAAATGGAGAAAAATGGGATCCAGTTCAAAGCCATTTGCTCTCACTGACTTCAGATGCTAGCAGATTGAGAGAAAGACCACTGTCTATTGACCAGTCTAAAGAGAAAGTGCTGCCTTCCTTTGGGACTTCTGCCCACTTTTGTTCCAGCCTGATTCCTGCATGGCTGCCTGTTGGGAATCAGCACATGCATGGATATGCGAAAGTTCAGGCAGATCCAGAATTGGCAGCGGGGCGATCAGCATAAGGAGCTTGCTGCTGAGGTGGGTAGCAGGGGGATTTGCAGGATTCTCTTGCATGAGAGAAAGGAGCTGGGTGAAGAGAAGGGGGGGGATAAAGGCACCTGCAGGGGTGGTAGGGAGAGTGGTGTGGGGAGGAGCAGATCCACAAAATGTATTTCCCTGTAGCGCCAAACCCGGACCAGGGAAAACGTGCTCTGGCATAAATGGCCTGCGGGGTAACAACATGGACCCTCTCCAACATGTGCCTTTTATACTTTTTGACAGTGAGGGAAAGGCTTGTTGGGGAACAGTGGAACCCCCGCTTGTATTTCCTCCACTTCCTAGGGGGGGAACAGGGGAAGCAGGAGCTCCCCGTGAGAATGAGGGATTTGCTCTTGTCCTGGTTGCCTTTTGTAAATACTGGGTGTTCGGGGCTCTGGCAGGGCCGGGGCACAGAGTCAATCAACGGAGGCACATACAACACACAGACTCCATAGTGGTGATCAACTGGTGCACGGGCGGCCGTGTGCACCTTTTATTAACTTGATGAACGTGTCCCACATGTCACTACACACGAGACTTTGGCACAAGCCCAGGAGGGTTTAAGTCACATGCCATGCCAAGGGTAAATGTTCAAACAACAACATGATGTACCACTAGATGATTGGTTGAGTACGGGCATGGTCAATCTTTACATTCATTAGAACTATAGACACATTATAGTCAGACAGGTGGTTACAGAATGTCAAACACCTCACATGCATTTGCCTCTCAGCCGTTGGCACTGGGTATAGCTAACACCCTAAAATATTTAATTAGACCAAGAGATTGGGAGCATGCATGACATGTACTTGAGAGCAAACCGGTAAAGCCGCACCCAGGGACAAAGAGGGCCACGTCGGCTGCAGTTCATATGGTGGTGGCAGGGGTGGTCCGTTGTTAGCCATGTCCCGGCTTCTTCAGTCGAGGCAGCAGCATTGTACTTTGCGGTTCTCTTATGTGTTTGCAGGGCAGCAGAGTGTTGCGCACCCCCATATAGGCCCAACCGTATAATCACCCTCTTTGTGGAGGGCCGTGGCTGGGTCAGGCGTTGGCATTGGTGGTCTGTTGGCCACGTTCAGGCTCCATCAGCTGGGAGTAGTCTGCACTGCATGTCAGCAGCAAATGCAGCATTGTTTCCTTTCCTCCCCAGGCAGGAGTGTTGCGCCCCGCACGAGGGCTCGATGGCAGCACAGTGTCACACCGTGCCTCTTCTCCTCCAGGCAAGAGATTATCTCATGAATGTGGCGTGGCCCGCACCACACCCTTGCCCGCCCAGTCCGGTGGTTGTGCATGTTTCTAAGCAGCAGCCTTGGCCGTGTTTCACATCCCCCAGGCGGAGCAGACCTGGCAGCAGTCGTGGGCGCTCCATGCTTCCTCTCCCCCAGTGGGTGGGCTTTCTTCCTTCCATGATGGGGGGCCGCACCGCGATCCCGCTCTCCACTCCACCGGTAGCAGCACCGGATGGCGGTTCCCCTTTCTTTGTTGTGATGGCCTTCTGCATACTCTGCAGGAGCCTTTCCTCAATCCCTTCGGCTGCAGTGACACTCACCTCACCTTTCTCCGCCAGGTAGGAGCAACGTGAGGTTGCAAACTCTTTGTGCCCAGATATTGCTCCACCCAGGCAGGAATTTTATTTTTCTCACCTATGTTGACTTTGAGGTTTGCCGGCGAGGTTGGCCGGCGCTGCGCGTATGCGTGTGCCAGGCTCCCCCATGTGGGATTGGGCTTGTTCTCTCCTTCGGGAAATCCCTTTCGGCAGCAGCGGGTCTCGTGCCAACCGTGCTCCGCTCCCCCATGGTAAGCTTGCTTCGCTGCGCCCCAGCAGTGCAGCAGGGACAAGCTGTGTCCACTTCATCTGGATAGGCGTAAAGCCACATCCCATCCTCGTCGCCAGTTGTTACGGCTCCGGCAGGGCCGGGCCCGGAGTCAATCAATGGACACGCACACACAACGGGCCTCATTACGACCCAGGCGGTAAGTTACCGCCTGGGTCGTACCTTTACCACCATGGCGTAAACTACGTTTACGCCATGGTGGTTGGCGGACTTACCGCCCCATTCCGAGGTTGGCGGGGCGGTAAGTCCCCAATCCCCATTTACCCTTCCCCATTCCCATTTTCGCCCCATAGGGCATAATGGGAGTGGGGAAGGCGTTAATTACGCCACCGTAAATTACGGTGGCGTAATTAACATCAAGGTCCCTTAGCGCCATGGATTTTAACACCTGCTAAAAGCAGGTGTTAAAACCTCCATGGCGCTAAGGGACCTCGGAATCAGGCGGTAAGGGTCGGCGCTGTTTACGCCGCCGTAAACCCCTTACCGCCTGAGTCGTAATGAGGCCCTATATAGACTCCACAGTGGTGATCAAATTGTGCACGTGCGGCCGTGCGTGCCTTTTATTAACTTGATGACATGTGTCCCACGTGTGACAACACACGTGACTTTGGCACAAGCCCAGGAGGGGCTTAAGTCACAACACCTGGCGCAGTCAGAAGGAAACCTGGACTGCCCAGACAAAAGCAGAACAGGTTGCAACACTAGTTGGCCCATGCACTTATTGCATTCATGCCTGCAAAAGTAAAATGCAGTTGCCTTCTGCTACTGCCAAAGAGCTAGATTCTGACTATAGCCTGGGCCCTCTTCATACCTCACGACCGGTGGCATTCAGAAAAGCCCCTCCTGGTGCAGTCCTCTCTCGCTCTCTCCTGGCTCATGGCCAAGGCCCCCTTCTGGGGGAATGCCTTTATAATGGGAGGCAAGTCGTGAGACCTGTGGATGTTCCCAGCGAGGGGAAAATTAAAGTAGAAATTAAAAGGCGATGCTGTATTTAGAAGGGCCGTGCCAGTGTCAAGGACAAATCCCCTGGCACCGGTCCACATCTCAGAATCAATTGTGAGGAGGACGAATTACTGTCATTTAATGATCCATGGTGTGCTGTACCTGCTGGCTCTCTGGAGACAGAGAAAGCCGTAGTGGCAACCTCAGCAGTATTGACATCCAAAGGGCAGACTTGGACTTGGATGGTGTCTAAATTATCAGCTATTTTGAGACCATTGAGGCCTAAATTTGGCACGTTGATCCCCAAATAACATCTGTTAAATGAGTGGTATTTTAAATGTTGCTCGTTATTAAAATACCAACTACTTAGGTTTTGGGACTGCATGCAATATTTACCTCACGGGGTACAATGACATTGAAAGAACTGCACTTGTAAATAAGTTATATTTACCCCATGCAGTAATTGTTCCATACGATCCCTATTTACAATTAAGTTATATTGAAACAAGAGGTCAAAAAAATGCCAAATGCTGTTGGTACTGTTACCACCATACTCCTAGGTCCTAAGTAGTGTTCTTGCATAGTACAGCATGAAACTACAGACACAACAGAGTATTATGGTAGGTCAGAATCAGGAAACTGACACAGGCATGAGTAAATAAAAAAAGAAAAGAAAGAAAAAAAAGGGTTATTTCCTACTCGGATTCAAAAAGACCTAATCTTTTCCCAAGCAAGTGATACTAAGCTCTACTCCTGGGGTCTGCAACCTCTGGCTCTCCAGCTGTTTTGAACTACAACTCCCATGAAGCCTAACCAGCATAGTCAATGATGTGGATAATGGGAGTTGTAGTCCCACTCATCTGGAGAGTGACAGGTTCCAGACCCCTGCCCTACTCTATACAAATGAAGGTAACAAGGGGTGCTCGTCGATGTGTAAAGCTGGTCAAATATAAATAAAGTCCTTTGTCGAGAAATTCTATTCTAACTTTCTTTCTCTCCCTACTGCCCAAAAGAAAAACAACCAAGATATACTTTTCGGTCTTACTCGAGGGAAAGGGATGGGTGCTGACAGCTGACCCTCACCCTTGTGCCTATTTATCATAGGCCCCCATTCACATTCCAAAATGCATAGTTTGTGTATGGCTGCAGTGCCATCCCGGGGTATCAGCCGGATCTATCTCAAACTCCTTCAAACTTGTGTGTCTCAGTCCTTCTCCCTTCGGGGAGAATTTCATATTTTCCCTTAGCACAGTATGGGGTTCTTTCGGTCTATTTATTTATTTTGTGCATTTATAGCAGCGTGCAAAGCCCATGGGCATCTAAGCGCTAGTTACAGTCATAGTTCAGATATAGTAAGGCAAGGTGGAAGGGAGGTTAGATGAATCACAAGGTTTTGATATGCTTTCTGAAGACATTGTAGGAAGGTTTGCCTCTCAAGTGTGGGGGTAGCTTGTTCCATAGTGAAGGTGCCCGGACTGAGATGTTGGATCCCCCTGGTTTTGAGCGCTTGAACCTTGGCATGACAGTAGTCCGGTTTCAAGCCTACCAGTGCCCTGGCAAATTCCAGGCGGTTAGTGGTAGTGTGGAAAGGTTTACTGGAGTTAATCAATTTGATAGCGAAACCTACACCTAATCAACCTTGTGTACCACCCTTAAGAAACACCAGATGGGGCTCTAGAATCCCCTGTATAGCCACCCACATACTGAAACCTTGCACCACTACTAAATCTCCACCACCTAGCTTGAGACACCATAGTCCCACCGCATCCCCATCCGCATCAACTCATGACCTTTCAGCCAACACTCCAACGGGTAGTACGATCAGAGGTTCCTTGGTCAACGCGAGGTCACTCCCTGCAAACGCGCTGGACATTGCAGACCTCATCACTACCCAAGATCTTGACTTCCTTGCCATCTCCTAGACATGGCTACATGCAGCCTCCGGACCACTTCTTTCCCTCGCCATACCGACTGGCTATTGCATTTCCAGATGCGACCGCAACACCTCTCAATCAAGAGGCGGTGGCGTCACCTTTATCCATTGTTTGTGCCCTCCACGTCTTTGACATGCAAAAGAATAAAACAAACACCCTTGACGGGGAATAAGGCAAAGAGAGCAGGCTGCGAGAGTTCAAGAAAAGGTTTTATCTGATGAAAAGTAGAGATATCTGAGAGCGCTCTGCACAAATTATCATTACATTACGTTTTATAGGGTAAATGACACAACTAACATAGGATACTATGTTGGTCCCGGATTGGTCAGTTCACTCAATGTCTCAGGTGGGGTGGCATCTCTTCATCCGGGTTGGTTGCTTGGTTGGCGGGAGGATTGACGTCAGTCATCTGTGCTCCGCATGGGTGAAGGTCAGGTCGCTGGGAGGCAGGATGGTCACTATCTAAGCTAACATAATATATTCTCAAAAAAAATGCATGCACTAAATAATAATTGTTCAAAAGACCTTCAGTAGTTTATCATGTCTCTATAAAAGTCACACATATATCTATACTATCAATAACATAGGATTATACAAGTCTTAGGTTAAAGGTCTTGACCGCTATAATACACTGGTTGAAGTTAAGGTCCGTACACATAAGAATCTCTGGTATGTGGCATTTGTTAGTGGTAAGCAACAATATATTGCAGCAGGGGTCTCATGTTAGTTGGGGATCTGCTGGGTGGGCATCATGGCATGGTCAGTGGTCTGGCACATGAAAGGAATTTCTTGCAGGGACACAGGGTCACAATGGCAGTAAGTTTCCACTGGCGAGGGTGCAGGAGGGGCAACAACACGTTTGTGGAGATGGATGAGCTATGTGCTTAGCTCATGCTGGTTCACATGCAGGACAGTGATCTCAGAGGAAGAGCGATGTGTTAACATTTATTATTGTGTTGCAAGCATCTCTGGCTTCAGCATGAGAATGGACCCGCAAAGTTTTCCAGTCAGAGTGAGAGCGGGGGTGGGGGCCCTGTGCCCTGCGTGCCTGGCCGGGCTGCTGTGAGAAAAGGGAAAAGAAACGTTTTTGTACTATCGCAGTGAGGCCTAGTCACCAAGATGGAGTCGAAAGGGGGTACAAAAATGGATGCCACGTGTCCTGCTCAGTGGTCCCATCTACGCGAAAGCCAACCAAGGTTAACATCGCATAAGGGCAAGGGGCGAACCCACTACTGGAGGCACTTGGTCCGAGTTTTGTATTGAGAAGTAGAGGACGCGAGGGGCCTGATGGCCCCTCGCTCCCACACACCATAAAAACTCACTTGGCCTTAGAGCGATGCCTAACCAACAAATTCCTTCAGCGGAGCTACTCACAGTCAAACTCCCTATCTCACCTAACCAAACGGCCACCTTACACTTGATCTATAGACCTCCCGGTCCAACCACCACTTTCCAGGATGACATCACATCCCTATTACTGGATAAATCCAAAAATAATCACAAATCATCCTACTAGGAGATTTTAATCTGGGCTTCCAAGACCGTAACGACCCTATTGCAACTGATATTACCAACTCTCTAACAGACCTAAGTTTCACCCTCCACATATTCGAACCTACACACACTAAAGGGAGGACACTAGACTGGCTAGTTGACTCTAATTGCATTATCAGTCTACAGTCTAACTCACCTTGCGCATGGTCAGACCTTCATATTACCTTTAATATAGAAGCTAACCAATGCCACAAACCTACTACTGCTCCTGCGTTGCATAGCTGAAACAAAAGGGACATCACCTTCGATACATTATTGCCACTCATCATTCCTACCCTCAACAAGGCCTCTGTGTCTTGTTCGGATCCAACTGCACTAATTGACATGTATAACCACGTCTTACTCACAGCATTGAACTCCATCGCCCCAATGAAACTTAGGAAAGCTAAACCACGTGCACATCTCAACTCTTGGTTTACACCACACCGGAGAGTGCTACGTAAAGAAAAACGCACTGCTGAATCCCGATGGAAAAGTCATCCTTCAGATGCACACAAGGACAGCCTCATCATTTCATCCCTTAACTACAAAGAGGCCATCATCCAAGCTAAAAAAAGATACTTACAATTTGCGTATTACGCAAGCGGACTCCAACACTAAAGAACTGTTCAAGATTTTGAAAGAACTTGAATCCCCTGCAGCCCCTCCCGACTCTTGCATCAAAGGCAGCACATGGTGCTCTAATATACAAAAAGCACTCTTGGAAAAAATTGCCACCCTCCAAGCCAAAATCAAAACTAAGCAAAACACTCTGCAGTTAGACCAACTATCTAATCCTCCCACTAGTTCGTACACACCGGTTACCTCCACTCATAAACCATTCAGTTTCTCTCCACTTACCATTGGCAACATTGAAAGTATCATCAACAAGCTAAAACCGTCCAATTGCCAAGGCGATGCATGCCTAGCCCCAATTATCAAAGAGGCCTCCCACGAGTTAGCCCCGTTCATTACTACCTTTATAAACGCGTCCTTCAAATCAGGTACTGCCCCGAATAACCTAAAGGACGCCTGGGTCATCCCTTTGCTCAAAAAATCTTCACTCGATCCCAGTATACCAACAAATTATAGACCCATTATCACGGTCCCGTTCATGCTCAAAATACTGGACCAAGCTGCTTATTTGCAGATACAGGATTACTTGGAAGTTAACAAACTCCTTGGCCTGAGGCAATCCGGTTTCCGTCCAAGGCACGGGACAGAAACCGCCATCATTGACCTTAAAACCCAGATTGAGGTTCTGAAAGACAATGGGAAACTAGCATTGTTACTTCTACAAGATCTCTCAGCCCGTTTTGATTTGGTCAACCACCAAATTCTTTGTCAACACCTCAAATCTTTTGTCTACTTCTCAGATTCTGCCACTGCTTGGATTAGATCCTTTCTAGACAACAGAACTATGCGGGTATTGTCCTCTTTAGCATCTGCTGAGCCCTCTCCCATTCACTGCGGTGTTTCACAAGGTTCATGTGTATCAACAACAGTTTATAAAGTGTTCACCAAACCACTCTTCGATATCCTTGACTATCTGGGTATCACGTACACCAATTACGCTGACGACACCCAGATACTCATACCTGTTATAGGCGACCATGAAGCGGACACTAACTCCCTGCACGAGGTCTACACTGTTGTACAGGCGTGGATGGCTCAACACGAACTGTGCCTCAACTATGACAAGACGGAACTCCTCATTTTAGGATCTCATCAACGTCTTAGCAAACTTGACCCCTCCTTCAAGTCTTTATCATTGACGGCAACGCCATCAAGGTTTCTAAGGATACCAAAACCTTAGGAGTTTATCTTGATTCTTCACTATCTCTGTCTAGACAAACTAATACTGTCAGCTCAGCATCTGCTTATGCCTGCAAACATATCAAAGCGTGCAGACCCTTTTTAACCACTGCCAATAGTACCACTCAGCCAGAACCCTTGTCATGTCTAAGATTGACTATTGTAGTGCCTTGTATTTATGGATTAGCCAAACCAATCTAAATAAACTACAAGTCATTCAGAATAATGCCATTAGAGCTTCCCTGAATATTTCTAGAAATCAAAATATCTCTGACCACAGACACAATTTACGATGGCTCCCTGTTGCGCAAAGAATCTCCTTGAAAACACTTGCACTCACACATAAGTGTTTGGCTAGGTAGGGAGGGGCCTTATTCGCCAATCGACTGACCTTGCACACTGCTACCCGACCTTTGAGAGCTGCCCAAGCCCAGAGCCTCTCCCTCCCTAGATACAAGCTTCAGAAAGCAGGTGGGGTAAGTTTCCCAGTCCTAGCCACGAAACTATGGAACTCCCTGCCCAACGCCATCAGAGCTGAGCCTTCTTTCCAGTCATTTAAGAGCAAAACTAAACTCTGGCTTGCATCTCAAATTATCTGAGACACCAGTCACTGCCACCCAGGTCGACCTTGCATAGTGACTGCACCTTGTATATTCTTCTGTAGTCTTTCTGTAACACTCGCATATCTACCATTGCAACTGCACCTCTGTATAATACTTCTATGCAACTCTGCAACACTTTTACATGCTGATGCTGTTCACTACTTATGTTATTCTGTTATACTACGGTATGCTGTCTATTTAAACACACTGTATTATTTATCATGCACGTACACACTTTTTTCTGAAGATTTACTTTACTGTACTATTACCAATTCCATGTTGTAAAATGTACCTGTCTATGTAACCTTTAAGATATGCGCCCAGATTCCAATGGGCAAGGCGGGCTATACAAATAAACAATATACAAATAAACAAATACGGTGTCCAGTCAAAGGATCTAAAACAAAAGGATCGAATACAATAGGGTTGAGCCAATAGGACCGAAAAAAGGGTCGAATGCCTTTTTTTAAATGTACATTTTTTTGGGGGGTTTCCGTATAGGAAAAAAGTGTTTTTTACGGCAAAAACAGGCGTTTGGGGGATCCCCCCAAAATAAATAAATAAATAAAATTCGACACTTTTGTTTTTGGTCCTTTTGATTCGACCCTATTGCATTTCGATCCTTTTGATTCAATCCTTTGACCTATAACTAACAAATACAAATAGAGCAATAGAGGCCGCCCTCCTCGTGCTATGCATGCAACAGTGAAGCAAGCCACCCAGCAGAGCGTAGTGAGGAAGTCATTTCCCCTTCTTACATGCCCAATAGAGGACCTCAGGAGCCAGCCTACTCTTTCCAACTTAATAAAGAGTAGTTGAATTTTCAATTCTCCACCACAAAAAGTGGAATTATTACACAGTATTACTCTCCAGTACTCTACAGGGAGGACTAGGGCAACCCATTGTTCTTCTACCCACCTGGGAGAGCACAATAAAGCCCCATTACTCTTCACCACTTGAGCTAGGAGATTTTTTTCAAAGCCATCCTTTTCCCTCTTTCCAATGTGATAGCATTTGGGAGCCGTCGTTCCCTCCAAAAGCCATAAGAGAACACCGGAAGTCATCCTACCCCCCCCCCACTCTTCACTCTCCCACCCCCCAGAAGAGCTCACTGGAAAGAATCCCACTCTGAATCGCACAGGGGAGAGCAGTCAACACAATCTTCCTCAAACAAGCCCCATTCACAGCACTGAAGCCATCCTCCCCTCAACAGTGCAGATGGGTGGCTTTTAACCTGGTTCCAGCAGGCCCCATGGCGCAGTATGCTACCTTCTGTGGTGTCCGCCTACGGCTTGCTCAGATCCGGGGAAAAGTGAGGGCGGTTTGTGCAAACTACCAGTTTGTTATCCCTTCATCCCCTTGCACACTTTTGTGATACCTCTGAATTTTCCTCCAGCCTGCCACTTGTAAAACAGCCGCCCAGTATTGACTGACAGACATCCAAGGTCAGTACTTGGCAGAGTCTGCCACATGCATCATTCATAGGGCCTTCAGGCCGAGTGCATGTGTAAGCATCTTCTGTGCTTTCAAATGCTCTGAGTCTTCCCACTACCAAAAGACTTGGTTTATGTTATCAATACCCCTGCTGCAGCAGCCAAGGACTGTGTTAGGCGGAAACCTGTGCAGTTCCCTCTGGGACCACTGCAAAAGATTTAGGACTACAGGTGTTTGGCAGTAAACCCACTTGGTAGCAGTCTGTACCACACAGATTCACTTGGTAGCTGTGGCTGAGCAGTCAGACTTCCCTCAAGAAGAGTTAGACAGTATGTGGAGTATACAGTATAGGGCAATCTACACAGTAGAACAAGCAAAACACGGAACAAGGCTTCGGTGTTAAGATATAAAGGTATTTATTTACAACAACACATCTATAATAAACACTCTGGCACTAATACGGCAAACAACTTCACTCACAGTTACTATACGAAGAAAAAGATCAATCCCCCTAACAATGGTTCGACAAGTCTAGGTTCACCGGCATCACTTATTTGCAGACAGAGGTGTATGCTTTAACCTAGATGGCACTCTAGTATTCGTTAGGACGGGAGAGAAAAATAAGGCAGGTTACGAAATCAACTCGGTACCAATACTTTACGGACAATTGCAAAGCAAGTAAGGCAGGGTCTACTGCAGATCACAAAGTTCAGAGGCCAGGCCCGCTCAGAGAGAGGCGAGGCGATATGTCCCAAAAGTGCCTCAGTGGAAATGCTCTTTGAGTCTTTATCGCAAATTGTTATGGAAAGGTTGGACCAGTTCAGAAAAGAAAGTTAAAAGAACGCTGGGAGGCGACCCAATGGAAAGGCGAGGATTCAGACACCACTCTATCCGGCAGAAAGGGAAGCCAGGCGGGTACGGTACCTTGTTTGTGGAGAGACAGCTCCGGCGGGGGAAGTTGTTCCTGGTGGTGGATGCACGTCGGGTCTTTGCCAAAAGTAGAGATGATCTCGTCGTCGAAGAAAAGTGAAGTTCGGTGCACCACCAGGGAAGAGACCAGTCGCGGAGTGCTCCGTCACAAGAAACCACCTTTTGGTCGCGGTACAGGGGTAGTGGCTATCCGGTTGCCGAGGTGCTCTGCACGGGCAATTCGACCACTGCGTCCTGGAGCGAAGAAAAAGCAAAGGTGACTGGTTGTTCCCACCAGTCAGGGGAAGAGACTCTCCCGCGGGGAGATCTCTTCTGTCGTCGGGAAGTGGTGAGTCGGTTCAGCAGGGCTCCACCGGAGGTGTCGTCGTTGCAGGTCGGCTCAGCTTTACCCTCGTCGGATTCTTAGGTCCTGTGGCGACTTCTGAAGATCCAGTCCCAAAAGCCCTGCTTTTATGCAGAAAACCCCCATTCATTCAGCCTAGCTGTCAATCAAAACACGCTAAGTGGTGAGCGGGGAGGCTCACCACTTGGGCCAATCACACCAGAGTGCGACCGGAGTTGGCAAGGCAACTCGGTCCAGGGTGCCTAAACCCCCTCCCGCACCCCTGTGGTAACCCAGACAGAATGGCACCACTTTGGAGGGTCTCTGTACAGAAGCCCACCAAAAGTGGAACAAAGGGCTCAACCTTTGGTTTAGGAGTCATATAGACGAACACAGATGCCATTTTGAAAACCGAGTTCTGGCAGAAAATACCATCTGATAGACTTATTTAAGATAAGTAAACCGACGGTATGTTAGAGATTAACAGGAAAAAAGGTATCAATCTCTAACAATGGGAAGAATCCCATAGGGTTACATTCGGGGTCGAATATAACAAGTAGTTTCCACTGCCACCAGCCAAAACTCGACGAGGGGGGACGGGACAGTGCCCCCTCGAATAACAGACCCAGGAGAAATCGAATTACCCCTACTAGCACGTCCACAATAGGATGGTTGGTACTAGTTCTGTTAGTAAATTTAGGTCTAGTAAAGCCAATGGTGACTTTACATGCCCGGGGAGACAGTAGTCAGTCCCCGGGTATGGAGTCTATGATGGAGGTCCGCTAGGACGCCCCAGTGCTACGGTACGGAGGGTGCGGTGTAACACACATAGCAAAACATATGAGACCCTATGGAGTAAAAGACCCCATAGCCCATAGAACAATTTGAAATTCGAAGGAATTACACACACTCATGTCCAAGAGTGGGAGAGAAAGAGTCTCACTCTTGGCAGGGTGGAAAAAACAAACTCCAGAAATCCAGCAAAGCTGCTGGGGGACTCACTAGGTTAGGAAATTCAGCCTAAACAGAGAATTCTCCCTAACACTCGTCCCCCCCCCCAGACTAAGGGACAGGAGGATTTAATCCACTCCTGGATGAATCTCATACCTCTAGTCGATGACATACATCCTAGAGAGACCATCAGCATTTTGGTGGTGACACCCTGACCTGTGCTCAATGGTGAAATCAAACCGTTGCAGGCAGATCGACCATCTCAATAGTTTTGGGTTTTCCCCTTTCATTTGCATTAACCATTTCAAGGGTTGGTGGTCAGTCTGAATGACAAAAGTAGAACCATACAAGTACGGCCTAAACTTCTTCAGAGCCCACACGATAGCAAAGCACTCTCTTTCGATTGTTGCCCACCTTGTTTCAGGATCCTTCAGCTTGCGGCTGATGAAGCAAACGGGGTGCTCCCTACCTTTCCCATCCAGTTGACTGAGTACGGCACCTATTCCTACATTTGAAGCATCTGTCTGCACAATGAAGTGTTGGCGGTAATCAGGAGCTCTGAGTACTGGGGCTTGGCAAAGAGCCTTTTTCAGGTTTTCAAAAGCCTGATTGCACTCCTCGTTCCATCTAACTTTCTTAGGAAATTTGGGCGAGGAGATGACATTCAGTGGAGAGGCTATGGTCCCATAGTTCTCTATGAAATTCCTGTAATACCCAGTGAGGCCTAGGAAGGCTCTCACTTGGGTCTGAGTAGTAGGTGTTGTCCAATTTTGCACAGCTTCAATCTTACTGAGCAAAGGCCTTATTTCTCCACCTCCTACCTCATGTCCAAGGTAGACTACCTTACTCTGTCCAATTTGGCATTTACTCGCCTTTATGGTCAGATTGGCTCATCCAAGAGCCTGCAAAACATCTCTCAGGTGGGTTACATGATCTTCCCAGGAATTGCTGAACACTGCTATGTCATTCAAGTATGCCATGCAGAAGTCCTCCATCCCATTCAGAACCTGGTTTACCATCCGTTGAAACGTAGCAGGTGCATTCTTCAATCCGAAAGGCATTACCTTAAACTGGTATAAGCCAACGGGGGTAGAAAATGCAGTTTTCTCCTTGGCATGGTCTGTCAGGGCTATTTGCCAATAGCCTGACGTCAAGTCAAATGTGCTGAGGAACTTGGCGGTGCCAAGTTTATCCACCAACTCATCTGTTCTTGGCAAAGGGTGGGCATCAGTCTTGGTGACTGCGTTAAGAGCTCTATAATCCACACAGAATCTAAGTTCTTTAGATCCGGTCTTTGGTACTAACACAACTGGGCTAGACCATGGACTAGTAGAGGGCTCTATTACCCCGAGATCAAGCATCTTGCTGACCTCACCTTTGATGTGGGTTCGTACATTTTCTGACATTCGGTATCCTCTGCTTTTGACGGGCAGACAGTCACCAGTGAGTATGTCATGCTGGCCCCAAGGGGTCAAGCCTGGTGAAAGTGAGAACAGAGAGGCAAACTGATTCAACATAGATTTGCACTCTTCTTGTTGCTCGGGTGTCAGATTGGAGGAGAGATTTACTCCTTCAATTTTTTCGTCTAAAGGTAAGCCTCTGAGGAGATCCGGAAGAGCTTCACTCTCTTCTTCTTCCTCGGATGATGCTAAAAGCAATGCTCCTACATCAGGTCGGGAGATATACGCTTTGAGTCGGTTGGTGCGGAAGACGGTCGGAGCCTCCTTGGGATTTCCCAAGTCCACCAGATAGTTGACCTCTCTGAGTTTACCCACCACTCTGAAGGGTGCCATCCATTTGTCTTCCAAGGCCCTCTGCCTTGTTGGGATCATAACGAGAACGAGCTGGTCTTGTGCGAACTCAACCATGTTAGCCTTTTGATCGTGCCAGTGCTTGACCAATGCTTGTCCAGCTTTCAAGTTATTGCTTGCTTCCGTCATCATGTGCGACATTCTCCTCCGGAGACCTATCACGTAATCAGTCACTCGGACTGGCTTGGGGGAAGGAGCACTCTCCAACCCCTCCTTAATCAGGGCCAATGGACCTCGTGACGGGATGACCATAGAGAAGTTCGAAGGGAGAATAACCTACTCCCTCCTGAGGGACTTCTCTATAAG
Source organism: Ambystoma mexicanum (assembly GCF_040938575.1). Classification (NCBI taxonomy): domain Eukaryota; kingdom Metazoa; phylum Chordata; class Amphibia; order Caudata; family Ambystomatidae; genus Ambystoma; species Ambystoma mexicanum. The sequence goes on from NC_090931.1 coordinate 292,257,796, forward strand.
AAAATAGAAGGCATGGCAGTAGAAGGTCCCACTTACGCTTAAGGGGTTCCTCTAAAGCACCTATCATGCTCTTCATGGTTCGGTTGAACCGTTCTACCAACCCATTGGTTTGGGGGTGGTAGGCCGTTGAGAACTTGTAAGTAACTCCACAGGTTTTCCACATGGCTTTCATGTAGTGGGACATAAAGTTTGACCCCCTGTCAGAGATTACTTCCTTAGGAAACCCGACCCTAGTAAAAATACCAAGGAGAGCCTTAGCCACAGCCGGAGCTGTAACAGTCCTCATAGGAATTGCTTCAGGATACCTAGTAGCATGGTCTACTACAACAAGTATAAACCTGTTGCCTGAGGAGGTTGGAGGATCAAGGGGACCAACAATGTCAATTCCGTCTCTCTCAAACGGGACTCCCACAACTGGGAGAGGCACTAAAGGTGCCACATTCTTGGAGCCAACCTTACCAGAGGTCTGGCAGGTGTGGCAGCTCCTGCAGTGTTTTTCTACTTCGGCCCCCATCTTTGGCCAATAGAAGTAGAGAGAGAGCCTTTCCTTAGTCTTCTTGAAACTCAAGTGACCAGCCAAAGGAATCTCGTGGGCTAACTGCAAGAACTGTGGTCTGTTCTCTTGGGGTACTACACACCGCTTGTAGTCTCCAGGTGCAGACTCGGTCGGTTCACTGTAGAAGAGGCCATCTTCCCAGTGCAACCTGTATTTCCCAGGCTCTTGCCCTTCAGCCTGAGCTTCTGCCTGGTGGCGAAGACCTTCCAGAGTTGGACATTCTCCCTGTCCCTTACTGAAGTCTGCCCTGCTGGGTCCACCTTCTGCCAGTAAAGACTGCAGCTCAGGATAGTCAACAGGATCCAGATTTCCAATGAGTTCCTGGCCTTCCATTAGCTCTTCCTCAGAGTCTAATTCTACCACACAGGGTTGTACCTCCCTCTCAGCCTCAGCTGGAGGTGGAGTTACGGGTGCAACTTTGGACAACCGCGGGGAAGTCCTTGTTGGCTGCACTGAACTGCTGGCTGCTGGTTTCGGGGTAGAAGTCTTAGGTTTCCCCTTTGCTTCTGATTTCTTCAAGACAGCTGCCGACAATTCCAGTGGAGCAGGAGTGATCTCTTTTTTCATCATCTCCTGGAGAGTACCGCGCATGGTCCTCTCTCTTGTGGGTCTGGTTAGCTCCTGTAACCGTTTACTAGGAGGTCTGGGAGTATGCGATACAACTCCGAGAGTTTTCAAATCATTACCCAACAGTACGCGTCCTGGTACCTCACTCTGTATGCTGACAGGTATCTTCACAGTCATGTCGTTACACTGGATGAGAACTGGTAATTAGGGAAGCATCTGCACAGGCCCTCCAGCTAACTTGGTGAGGCGTTTGGGTGCCTTAGCAACATCCTCAGCCTGAAAAAATGATTTATCCACCACAGTTATGCTGGCCCCAGTGTCCCTAATGGCAGGAGTCTCCTGACCATTCACCTGGACACTGTCCTTATAATACTCTTTAGTATTATCGGGGATAGAATTATAGACATCTTAATTCTGTTGTTCCCACAACCCCAGAGATACTAAAGAAACGCTGGCTGAGACTCCAATGGGTTCGTCAGCTAGCAATAGAAAGTTTCCACTTGCAATTTGGACTTCCTCCTCTGGAGCGGAGGCTAAGGAGACAAGCTGGACCCCTAAAGGTTTACCCTTACATCTGGGATCTCCTTTCACGTGGTCAGTCGAGCCACAAACAAAGCATTTACCGAATGCTTTCTGGAATGGTGGCTTGTTCTGGCCTCCTTCCGGTTTTGCACCAGAAGACACACTATTCTGCTGTGGTTCTCCTTGTGGCTTACCCTTCTGGTTTTGTTTGGGGCCCTCTTTGGAATTTGAGTTTTCGAATTCTCTCTTGAATCTTTTTTAGGCTGTTTTCCCTCATCCTTTTTCTGAGTTGCCCCAGAATCCTTGTGAGTAGCCCTGTTGGCAACCCACAAGTCAGCAGCCTTAGCCAGTTTCCGGGAATCCAATTCCTTCGAATCAGCCAAGTGCTGTCTGAGCTCAGGAGAACAGGCATCATAAATCGACTCCAACATAAAAAGATTCTTCATACCCTCATAAGTGTTCACTTTGTAACCCTTAATCCATCCCTCTAAGTTTTTCAACCCTTCACTCACCCAGGTAGCCCAAGGGGTACCATCATGCTTTTTGAGGGCTCTAAACCTCTTAAGATACTGGGAAGGGGTCTTCCCAAATCTAGCTATCAAAGCTAGTTTCACACTTTCGTGATCTGTCTTACCCGCCTCCCCCAACTCCATTACCACATCAGTCGCAAAAGGGGGGAGCCTAGAGAACAACCAGGGAAGTAAATCATTCCCGGTGATGTCCTGGAGCCCATGATTGCACTCAAACAGTTTTAACCAATCCAACACATCCAATCTCGGTTCATACATACCCACTAATTCCTTCGGCATCCGGGGTCTTTTGGGACTGGAGCTCCTAGAGGAACCAGAGGAGAGAGAAGCATTTTCTATAGACAACTTTTTCATCTCTAACTCGTGATTAAGTTCTATTTCCCTGAGCCTCAACTCAGCTTGCTTCTGCTCAGCCTGGGCATTCATCCGTCTGAACTCGAGCTCTTGGTTTCTTTCAGATTGAGCCAAGAACCGTTTGTATTCTAATTCGAGCTTCATTTTTTCAAGTTCAAAATAAGCAGGGTTACATGTGGGACCTGGTATGGGCCCCGTAGGTACAGCTGGTAAGGCAGGTAGAGGAGAAGGGGAGACAGTTTCGTTAGCCTCTCCTTCCTCTCCAGTCTCTTCGGAGGCGTGGGTTTGAATCCCACCGCTGCCACCAGTGTTGGGCGGAAACCTGTGCAGTTCCCTCTGGGACCACTGCAAAAGATTTAGGACTACAGGTGTTTGGCAGTAAACCCACTTGGTAGCAGTCTGTACCACACAGATTCACTTGGTAGCTGTGGCTGAGCAGTCAGACTTCCCTCAAGAAGAGTTAGACAGTATGTGGAGTATACAGTATAGGGCAATCTACACAGTAGAACAAGCAAAACACGGAGTTAAGATATAAAGGTATTTATTTACAACAACACATCTATAATAAACACTCTGGCACTAATACGGCAAACAACTTCACTCACAGTTACTATACGAAGAAAAAGATCAATCCCCCCTAACAATGGTTCGACAAGTCTAGGTTCACCGGCATCACTTATTTGCAGACAGAGGTGTATGCTTTAACCTAGATGGCACTCAAGTATTCGTTAGGACGGGAGAGAAAAATAAGGCAGGTTACGAAATTAACTCGGTACCAATACTTTACGGACAATTGCAAGGCAAGTAAGGCAGTGTCTACTGCAGATCACAAAGTTCAGAGGCCAGGCCCGCTCGGAGAGAGGCGAGGCGATATGTCCCAAAAGTGTCTCAGTGGAAATGCTCTTCGAGTCTTTATCGCAAATTGTTATGGAAAGGTTGGACCAGTTCAGAACAGAAAGTTAAAAGAACGCTGGGAGGCGACCCAATGGAAAGGCGAGGATTCAGACACCTCACTCTATCCGGCAGAAAGGGAAGCTAGGCGGGTACGGTACCTTGTTTGTGGAGAGACAGCTCCGGCGGGGGCAGTTCTTCCTGGTGGTGGATGCACGTCGGGTCTTTGCCAAAAGTAGAGATGATCTCGTCGTCGAAGAAAAGTGAAGTTCGGTGCACCACCAGGGAAGAGACCAGCCGCGGAGTGCTCCGTCACAAGGCACCACCTTTTGGTCGCGCTACAGGGGTAGTGGCTATCCGGTTGCCGAGGTGCTCTGCACGGGTAATTCGACCACTGCGTCCTGGAGCGAAGAAAAAGCAAAGGTGACTGGTTGTTCCCAACAGTCAGGGGAAGAGACTCTCCGGCGGGGAGATCTCTTCTGTCGTCGGGAAGTGGTGAGTCGGTTCAGCAGGGCTCCACCGGAGGTGTCGTCGTTGCAGGTTGGCTCAGCTTTACCCTCGTCGGATTCTTAGGTCCTGTGGCGACTTCTGAAGATCCAGTCCCAAAAGCCCTGCTTTTATGCAGAAAAACCCCATTCATTCAGCCTAGCTGTCAATCAAAACACGCTAAGTGGTAAGCGGGGAGGCTCACCACTTGGGCCAATCACACCAGAGTGTGACCGGAGTTGGCAGGGCAACACGGTCCAGGGTGCCTAAACCCCCTCCCGCACCCCTGTGGTAACCCAGACAGAATGGCACCACTTTGGAGGGTCTCTGTACAGAAGCCCGCCAAAAGTGGAACAAAGGGCTCAACCTTTGGTTTAGGAGTCACAGAGACGAACACAGACGCCATTTTAAAAACCGAGTTCTGGCAGAAAATACCATCTGATAGACTTATTTAAGATAAGTAAACCAATGGTATGTTAGAGATTAACGGGAAAAAAGGTATCAATCTCTAACAATGGGAAGAATCCCATAGGGTTATATTCGGGGTCGAATATAACAAGTAGTTTCCACTGCCACCAGACAAAACTCGACGAGGGGGGACGGGACAGTGCCCCCTCGAATAACAGACCCAGGAGTAATCGAATTACCCCTACTAGCACGTGCACAATAGGATGGTTGGTACTAGTTCTGTTAGTAAATTTAGGTCTAGTAAAGCCAATGGTGACTTAACATGCCCGGGGAGACAGTAGTCAGTCCCCGGGTATGGAGTCTATGATAGAGGTCCGCTAGGACGCCCCAGTGCTACGGCACGGAGGGTGCGGTGTAACACACATAGCAAAACATATGAGACCCTATGGAGTAAAAGACCCCATAGCCCATAGAACACATTGACATTCGAAGAAATTACACACACTCATGTCCAAGAGTGGGAGAGAAAGAGTCTCACTCTTGGCAGGGTGGAAAAAACAAACTCCAGAAATCCAGCAAAGCTGCTGGGGGACTCACTAGGTTAGGAAATTCAGCCTAAACAGAATTCTCCCTAACAGACTGCAATGCCCAAGGGGCTTTAATTTGAAGGTGGTCTATATGTCAACAGTGACCTATTATGTAAACAGGTAATGTGTGGTAACTGTTGTCATTATAGAAACTATTAACGTAGTTCTAGTTGGGCATTATGGAAACAAGTCTTAAGCATATCCACAAATTATGCCAACCTGGTAATGGGTGCATACGAGGCCATTATGATTTGTGTTGGCTGTGATCGAAGAAATTACAATTGTGTGCCTCGTTGGAAGGAAGATCTTATACAGTTTATGTTTACGAAGGGGCTGGTAGATTATGAAGGATCCAGTCCTTGATTTTCATTCTGTTGTGGCTTGGGATCAGTTGCATGTGATCTAACGTAGGCACGGGTGCTGTTTGTAGTACTCCCTGTCGGTCAAGCACAGGGTTTCGAACACTGTGCCTCTGTCTACCAGGAGCCACTGAAGGGCCGTCGTGGCTGGTTCGAAGTGTTCTTTGAACTTAAAGTAGAATATGGAGTAGCCTGGTTTGTTTTGAAGTTTTAAGATATGTTTTGTTACAATGCTAGCATCCCTTATAACCAGGGCCATTTTAAGGAATCTTGGGGGCCCCCCTCTGAACCAAAGAAATCACGTGATACAAAATCCCTGGTTGCCGCCTCCACATCGCAATCACATCCCACAGCTTGATATCTTGTCCTGCTGCAATGAAAATATGCATGGGGCTCCCTACCAGTCCTCCTTACCTTCTTCAGACTAGCTGGAATCGGAATAATAGACTAGCAGCACTCAAAGGGCAACGTTTTCAATCCACGACAAGGGTAGTTGTGTTCAAGCATAGGGACAGGAAACATTTTAGCAATAGCAGCCACGGGAAAGGTGTAGTTCACATGAAGGGCACATATAAGTAGCTGTATGAAAAAGGCACACATACCCCAGCATAGAGAGAAGACTCCAATTAGCAGGCTCATTAAAAGTAAAAGTGTTCAACCATATAGACAGATTGCATATATTGTGGATGTAAATAAGAAGCTATGGTTTTCAAGTGGTTGTGCTATTAGTCAGCAACGAAACAAATGACTTTGTGGTGTGCAATATATCAATGGTCACACCTATTATATACAATTTAACACTGTAGCCAGTAGAACCATGAGTGAGACTTGTTTTGAATAGCATACCGTTAGATCTAAATGACTCAGAGACTGAGGGCTCGATTCACGGCCAGGTGTAAATTGGATTCCATAGAGTGAGCACACAATGCGCCAGTCCAGGAACCTGTGTGCCTGTTGCCAGCGTTGGCTGGAAAACCAACCTAGCAACCACCAGTTCCGCAAACAGGTAGTTTGCATGTGGATTCTGGTGTCACTGCCCCGCATTAGTGACAGTGCAAAATTGTCAGACACATTCACTACCTCCTTAGGCGGTGATCCGGTTATTGCACTTTCGCTATTGTGGAGGCGTGTGACCAGATAACAGAGGTAAGGTCAGCCACCTTCCTCCCAGTCACAAACTACCTTACACATCTAACTAAACATGTGCCTTTGGCTTTGCACTGAGAAAACACGACAGATTAAGTGCTTCCAAAAAAAAAAGAAATCTCATAAGTACGCATGATCCCAATTGTGTTGGTTTAATAATTTTGCACATAGTTCCAAATAACTGGTTCTATAGTGACCTTATCATTGTCTTGTGGGGTGTTGGAGGTACGGCTTCCTGAAGATTGTTCCACAGTGCTGCAGAAAGCTTTAAAATAAATGGAATGCAAAAAGGGGTGTTTTGGGCATCACTTTTGTTAAATTGCGAATGTCGGGCAATAATACGAAAATGCTGCTGAAAACTTGCAATCCACCGATTCATATAAAAAACAGGCAAAATGCAGGCGTTTGTGACACAGCAGTATTGTTCTGTGTGCTGACACCCAGGACCCCCTGAGAATGAGGACGGTACCTGGGCATCAAGAAAAGGTGCAATGAAGCATGGTGTTTACCATGCTCACTGTGCCGTGAACAGAATCAGGCCCTGAGAATTTTCAGAAGTTTACAGACTGGAAATGTGGACACGTTATGCAAAATAAGATTAAATGAGTTGCCCAGGATCACACATGTTGGTTAAGAGGTGAAGCTGGGAGTTGAGCCCAATTTGCAATTCCTGCACTTGACCACATTGTTTCCCAGTTCTTATCAAAGATGAAGGTGCAATTATTTGTGAGTGTTTCACTTTCGTGAACTAAAATAATGCCTTATTGTTTTAAGAACTGACTTGGAAAGTACACAATTCACATAACCCAATATGACAGCATTTAAAAACAAAATTGTATAGATGTATTTCATGCAAAAAGACAATGATTCTAGCTTCATTTTCGCTATCACCCAGGCAAGCATACTAGCACCACAATATTAATTGGTGTGAGCTTTAACGGCTTCGTCTGGGATTTCCAATAGTATTTTAAAGCTTTACATACACCCGAAAGACAGAATTGAAGACTGTTTTTTAGTATGTGCAGAAGTACCTTTCATATTGTATAATAAAGCAGACTGTTTTTTTGCCAAATGAGCAGACTAAAAAATATGTTTGCCAGAGGTCTGTGGCATTTGGTTGACTCTCGTCTGTCTAAAACCCCTTCCACTCACATGGCCTACAAGAAAAGAAATATCAAGCAATAGGCTAAAAAACGCCACCTGTATGTGAGAAACCAAGCCTTTTCATAGGAGACAGCACAGTACAATACAGTGGCGTAAAATGATTTGTCCAGGATTACTGTATCTTCTGCTGGAATAGCCGGGATATGAGCCTCAACACTTTAGTTACAGTGTCTCGAATTTGATAACCTAATCACCTCTTCTCTACTAACACTTTCATTGGGAAGTCACGTCACGTTGTGACCTAATCTCTGCTATTCAGAGAAATCGCAGGGCTAGATTAATGACTGTTGAGGATGATCTCCCAAATATCTGTAACACAGCCGAAAATCAGAACATCAACTGCATTTCAGTATCTAATAAATCTAATGTATCTACACCTGTGCTGCCGGTTCGGCTCACAGCTCCTAACATTAAGTTACAAACATCCACTGATAACATAATTGATTATGGTGCTGATACAACTACGGCACTTCCCTGCACAAATGCACTTAAATGCGCTCTACTTCATACTCGCTCTCTAGCTAAACATGCTACTGAAGTAGCAGATTTTATTTCTCAAACCAAAGTGGATCTTTTGGCCATTACGGAGGCATGGCTCCACAAGGCTGCTCACTAATCCTTACAACCGGTGGTGCCGCCTGGCTACTCATACTTGCACCTCGATCGTGCGAATCAGAGGGGAGGTGGTGTAGCACTCATTTTCAAATCTAACCTCAATTTTTATATATCACGTAATCTGTTATTGGATTACTATGAGGCTTTATTCCTGAAACTCAATGTAGACCCTATGACAACCTTGAGTATTTTACTACTTTATAGACCATCCTTGACTACACCCAGGTTTGAGGAGCAACTATTAGCATTTCTGGGCAATGCCTCCAGACAACAATCTGCTATCTTTATTCTGGGTGGTTTCAATTTATGGGCTAACAACCCTTCAGACCTAGGCGCTACATCTCTACTGGAGATCTTTCATATTTTGGAATTTCCCCAATATGTTAAACTGCCCACCCACATTGGGGGGAGCACCTTGGATTGGGTTCTGTCAAAAAAACAAATAATCTCCCATGTATTGGTTGATAAATGGATTTGGTCCGACCATCACCTGCTATCTTTTGAGATATATAGCAATGGCACTCCAAATGATACACAGCAGCCTACTATGCCTACTCTGTCTAGGAACTTCCGGAATGTGATTCATGAAGTTTTTCACACACTAGTCATTCCTCTACTTCCCTCCCTAGAAGAAAACATCACTCTTGAAGACTTTACCTCTTGCTTCAGACAGGCAACAAACCAGGCTTTTGATATACTTGCTCCCCTGAAACTTACATACCAGAAAAAGACGATCACCTCTAATGTGCCTTTTACTTCTGAGGTTGAGGCCAGAACACTTAAGCGAACATTGGAACGCACATGGCGTAAACACCCTACCAACCACAATCTTCTTCTTGCATATAAACAGGCAGCAGCTAAAACCTTTAAGACTTCAATTTTCAAAGCCAAGAAAACAAATCTGAATACTAGAATCTTGGCAGCTAAATCAAGACCAAAGGAGCTATTTCCATCTTACAGGAGTTAAAAGGAAGTACTACTACTTCCACGACACCCATTGATAACAATTGGTATCAACATATCCATGATGGTTTTGCGGAGAAGACACAAAAGCATCAGAATAATATACAAGACCAAATAAACGTACTGGCTAATACTGTAGACCCCATCCCCCAACATAGTTAGGGGATATGACTCTGAGTCAGCGCTCTTTGTGTTTAAAGCAGTATCTGAAACTGAAGTCTTGGAAGTAGTACATAAACTTTAACCCACTTCCTGTAAAGGTGAAATTTTCCCAGCAACACATTTAAAAGATGTTATTTCGACCTTGGTACCCTGGGTTACTAGGTTCATAAATCGTTCTTTTCAGGAAGCTTTATTCCAGAAAACATCAAGGTGGCTTGGGTCACTACTTTATTGAAGAAAGAAAACCTTGATTCCAAAGAGGTTGGTAATTTTCGACCCATTACCAACGTTCCATTTATCTTGCAAATTCTTGATAAAATAGCATATATGCAATATCAAACGTTCATTGAATGTCAGAATATTCTTGGAGCTCAGCAATCTGGCTTCCATCCCAATTATGGGATAGTGACGGCTTTGCTGGACTTGAAGTCACATATCACTGGTATTATTGAGGATGGCAATACAGCACTGCTTCTGGATCTTTCTGCGCCTTTGATTTGGTGGACAGATTATCCACTATTGACAGATGTAGACCCTCTGCCACACTATAGTTCAAATATTTTCGCGGTCCAAGAAGTATGAACGTACTTAAAGGCACTGCTCATTCAAGCAGGACTGCTCTTACGTGTGGAGTCCCTCAGGGTTCCTGTCTGTCGCCTCTGTTTTTTAATGTCTATTCAAGACACCTGTGCAATCTCCTGTCTACTCTCGGGATGTACTTTAAAAATTATGCTGACCCAGATCGTAGTGAAGCTATCTGGTGAATACACTGATCACTCTGAGCAGATAAACAACATTTTTATGGTGATACAAAAATAGATGGCGTTGAACTCCTTAGCCTTGAATAATTCTAAGACTAAGCTACTTATTTTAGGCACTCAACCCAAGTTGAAAAAACTTTATTAAGGCAAATTCGTCCATATGTGACTGATGAAAACCAAGCGATGATTGCGGCTGCTATTATAAACTCTAAGCTGGATTACTGTAACAGCCTATTGATAGGGACCTCGCAAACTAACATTAAAAAACATCAGGATTCAGAACAGCGCTGTACGTGCCGTCTGTAGCCTGCTGTGTCAAGCACATGTCACCGAAGCTCGGATAAATTTACATTGGCTGCCAATCCGGCAGTAGCTGCAATATAAAGGCCTAGTTATAGTTTATAAGTGCCTCCATGACGAGGCACCGTCCCATTTAACAACCAGAATGAAAAAGAATCCAATCAGACGTGCTCTACGCTCTAACAACACCATTCGACTGAGCCAACCACGTATCCTCCTTAAGAAAACCGCTGCAGCCAGTTTCAACTGCTGGGCCCCTGCTCTGTGGAACATACTTCCCAAATCTCTTGCTGACAGTGACTCGACTGCTCTCTTCAAAAAACACCTGAAGACGTTTCTCTTTGATGAAGAACTTGGTTAAATGACTGACTGGCAAAATGCTAAATTTAGCATGACTCTTCCTGTAGCTAGGTTCACCCCCCTATTGTCTTTCATGTTATTCTTTGTGAGCGCCCTGAGGCCTATCGGTTAGTGGCGCTATAGAAAAGAGCAGATAGATAGATAGATAGATAGATAGATAGAGATCGATGTGGTTGCCAGTTTTAACAACCCTCATTTGGCGGAACAAAGCTCTATTATTATTATTATTAGACTTGCACCAGATGGTAGATGTAGATGTCACTTTCTATAGTTAGCGCCACTGGTGCAGTTAGATTGCTGTGTAGCACATGTTAAGTGTTACTATCAAAAAGTATATGTACATGAAGGTTTATGAACCTCAGACATAGGAAAGGCTGAGTCGGCCTTGCTGGAATTTAGTACTGTGATTTGGCTTATGAACACAAATCTATGTAACCAGTACCTAACAAACTGGGCTATCTTCTGAGCAATCATGTCACTCAAATGTATCAATATGCATTTCAACTTTCGGGATGGCACATGATAGAAATATATAACCCACAGAAGGGTGAGAATACTACAGGAGGTGTGCTATCATGACTGGTCAAACTGTGTGTACTACAATAACACACAAAGCATTATATGATTATTGATACAAGCATAAGGCACTGGTCAGCAACAGCCTGGCTGCTGGTTTAGCACCTCAGCAGCGCAACATATAACATGGTATGTGTTATTTTAGTTTTGTAAAACAAACGAGCACCGACTGATTTCAATCAGGCAGCGATGCGGGGCACGTGCCCCTTTTGCCCTCCCATAAACACGTCTTACGAAATAGGTCATAAAATATGCCAAGTCAGCAGCATAATACTTTGCTGCAGTAGCAGGAAGGACAACATAAATGTGTGTCTTTGGTAGGTTTCAATTCCTTTAATAAGGTGCACATAATGTCCTGGGAAACGGGCATGAAATCAAACTGTATGATCTTAAGGTATATATTGAGGAGATGGTAGTGGTCAGGGTATTCAGGATGACTTCAGCCTGTGCCAAGTTGTGGTCAATCCTGTTCTGATTTTTTTTTTCGATTCTTATTAATAAAATAATCATTAAAGGCGTTGGCTTCAGAGGGAAAGGGCACGAAGGACAATGAGCTACAACTTGGATGAAAAATGATGGCGATAGAAGAGAACAATTCCTGGGGTTTATAGTATGATGTCTGAATTTTGTTATGTAGATATTTATATTTGGCATCGAAAATTGCAACTTTAGGATTTTTCAATGCCTTTTTGACATTCATTGCAGATTAGCAAGTTTCTCTGCTTTCTCCATGGATTTTCCAGCTACCAATATTTTTTCTACGGGGAGGCTAATTGTGGGGAATACCAAGGGTTGGAAGGTTTTTAGGTTTCTTCTGTACAAATAGAGTCTCATACCCTAATCCTTGTCTAAATAACTCTTCACAGTCAAGTGAAGTCTTAATGGAAGACCCAGGCATTTCCTAATAGAGTATTAGGAATAGCCTCAAAATCCTTTCTCCTCCGGTAGGTATGAAGGGACTTCCTATGATTGGAGTTTAGTGGTTTGCTAGGCACATGAGAGAACAAAGTAACAAAGTGACCCATCCAGGAAACTGGCCAAATAATGGGCAAAATAATTCTAGGGCCGCGAATCAGGATAGGGTCCAGGCAATGGCCATGAAGGTGGGAAGGGCACACGTCCAAAGGTCTCATTTCATGGCTGTTCGGAATATCCGAAAGACTGGCCGCGTCCAATGAAGAATGATCCCGTGACCATATGTTAGAGTCTCCGATTCCTGTAATCTGCTGATGTCTAATTCTTGTGTTTGAGAGGTAAAGATCGAAATTGGTGAGAAATGTCCTTGAAGGGCCAGAAGGTCAATAGGCTAATATCAATTTAAAGGAAAAGGTGTGGGGGAAAGCCATACATTTAAATTACCAACCTTAGAAGCGCCATCCCAAACTATAGATTCCATTTGGGAGACCTTCAAGCTAGATCTATGGATGACTGCAATACTTCCTCCTCTTTTTGAAAGGCGATTAACCCTGTTAATTTGGAACTAGCTGATGATAGGTGGCTGAAGATGCTGCATCGGGAAACCATGTTACAGTAATGAATAGTAAATATGTACCGTGTTCCTCTATTAGGTGATAAAGTTCATCTGCATGTAAAACTGCTGATCTAGCATTCGCTAGCACAGCTTTCACTAAAGCTGGACTGAAGTCTTTGACACTCAGAGTTTTATCTATCGTAGGGTTCACGATATCAAGATCACAGAGTCTGCATAACATCTGCATAACATCCTGAGCGTTAAACACCCTGGGTTATGCCTGTATTCTAGCAGTACATCCCTAGGATACATAGTTCTGGCCATGAAGTCCGACTGACTGACTGCCTCTGAGGGCACCACTGTGGGGAACTTGCCTGCGGGTCCTAAAAAGGAGAAACGTGGGCGGACTCCCTCGAAAACAGGCAGTGTCCGGCGATGAGTGCCTGACACCAGCCAAAACAGGCCAAAATAGGCAGGCTTCGCGTCAGTGCAGACACAGCTCTGTTAAGGGTTGTGGGCGGCTTCGTTTTTGAGCAACGCTGAAGAAGTAAGCCCTCAGCATTGATGTGAAAGCAGTGATCTAAAGTTCCTAAGTGACAAGGCTCATGCAATAAGCCCTGAGGATGGAGCAAGTCTTCGAAATGCATCGGCTTTTGAGCTATATTCTGACCTAGGAACTGTTTTTCTATTAATACAAACCAATTTGAATACAAGTTCATGTTGAATTAAATTGTTTTTCTGCTAAAATCATAAAACCATACAAATGATTTACCTTTCTTGGAGTGAAACAGAATAATCACGAATGTACATATTGATTTAAAGACCCCTCTCCTATCACTTGCGGAGTCCCGCAGGGCTCATGCGTCTCCCCCACACTATATAACATCTTCACCAAACCCCTGTTCGACGATCTGGACCATCTGGGTGTCACCTACACTAATTATGCTGATGACACTCAGATTCTCCTCCCACTTTCAGGGGATCACAGTAAGGACAGTGAGTTGGTGAATAGGGTATATCTCATCATTCAGGCATGGATGGCATCTCATGGTCTATGCCTGAATGATGACAAGACAGAGCTCATCATCTTAGGTACCCCTGCTAATATCAACAAACTAGGCCTTGAATATGCCGAATTCAACATAGATGGTAATCTCATCAGAGTATCCAGGGAAGTAAAAACCCTTGGCTTTTATCTGGATGCCACTATGTCATTCACTAAACAGGTCAACTCACTAGCATCTACCACTGCGTACACTTGCAAATTAATAAGGGCAGGCAGACCATTCCTATCCAATGACAGCTGCCTGATCCTGGCAAGAGCACTCATACTATCTAGGCTTGATTATTGTAATGCCCTCTATAGCGGTGCCAACAAAGCCATTATCCACAGGCTCCAAATCTTACAAAACAATGCCTTGAGAGCTGCCCTCGGCATTAATAAGAGAGATCATATCTCAACCACTAGACGCCAACAGAAATGGCTCTCTACAGACAACAAAATCAAACTAAAGTTGGCCTCCCTAACCCATAAAGCCCTCAACAATGCCGCCCCCAGTTATCTGATGGACAAGGTAAAGAGAAAGTCCTCCATCCGACAAACAAGAACTATCAATTCCAACCGTCTGATAATTCCCAGATTCGAACTCTCCACCATTGGTGGGAACAGTTTCCCGGTGAAAGCTGCCACGCTCTGGAACTCTCTGCCTCACAACCTAAGAGCTGACCAACCATACTTGCACTTTAGAAGACACCTCATCAGTCACCTTAACTCCAACAACCCTTGTATTTAGCTGCACTTTCTACACCTATGTATAGATAGTGATACTCTTGTTCGTGATTCTGCCTTCGCCTCTAACAGCCCTGCACACTTCTGTACACTTACCTCCTGTATAGATGTTGACTTTTTATGTTTGAAGACTTGTATACCTCTTATTCCTGTAATCCTGAATATTCTTTTAGGTTTACCCGCCTCTAACAGCCCTGTACATATCTGTATATTTACCCCTGCATAGATATTGACTTTGCATGTATGAAGATTTGTATATTTTTTATTCCTGTAATTCTGATTATTTTTATTACTACTTCAAAGTGTATATTTCTGCAACATTGTAAGCTTTGAATTATCTTCTGCCTGCGCCCTGTTGCCCCTGGGTAAGGTGCGCCATACAAATAAATAAACAAACAAACAAACAAACATTAAAATATTCAAACAAGCACAAACATATAGCTCGATTTTGAGCATTTTGAGAGCAGCAGACATAGCTGGGTGGTAACAGCCAACTTTTTTTTTTTTTTGTATTTTGTGGATCCTGGTGTCAAAGGATCGACCAAAAAGCCTGGTAACTCCTTTATAATTTTACTAACAGCAAATCTATATTTTCATGTATATTCAGAAACTTGTTTCGGTGGCCACCTCTATCTCCATTTTTGACTACAGATGACGTCACTAGAGAGCGCGATGCTAGGTTTAGTGTGGGTTGTATTGCCCACAAAATGAAACTTAGCAACGGAATACAGCGTAAATGAAGGAGTTAATGAAAGTTACAGAGTCCTGATCAAATCACACATTTAAGTGAACATTTCTCGTGAAAACAAAATCAATAAATATAACCTTTGAATAAATTCGATTTCTAAAAATAATGAAACGTGTAAGAGTTCTGAGGAACACAATGAACATTTAAAAAATATTTAGGTTTCAAATAAGCATTAAAGACAGGCGATGAAGCCAACAGCAATACTGGTAGAGCGGACAAAGGAAGAGAAGTCCAGCAGTGTCACCAAAAGGTTCTACCTTGCTGACATAAGTCATTTGCCACCTCAATTCTATGCCTACACACAGCACATCAGTTCTTACTCCCCAAAAGTCATCACTTAGTGATGGCTAGTGGAGAGTGAAAACCTTGTGCCCCCTGCTGTACTATGAACTGAAACACTTACATAAGAGGCATACAGCTGAGAGGGCAATCCTCAGGGCAGATGCCTTACAAAGCAATATGAATTAACAGTAAATAACCAGCAGTTGAGGGGGAGAGGTGAGACAGACCAGGTACATGACTGACAATACAGAGGTATAATTGCCCGTGCGCTTAGTATGAATCTGGACGTGGCTTGCAGTGATATCAGATGTCAGGAACAAAAACGAGAAGACTAACCAAAGAGCACGTGACAGTCATCCAGGAGCATTAGTGGAACCTCAAATAAGGAAGCCATTAAAAGCAACAAATGGTTTCTTAGGCGACCTGAAGTCGTTTTTGCTGTTATCACTAGTGATTGATATCGTGCTTATACAGCCTCACTTTCCATTACTGTGCGTAGTTTGAACATCGGGTGATGGTTGCCCAATTTTTTGGGGTATGCACCGCTTTGTTTTTCGAAAGGCGGTAAGTGCTGCATCCCATAGGCTATCTGATGCAATTCCTATGTTGCATATCACTCTACAGTGTATTAATACACTCTTTAACTGTAAAGGCATCAAAGATCGAAAGGCGATGTGTTTTCATTGCATGGTTAACTTTTTGACAGTTGTTTGCCAACAATGGGATTCATGTTGTGAAATGTGCATATGAGATTAGTAGCAGCGACCAGATGAGTAGCTTTGGCACTACTTTGGTGTCAGACAAACCATGTGCTAAAGTAGTGGCAGAAAACATGTAATTTTGGTAGGTGTCGTCACATAGCCGAGTGGGGTCCACAAACATCTCAAACACAATCGCACGTTAACACAGATTTTATTTAATACATAAGAATCCCCTTCTCGGCCAAGCTTAAAACAAAGTGGAACAGTGTTATCGTCTCAACAGTTCCTAAAATACAACACCTCCTGGTCACTCAGCCTCTACACTCTCTGGTTTTCCTCCTGATTGTCTCTGGAGTTTAAGAAGGGCCTTATCACGGCCCGCTCTTAGGGTCCTGATTCCTTCCCTCCCCACAATCTCACCTTCCTCTTACTGTTCTAAACCAACCACCTCCTCCTGGTAACTCTTCGCCAACCTCCCGTCTCCAGCCTCCTCCTCCTCCTCCTCCTCCTCCTCCTCTTCCTTTTCCTTTTCCTCCTCTTCCTTCTCCTCCTCCTTCTCCTCCCCTCTGTAGCTTGTCTCTCCAGCCTCCTCCCACTGCCTCTTTTAAAAAGAAAATCACTACAACCTCCTGCCACAATCTCTTCATCCCAAAACACACTCTCTCCAACAGGGACCATGAGCTTAAATAATATCCCTGCAAGTCCTCTGTAAACCAAGTTAGCATCTTGTAAGCAGACTCATTTTGTGAGTGCCATAGGAAAATGTGGTGTGCCTCTGCTGTCTGCGTAGACTCACTGTTCAAGTTGCCTAGGAATTTTCAGGGTATCTCTGAATTTTAAGCTGTTGTCCACTACCAGTGCCGTAGGCGTCTAATTCCTTTGCTCAATGTTTTCCTTTGATCCCAGATCTCTGTTCCCTCAAGGGCAGCACTCTTAGAATTGTATCTGTTCCATGAATACATACATTATTTACGTTTGGGGACAGAGGAAATATTACATCTGCGATTCCATAGTCTTTGGGCTGCCCAAGGGTGGGACCTGTCTCCCTTAAAGCAACAGTGTCTGAAAATGCCTCACATAATGTCCTCTGCCCTAGAATCCTCCCCATATCACCTCTGTCATTAATCCACAAGGTCAGGGGGGTACTCAGCCCTCTTGAGAGTAAGGCTGGGGACCTTGTCACAGTGATCATAATTATACGTGTTAAATAATTGGTCACTGTTTTAAACATGAGTTTTCAGTAGTATTTCATTTAGCTTTTTGGATCAGATGCTTTGTTAAGAAAATGACAGGCTACTTTCACTGCAAGTGATCTGGATTTTTGCCCATATCTTTTAAATGTGCATCGCATTGTTTACAAATTGCAGAGTTCCAGTATGAACCAGGGGGTAATTATCTTTTCAATTGGCTTTGTTTTCTTATACTGTTGAGGTGCCAACATACATGTCCTAACAATATTTTCAATATTTAGAATGGAAAATGAGTGTATGTTGAATCTGTGGTGCTTAAGCAGTAATTTATAAACACTGCCAACACATTGAAGGTTTTCTTTTTTCTGATTTTTCAAATGGAAGATTGTGTGCAAGCATATTCGGACTCCCTGGTAAAACCTGCCATGTGTTAACATGAAAAACCGTGGTACATGGCTTGACCAGTAGATAAAGGCTATTTCTGGTGGGGTGGTATATTTTATCTGGAGTCGTTGCAGGTTTAGAAAACTGTAAGGTTACGCCAGAGTGCAATGAGTACAGGCGAAGGCATGTCTATCAGGGAATTCTGGAATTCCTGGGAGTTTCAAAGGATGGAGCCCTGAGTGCAAGATTCTTCAATGAAAGTTTGCGTCTCCCCACTGGCGGGTGACCAATAGGTTTTGGGCAGTTGACTTTAGTCGCCTGCTCAGCTAACAGCTGGGAAACACATTGGTGATATAGGGCCTCATTACAAGTGAGGCGGTAAGGGGTTAACAGTGCCGGTAAAGGTGCCGGCGCTGTTAACCCTGTACCGCCTCATTACGAGGTCCCCTCACGGGGCCCGCTCTGGACGTCTGGTCAGACCAGACGTCCTTTGCAGGTCCCGCGAGAGGACCAGCATGCTAACAACGGGCCCTTCATTAACGGGCCCATTGTTAGCATGCTCCCCATTCCCATTGAGCCCTATGGGGGCTCAAATGGGAATGGGGATTGTCCGGGTCCGGGTTACCTGAATGGGTGAATACCAAGCCCTCCAAAGTCGGAATGGCCTGGTATTTCCCCATTCAGGGACCACAGACCCAGACCCGAGTTTGGAGGCAGCCATGCCCTTATTAAGGGCATGGCTGCCTCCAAACTCATAATGAGGGCCATAGTGTTACACGGCCTGTGCCGAACTATGGGCAGGCATATAACTGGACTAAACCACCTCCTGCCAATCTCGTCAGATAAATTTAACAGCCTGGTGAGCAAAAGCAACAGAGAGGGCTCTCCAGCAGACCCCTGCCCACCAGACATCTACAAGATCATCCTCACCCAGAGGACACCAGCAGAATATTACTGCAACCTCTTCAACCACTCACTGGAAACAGGAGCTGTGCCACAAGCTTTCAAATCAGCTTACATCAAGCCACTCCTCAAAGATACTTCGGGAAACACGGAAGACCTAACCAACTACAGACCAATTTCAAATATCCCCTACCCAGCGAAACTACTAGAAAGCTACATCTATGAACAAATCTTGGAATATGTAGAAAAACAACCAGCTGTTAGATCAGGCACAAGTAGGTTTCAGACCCATGAAAGGAACGGAAAGTGCACTACTATCTATATGGGACAATCTAAAGACCAATGCAGACTCCAACATCACCTCAGCACTAATACTACTCAATCCCTCAGCAGCCTTCTACACAGTCAACCACAATACACCCATCAAAAGGCTAGAAGATATTGGGATCAGCAACACAGCCCTTCTTGCACTAAAATCCTTAGTGAGAGAAAGAACAAACAACCTGGCTAGCCCCATTCAAGTCAACACCTCTATAACCAACATGCAGAGTCCCACAGGGCTCATCACTATCCACGTTCCTCTTCAACATCTACATGATCTCCCTGATCAATCTCACCAAAAAACATAGCCTCACCTGCTATAACTACACAGATGACACGCAAATAATCTATAAAATGAATGCCAGCGAAGAACAGAACAAGACTCACCGACTGCCTCACTAAACTAAACCAGTGGATGAGCACCAACAGCCTTAAACTCAACCCGGACAAAACCGAAATCATGATCGTAGCCAACGACCTGCTGAACAACAATCTCATTCCATGGCACAGCGAGCTAGGAAACCATCCAAAATTAATGGATAACGAACTAACACTAGAACCAAAAGTCAACACAGTAGTAACGAAATGCTTCTTCCACCTACACACGATCAAGAAGATACTCCCTTACCTCCCTTTCACACACCGAACACTCAACGTCATCTCTCTCGTCATGTAAACAATAGATTACGCCAACACTCTTTGCCTCAGAATACCAGAATACCTTATAAGGAAGCTACAACAATTCAGAATGCATCAGCAAGACTACTCCTTAGACTCACTAGGAGAGAACGCACCAACCCAGTACTAGGAATACTGCATTGACTACCAGTCAAAAAATAAAACTTCTTCAAAACTCTCTGCATAACACACAGAAGGATCCACGGCCATGGAGCGGAATTCATACAGGAATAAATCACAATCTACAAGTCAACTCGAACACTAAGATCCAGCAACAATATTCGCTCGAACCAAAACAATACGCAAAACAATTTGGGGGATAAAAATTCTCCTGCACAGCGGTGAAACTATGGAACTCGCTCCCAAAGGAAGTACTAAAAGCAGAAGATCAATTACAATTCAGGAAGCTATTAAAAACATTGCTCTTTAATGCACCAAACTGAAGAAATCACCAGAGGGAGAAACCCCACCATTGCAACGCAAGAACACACTACGAAACTGTACCGTCCTACACAATATACTATGCTAAACTAAAAAGGATCAAAATAAGCTGAAGGGTTAACCCAATGCAAAAAGAGCATAGACAACCCTGAAAAACCCTGCTAATAATTCTCTAACACTCTGAATACCCCAACCCAGACCTTCACCACAAAACACCCAAACTACAGGCACTCTACCAACACTCCACAAAACCCAATACACACATGAAACACCTGCATATGACGACACACAAAACACACAATGCCAATCAACTAAAACCATGCCAGAACACAGCAACAGGCTTTTTTCCGAACTGAAGCTACCAACAGCACATCAAAGCTCTATTGTGCTTGTCCCTCTCAACCCTACTAATTAACCACCCCAAAGTCCCTCCTTTTCAGATCCACCAGAGTGCCCGGGGACCCTGACAAATGGCAGTGGTGTGCGGTACAAGTGACAATAACATAACAAAAACATAACTTTGAAGTCAGTGCAGTGCAGTGCAGCCAACAGATGGATTTCAGCGCGGCGGAAATGTGATCAGAGCTCCTTAGACCTAGAAGGAAAAAGGCAGTGAAGGACTGAGCTGCTTTTAGCCAAAACCTCAATACGAATCGCGTTACAGTAATCTTAGGGGGCGGGGTATGATGACGGCAGGGCCAAGAGGAATTCTGTGACCCTTCTCTGGAATGGCCAGGCTCAAGCATAAATGACATACATAGGATAGAAAGAAACCTTAATTTGTAATTGACCTTGTGTTACAAAGTGGACATTATTGATAAAGGTTGCTTCTAGGCAGGGGAGTTGCTAGGCCTGGAAAAGACCCGGGGCTAAGCTGATGTCGGAACTGTTGGGACTGGGGGCTAGCTAGTCTTTTGGCTGTAGCTCCTGAGATTCTATCCGGGGCTACAACCAAAAGATCAGGGGCTATAGCCCTCTTAGCCCCCCCTAGCAACGCCCCTGCTTCTAGGTTGCAAACCAAGGGTTTATACTCTTTTGTGGGGATATAAGGTCAATTCAAAAAGCTATGAGAAGGGTTGGCCACTGTCATCTGGAATAGCGAGACGTAGTTCTGTCTTTTATTTGTTAAGACAGAAGCATTTGGTATTTATTGTGGACTGTATGTGCAAAAGACCCACAACATCCGCTTGGCTAACACAGAGCACTCAAGTTTAAGGTATAATTGAGTGATGTTGCAATCACGCGGTAGTGCGTCTTTTGGTTGTTGAAGATGTGGAACAATGCATGTATTTAAGAGGATCTTGTGCAATGCAGATTCCTCGACACACCACAAGATTCTGGTAGTGGCCATTCCCACCTAGTGGATACTAGTAGTAAAGAATTTTACAAACCAACTAAGAACGTCTTCGATTCACATGCGGTTTATCAGGCAGTCTAACAGGATATCACGAGCTACAGTATTAAATCCTGCAGAGAGTTCAAGTAGAATCAGGGTGCAGGACTGCACCTGATCCCAGGCAGGGATGGATATTCAGAAGGGTGGGTTTGATTCTTCTGTGCAGATTGGGAGTCAGACTAATACTCGCAGAGGAGCACCTCCTGTTAGATGAATGATCACTATCGTTCCAAGGCTTTAGCACAAGGGTGGGGGCCAACTGCACCCAGGAATAGGTGAAAAGGGGAGGGATTTTAATGGAGAAGTGCCACATGTCACAAATGACTTCAAGGCGCTTTGCTCCCTCTCTAAATTAACCAGATCCATGTTGCGAAGGGCACCCCCGAGAGCCATGGCACAGCGGTAGCGTCTCCAAAAACGACATGTGACTTGGTGAATAGACAACAAGATTGCAGTCTCCACCATTAGGCAAATCACCTGCCCGGAACACACTCAGCAAATGTAGAAGATTAAAAAGAGATCTGGACAGGTTGCAGATCTAGAATATACTGCAACTTGGATCCCTTATATGCAACCTGTAAGCGGGATGCATTTACCCTGTTCATTCCCCACATTTAGCACACTTGCCCCAGCTTTGAATGGTCCTTCGCAGAAGAATTGGAGGGGTTTTCAACACTCACTCATATGTCGCTTAAACACTTCTCACCAAATTAATACACTCTGCGTGCACCTTGCATGAAGCCTTACCTTCTATACAAACAGAGCGTTATTTTGATGTCTACGAAAAACACAGAAATTAAACCACAAGTTTTTAAAGTGAATACAACATAGCATATTCAGTACGTAATTAAACACAATGCATAGTTGGCCCTGCAGAAAAGAGGCGCATCTTTCAATTGTGCTTTTAAAAAACAGATGCATACTCACAACAAAGAAATAAGGTTCACACATTTCCCAGCATAAATATGAGCCTCCCCTCTGCTTCCACCCACATAGCTCGAGGAAAGGAAGGGGGAACAGAGGGAGGACAGAGACAACAATCTTACTAGGCCAAGTGACATTGAGATTGCGCAAGTGCAGGGGAGGGGAGGGGCGCAGTGCTGCACATGGGATCAAAACAGTAACAAGAAGTGCGGCCAGCTGGTGGCAGGTGCAAGGGTAAGTGCAGACAGCAGGTGTCCAAATGCGCAGGTAGGGCGACTGCATGGTGTCAGATACAGAACCAAGTGCAAGAGTTACCGGGAGGCAGTGCAGGTGTGCAACTGGGCGGGCAGGGACCTGGGCCTGAAATCAGAGGGTAGCCAGGTGACCAGTGCAGTATCAGACAGGAAATCAGCAGGAGAGAGGAAGAGAGAAGGCAGAAGTATCGAGGACGGTCTTGAGGTGCTTCTGAAACCGGAGATGGTTCTCCTCAAGTTTCAGAGAGGCAGGGAGGCTGTTCCAGGGGGAGGACATGTCCGAAGATTTCAGTGCTGGAGAGATACGATCCCTGGGCTTGAGGCCAAGATAAAGTCTTGCAGTCCTGTTCTGGATGAGTTGCAGAGGGCAGAGAGTAGAAGCAGGCAGATTTAGAAAGAGGCTGTTGCAGGAGTTCAGCCTAGAGAGAATCAGAGCTCTAGAGACAGTGAGCTTCTGGGGGAAGGAGAGGAAAGGAAGAATACCTCTGAGGAGCTTTTTTTGTGCTGTTCCTCACTTTTATAAAATACATATGCCCCATGAAAATCTACAAAAAATGACTGTTCCATATAGCCTGAATTTACACAATAAAAGCATTTTTAATATAACGTGATCTTGACTTCAATGCATAGAAGAACTATTTTGTGTTCAGCTCCTTTACAGAACAGCATGGCTGTGCGGAGATTGGGATGAGTCATTGTTTGCATTCTGCCTCAGGAACGGGGCGCATAAACACCAAATGAGTACGTTTATCATAACCACAGCAGCACAATCCCTGCTTAGACCCTCCTATGACCGACAGATGTCTACCTTCACCAGCCTGCAGTACATTTTAGGTAATGCAGCGGTAATACTGTTACTGCCTCACTAGCGCACCAACGTACTACAGATTTGGCGGTGAGGTGGAGGATTTTCCTCTAGGAAAAAGCTGGATGGAAATCTGCCGCTTCACAAACAAAAATTGGTAAAATGGGCAGAATTACTGCTGGCGGAATTACCACTGAATTCCCCAAGAACCAGAAATGGGGACTTGCACCATCCTACCACCGCTTGTGATCCCACGGTCCATTCGTGGGACTAAGTGGTGGTAACAGTAAATCTGTTTGTGTTTCAAAGTCTTATATGGCAATCACATACAATTCTCTGGTGGTTATAACATGCTTAACATGTAAAGGTAGCACATTCTCCGACTATTGCTTATTGCCTGTCCCACCCCCTGGTCTTCCACATATTTCCAACATAGTGTCTTTGTGCTACTTATCTTTGCTTTGGAGCTAGTAGGCTGATTTAGCTATAGGTGATGCTAGTCCAGCAGATTCAAGAAGTTTCTGATGTAAAACAGCCCGGGCAGAGAAGACTCTCCATGCAGAGAAGTGTCCCCAGGCCATCCAAGCAATTCAGCTAAGCATCTCCCATATGGTAATGTTTTAATTGCATTTTCTGTCAACGATTTCATATTGCACCTTGACAGATAAGCTGCTTACTGCCTTAGCACTGCCATTTTGGTCCTAGATAACAGGGACACTCTTTAAAGCTCATTTTCGAGTCCCCCGTAGAGTAAATGGAGGGGCTAACACAGTTACGCCTGTCTTAACACCTCCATTCATGCTCCGGGGGATTTATATTGTTTTTGAATGCCGGAGGAAGGGGGCGGAACAGGAGTTACATTTCCACCTCCCGTTTGCCCTCCGCCTTCAAAAAGAAATTGGTTTTATGCCAGCATGAGATCTTCATGCTGGCGTAAAACCAATGATTTCCTCTTGGAACCACCTGCTTTTTGCACCAGCAGGCATGCCCATATGTCGAATGCTTCTTCGCTTGCCTTTCTCCCTTCCTTTAGAATTCTTGTCCTCTCTACTCCGTTACCTCAGCTTCCATCCCTATTTTCCATCAGCATCTTTAGACCTGGCTCTTTTCATCTGCTTTGGCTTCCAGCCACCCCTGGCATATCTTTTTCTCTGGGTTGTAGTCCAAGGGACAACATTGTGGTGTATACTGCATTTTATAAATCCTCAAAGAAGTAGGAAAAAATAATGTTGGTAATTCAAACGAAAACATACTATTCTGGTTGAATCTAAACCCTAAAGCCAAAATATCATTGGAGCACAAATATATATGTGTGTGATTGTGGAAATTCAAGCCACTGAGACCAATAAGCCACCAGACACCCTCCCCTTGGACACTTTTCCCCAACATTGCAGGCAACAGTGCAATTCAGACCCTTGCAGTGGTTGGGCCTTGCCCATCTGCCACATGTTAGGCCTGCCACTGAACAATCTTGGGTATGAGGCAGAGAGCCCCCACAAGCTTACATGGTTCTACAGGAGACATCTTTGGTCCTGTTGACACGTGGCAAGATCCACCTGTTCCTTGTGTGGTCTCTGTGCGCCAGCTTTTTCCTGATGGCAAGAATCTCTTCCACTCTCAATGATTTGAAAGTCTCTTTCATGTGGGACACCATGGCTGTGGGTAGCTCATGGGAGCAACCCAGCTCCAGGATGCGGTGAAGGTTTTGATGACACAGCTGGCTGAACATATATGGAGGAGCTGTGCCCGGATTTAGTCTTCTTCGTCCGCAGGAGTACATGACATGGCCATTGGTCTGAGATTGGCATGCAACGTGTTCAATGATTCCTAGGGATCTTGGCTTGCCTGGAGGCGTTGGAACTGCCCAGATTCCGATTTGATGAAAGATCTGAAGTATTCCTTGGGGTTTTTATTCATAGCTGCATATGACCCATCTTGCAGAGGCAGCGTCTTGTAGGCCTTATGTACTGTTTTCTGCAATGAAAAGTAGCATTGAGCGTTCCGCCTCATCAGCGACTCCTTGGTAGCCATAATAGAAATTCCAGGTTATCCTCGCAGGAGACCAGATACATCAAACCCCCGTATGTGGCAACCCCCTTGAAATGGGGCCAGGGACCACTGGGCCAGGGGTCGAGTTTGGCCCATCAAAAAAGCTGCACTCCTGCTGGGTCGAATAGCAGAAGGGGAAGATGACACAGCATCATCCCTGTTCTGACTGTCATTGTCCATGGTGACTTTATTTTGGCCCCATTAGGATGAGGGAAGAGGGTGCAGTACAGAACCTCACCTTGGTGAGGTAGTGTTGTGATCGAGGTCACAGTGAGCAGCAGGATATGTAGAGCCTCCTAATGTAAAGCATACAGCCTGCCCGGATCACCATTGGAGTGAGAGAAGTACTGTAGTTATGGGTTGCGTGACCACACTCCGGGTTGTGACCTGAGTGCTACGAGCACTGTAAAGTCAATAGGATTGTAGCATTGAGCTACCTTGATAAAACTGGGCCACTGGTAACCAGGCGGCTTCAGTACAGGAGGGACATCTTGCCTTATCCAGGGAGCATGCCCGCCTCATCGCCATGTGTTGGGCTGCGTGTAGGCTCTGGCACTCAGGATGTCTAAGGAACACATGCAAACAAAGAACCACTCAGAGCATCAGGTGTTTTTAGAATGACTGACCAAACCGGTTGTATCCATTATTCTTCTGCCGGACCTAACTCTCTAGCAGTGACGCACGTCATCTGTCATGCAGACAGTTTGCGTCACAACAATGACTTGCAAACCAAATCCTATTGCCTAGGTTGTTCATAATTAGATTTGTGTGCCACTTGTTTTGTTTAATTTCAACTTTGTTACCTTTCTAGAAAACACGTTTCTTCGGAAACGGATGATGTTGTAGTTTGCATCCCGAAACGCTGCCAAATGTTGCTCAGTACTGCGAGGAATGGGAAATGCAAGAGCGTAAAGGCCACATGTAGGCTTCCATAAGTGAATCCTATGATTGGATCAGCGTATTGATAAACAAATGACTTCTTTCCTAATTAAGGCCCTCTGACATCAAGCAAGCACCACAGGCTGTAAATAAAGTAATCCATTAAATGCTGTATTCCAAGCAATGAGACTAACTTTTACGAAAAGAAGTGCATTATAAATTGAGACATTTGCAACAAGCAGGGTTTGGAAATTATGTGGAGCTGAGCACTATTTAGCTCTTGCTTGTATCCTAGTAAAGACTAGTTAGCTTGACACCAACAGCTAACAAGAGCTACTTTTAGCTTCCTAAGCCAACTGATGCCAAACACAGCTATGGAAATGTAAGTCTGCATTTGGGACAATCTATAATTAAACATTAGGACACAGCTATATGGCTTTTAAAGCATGAGGGATCATAAATAATGGACAAAATGATAAATTTGCATCTTCTGTGGGAGTTACATTTGCAGAACATTGTGTACTAGCTCATCATTGCCAGTGGTAGCTCCTGCTGACTGGATAATGCTGGATACCCAGTAGCTGTTTTTTAGCTCCTACTTATCCAATCTTAATTTCGAAACCTTAACAAGTGGAACACCGTGGGTCACTTTTCCGCAGGCCTTTTTTTTATGGTGCCCTGCCCCTTCTCTGCTTCTGTAGTGTGAGTGCCTCCTCTTTTTCCTTTATTTGGGGAGGTCCTCATTGAGCCATTTCCTCCCATTTGTTTCAGTTAGCACAGTTTGTTGCTCCCCTTTAGCACAGGGTGATCCAGTGACCAAGCATTTTATTGTTTTTCATTGTGTCAGGCTGCAAGACCCATGCTCATGCGATGTATGTCGAGACCATTTCCTTAGCATTTGCATCATCACTGGCCTGTTCTTTATCCCACATCCTTTCTTTACAACATTGCCATGGAAAGGAACAGAGTCAAAACAGATGTGGTAAGAGTGGGGAAGACCTGATGCATGTTGTATGACGAAGTGCAGTCCAATAGCTAGCCAGATAAATTCATGTGGACATTTCTACATGTGCCTAATAGCAGAAACCCTAATGTACGAAAATGCCTTTCTACCAATTCTGTGATGCATATAAAATTTAAATTAAATTTAGCTTAGATCAGGCTTCATGCCAGAGACCGGCTTCTAATCACAGGAACAGGTTTCAAACAAATGCTGCTCTGTGTTGTTTTGATTCCAAGACAAGCGCGTTGCCTCTGGGCTATCCTCCAAGTCCTAGAACTAGAAAGAAACAGGACAGAGTGAAGGGTTAACTTTTGAAAGGGGAATCCCATAAACAGCAGGAAGGCGTTAGGAGGGGACAGACGGGCTAATATCTGCCAATTCGTCATTCAAACGTGCTTGGCCGCGTGTAGAGTGGCAGGTTAAAGGAACTTGTATAGTATTTGTATTTTATACTGTGCACATCACCAGCGTAGTGGTCCTAAAAGTGCAGTGCCTTGTCCGTGTTGAGGAGACTTTTGACCTTGCTAACCAGATAACCTTACTGGATCCCTGTCTGCATTGTCTGTAGGGGTTTGTGGTGGAGGTTGACGATAAACTGCAATGTAGTACTTTGGAGAAGCACAATGTCAAGCTAATATCATATAAACTGACCATTGCTTCAATGATGGAGGAGGTGCCCAGTGGATAAAAGACAAAGGTGCTTACATGTATTGTAAAGATAAGTGCTACCGAGAGTATTGTGATTTTCTTAAATTTACAATATTCAAAACATTCAATTCAACATTCTCTGTTGCCGTTTGGTTAATGTTTATTCGTTGCGCTCAGCCAACATGTGTTTCGACCCCTGGTCGTTTCCAAGGCTTTTGAGTGGGCTTATTACATGTATTCAAAATTTCTAATATATAAATGTCATTACTGTTGAGTGGCATACACCAGGAGGACACAAAGAGATTGATAAGTATTTTTTTAAAAGCTTATATCAGTAAGGACCCCCAGCTGCCCACATGCAGCCTGATCTCCCTCAAGAGCCCATCAACTGATTTCAGATAGAACCTTTACAAAGGTAAACACACATCACATTGGCTTGGCAGAATCCTCATGAACCAACACTCCACCTGACATCACTAAGATCACTGCCAGGACAAATATCCCTTAAGCCACATCATAACATATTTCCCTCCTTTTATATATCACACATTAATAAAAACAAGCCCTCCTCTCAATCTCTCCTCCATGCACTCAAACAACATTTCTCCTGACCACAGCAACTCTAATGTTGTCCCATACCTGACCACCCGCAACGCGAATGGCACCCTTCAACACTGCAACTACCCTCATGGGGCCAGAATACAAAGAATCCCCTTTCCTTTTTATCACAGCTTTTCTTATTCGCACCATGTCACCAAATTTTACTCTTAGCTCCTTTCTGCCTCTCCTCACGTTTTCTCTCATGACCCATTCCTCCTTCCTCCTCTTCAACAACATTCTCACATCCTCAACCAGCACGTCAGATTCTCTGCAAACTCCTAGCCATGGCGGACTCATTGCAGAGTTTGGTTTCCGACCACGCATCAGCTCAAAAGGACATAAACCTGTCTCTGCATGCAGAGCCATTCGTAAAGCCCATATACTTTCCTGAATGGCTACTCTCTTATCACAGCCACTTTCCTGGGCCATGCTTACACTTTCCATCACACATCTATTCATCCTTTCCACCATACCATTCGTCTCTGGGTGGTAGAGAGCTGACTTCTTATGCTTGATGCCGCACTTCACCAAGTACGCAGGAAAACATCCTCCAGTGAACTGCGTCCCATCAGTTAGAATACTCTGGGACACCTTCCCTCGCGAACACTTCTTGCAAGACATCAACCATACTGTCACCAGAAATGTCCCTAACAATCGCAAACACGTACCACCGAGAAAACATGTCCATGAGAAGTACAACATATCTCTTTCCCATAGCCCAGTTCGATCGGACCTAAAATGTCCATGGCCAATTCTCTCCATACTCCTGTAGGAATGTTCACCTCCACCACTGGATGTCTCATCGCGACCAGGCCCTTTTCTGACCTAATACACTCCTGACAGTCACCCACTCTCTTCTCAATGACCCTTTCAAAACCTAGCCACCAATAATCAGACCTGAGGACTCCTTTGGTTTTAGTAATACCAATATGCCCAACATGGGCCAAATCAGCGACGTTGGCATGTGATCCAATCAGAACCACTACACCCTCCCATCAGAATAACACCTCATCTCTTACACATAGTTCATCCCTTACTTCCCAAAATGGCTTCTCTCCCTACAATAGTTCATCCTCCTAGGCCACACTGATGCTAATACATATGTCATAACGCGTGACAATATCTCGTCTTTCCTTCCTTCTTCTAACCACACTTCTAAGCTAATACATATGTCATAACGCGTGACAATATCTCATCTTTCCTTCTGTCTTCTAACCACACTTCTCTAGACACTATACCTTCAGTATTGACAAAAACCATTTCCATCTCCACATCTTCATCCTCCCTTGCACTCGGTGCCACCCTTAGTCAGGACAAACTATCCTCTAGAACATTTTCCTTGCCGGATATCACCTTCATCTGAAATCGGTGCCATTGCATCCTGGTGGCCCATCCTGCCACCCTCCTTGATACCTTGTCCAATCCTTGGTTCTCAAAAATGGCTTTTAGTTGCCAATGGTCTGTTCGAATTATAAAATCATTTTCCCATATAAAATTCTTAAATCTCTCTACTGCCCATAGCACGCTAATGCCTCTTTCTCCAAAAAAGGGTATCTCTCTTCTGCACCCCTTAATACTCGCGACGCATGTACTATTATGTCATGGCACCCATCTGAATTAATCTGAGAAAAAAACGCACTGACTCCCGGATCACATGCATCAACAGTTATGACACTTTTCCGCATAGTGTCGTAACATCCTAAGGGCCGGGCCAAATCAATATCCCTCTTCACTCTCAGGAATTCATCCTCACATACCTGGGTCCACACAAACGCAGCGTCCTTCTTTAATCATTTCCTCAACTCCACAACCTTGGACGCATAGTTTTCTACAGATTTCTGGTAAAATTCTGCTAAGCCTAGAAAAGATCTCAATTCCACCTTGTTAGTGGGCCTCTCCACCACTTTTAATGCATCAACTAAGCTTTTCTTTGGCCTGACACCACTCCCCGATACCTCATGGCTCAAATACTCCACCTGACTCACGCCAAACAAGCACTTCTCCTCCCTCAAGGTAATACCTTTCCTTTCAAAAATCCTCAACACGTCATTCAGTATAGCATTGTGTTCTTCAACAGATTCACAGCAGATAAGCACATCATCTGGAAAACAGAACACGCATTTTACACCACCTAACATCCTGTCCATGAGTTTCTGAAACACTGACTATGCCGACACCAGCCCAAAGGGGTTTTTAAATTGAAAAACCCCTTCATGAGTAACAAAAGCAGTCAGTTTCCGACACCATTCCTCAAGCTCCACTTGATGGTAGGCTGACGCCATGTCAAGTTTTTCCCACGGCCGACCCTCGGTAACATCTCCCCCATATTAGGGAGTGGATGCCGGTCCATCAATACACATCTGTTGACTTTGCGCAAGTCCACACATAGTCTGAGCTCTCCCGAACCCTTCTTTACCACCACCACTGGGGATGTCCACTCCACACCCCCAGCCCTTTCGATGATATCCATCTGCAACAATTTGTATATTTCCCTCGACTCCTTCTCTTATCATCATGGGTACGGGTCTCAAAACAGGTTTACTACCCTTTCTCAAAATTATTTGATGTTGGACCCCTTTTATCTTCCCAACACACTTCTTAAAAACATGGGGATGGTTCTCAGCTGTCGCACCACCCACATGAAGTACCTGCTCCTTTTCATTTGGGTCTAATCTTATTTTCAACTTCCTCTGTTCTCTCCATCCTAATAGCGTCAGGCCTTTCTTTGACACATACATTTTTCCTTCACACTGGCGACCCTTGAACTCAAATTGACCAACACAGTAACCCAACAACTCAATTTGTACTTGGTTGTATCTACCAGGGTTGATGTCCGGTTTCACTAGTAATCTAACTTCTCCCTTCACATCTCTTTCAAACACCTCCCTGGACACCAATGTGATCTTGGACCCTGAGTCGGCCATCATCATCACATCCTGACCATTCACACTGACGCACGCATATGGATGCTCGCAATCATTGTCATCGTCATCATCACCAATAATATTTATCATTCTAACAGTTATATTCTCAACATAGGACGATTCCTCATCTTCAGAAGATCTCCGATCTGACTCCTCATTAACATACAGTACTCTCCTCTGGTTGAACTGTCCAGATTGGTAGTTCTTGCAACAATTAGGGAAATGTCCCTTTCTCCTACACTTTGATCATGTGACTCTCCTCCCGGGCCATCCTAGAAACGCTGCAAAGTGGTTTCTGCTAGTGCAACGAAAACACAAACGGTCCTCTCTCTTCTCTCCTTTTTCTTCTCCCTTCTGGATAGGACCTTGTGTGGATTTTGGCTCTTCTCCTCCTTGACCACCTTGCTTGGGCCTACACTTCTTCTTGCCTTTGGTTTCACCCACAGCCAGTACTTCGGGTTTCTGATCCTTATATGTAGTGTTCTCATTCTTTGACAGTTTAACGACACACACCAATGAATGCTCCACCCTTCGTGCTATGGTTAGCATCTCATCCAATGACGGTTCATCCCTTAACCAAAGTTCCTCCCTAATCTTGTTGGAGCAACAATGAGTCATAAATTGGTCCCTCATATGCTCGTCAAAAGCATCATTGAACTTGCATGACATTGCCAAATGCCGTAATGTAGTCCTCCACAGATTCATTTGGCTCTTGAATCTCCGCATACGAAAGTTGAAACGTTCCAAAATGTGCTCGTCTTGGGGTTGAAGTGTCGGTCCAGTCTCAGGAGGGCACCCTCTAGTTCATTTGGAGCATCCCCGGTCCTATCATCCTGCACCCGGGGAAGGGTCTCAAAAATTCTCTGCCCCTCGTATCCAAGGAAATGCATGAGTAGAGCCATCTTTCTATCATTAGGGTATGAGCTGTCACAAGCTGCCTTTAGGTAGTGTAAGAAGCCTTTCTTCCACTGTCCCCATGCAATTTTGAGAGTTCTCGGGGTAGGCATGAAGGTTGGGGGGCCCATTTATTCCTGACATCGCCATCTTTCTGCACTCCCCTTGGTCCACACTCCTTTATTTTTTTTTACTTGAGGGTTAATTATGCTAATCAGCATTCACAGTCATTTCATGTGCATGCAAGTCTCCTTTCTTTCTGCTGGTGGGCTGTCGTCACTTTAACAGTGCCCTTATTTTACACTATCCACGACAAGGAGGATTACCGCTGCGCCTCTCCTATTTGGTGCACGGTAGGCTTTATTTTATTTATTTATTTTTTCATTTGTTACACGCCCAGACCCTGGGGTATCACGGCGTGGTTACAGACAGCTTGGCAACTTGGTAATACATTTGTACAGTTACAAGACATTATTACAGAAGGCAGAATATACAGTTGTCTCCACCCAATTACATAAGCGAGCAGGTGTACTTAATTTTAATATTGGTTGAATAGCCAGGTTTTTAACAGTTTTTTAAAACCTGGGAGGGAAGTCTCTTTTTTATGTTGATAGGGAGGCAGTTCCAATGATTAGGTGCTAAGACCTGGAAGCTACTACCACCCGCTCTAGTATTTTTGTATCGTGGGGTCATTAAGAGTAAGTTATCGTTAGATCTTAAAGTTCTGGTGTTTTCTTTTTTCTGAAAGGCGTTGTTGAGGTAGATCGGGGCTTTTTTAGCCAGACATTTGTGTGTGATGCAGAGAGATTTAAAGATAATTCTAGCTTTGGTGGGGAGCCAGTGGGCTTCCTTCCTTATCTTGGAAATATGCTCGAACTTTTTTTATCCCAAGTGCTGCTCTTAAGGCCCTGTTTTGAATCAGTTGTAATTTGTTGAGGTTATTGTTAGATATTCCTAGCAGTAAGACATTGCAGTAATCTAACTTGGATAGTACTAGGGCCCTGGCCAAAGTGAGGCAATTAGTGGGAGTCAGAAATTGTCTGCTGGAAGCTATGAGTTTAGACGTGTATGCTGAGGTGGAAGAGAGCCTACTAATATGTTTAGACATGGTGAGGTTGGAGTCGAGGTATACGCCTAATGTTTTTACTTGCCTGAGTATTGGAATAGAAGTGCCATCGATATTGATCGAGGAATAGTCAGGGTGGAGGGCCGCTAACTTGTACGGAGGGCCCACGATGAGGATTTCCGTCTTCTCATCGTTGAGACAGACTATTTAACGCCATCCAGTTTTTTGTATAATGGCGTAGATTTTAATAGTCATGGTATCTTGGTCATAGTTTCCTGAGATGGGTATGAGAATCTGGGTGTCATCCGCGAAGTTAGTGTAGATGACACCCATGTCATCTAGTGCCGAGAATAGTAGTTTGGGGTAGGTATTATAAAGAGTGGGAGAGAGGCATGATCCTTGTGGCACTCCAGTGGGGACTGGGATAGGATCGGCAGCTTCTTTACCTATGGCCACTCTAGAAGTGCGATCAGCAAGAAATTATTTGACCCACATAGTGGCATCATTGGAGAAGTGGAAGTCTTTGGCTAATGTTTTACACAATTTGTCATGGTCCACGAGATCGAAGGCGGCAGATAAGTCTAGAAGCATGAGGATGCAGAGTTTCCCTGAGTCTCTGATGGTATCCATTTGGATTTTTAGGTCCAGAAGGGCCGTTTCCGCGCTATGATTGGGTCTGAAGCTGGATTGTCTAGTTCCAAGTAAGTGGTTCTGTTCGAGATGGGCTTGTATTTGTGTGTAGGCTATTTTGTCTATAAGTTTGAGTAGGAAGGGGACCATTGTTATTGGTTGGTAGTTAGAGACCCAAGCTACTCCTCACTGATGAGGCCCAACAAGGCCGAAACATGTTTGGGGATGCTTGTGGTCTCATGCAGAAGGGAATGTGGCCTAGCAGTTCGGGCTGGACTGCCCCTTTTGGGGTGGGACCTAGCCTGATTTGCATATGGTCTTTCCCCTTCTGTATTGGCTTGGCGGGCGAAGAACGATGGTCTGGGGGGTTGCCAAGAGCAATGCCAGTGGTGAAGATTCATTCTAAACCTTCAAGCCATCACCTCTTTGTTTTTGCTTTATCACCCCGAGTGGGACGGGTATGCCCAGACATGGGTCCCGTGCCTGCTGGGCCTAGAGACCCAAGCTACTCCTCACTGATGAGGGCCAAACAAGGCCGAAACATGTTTGGGGATGTTTGCGGTCTCGTGCAGAAGGGAATGTGGCCTAGCAGTTCGGGCTGGACTGCCCCTTTTGGGGTGGGACCAAGCCTGATTTGCATATGGTCTTTCCCCTTCTGTAATGGCTTGGCAGGTGAAGAACGATGGTCTGGGGGGTTGCCCAGAGCAATGCCAGTGATTAAGATTAATTCTAAACCTTCCAGCCATCACCTCTTCGTTTTTACGATACCATCATTACATGTGAACTTTTTACTGTCAGGATGTGCGTATTTGCACATGCTGTAATTCCCACATGTAAAGAAAAACATGATCGAGTTGTGTCATCCAATCACATCCCCTACTTACAGTTTCATCTTTAGGTTTAAGAAAAGATGGACTTAACATATTCTTAATGGTTGGTGCTCCCATTTATATAAATGCAGGTTTCTCATCTATATATTTAGTCAAATTCATGTCCACCCATAAGATATGCCAATGTGTATTAACAATTCTGAATAACGCATTTCTATCGTTTGAATATTTGGTGATAAGGCTCACCTTTTGATGGTGCAATATTTTTTCTTTCACACTTGGTTTCAGCATGGCCTGTCTTGCCATTCCCTTGATCTTACTACATGCTTGAGATATACACCCCCTTGAATAGCCTCTTTCACAAAACCCATCGGTTAGCAACTCACATTCTATGTTAAAGTCATTATCAGTACTGCAATTCCTCCATGCCCGATAAAATTCCCCCAATGGGATGTTCAAGGTGGTAGATGTATTGTGACAGCTGGAAGCAAATAGGGTGGAGTTGACCTCCATTGGTTTCCTATATGTTATGATATGATAGGGCATTTATACCGCACATATAGACAAGTGTTTCAAGGCGCAATGTTCTGCTTTCCATTTTGTTATTCTCAATATTTATATATATATGCAAATCAAGAAAATCTATGCTCTTCCTATCACTATGTCCAGTTAATTCAATACCAAAATCATTATGATTAAGATAATTAAAATAAACCTTGAAATGTGTCTGCAGTTACCTTCCAAATCACAATAATGTCATCTATAAATAGTTTCCAAATAATTATTTTGTCTAGAAATTCAATATTAGTCAATGCAAAAGTCTTTTCAAATTGTCAGATGAATAAGTTTGCTAGCGATGGGGCATATGTGGCACCCATGGCTAACCCCTTGGTCTGTAAGTAATGATCCCTATTAAATAGGAAATTGTTACTGTTCAAAGTGAATCTCAGAAATTCCTTTATCATTTAAACATGTTGTCTATTGGAAGCTGAAAATTCTGTGTATGTGTATTCAATTGATTAAATTGCCAGTTCATGATCGATAGAAGTATATAGAGATATTACATTGAATGTTGCTAGCAAGAATTCTGGTTGCCAATTAATGTTTGCTAAGATTTGTAGAACATGAGTCGAGCTCGGGATGTATGAAGGTAGGAATACTACTTGATGTCTAATCAGAGAGTCTATATATGTTGAAATGCCCTCAGTGGCCCAACCATTCCCACTCAATATTGGGTGCACTTCAGGCAAACCTTCAAAAGGCTTGTGTATTTTCGGAAGAAAATAGATTGTTGGCATAGTTGGTTCTGTTATATTAAGTAATTGCTTTTCCTCATTTGTCACTGCTCCTTTCCTGTGTCATTTTGCTATGATACAATTTCACTCACTACCGTCTTTGTAGGGTTAGTTGTCAGTTTCTTATAACAACTTTGTGTTGATAAATGCAAGTCACCCCAGTGTATATAATCTTCCCTGTTTAGTACAACTACATTCCCTCCCTTGTCAGCCTCTGTAATCACAATAGAGTTAGCTGCAGATAAAGGGCCTGATTCATGGAACGTTTTCCTATGGGATTGCACTATTATAAACCACTTCCATGAATCAGGCCCAAAGTCCGTAGAGCTCTAATCACTTCATTGCTCAAATTTCTCCTGGTCGTGTTGGTTGTAGACTGTTTTTGTCTATATATCGGTGTATTTCTTCAACAACTGCTTTATTAAAGGTTGCAATTACACTCTCCACATGCAATTGCGGGCTAAACTTTGATTTAGTTCTTAATTCCTGCATTTTCACATTTCTATGGTACACACCCAACTCTTCACATATTTGTTAATGATTTTTCTGGGATTCCATTTCTAAAGATAAAAGTAAGTGTCCGTTTTCTATTTCTGATATAGTCAGTCTGCTCTGGGGTGTGTGTACCACAGTTTGTTTATATGTGGTTGTCTTATGGTGGAAAACATTTTAAGCTTGAGTTTTCTAATATGTTTATATAGGTCAATTTGAAAATCTATCAAATTTGCTCCTGCAGTTGGTGCAAATGAGAAACCCCTATTGAGAACAGATGTTAATCTATCAGATAAATTGATTGCTAACTTCTGTGCTGGCCTTTCAGTATTTGTTTGTGAGAGCCTGACCTGGTCAGTCTCTTTGTAAGGTCTTGGTCTCTTCTTGGTACTGTGCCTACCTCCTCTTCTTCCTCTGGTGACGTTCCCCTTGTCTGTGTACCTTGTACTAAGGGTATTTGAAACCTGAAGTGTTTGTAATTATGTTGCTGATTTCCTTTTTTTTGACTGGTAGACCATATAGTTGTGTCCATTACTACTGATTGATTAGTAGTTTCACCTTCTGAGTCAACCTCTGAACTCTCTGGAGATGAGGTTGGTGTGGGTTCCCTGGAAGGGCTTCTAATTTTGTCATCATATTTACTTTGAAATCTGAACACATGGTTCTCTTTATAGTCTCTTTTATCCCTAAAATATTTCTGTGATTTCCATAATTTAATCTTGTCCTAGTAATCTTTCAAAATAGAATACATGTTTGTATAGTTCTTCTGTTTGTTGCTTTCTATACTGTCCATATCTGCGATCTCCTGTTTAACTTTATCAATTTGAATTATTGTTCTAGCATGTTTCCTCTCTGCAAGATCCACTAATAACTGTATCATCACTCTCAAACTTTGAGTTAAATAATCCTCCCATTTCTGAACTAAGTCCTGATCTTCGCTATTATTAAAATCCGGAAAAATAAGAACCCTTAGGCCTCTCAGAATTCTGTCGTTGTATAGATAGTTAATCATGGATGCTTTCTCCCAGTATTTATTGATCTCTTTTTTAGAGAGTGTTTCCAGTCTCAAGAGTTTTGGTTGCAAGGTCTCGGATTGACTGATTCCTTTCCTTAATGCATTACTGGTGCTCCCTCTCGGGGCAAATAGTGCTGCCCGATCTTCCTCATGATTTAGCAAATAATAATAATAATAATAATTTAGCATTTATATAGCGCTACGAACCCTCAGGCATCTGAGCGCTGCTTATTATTACCCACAGTGTGTGGTGGTCATTTAGCGACCTTGGAAGGATGAAAGGCTGAGTTTGGCTCTGCCACAATTCGAACCTGCATCAGCAGGCTCTGCACTGATGTCAAAGCGAGGGCTCTACTCGCTGTGCTATCGGACCGGCTGTCTGCCATTTTATTTTGCTGCTGCTATCGCAGCAGAACCAATCCAGATTATTGCAAATAAGATACAGTTTAACTATTAGAGACAGAGGGCTAAGTATCTGAAACCAGGAGTTTTCCGCTATCAAGTTGCTATTAACAGTTTAATATGTTAAAGTGTATAGCCCTAAGCACACTAGAAACCGAGATTGCCCTAAATTTTTATCTTGCTTACATGTATTGGCATAGTTTAATTTCAGTGCAAACTCAAATATAAAATAATTAATCCTTTATCGTTACATCTAAAGATGTGCATACCCGCAGAATACGGATGCAAATAATACAAGTGGAAACATCGTAAGGGAGTGGGATTTCATGTATAAATTCCTGTATGTAAGTTCCCAGTTGAGTCTAATGCCCTGCAACATCCTCTCTATATGCCCCACTGCCAACCGCCTTGCTGTACTGCCATTAAATGTGGCAGCATAGTGAACACTGAGTGAGTCCCTGTGGTACTAATTTCAGGTGTTTTCAGATCCCTTAAATTTACACAAGAAGCTGCATTTCAGTGTGTCAGATGAGTGTAAATGTACAGCAGAATCATAGACATGTTACTGTCTGTTATGTGTCTGTTTGTAGTGAGTGCATTATGAAAAATGCTACTACATGGATCGACAATTAATTATACAGGGAATTTCAGAAATGTGTTTTGCTTTGTTAGAGTGTCATTTGTGAAGCCCAATTCAGGGTTTCGAAGCCTCTTGCCGCTGATGGCTCCCACAGACGTGAGGGATTATTTCTGCAGAGGTGGATTGCCTCTGGTGGTGAGGACCTTGGTGACCAAGTAGCCTGCACCAGTTTACTGGAAGTGCTTGAAGACTGCTTGGAGCTTCATGGGGATGTTGTAATGGTGCAAGAGAATGGTTTCCTCTCAGGCTGAGGCTGGACTCTTCTGGGCATTGATCTGCATATTTCATCCTTGTTTATACTTCTCAACCTGGGATGCTGTTAACGTGTCTTCTTAAGAGGGCAGTGATTGTATGTCCCACAGAGGTATAGGGCCTCATTACGACCTTGGCGGTCCCGTAATGAACGGTGCCGGTACGGGACCGGCACCGTTTATTACGGGCTGCCTAATTACGAGGTCCCCTATTGGGACCCGGAACAGACGTCTCGTAAAACCAGACGTCCTTTCCGGGTCCCGCAAGGGGACCAAGGAGCTAATAACGGGCCTGTTATCAACGGGCCCGTTATTAGCTCCATCCCCATTGCCATTGAGCCCTATGGGGGCTCATATGGGAATGAGGAATGGTTCTGTGCATGAGGGATTACCGGGTTCCTCCAAGGTTGGAATGTCCCGGTAATTACTCATTCACAGACCGCGGTATTGGAGCCCGGTATGGAGGCAGCCATGGCGCTAATAGCACCATGGCTACCTCCATACTCTTAATGAGGCCCATAGTCTGCATACCAACTTACATTTGTAGGTCTACCTAGGGCTTTGTTCCTCTTTTTATGAATGAAGGGCCTCTTTTATTCTTTATTTGGGTGGGTTGTTCAGTGCTACATGTCAATTTCTGGCTACTTCAAAACATGGATCTGCCTTGTACAACGCTACATGAAATGTGAAATGACATAAAACATGGCGTAATATAAAAGTAACCTAACATGCTTGCATAGCAAATAACCATTATGTAAAAAACTATGAAGTGAGTGGGGATGACTGGTAATAAATAGGTAAAAGCAGCAAAAAACTCCCTTAAAACCAAAAGCTGCAATTCAGTTTCAAACTCAATATAGGGCTAGAAAAATTAAAAAAGGAAAAAAACAGGGACAGAAGCAGAGTTGGTAAGAATCCAGTGACAGAGAAAGTGATACTTAATCAGGGGAGGGATGTTTGGGGGGCAGGTGGGCAACACCATAAAAGCAAGGGTGATAACTTGTTTAAAAGTATATAAAAGACACGTTTGGCAACAAAGCGCACACACCATCACAGAGCAATATTGCATAACATGTCCCAGTTTAACATAATAATTCAAATGGAGTCCCTAATGGACAGGACATTGGGTAATTCACAAAATAAAAGATATTACTGCCTTCTAACAATGATAAACGTCTCCAAACATTTATAGTGTGCATTTAATAAAAGTATATGCAAACGGCGCACCACATATAACACATTTGAATGCCAACATGAAAAATGTATAAAGCAGAAAGGAGCTAAAGCAAAATGTGTATATACGCGAATACTGAAAACAGTGTTTTGTACAACGCTAACAAAATACATAAAAAAGCTTTGATGAATTCATATTCTTATTTCCTTATTGGAACGGATCTATAGTGAATAACTTCAGAGTCCGGAATACAACGATATCCAATCCAATGGTTTTGGATGCTAGTACATGTAAAAGATTTGGTGGGCATCCATGGCACGATTCTATGGATTGTCATAAACAGGCAACGTCAGTGGAGGTTTCTGCGTAATGAGTTCAGGTCGCCTTCAGGACCTAGTGCATAGTTAACCAACATAGACTTGTTTTGCTGAGGAGAGCACGACCTGGGTGAATACAAAGAAGAGATCCATGTTCCAATAAGTAAGTATTCAAACAACATGGTTAGGTATATCAAGTCCTGTCAAGTTAAATAAAAAGGGGTGACTCAAATAATAAATGCTATAAGCGTATGTGTCCAAAGGAATATTCACTCACTATAGTAAAATGTATCCCACTTATAAGGACAACGATGCATGGTTGTCCTAGATGGAAATCCTAAGAGAATGCTTGTATCCTAAAATGGGGAAATACACTAGTTACAATATTAAATGTGACTAATATGGTGGTCACTCTCCACACACATATGTAAAGCAGCCACTTGTTCAAGACTTTCAAAAAATGCCCTCTCAACTTACATCACACATCACAAACTACAACTAACATACTCAGCGCCTGGCCAACACAAGCTGACACTACACTACAAGCAACAGGCCTCCCCCTCTAAACACAAAGCCTTCGATGACTTGTGCAGTTCACAAAGTAAAGGCTTACAAGCACGCACAGCTCAGGGTACTTCCATTCTGCAACCGCAAAACAAAAGCACTACAATCTTGCCTTTGCATATCCTCTCAAATAACTAAACCCACCCACTCTCTTCCAGAGGCGCCAGAGCATGTAAATGGGGGCGGTGCGTGTACACATCTTAACATAACATGGCTTTGCATACCATAGCATAGCAGAGTATACCAAACCTAATAAAGAATAGAATTGCATATGGTGCATAGCAGAAACATGGGACAAGGGTGCAGTGGTGGTGTGCGCCCGCAGGGGGAAGTCTACAGTTACTGCCTGGATCCCGCTCCTGCTCGTATGTTCAGGCCCCCTTAGATTTCAAAAACCCGCAGCACTTCCTGCAGGGCGAGGCCTGCTGGGACAAGGGCACATGGGGTGTTGTGCGCCCCTGTGGTGGCTGTAACAGCTGTTATGGAGGACGCCCCCACTCTTTGTTATCACAAATCCCTCCTTTGCTAGCTAAGCCGAAGAGGAAATTGTTAACTCTCAAACGCAAACTGGGGGAATTGCCCATGTTGGGCCTGAACCAATTACCTCAAGGCACAATGAAGAAGCCCTATTAAGGTCAGGGGGATGCTTATAAGTTGATCAAGGAGATACACCATTTCCTGGGAAGCTATTTTGGATATTAGGGGTAGTAAAATTACTGGCACTATTGATGAGGGAAATCTACCGTCCAGCAATTTACCACCCACTGACCGACCCTCTAGGAATATCGACTGTGGGGACCATGGAACACTGGCATACATCGCAGGGGGTGGTAGTGACTACACAACAGCCAGTTTTGTTACTCATGGAGCTACCAACATAGACTTGTTTTGCTGAGGAGGGCACGACCTGGGTGAATACAAAGAAGAGATCCATGTTCCAATAAGTAAGTATTCAAACAACATGGTTACGTATATTTTAAAATGTGCAACTTACCCCATCTCAAATGTTATACAATATGCCTGCCACCCCTTTTCTGTACCCACAGCACTCTTCTTTTTCTCATTACTCTGGGCAAATGGTGTATGGCAGTCGCGGGGGCAAATGGTTGATCGTTGTGGGTGAACAGCCCATTGGCGTAAACCAGCAGACAATACCAATTTTCCAAATGTGGCCCATCCCTCAGACAAAAGGCACATTCGTTTTACCCTTTTATTTTTTTCTCTAAGCGCGTTCCACGACAAGCCCTTTGAATTGCCTCGAATCCCCTTCAATTTATAAACCCTCGTCATTCCTATTTCTCACAGCCAGGGGCATCCCAGAGGCAACATTGCATCCCGTTTCACTCCCTTCAAATGCTGGATGCCGTCATCCTTCTATTAATCACACAACATAAAGTACCGACCAGACACCAGTAACACGTTACCTCTCAAGTCATATGGCCTCAGCCCGAGGTAACACATTCAGCAGAACATACAGCTTAACCAAAAGTGACGGCTAGTAAGAAAAGTGAAAGGACCGGCCCCAGCTTTAAGAATGCTAAAATGTAGAAAGAAAAACGCGAGGAAATGATGTTGCGGTGCATTTCAGACTGAGAGTGTACAGCTCCAAAAAGTGTCACAATGAAGTCCACAGAACAGACAGACTCCTGGAGTCTCAAAATGGCAATAAGGCAAAGGAAGGTAGGAGACACGTGCCAGGGCGGATAAAACTTAAAGGTGGATGTTTCAATGCTAGTGTCTGGCTGGTGAAACAAATTCCGTGATTCATCTAATCTAGGAGATCCTATTGCTCTGAGCCCAAAAGTCTGATCCTAATCCTAGAAGTACAAGTTCCTGGATGTTCCCACCCAGGAAAATGTCCTTCTAGATTGTTATGGCACCCCAGCACACTTCTTTAACCGTTGGTGGGGTCTGGTCCTCTGAGCCCTGGTCATTCTGCTGGTCTCAGTTTCTTTCCGTTGACCGCGTCGTCTCCGGCGCGGTGAGAGGGCCATTGGAGATGGTTGGACATCCCAGATCCTAAAGGGTTTTTCATTTGCTTGCTTTGGCTATGTATGTAGCTCTTGTACTACCATATGGGTTCTTTCCTGCATGGTTGCACTGCTTTGAGCAACGTGGGCAGCTGTACTCCCCCTTACATGGGTACTGTCCAGGAAAGGATGTTATGTCCCTCCTGTCCCACTTGGATGCTTCCTCCAAGGCTCTTGAGGTTAGCATGATGGCCTAGCAACTGTCTGACCACCAACCCCCTTCTTTCTGTTCTTGCTTTCTGTTCCTTGCAATATAGTTCCCTGCTTGTTCCACAAGTTTGATGGGTTATTACACCCCCTGGCACACTTTAAGAGGTATAGTGCCCCAGCTCGCTTCACTACCTCCTCTAACACTATCTGTCTAGCCCCTGCTTCTCAGGGCCTTCCGCCGTAACTAGAATTGTGACGTAGCCCACCTTACTGCTATGGCTCCCATGAAGCAGCCACCTTCTAACTGGCTGTGCTCCATGTAGACTTCCCTGGTCTGTCGAGCACAACTCTGGCATTCCTACTTGTAACAATCTCGCTACTCTCACTCGGGAGCAGGAGCATAACTACACTGAAACGTCACGGGGCAGAGGCCTCACAGTTCAAATGGTAGGGAGGGGCTACTGTCGGATTTTGTGCAGGCAAGGCAAACTTACTTGTAGGGGGCATTTTCCCCCAAGAATCATCCTGTGGGAACTATTATCAAGTTAGCAACAAATGGTGCACATTGTGCCATTGATCCATTTGGGATTTAAGGACAAAATGTAGGTTTTTGTTGGTACCTGCCAGCATGGTATTGCTGTGGTTGAGAAGCGGTGTGGGGTTTGGCTTTGTCAGCTGCTGGTGCCTTGTACATGTTTAGCTAAATTATACTATAATGTCATTTTAGCCAGACTATGAATTGTGGGCCCTGAACGTGCCCATGGTATAGTGTAACCTGACTTAGTATGTCTTCGCCTAGCATCACATAGCATAACATGGAATAATAGAAAGAGAAACATGGACATCAACAATTAACGTGACCAACTGTGATGTTTTCAAAGTGAAAAAGGTTGTCCCCTGTTGTTGTTTGGTCTGCTGGGCACGGTATAGAAAGAAAAAACACTTAACTCCCATCTTGGCTCACAATACATTAACACACACCTCACGTTAACACAAAGGAACATGCACTACATGGAGACCTATGAACCTACACCAAATTTCCCAGAACACCACATCAACCCACCACAGATCATCCAGACATCAAGCAAGTTGGATTCCTGAAAGGAATATTAGAGCCCTTTCCATGCATGCCAGCCAATCAGGCTGCTCTGAATGTGGCTGTTTTTCAGGGGTGAAATACCAGTGTTCTGAGCACATCGGTGCACTTCTCACTGGCTCATCCCTTACTACCATCTTCACTTGAAGTCCCAAGAGGCCAGGGAGGTGAGACGCGAACTGATGGTCCCCCTAGGGGTGGTATAATGTGGGAGGATCTCATGGGGAGGGACTGCCCCCCCCGGAGACACACCCCTCTGCTCCCCCTTAGGGGGGACGGCCATCTA
The DNA here is from genome assembly GCF_040938575.1 of Ambystoma mexicanum. NCBI lineage: Eukaryota > Metazoa > Chordata > Amphibia > Caudata > Ambystomatidae > Ambystoma > Ambystoma mexicanum. Next base: position 292,302,625 of record NC_090931.1, read on the forward strand.
GGGTACAGCCCTTGTCAAAACGTCACACACCCGCATACTCTAACCACTCCTTCCTCTAGTAACCTCTTCGTAGACAGTAGACCCATGTACTCTTATAAAGCAAAATATCTTAAGGTTCTGCAAAGTACTGAGACAAAGAAGACTATCAAGAAACCAGGTAATCCAAGAACAGGGACAAGTTGGCCCTGCTAAGCGATAAAGATAACACATGTGAAAGAGATGAAGGACTTTTACAATGGGCCCGGACACTGCTGGCAACATTGTATAAAAAGCGACAATGGACTAAACAGGGTGTCTCGGGCAGCCGCAGAGGACGGCAGGTGTGCTGCGCACTGAATGCGGGAGATACGAACCTGTGCCACTGATCCGGAGGGAGAGAACTCCAAGGATGCTGGCAGTCTGCTGTGTCTGATGATCAGGAGGTCTGTAGGAGCAGACAGGTGCCCAACAGTGTCGAGAGGAGGAAGGAAAGCAGAAGGCAGCCGGGAATGCCATCGGACAGCCAGAAGGAAAGCAATACGCCGAAGAAGCCGAACGGAACGCCCACCATCCAGGGAAGGCCCTCTGATGTGTCAAAGCCCTCAACAAGGTAAAGGGCAGCACGGGAGACCCAGTAGGGATGCAGGGCAGCTTTCCAAGAAAGTGCATTCAGTTGTCCCTAGGTCTCTTTGCAACCATAACACTTGTGTGGCATGGCAGAGGCAGAAAGTCTACAAACCTCCCCTCCTTATTACAGTGTTGAAACGAAGCCTGTTCATCACCAGGGAAGGGGCGAGGACCCCAAGTACCACAAAGAGAACCTGTGAGGGAGAGTCCCTCACAACAGTAGTGGGTATAAACCGACAGGGATATACCAGGGTCTGGGACCCAAACCAAGCGAGTGGTACAAGTCATCTTCCTTGTGGCAGTAATTGGCAGGGAAGTGAACCATGTGGGCCAAACCGAAGAGGAAGAGAAGCCAGAGTCGCGGACCCTCTTAACACTCAAGAGGTGAGTGTTGTAGGCGGGAAGCCTAATGAATAGAAGAGCAGGGGAAGGGAGTCATTCCCCCTGGTTGTAAGAGACTGTTCTATAATTACCAGGAGAAGGGAGTCATTCTCTTGGTGACATAGACAGGAAATAAGGTCCAACAGGCATGAAGAAGGGAGTAATTCCCCTGGGCTATATGAGACTGAGCGTGGGGAAGCCTTCTCCTAGCCTACCAAGAAAGTATTGTTTGGCACTTTGTGGCCTGGGGATGGGAGTCATTCCTACAGGCTATCTGAGACTGGATGCCAGCAGAAGTGAGGCAGTCTCTTGGCCCACCAAGGAACCATTGTGTGGAAATGTTATTATATCCCAGGAGAAGGGACCCCATTCTCTTTGGAACATAGCAGAACTGCCTTATTCTTTAGTTTCTAGTCTAAGGGACAGAAAGAAGTAAGGTTTCCTCGGTAAGGGCGGTGGACACTTTTACTTTGAGAGACATCCCGACAGTCACCTTAGTTCTTTGATTGAGACAGGGAAACCCCTCTTAGGAATAGGGACAGATAGGGGTTCTCTTGCTTTCCGATGTAAACGACATATTTGCATTACACCAGCTTTCTCTGCCTTCGGGCATCAGGCCCAAACATGCCGCCTTTGTGTCAGTCTCCTTCTTCTGCACCCTTATACTAGCCATAAAAAAAAGCTTCACTGCATCGCTCTGATGGATCATTTCATTCTCCTCTGAATCCTTTGTGTACATTATCTCCTTTTTTCTTTTTTTTTTGTAGTAGACATTTTTGGATGGCAGATTCACGGTTTCCTAATAATCTGACTGTAAGTATCTATTGCAGCTGAAGATGTTTCCAATGTGGGTGTATCTATAGAATATCTTCAGAGAATCCCTGTCCAATGCTGATATCCCATGAGCCCAGTGACATCATCTTTATAGTTTAGTTCTTTCCCATCTCGTTCATGGGAGTTGAGAACTCCTTCTCAAGCAATGTCATGTTAAAACTGATTTAGGTAGTGCCAACATGTTGCCCACACAAGTCTGCGAGCTTGTGTGGGAGGAAAGGAGCACATGAGCATGCTTGATCATAATGGACGAGGATAATATAACAAAATGAGTGGTGAAAAAGGTAGGGGTTCAACCTTCAACAGAATTGAAGCAGGAATTGCTGTCATTCCACTGGCAAGTTGGCAAATGTATTTCAGGAAATTGTGTGCTGTCTCAGCCAGAGGTTTCCTTGTATGATGGAGCATTACCCAAACGTGCTCTGGGATTTGTCAAATAATGGAATCTAAACTCTAAATTGAGTCATGAAATGGAACCAATATATTTAGTAGTGTGAACACTTCAATGGAGAAGCAATCATATTTTGTTGTACTATCGCGTGAAAAATGCATGGATGCGTGGTAATGGTCAGGCAACATTGCCAGGCAACTACCACAGGTCAAATTGTGGCCAAGTTTGCTTTCTAGTATTCCCTCAACTACAACTTTTCTTAAAGATCATCAATAAATCTGTCATTTGAACATCATTTTTGATTAACACCTTGCTTAAGAAATCCACTAACTTCAAACTGTGATCCCTAAGGATTTAAACTTCCCATTCAGTCACAACAAACTTGCAGCACTTTTTTACACTTGGGCCTCCACTCATTCGCCAAACTGCAAACTCATTATAAACATTTTGCATCTCCTTCCACTTTCTTGCACCAGATTCTTCAACTCTTGAAAAAGCCATCACGGTCACCAATGCTTAATGTAGAAGGCAAGATATTTTGCAATCAATATGCTCTACTATTTCCTGGCCAAGGAAGCTACATTTCCAAGAAGATGAAGTGATGCTTGCCCCGGTATATCAATAGCATCATCTGATATTCACTGATATATATATCATAGCCACTGGGAGGTGCAAGTAGATGATTGCACTTGTTTTCCTGAAAATCTCAGAATTACCCGATATAACAAAAATAGAGAGTGTCGGAACATATACGCATAGGTTTAACAAGTTCTTGTGAGTTTTTCTCAGGGGTTCAGATTGTGGATCAAAGCAGAACAGCAGAAAAAGGCCTTCTTGGCGTCGGGCTTTCCCCACAGTTTTCTGGCATTTGACAGTGTTTATTGAACCCCAACATTCCCTTTCCAGGGTCTAGGAGTATCTTCCCTGAATCAAAGATCAGACACCTCAGACAAAGCTGCTTGGTTTCATAAAACAGAGTTGGATGATGGCCTAAAAGGTATGAGTAACTTAATAGGAAAGATTCCTAAATAAAACAGTGCAAGTATAATGAGAAACAGTCTGTGAGGAGGTGCCTAGACTTTAGACTGGAGGTCCGAAATCCTTTATTATGCTAAACCCTATTCTTAAAGGACCAGAGGTCCAAAGTCCATACCTATTCTTGAAAAAGAAAATGTCAGTTTGCCAGTAGGTTGTGGATAATAGATAAATCGCCTTCCACTTACCGCCTTGCTTGTCGCTGGGCTGGTGGGCGAGTGGGGGCAATGCAATGGTGGACCTTCCCGAAAAGTTCACACTAGAATGATACTCAACTGTAAGGGGGAGTCCGAGCGCAGCGTCCTTGAGAGAAAAGGCAGCAGCCGGAAAAACCCTCAGTTGGTCTAGGATGGCGAAGCGCAGTCGCAGAGATCCAGAGTATTCCTGAGTACCAGGAAGCAGGGCTCAGAGCAAGGAATCAGGTTAACGGACAAGGAAGGACGAATCACAGGAGGAAACAGAACAGCACTAGAAGATAGACAGATGAGGGATCAGAAGAGGGGGCGACGCAAAGGGTTGCTGAAGCTGTCTCCCTTTTCTTGGGTGTCCAGACGCGTGGAACATGGCACCTTCTTGGAACTCAACTAGACTGCGTACAACAAAGTGGTCTGGAGTGTGATGGAACGACGCTGCGCATCAGACGCCAGTGTTTCCATAAGGAGCAAGTGGCGGTCCTCACGGAAGAGAAGGGAATCTAGACAGAAAAGGGTTTTGGGGTACCTGCCCAACCAGTGTTCAACTAGCTCCATCTCAGCGAGTGGAGTGCCCCTGCATACTTCTTTTCAGATGCGTGGTCTCTTGTCCTGGCAGGGTCATTGTCGAGACAATAACCATGGTTCTGGTTTGTCCTGGAGTTGAAGGTGTCCAGTGAAGATGTCTATGTTGCAAAGGAAAAGGGTGACTGCTTCACGCAGCTGCCTGGGCAAGACATTACACACTGTTGCCCTTAATGGTATTTACGCATAGCAAAGCCCCACCCTACAGGGTAATCCTGGGTACAGTTCATTAGTCCTCTCCCAAGGCCTACTCTCCATTCAGCAGATCCTACTTGTATCTGGGCTGGTGGCCTTGCTGTTTCTGCCCAGGTCTGGGATACAGCTCATAGGTGGCTGTCTATTGTTCCTCTTTAACTTAACCCCACTCTTAATCCAGTATCTGTATGTAGGAGTGGAGCCAGCTTCTACATTTTTGGGGGGATTGAAGAACAGCCAAAAAGCAAGTGGGGTCCTGAACCAACAGCCAATACCCAATGCCCTTCCAAGTGTGTTGTGCACTGTAGCTTCCATAACCCTCAGCATGCATAATATGTCTCACTGCTCCAAATGACTTGAGACAAATTGAAGAAAATAACTGCAGCACAGGGTCAGTGTTCATAAGTTACGTTCTCAAGATTATGTAATGAACCACAGTTGCCAAAATAGCAAGCAAAAATGTATGAGTATATCAGAAGGAAATGGATGTGCGGCTTGCAGGTTACAACGTGGCTCGGGAGGATAGCTGCCTCGGGAGGATAGCTACGGGGCAACGCGCTCGCCTTGGAAGCAAGACAACGAGGAGCAACATAGGTTCGATCCCCGGTTCCGTGTTTAGAAACCTCTGGGTATTAAGCACGTTATAAATAACCAATTACAGTTATAGATTGTAGCAGTAGGTGCACGAACCCATAAGTCAGTGTTGGCATGTTTTAAACCTGGGACTTGCAAGACACACTCACACACGAGCCTTCCTATGAGACTTGGAAGCTGTTTTTTTTTTCCCTAATTTTCTTTCTTCCCGTCCTCCATATATTATGCCTCACTATGGTATATATTCCGCCCTGGTTTTGAAGAAATGGTTCCTTTCATAAAGAGATGCTGATCATTGGGAGGTGTGCCACACCTAAAAGCTGAGCAGGGCAGTTATGCCTTTGGCTTCATCATGGGGGGTACATTGACTTGGGCAGGCGCCTGCTGACCTCTGACATTGTGCCTGCTGTTGCTGATGCAGGTTAAGGATTGTTTAAACACTCTGCTCTCACAGGTGAGAAATCTGACAGACTCCAGGGGTAGTTCCCCTTTCCCATCTCAGCCCCTAGCTGAGTGTCATTATAGAGTGCGGCCTTCAGCCTACAACTTCTTCATTTTGAGGGAGGTTCTCCGACCCCCAAGCTGGTGGCATGCCCCTCCACCGTCTGTAAGGGTTTCCAGAATGCAGTCAGTTTGGGGGTGGGTGTCCTTTTCCCGGATTAATTTGCTATTAGTGATTGATCCTTAGCTCTCAGGTCTACGCCCTCCCCCATTTGGTTTTTCTTACTATTGTGACTGTGTGTATGCAGCTTATTAGGCAAATTCATACTTTCAATGTGTGACGTAAAAACCATTTTGAAAAACCGACAATTTTCACAGCAGTAAGAAAGGGGCGGGAACGGGCGAGATAAAGCTGGAGATTTAATAGTGGCGGAAACCTATACGTAGACTAGATGGGCCCGCGTGCGATTTGCTCTGATCGCTCTGCATGATTTGTGTGATCATATATGCACAGACAGCTTCCCATGCACCTTTGCATCCGGCCTCCCCCACTCGAAGGTGGTTTCCCTTTGACTCCAATTCGTTCTTTGTTGTGCTGAGGCACTCTTTTACTGGAGGCCAGTATTCGCCTCATTTTTCTGTATCTTGCTGCAAGGAACCCGTGAGTGCTTGGAGTTGCACAGAGTTTGGGACTGTCCGCTGCTGGCGAGATTGTGCTTCATGTCGTTGGGTCGGTAAAGAGAACCGGGGGGTGCTGTGTTCCCGTAGCAGCCTTTGTGACGGCACTTCCGGAACACGCTGTCCCTTGTTATTTGCGTTCACGCTTCTGCGTCCCATGATGACGATCCCCCAAGCGCAGCTCAGGAAGACACGGTGTTCCAATTAGCAAATACTCGTTAAATTCAGGAAGCACCTAACGAGACATCTTCCTCGCTCTGCAAAAGTCCCCCATTGCTCTGAGCGCCAGCTCTTCAAGCCTTCACTGTGGGGCCTCAAGAACTCCCTCAACCTGGCCTACATAGCCTAGAAGGTACATAAGGGGAGAGGCAAGTGTCTTGTTCAAAAGTGACACCCTTAATCAACTCATTCTTTAAGTGGAGACCCCTAGCCCACCCTCCCATTATCTCCCGGGATATAGTGGCACGGAATTACATTTTGCAGGAAGGAAACATTGCAGCACAATTCTTCACACGTTGCACCATTTATTAAAGTAATAAACTTTCAAGCAAGAGGGACTTACCAGCCCGTAATGGCCTCGGTCATAACTAATTGTTTGGTTATGGTTAGCTGGAGAAAAACTCTCCACCAAGGACAATGACCAAAGGGCAGAGGGGGCTCGCAGGGGGCTAATTTGGTGAGCAGGTGAAATGGAAGAGGTGGGGAGCAACCCATAGACTGACGCATGAGAGAAACTGTGCAACGAGAAGGACTAGAAAAGTAGGAGTCTAAGAGACAATACGGGCCGCCGCGCATAGAGGCGGGCCCCTGAGGCGACATTGCACCACAATGGGGTTAATGTAGAAATTCAGAAGACTGGAGCCGGCAAGGTAGAGCTGCAGTCCTACGGAAGGAGATCCCAGCCTGGGTGAACGCGGTGTCTTTGAGGCTCAGATGAGGGAGAAGGCACCAGCTGGGGAAGCAGTGGCTAAAGCTCAGAATTAGATTGACCCGTCAGTTTTCGGAATTCTTATGCACACTAGGATTGTGGACTAAATTGGCGCCACCGATCAGGCTCAAATGATTGCAAAGTTGAACGCCACTATGTAAGATAATTTCTGTTATGTCAACAGTTCTTTAGTTGTCCCTAGAACTCTCCCGCACTTTCTTAGAGAGTCAAAGGTCTCAAGAGAAATATTCTGGCAGAGACTGGTTTGAACCTTTGCAGACAGGCCGCTGCACATTTCTCAAGAGTATCTTATATCGTCAGGGCTACATCTATGAAAAATAAACTCAGAAACATCAGTGCTGCCATGTAGTGCTGGTGTGAGGAGTATTGCATCTAAATATATGCGTGCTTGCCTTCATGGTGTCTAATAAACATTTGAGAGAGAAAACCGTGTAGCTGTCAAAAGAGAAAAAGACTTGGCGAAAGTGAAAAGTACTGTGCATACCATGTTATAGATAAATAGAAATTAATTTGGGAGAATTGTTGATACTTGGCTCTTCGATTGAGGGCCCCATCGCCCTGGTATCTGTTGAATGCCTATAAACAATTGTTTGTATCAGGAACATATTCAATGTTCCATGTTTTGTTGGCCAAAGGTACCCAATAGAGAAGGCGATTCCGCTTACAGAGCTACAGGAGCAGCTCCATGCGGCGACCTCTGGACGGGATGTAACGGTGATGTCCAAAGATGTACCCTAACGACGGGCGTGAACCTCCGAGATGCATCGCATCAAATATTAAATCTGCTCCTGTGTCAGCTGTCCAAGAGCACTAGATTCATGTGTTACAGTTCGTTGGAATGCAATTGTTAAATATAAGAATCATTTCAGACATCTGCAGCGGCCTGCCTGCAAAGGTTCATACCAGTCTTTGGGGGGCTCTGCCAGAATATTTCTTGATCTGTTGCCTCCCCCTCGCACTTCAAGATAGGAACCCGAAAACTTGGCTCTTCAAAAACACCTGACCGCTGATTCACTGATGTGCCCCCCTCTAGATTACCTGTTAGCATTCTTCCTTTATATTCTGTACCTATTTGTACAGCGCTCTGCAGCCAGCCAGCCAGCGGCACACTAAATGCAAGGTGCCAAGGGAAGAATTTGCTTCTTGGTACTGGACATTCATGCCTGCTAATTGCCCTTCCCCCTATATCTTCAGTTCAGACCATTCATTTATGGACAGGCAATTAACAGGCATTAATGGGCACAGGCTGGTGACACATGTCAGTAGGTTCGCTTTATAGTGCTTATTGCACTTTCGAGTAAATAAAAAATCACCTGGGAGACAGTCGTGTCACAGAGACATGTAACTGGGAAAACAAGTTTGTTTTCTTTATTGAGAGGCACATGACTGCTTGTTTTCCTCTCTCGATTCACAGCCTTTGAGGCTGGTCTTTCAAGAGGCCACAAATAGGCACAGCCTCCCATTCAGGGTTCAATGAAGGACTACAAATAGTTGCAGCCTCCCTTTCAGGGTTTAATGGAGACTTCAAATAGGTGCAGCCTCCCTTTCAGGATTCAATGGAGACTAGAAATAGGTGCAGCATCCATTTCAGGGTTCAATGCAGACTAGAAATAGGTGCAGTCTTCCATTCAGGGTTCAATGGAGACTAGGAATAGGTGCAGCATCCATTTCAGGGTTCAATGGAGACTAGAAATAGGTGCAGTCTTCCATTCAGGGTTCAACAGAGACTAGAAATAGGTGCATCCCCCTTTTCAGGGCTCAATGGAGACTTCAAATAGGTGCAGCCTCCCTTTCAGGGTTCAATGGAGACTAGAAATAGGTGCAGCCTCCCTTTCAGGGCTCAATGGAGACAAGAAATGGGTGCAGTCTACCATTCAGGGTTCAATGGAGACTACATATAGGTGCAGCCTCCCTTTCAGGGTTCAATGGAGACAAGGAATGGGTGCAGTCTACCATTCTGGGTTCAATGGAGGAAATATGTGACTCCCATTCAGTGTTCATTGGGGACTAGACATAGGTGCAGTCCTCCTTTCAGGGTTCAATGGAGACTAGAAATAGGTGGAGTCTCCCTTTCAGGATCTAATGGTGACTAGAAATAGGTACAGTCTACAATTCTTGAATCAATGGAGACTGTGGGGGTCATTCCAACCCTGGCGGTAAGGGGTTAACGGCACCAGTAAAGGTGCCAGAGCCATCAAACCCTTAGCACCTCATTACGAGTTTGCCTTGGGGGGCCCGCTAAGGATGGCTGGTTTTTACCAGGCGGCCTTAACGGGTCCCACGAGCAGCCCAGCATGCCAACAACGGGCCTGTTATTAATGGGCCCGTTGTTGGCATGCTCCCCATTCCCATTGAGCCCCACGGTGCTCGAATGGGAATGGGCATGTACTGGGTCCAGGTCCCTTGAATGCGGAATTACCGGGCCCTCCAAGGTCGGAATGGCCTGGTAATTCCTCATTCAAGGATCCCGGTAAGGGGGTAGCCATGCCGCTAATAGAGACATGGTTACTTCCTACCTCATAATGACCCCTTGTCCTTTCTTCTAGCTCTTCACTGACACTTCCTCCCAACAGCTTGCTGTTTTTAATACCCTGCCTCTTGGTGTCTGATTGGTATTGATATGTATTCCTATTTCTCCAGCCTTAGATTGGCTTGTGGGATTTTAGTTCCACCTTCCTTCTCCACATTCCTCAGTCTCGCAGGACAGGCCATAGCAAAGTTACGAAGGGCTGGGTGGCCATTTTGAGTGTCCTATCCCAGCGATGTGCTGTTCATTCTTTAGTCTCTTCTGTCTTGGTCCTGACCTCTCTTATGCACTGCACGTTAACCTTGCAAACTGCTTCCACGCTGGACAGAGTTGTTGCCTGGACGACTTGTGTACTCAACACTGGGCATGTGGTTAAATCACCAGGTTTTCAACCCCTTACAGGCCATTTGTTGCATAAATCGTCTGGTTGATCCTGCAACGTACTGGACTGATAAAGACCACTAGGTGGGCCAGCTAGCATAAACCAAACACGTCCAAACCAAATGCATCAGACATTCTGAATATAAATTGCAGTCAGTAGAGTAACATCGGAAAAGGCACGATACAGACAGAAAGAGAAGCAGTAAAGGACTTGGAAGGGTTTCACAAACAGTTAATGTATGCTAAGAGCTATGAAAGAAAGTAATTATTCCGAGGCTTTGAAAAGAACAGGAACATTTCTGGGATGACTACTTTTGACACTGAAAATTGCGATTAGAACAATACTTTTTGTTTTAGCAAAAGTGAGGTCTTAAACCGGTGGCTGACAACTAGCGATTCATCTTTGCTGTACTATGATTAAAAAGCAACTGGATCATATCAGGAGAGCACCATCCATTTTAAAATCAATGGATTCAAATGTTCAGGCACTTAGAAATGGGTGGAACAAAAACCTAGCCCAATAGACCTACATAGTACCAGAGACGGATACTGCACAAGATGGGTTATACAATAAATCATGATGAAAGCTATATTGGGCGTATAATAATTAAAATTACAGTAACCTTGGCATGGTGTAGGGGGACATTGGACATGAGATGTATTAAACACGTGGTCAATGTCATGCTCCTGGAAGGGGTAGAAGTGGGGCATCTGTTTGACACCAGGAGGTGCCTTTATCGGATGAAGAACATCAGACCCATTGAAGAACAATTTACTCTGGCTATTCATAGACCGAGTAACTTGTTCTAAAGCTCTGCCCTGATTGGACGGCTACTCTGAAAGCTATGGTCTACGCTCCTTCCAGACTCTTGGGGCACAAACCAAGAAGGCCTGCTGGTAAATCCTTTCTTTATTGCCACTTATGGATTTTAAATTGGACCCTGGATTAGCTTAGCAGCTGGTTATTTATTTGTTTATTTGTATAGCGCCCATACACAGAGAAGTGTTTCAAAGTGCTCAAGGATGGGAGGGGAACAGTGGGGAAAAAACAACAGTCATTCAAAGCCCTGGACTTTCTGAATGATACAGGCCTGCACAGGGCAGGGTAAGTACAGGAATAAGTGCAAATAATACATGTAACAGTGAAGATAACTCTGTCATGTCTGACAACAGTCCTTAGTTTTTCCAAGTGCCTTACCCAAATAGGGTAAAGGTGGGTGGGGGGCAGGGGAGGGTAGAACAGACAGGCTACTACACAATGCTAAGTTGAAGTGGATCATACAGTTCTATAGCGGCATGACATAAATACAGTGGAAGGGGGTGGGTGGGAGGGGAAGAGGAGTAAAGAAAAGGTAGACTACTGGGCATTACTACGCTCAGATTAGTTAAGCAGCTTTAAGGTGTAAGGAAATGGGCAAGTAGGGTGGAGGGGAGAGGAGGATGTGATGGGGGGTTGAAAACAGAAGGGGGGGACAATACATCAACAATACAGGAGGATAGAAGAAGAGTGCTAGGAGTGAGGGCGGGGAGGAGGAACAGATGGCAGGAGGTAGAGGCTTCAGATGGCACAGCTAAATTCGGTTGCTGTATGGAATGGCAGACTTGAAGATGATGGCGTGGACCTTAAATAGCAAGGGGGTGCGCTTCGAGGGGGTGGCAATCCAGCTCTGAGGGCGAGGGTGACAGGTTTAGTTTTCCTCTGAACGGTTATCAGATGGACTGCTGAGTGGAAGATAAAGTAGAGTGGCTATGGCTTCTAAGATAAGCCCGTCAGGGTGTTTGCTTAGGGTGCAGGGGCTGATGCAAACTATTGCTTTAGGGGGGATTGTAGGGGGGAGTGAGCAGTTGGCCTTAGCGTACTCCGCATCCACATTCCTGCAGACTCTGGTTAGAGAAAGTTGACTTGCAACGTCCACATCTCTGTTGCTTTACATTAGTCACATAGGGGTAGAAGAGGTGGACAGCACTTTGGAGTGATGTGCCCTGTGCATCACCTGCAAGTCCAGGCAAATAAACTCTCTTTCAGAGCCATCTAAGGCTTTTTATGTGCATGGACCACGGTAAACATCGAAGCTTTGGCAATAGGAGAATAGAAGAGCATGCATTAAGATGGTTTGGTGCCGAGACACATATACTATAAAGAATATTGTGGCGTCCACAGCCTAGAAGTATGATGGCATTGGGCAGGGCGGTGGGGGGAGAGGGGAGCGTGCACAGTTGGGTGAGGTTTATGGGTTTGGGTCAGGGGGGAAGGCAGGAATGAGAGGTGGGAGGACAGACCAGAGAAGAAGAATCACTGTGGAAAAAGAAAGGGGTGAACACGCCAGGCTAATGCCCCGGAAAGGACTGATCACTAAAATTGAAGGATAATGATGCTTGGATGTGCTGGGTAATGTTTGGATGTGCAGGACAGTGATGCTTGGATGTGCAGGATAATGATGTTTGGATGTGCAGGACAGTGATGTTTGGATGTGCAGGATAATGATGTTTGGATGTGCAGGACAGTGATGCTTGGATGTCCAGGATAATGATGTTTGGATGTGCAGGACAGTGATGCTTGGATGTGCAGGATAATGATGCTTGGATGTGCAGGATAATGATGCTTGGATGTCCAGGATAATGATGTTTGGATGTGCAGGACAGTGATGCTTGGATGTGCAGGATAATGATGCTTGGATGTGCAGGATAATGATGTTTAGATGTGCAGGGCAGTGATGCTTAGATGTGCAGGAGTGATATTCCTCGTTCCCTGCCTTGCAGGGCGGTATTGTTGTTGGTTGTATTGTTAAACATTTTAATTAAACGGTATGAAAAACAAATAAAAAAATTAATATACAGAATATTGTTAACATGGGATGACCCGCATATATTATTTTCAACATATATTTGAATAATTAATATATATACAAACAAAAAACAACATGCACCAATGTATTTACAACTTTTATGAAAGATGCTTTCAATTAATTCCAAAACGGTGTAAGAATTAGTTCAGAATTTACCTCTATAAAATACACAAGACAACATTAGTCATTCCTTTACAAAACAACCATTGTTGAAGTCAAATATTTCTGCTGAATATTTAGTTCACACTCCTCTTTAAATTGAAAAAAGGTCTTTTTAATCTTATCCTGGTGGAACATACACTTTAATACAATAATTCAAATTCTCATCTATTGGTGTAGACTCATTACTTTGTATACAGAGATCAGCATCCAGACGGGTCCCGCCTCCTTTACGCAACCACTTGCACCACTGGGCTCGATGTAATCTGCTTTATTAAGGGGTTGTCTTCGTCAGGGTAGTTAATATTAATTTATGCAGGATGATTAGATTTTGAGCTGATTTGATTTGCTTGTATTTGTATGTTTCAATGCTTTAATTACACATTCTGTCACCCACAAATGTAATAAAATAGAATATGGCATTTGTATAGTGCTTTCTCCCGTTGGTATAGCCTATCAGCGCTGTAGTTTGAACGCCCTCGGGGGACCGAAAGTACGAGGCATGGGAGATTCGTCAGAGGAGCTCAGAATGCTCTTGTGCATTTGGCCAACATGAAGGTAGGTAGGGGTGGCCAAGTCCCTGCTAGCGACCAATGTCCAGCTGACTTGCTGATGGCTGCTGTGAGGTTATAGGGAGACTATGCGGGTTGGTGACCGGGCATCCAGTTGTTTTCCATTGACATGGAGTGCAGTATGTACCTGTGAGTCCTGGATGATTTCTTGTTTCATTGATGTGGAGCGGATCCTGTCCTGTGATCTGATAGAGTCCTTTCTTTTTGCCGCTCAGTAGATTCTCTGAGGAACTCATTGATGCCCCAAGCTATCTGGCAGGGGGTTAAAATAACCCAAAGGGCGGAATGGGTTCATCAGGACACAGAGAGTGTAGGGGGGCTTTGGGGAGAGCCAGCTCTTGAGGGCCTTCCGGAAAGAAAGGTGATCCTCTAAAGCAGCAGATCCTACAGGGAATCGCGTTCTATATTGTGGGTGCTTGGACGGAAAAGGAGAATCCCCCTATTCTGGTCGATTTGATGAAAAGGATGGCAAGGAGGAGTGCAGTGCCTGATATCAGGTTTCTATTGGGTCTGTAAGGGGTGGGCTTGAGTTGTAGGTATTCTGGGCCTGTCTTGTGCAGAGCACAGTGGCTGAGGTACATGGCTTTGAAAGTGGACCGTCGCTCGACACGGAGCCAGTGGAGGACACAAAGGGCGGGTGTGATGTGTTCTCTGGAGGCAAGGACTAGGAGGAGCCTAGCTGCAGTGTTTTGGACTCTTTCCAGTTTTCCGAGTTGAGATGCAGGGGAGCCCAGGTGTAGGTAGTTGGCGTAGTCTAGGCGAGAGAGGACGATAGTCATCATTGCTGTGAATGTATGGAATTTCATCTATATTCAGTTGACCCAATTGAGTTCACAGTCTAGCCTTTATTAATGGCCTGTCCTACAGATAACTGCAAAGACCTCTGGACTTAACCGTGACCTATAAGCAACTACTGCCGGAGCCCAACACAAAATGGAGGAGGGCATCTCAAAATGTGCCGAATGGCCCTTAATATTCCCACTGCTTACATTTATACACTGCAGTAGATCCAATTACAGGGCTGTCCCCATACCCAAAACCTGCATGGTTGTCCATTAGGCCTGAGGCATAGTGACTGAAGTACTCAATGCAGAGATCTTCATGTCATCCTTAAGCACTAGTTTGAATACTTGTAGGAAAAACATAGACGTTCATGCTTCAGAGGTTTAAAAGGAGTACCAGCCGGCTGGGTTCAAAATGACAATGTGATTTACAGTGTACAAAACTATAAGAGCAAATTTTATACATAAGTGTATATATATATATATATATATATATATATATATATATACTTATTTTAAGTGTATTTCAGATCACAAGAAACCTTTCACACTATTATCAAAAGTTGAAACTATTTTCATACAAGCAAATATAATAGAATCAATTTCAATATAACAAATGTAAAGAAATAAGAAAAGTTCGGACACAGACACGCAATTAGCATCACAATCATGAAGCCTAAAACACAGTTTCAGTCAAAATCATAGGAGAAGATAATTCCCAAGAAACCAGGGCTTCTTCTAGAATATCACTCAATAAGTTTCCAATCCATACAGCATATTAGCCTATCTAATCATCCCAAACCAAAGTCTGCTCATATTCTCCCTGCTTTATTAGCTTACCAAGTTCAGAAAAAATGTTTCCCAACAATTTACCCAAAGCTAATATGAGAGATTGATTTGAAGTTAACATAAGGCTACCCCATAAACAATTGGACAGGACCAGAGTAGCCGAATGAATAAAAAGGACCCAGATGTACAACCCTCTCTTTCAGAAAGGCAGGACACTCCATTACCAGATGGAAAAGGGACTCCAACAGTGCCTGCCGACACAAGCGACATCTGCAGAGCTCCTTCGGGATGCCTAACTTCAGACCAATCGCCTGTAAGGTAGGTAGACCATTAAGGTGAAATCTGAGGTACCGTTCCCTAAATTTCTGAGAAGGAAATGTACCTAAATATGTTCTCCGTTTGTTAATGGGGATATAAAAGATAATTTTTTCTTTGAACACCACCAATATCCCCAAGTCCCAAAAATCCATGCACTTTTCCCAGCGTATTATTTTCTTTTTCAATAGATAGTCTGAAACATCAAGTTCGATCATTTTGTGGATGGTAAAACATCTGTGAAATTGAGTTACAAAAGAACTAGAACTCGACTTCGTTGACAATAACTCAGAGGTAGGAGCCCAATGTTGATTTTTCAGAGGACGTATGTTTGTTTTATAGAAGACACTTCGCTAGGCACATTGTTCCCACCATGAAGTCAGTCCAAGTTCCAATCTAATTGCACTGATTGGTACCGAGTTTGGGAAAGCCAGATTTTTGCCTTCCAGACTATCCAGGAATTTCCTGCTTTTCATTGTAACCAATTCACAGCGACACATTGCAGTGACTTTCAGTTCATAGAACTCTATTAAGGGAAGTAAGGAATAAGCATGTGGTTTGCGCTTCACCACCTTTATCATGTTATATATAGAAGGACAGTTTATTTTTATTTTGTGTTTCATAGCGGCCTCATGCTGCCAGACACCTGCTTCAGGCAGATTCTGCAAGATGCAGAAGGCATTCAAAAAAATGGGGATAAGGCACTTGAATTAAGGAGTGGATTAGGAAACAAGCCAATAGTTCATAGCCCTTTACTAGGCATGGGAGGTGGGTTCCAAGAGCTCTTTAGGTTGTTAGTTTCAAGATGAAGAGGAGTGTGGAGTCTGGTTGCAAAGGCATCTTCCTTTGAAATGTTTGAACCTCACCTTCTGGGTCATACAACAAAGTTGTTTTGAAGTTTGAGGTTAGGTTTTTGCTTCTCAATGGGCCAGAGACCTTTTTTGAGGCCATACAGTACATTATCATTAGGAGCTTTGTGAGCACGCTACAGAGATCTAGAAGTGCAGTCTTGTTTGATCACCAGTAGAGGTAGAATAATAATCCAGCTGTTTTTTTATCAGGCTCTTTGTTTTCTGACCCGATTCAGGGCTTTGGAACTTCTACCTCACTTGTCCTGTATTTGTGGATTTTCCCCAGTGGTTTCTACTTAACCTTGAATTCCTTCTCCATCCTTAGTTGGCATTTCACCTCTCCCAGGTGATGTGAGCACTATTGTAATGATGCTTCTTGCCTCTCATTTCTTTTGTCTGTGTGTATGGTTGCAAAGGCATCTTCCTTTGAAATGTTTGAACCTCACCTTCTGGGTCATACAACAAAGTTGTTTTGAAGTTTGAGGTTAGGTTTTTGCTTCTCAATGGGCCAGAGACCTTTTTTGAGGCCATACAGTACATTATCATTAGGAGCTTTGTGAGCACGCTACAGAGATCTAGAAGTGCAGTCTTGTTTGATCACCAGTAGAGGTAGAATAATAATCCAGCTGTTTTTTTATCAGGCTCTTTGTTTTCTGACCCGATTCAGGGCTTTGGAACTTCTACCTCACTTGTCCTGTATTTGTGGATTTTCCCCAGTGGTTTCTACTTAACCTTGAATTCCTTCTCCATCCTTAGTTGGCATTTCACCTCTCCCAGGTGATGTGAGCACTATTGTAATGATGCTTCTTGCCTCTCATTTCTTTTGTCTGTGTGTATGGTCACAATAAACCTGATACCACAGTGCCAGCCATATTGGCACAAGTACACTAAACTGAATAGCTGACAAAGACCTTATTCCTGGAGTCAATCATTGCGGATAACTTTGGGTGTTTTGTATTGTCCTCTGCTTAACAAGCAGGTGCTACAGTCTGATAGAAGCTGCATATGGGCTTGGTGAAATATTAGAAATCAGTGATGAACGTAGATCGATATGCTGAACGAAACCAGACAAGGGTTCCTTTGGTTGGTAGAGCCATCATCATGTTTTGTAGATGTAGGTGGAATGTGATGTCACTCCTAACTGAATTGTAGGAGGACTGTCAGATTCTCTGCGCAACAGGATTTAGAAAGGGGGTTGACTTGTACATTGCCATGCAGGTGCGACACACAATCGTTTACTTTATTGTATTTGGAGTTAAGGGAGGTTTAAGCATCATATGCATGTGATCTGCATTCTAGTAGAGAAGTGTTTATTTATTCAGGGCAAAGTGAAGAGTGGCCAGCATATGAGTGCAAGCATGGGCTGAAAACACATACCAACAAGCAAACTCTAAGGAAACTCCACTACCAGACACAAATTGCTGCACAAGTACACCAACGAGAGGGGCCTAGAAGAGTAGCAATTTGCACCCTCGGGCCTTGGAAACGAGGAATTAAGGGCTGCCCAGAGATCCATGCTACCTACTTCAATTAAGAAAGGCAGGAGGGCTATATGTGTGTCTATTCTATTTGTAAAACCTGCACCATAAACTGGGTTGCTTCTTTGGATTTGACAAACAGGTGTGTGGAGGTTCAGTTGCCCCAGAACATCAAAATTAGCCTACAGAGGTGACAGTGCTGCAATGATGACAGCACGAAGGGATGATTGTTACAGTGCTCCTTTAGTAGGAGATGGGAAGTGTCCTTTAGAACAGTTGATATGGGGAACGTAGTTGCAGAACACAGAGGCCTAAAGGCTACGTCAACCAAATGGCTCTCCCAGAGGAAGAATCACCTGTGCCGTGAGGGAGGGGTGGCAGGGTATAGTGGGGGGATGATGCTGTGGCATGGAAAGTAGGCTGGCATGAGTGACAGTAGGGTCTCAGTGTCTGGGAAGATGTGTGCATTGCTAGCAGAGCAGCACCTATCACCGCTGCATTTGCAAACTGATAAGGGTATGGTCAGAACGATGGATTTAGAGGAGGAGAGATGCCAGTATCTTGGACTTGTGGATTGTTCTTTGAAGGTGTCCAGAGGCCAGATTGTGAACATAATTCTGGCCTGCAGTGAGAACAAATGCAAACTTCTCAATTGGAAGGGGATTGGTTGGCATTTCCTTGCGTCAAAGATGAAATGGCCTGCATCATTTTGTACCTTCTGGGATCGTTGAATCCGGTTATCCGGTTATCTGAGTGGCCACAGCTGTGGGGTTTTCTAGGCTAGACTAGACTTGACTTGATATGGGCACCAGCTAAAAGCAAGGTGTAGAGGAGCAGGTGGACATGGCATCCCCAGCTCCCCCCCTCACCTCTACATACTGGAACAGTAGGAGAAGAGCCCTGTGTGGGACACCAGGTATCATCCCAATACCATATTGAGTGCATGAGAGGCGAAATGCACCCAGACAACCGTATCGAATGTACCCTCGCACTGAGAGGGTGGAAGGATGTCTGCACACACCATTGGACATCATAGAGCTGTAAGGGAAATCTGACAAGAGCAGAGTGACATCATAGAGGAGAGATACTGTGACTCACTGAAACGATATGCAAATACTCAAAGAATATAGATGTAACTGAAGTAACACAAGAAACATGTAATCAAATATGAAGAAATAGTATATGCAAAGAAGATAACGTAACCTGGTGACCAATAAGTGTATATACGCAGAAATGCAAGGTAGATGGGACACATAGAAGGCTGCAGAGGAAAAGATAAAATGGCTAGAGCAGCCATGATGGAAAGATGGACGTCGGAATCATATTAAAAACAACCAAGCTACCTCAGAGACAGACCAGGGCTGCAGAGTCCAGAGACACTGCAAAAACAGCTTAGTTTATTGGCCTGGGATGAAGGATGCTATTTCAAGGAATAATTGCAAGGTACCAGGGAAGTCAAAAGGATAAACCATGTACATAAGACATATTTCTCTTAGATTAAGCAAAGGAGAAAACATCTGCAAGAGCCAAGTATTAGACAATTAAAGATGGGGAAAACCTATGCAAGATTAAGTGTGCAAGTCTCCAGAGGCCAAGAAGGGTAATGCCACCCCGCTCAATTGAATCAGACAACAGTAAATAGAAGGTCGAGATGGATACATTTGTGGTCTCCTCACACGTGATTCAGAAGTCGAAAAAACAAAGGTTATTAATGGCGCCCAAATGAAGATAATGGTGCACCGACACTCCGTTGAATGTCAAAGAACAGAGAACAGGCTTCAAGGTCAACTACAAAGGAGAAGCCTTGCCTTGGGGCCTGACTGATGAGACAATGGACAAATTGGGAAAGTGGAGAGTAGTCGGACGTTGTTGCGGCACCTGAGGTTTGTTTTGCTTACATGCTGCTAACAAGCCAAAAATCCAAGGTTGGGAAAGCATGGCAACCAATCAGAGCGTCTATGTAGCAACATGTATACAATGTTACAAAGACCAACCTGCTGCCATTTATCTGGCGCGCCCACCAGATAAGGGCAGCCCATGAAGTTATTAACACTTATGCATACTATAGGTACATATGTTACCTTAACAAATCCCTCCCTTCAATAGGTTTTAGTTTGTCACGTAGGATGATGTCATAGATGACACATACCGAGTTATACAACAGATCATTATTGGTAATTCCATCTAGCACATGGGACGCTTCAAGGTGCTAGAGCACAAAGGTCTTGTCACTTATTGAGTAGATCATCCACGTTTCATTTATTGGAGTCCAAGTCTCGTGCAGAGGTTGGGAAAAAGGTCATTCCTACCAGAGATGCCCAGGTAGACCTGCTTCTTGTTCTTGTAGAAGTGGAAGAGGAGAGTAGTCTTGGAGATGATCCATCAGAAGCTTGATAAATATGAGCAAGCCATAGCATACCCCACTGTTCTGGGAAGCCAGCCTACGGTACCAGACCAGCACAAAGTCTAACCAAACATTCACTGTAGTGTGACTGAGCAGCAAGGCTTAGAGAAAGGAAGGAGCGACCTGGTGCAAAGTACAGGCAACAAATAAAAATGTGTCCACACAGACAAGTATAAACAAATTACTTCTTAAACACACTATTTAATTAAAGTAAATAGACTACACAGGTACGTAAAGGCACTATACTAAATACACAATTACAGTTGGCTGTCCAGAAATTGGGACATCCACCACACTTTCGATTTTAAATACAGTTTGAACCAACAATGTTACATAACTAAAGTGGAGGGAAATTATGATATAATTATCAGGTAATTGTATAAGTTAGCAACAACACTAAACTTTGAGCCCTTCTCCAAGTACAATGTCCGGCAATGTTCCAGTTAAGTACCTTCGTTTAAAGTACTTTTGGGGAGCTTCAACAGTTACTCAGATATCTCCAATAGAGTTATACAGGGTTCAATTTCGTAAAGAGGTTTTAAAATGTGATATTTTGCATGCTGAAGACAAGTTTCCTGCAAAGGAAAAGCGCAGCTGCTCGTTCCAGTCATCAAGGGGCACCCCAGACAGGATTTGTAAACCCAGGCTTCACCGCCTTTGTGAGGCAAAGAGCTGCTTAAATGGCTCCTGCGCTCAATGGTTTCCTGTGGGGAATGGTTTACACAAAGACAGGTGAGTAACCCAGTCCCCTGAACCGTGTTCAGAACAAACAACTACAGGTAAGCAACAGTCATTGAACATTTGCTCTCACCGCTGGTTCTGTTGCAGGAGGTCCAAGGTCACGGTTGCAAGGCTTCTTCGAGTCCACAGTAGTAGTAGTCCTGGTCTCTGCCAACAATCTTACAAATTGGGCCATCACAAGGCTGGACTCCGGTCTGACGTGAAGAAGACTTTTCTTTGGACTCCCACGATTTTGGAGGACCTGACAGATGCAGCAGAAGGGAGGTGCAGTTGGCATGAGCTTGCAAAGGGTCAGCAGGTACGATGCAGCAGGGCGGATGCCCTAGAGCTCCAGAAAAGCCCCTCCTCTCTTCGGTAAAGAGCATCAGCAAGGCGATGAAGCTCAATTCCCATGTCAAGTATGCTTGAGAAGTTTCCAGCCCTGGGGCTGGACTAGATCCATGCATTTCAGGAGTATCCACTCCAGATGACGCTAGCCAGATACAGGCACAGCGGCTCATCTAAGCTTCATAGGACAAGGACAGCAGAGCAGTACTTGTGACTAGCTAGACCCACTAGTCCAACCAAGGGAGGCACCTCTCCCTGTCTCCCCCAATGTTGTTAGAAGTGCAGACCTTCGCTTTGCAGTTGCTGGCGTGCCCACTGGCAGCAGCTGTCCTCCGGCATACTCCCGTCTTCTTTCCAACTTCGCATTCTTTGCTATGGTGATTGAGAAAGAATGACTCCAAGCCTTCTCTTTGTATCCAGAAATAGGTCTTCGGAAACCCCAGACCACAAATAAAAGGACCTGAACCATTTAAACATAGTGGCTACCCAATCCTGAACAGCCAGCTACCTGAGCAACACAAGTCACTACTCTGGCTGGTTTGCACATTGAGGCTGTCTGGCCTCAATAGCCAGTTCCAAGCAGTTCACAAACGCGACACACTTTCCTGGGCTTCCTGCAAACAGCCCATGAAAGTGCATACACATATATGACCACTTCCTGCCCTACCCGGGAGGAAGATGGCCAACAAAGCAAATGCACCCAAAGAACAAGGCCTTACTCACGTGAAACAGCATTTTTGCGAATGCCCAAAATCTAATGTTTCCCTGCAACCCTCCCCTCAAGGGAAGCAGTACTGCAAGGGTCCTTCTGCATCGATAGCCTTAGGGGATCACCAGTGCCTCAAATGAAATGAGGGAAGCGGGTCAGAGGTTAAAATGCAGCAACAAAAAGATAAATGTTTATTTATTTTTTATTTATTTATTGCATTTGGATATACGCCCAAACCCTTGGTTATCACAGCGTAGTTACATATATCTTAGTTAGAAGGTTGCAGTTACATATATCTTTGTTGATATCAAGTTACAGTTACATACATCATTGTTAATAGCTGGGAGCAGATCCTAGTTGTCATGACTGGGTTACATGTATTTTGGTTGCAGTTGAATGACAGGTGCATTGTCTATTATCTACAATAGCATTGATCTCATTTTGCTATTTTTTTTGTGTCTAGGGTAAGAAGTGTATGCAAGAGTATTAGTACTTGTTGAACAGCCATGTTTGGAGTTGTTTTTTTAACTTGGGTAGCAAGGTTTAATTTGATAGGTGCGGTGGGAGAGAGTTCCAGATACGGGGGGCTGCGATATTTGCGTTGGATCTAAGGGATCTCGGTGTGGATTTGGGTGCAATGCATTTATTGAAGTAGGTAGGAGCCGTATCTGATAGGCATTTGTGTGTGATAGTGAGTGTTTTATGGAGGATTCTGGACTGCACTGGGAGCCAGTGTGCATCTCTTCTGTGTTGTGAGATGTGTTCTCTTCTTCTGATGCCCAGAGCTGCTCTAAGGGCTTTGTTCTGTAAGAGTTGGAGTTTGGTTAGATTTGTTTTGGAGGGACCTAGCAATAGTATGTTGCAGTAATCTATTTTTGTGAGGATGAGTGCTCTAGCAAGTGTCAAACAGTTGTCGGGGATAGGAGAGGCCTGCCGAATGTGATGAGTTTGGCGGTGTAGGCTGTTGAGGAGGAGAGGGCGCTAATGTGATTGTTCATGGTGAGATTCGAGTCGAGGTATAAACCCAATGTTTGGACTTTATGGGAGATGTTGATGGGTGTACCGTCAATCATTATGGAGGTGTAGTCTGGGTGGAGTTTACTGAGTTTGTTGGGGGAGCCAACTATAAGGATCTCAGTTTTGTCTCCATTGAGACAGAGGCTGTTGTACGCCGTCCAACTTTGGATGTGTGAGTAGATTGTATTAATGTGGCCGTGTCTTGATCAAGGTTACCTGTGATAGGAATGAGAATCTGTGTGTCATCCGTGAAGTTTGTGTAGATTACTCCCATGGCATCTAGTGCTGTGAAGAGTAGCTTAGTGTAGGCGTTGTATAAAGTGGGGGAGAGGCAAGATCCTTGTGGTACACCTAGTGGTACAGGAATGGCATCTACTGCAACTTCTCCTATGGATACTAAATTACTAAAAGTGGCGTGGGGAGGCGATGAGGTTTTCTAGACGTACACTCCAATTCCTATTGGCGAGACAGAAAGGCAGAGCGTGGACAAATATGGCACAAGGCAGGGCTTAGAGGACATAGTCAAAGGGAGTGCAGGACAACAGGAAAAAACAAGCATGGGACGTACCTCCTCAAGCCAGGCCACAGAGCTTGGTTGGGATGGGCCCACCCTGCTTCAGACAGTGGCAGAGGATCAGGAGTTTTCTCTTTCTCCATAAGGAGAGTATCAGTCCCATTCACAGTGGGATTAGATAGAGATTTACAGAGCTCATCAGGATTGGTCTGAGCATGTGTCTAAGGGTTCACATCAGGAGCATAATAATAGAAAAAGGACTGAGTAATAGGCCCTAAATGGACAGCGTGTTATGTGACCTAGTGATGTTAACATTGCGGTTATGCAGGATAACGCGATGAGAACTGAGAGCCTTTCCTTTCTCTCGTTGTTTGGCCAGTGCAAACCTGATGAAATGCATGGCTATAGGTTTCCCCCATACAGGGTTATGTACCTTTCTTAGCAAGCCTGGGTGGAGAGTGACTGATGTCTGTCTGAGCAGCTCTCAACCCTTGAGTTTTCCTGGCCTGTACCGAACCACCCAGAGTGATGCACAGATCCCCGCTCAAAATGATGGTTACCACCTGACTTTCGTGCTTCCCTCAGTCTGACCCCAGCGGTAGAATAATGTAACACCCACATCATGCCATGCTGACTGTCCACTCAAATTGCTCCACTCTATTGGCTGCAGCTACCATTTGAACTAGAAGGATGTTGTGGCCTAGTTGGGAATCTCCAGACAAGGGGAATAGTGAAGCTCTATAGTGAAGGTTAAAGACTTTAGCTTGTGGGATGGACAAATAATTGTTGCCCGAGGGATAAGAGATGTTAAAAAGGCTGTGCTTTAAACAATAAAGAAGAGCCAGGATTATAAAAGCAACCAGTGTGCAGGTAGCTGTGGCCTCTGAGATAGCTATGTTCCAAGCAGAGCCTCTCTTTTGTGGACACACGGTCTTTATTGTTAAAATGAAAAGGACTGTTCATCTGAAAGAGTATCTAGTGAACAGGATTAGACAGGGGGTTGGTGGGGGGGGGGGGGTTAAGCTTGAATTGACTCTGATCCCCTATAAATATTTCCAGTGCCAATTTGTTTTACATTTCTACATGTATTTATTAGAAATGTGCCTTTTTACCATAGTTCAACCACTTCTTGCCGCCAGTCTCTTTAGTTTATCGTTCATGGGTTGGGTGAGTTTCTCAGAATTGTTTTAACCTACCCTCTCAGTGCCCGACTCCTGAGGGGTGTCTCTTTGGACTCTGCTAAAATAATTTGCCACCATAGATCCTTGATACAATAGTTCCGCTCTGCAAGATCATTGTCACCATCATGAAATCTGTATCCTGGAACCCGTATTTGTTGCCAGCTGGTTGTGATGAAAAACCTGCCCCACACGAGACGCCCACTGCATGATTCCATTGATGTGCCTCAACGAGGGCTCCCATTTCAACGACGAGAGCATGTACCCATGGGGGCAGTAGCTGTCTCCTTTCCACAACCAAGACATCATCAAAGTGGCTGTGTAAGTGTTTGGTAATCTGCAAACGGCTTGCTCTATTTTAGTGTGGACAAATGTTGGTTCACATTCCTTTGTGTGAGATTGCTAGTCCACTGCATAGAGTACTTGGTTATGTGGTGTATCCTTTGCGTGAGATTGTTAGGCCACTGCATAGAGTACTTGGGTATGTGGTGTAGGTTGCCAGGGTCATGCGCGTATGGTGGTTCTGCAGATGTCCTGCTACCAGTTACACCCCTATAACTGGCCTCAAGATCAGATGCATCTGGTGCATCACGTGAGAAATGTTTCCATTGCGCTTCACAAAAGGGTGGGAATTCACTTAGCCCAACACACACCCGGGGTGCCGTTCATTCAACATATTACGGTGCAGGATTCAGGCCATCATATCCTCTTTGGGAGTACCATTGGCGGATATGAAAGCAGGGTGCTGTCCTAATGGGCGCCAAGCAGGATAGAAAACCTATCCTATCCAGTTTTAATCTAATACCTGAATTCTTCATTGCTGTATGATCACTCAGCAAATAGATCAGAGTGCTTGTATAAAGTGGGCTTCCTTGGCCTACAGAACAATGTGCGACAGAGGGTCCCCTCGGAAGGGCACGGGAGATTTCTCTTCTGCCAACAAATAGCTGTGGGGCATTAGTGAATGCAAAGGGATCTAGACTTGAACTGATGCTGCAGCATAGAATCATGAACCTGCTGTTCCAGCATTCAGGATAGCCCTCTATGGCATATCTGCAGCCACGCGCAATCCACCCAGATTATGTCCCTGTGCATCCGCAAAACTCTAGGCCTTTTGTAATGATTAATTGCAGATCTCTGCCGATACAATACGCAAATAAAGGGGGGGGGGAACAGTGCCGTGTTCTGTGTTTCAGTTCTGGTGTAGAGAATGCCATAATCTCCGAGATGATTGCACCTAATGAAACGTGTGACTTGTTGGTAAATCTCTTTGAATTCCTAGCAATGATGGACTAGCTTTCCTGATCCCTGTTCCTGTGCTCTTTCTCGCTGGATGCCTTATGGGATGCTAATCAGTGCATTGACAGGGGCGTGGGGCTCTGTATCTGTCAGCAGTGACCTGGAGGGTGCAGCAACTGCAGCGGGGAATGAGGCTGGCAAACGTGCACGGATTCCTCGCAGGGGCAATCGCCTCCCGTGGGCAAAAGCAGGTGGGCACATAAACCATGACTGTCACCCAGACCTTTTTTGTAGGCACTGTAGCAGGTTTGGGAATTACAGCGAAATCTGAAATTAAGAGGGGCGGGCAAAATCCAGCGTGTACTCCCTGCTGAGTGCAATGATGGAGAGCGTAATAGTCATTAAGTGTGCAGCAAGAACTCGGAACCCACAACTCAGCGTAGGTCAGTGAAGTGAGGAGATCTAGTCCCATCGTGGGCTGTGAAGGGGCACACCGGGATGCTGTGAACGAGCCCTGGGTGGTGCAATCCACTGCTTTGAAACAATAATGTATGCCCATGCCTACAAATGAGTAGCACAGCAACCACTTGGCAAACTAAGCGAATGACACATAGTGAAGTGCATCTTTTGCTCAGTGCTTCCTCTCGAGCATCAGGGAACCTTAATGTCCCGCCTTTTATGAATAACCACACACATGAAATCACACATTTTTATGGCAAACTTAAAAGTGGAGATGGCACGGCGAGCAGATGGTGTACAGGGCCGGCAAGAGCAACGTAGACATGCTTGTAGTGGCAGAGGGCACCGTTTTTCAGTAAGCCACAGCAAGAGCATGAAGGGCAGATGAGCAGTAAAAGGAAAAAGAATCAAGCCATTTGAGTAATTGCTGGAGTTTCTAGGGAGAACTTTAATCGCATAATGTTGTTTGCTGCGTGACTTTGGCTCACACAAACTACTAAACGATGAGGTATCAATAGGCGGGAAAAAGAAGAAGGTTCACCTTAGACACCATGGAAAGGGAAGAGGTGTCTTCTGGCTGCTTGGGATTCTGCTGGCAGGTGTTTACAGGGATTCTATCTGCAAGGGTGTGGGAGTCTGAGCTTTTTTAAATTGTATCCATAACATGATGCGGGTAATTAGGTCTCTGAAAGTGAGCTCTGCTAAATAGACTTAATGCAGAAAAGCCTAGTGTGCAATGTACATGGCTGTAGCTGCCAATTTATCACAGCAGCTGCCCTGCAGGAGCAAGGCAGGTTTAAACATTACATGTTTATTTCGCAATTCGGCTGCTGTAACACAACGTTCCAACAGTAAGAGGTGGCTTATTAACTACAAACACATATCATTTAAAATATATTAAGTGTGTGCCCTTAGTTAGCCTGCAGATACGTTAATATCGAAATGTAAACCATGTCTGGTTTCTCATGGCGGCTACTGGAATCCCAAAATTATAAAGCCACAAGCATCCAGATGTCATTAGTGTCAGCTTGGTGAGGTAACTCACTCATGACAGCGCTGGTGTTTATTAGCTGTCCGGCCTGGGTATACCCACAACAACTATGTGGGACACTGCCTAGGAAGTTTCTCTTTTGATCCCCCTGCAGAAGGTTGCCACCTTCCAACAGGAGACAGTCCCCCTTCCTGGGAGGTCCCATGGGAACACGTGCAGATATGACAATTGCATCTCACACCAGGGTGGAGATTACTGAAGTCCTTTTGAAGTAGGCAGACAGAGGAAGCAGTGGAGCTAAGAGTACCCCAGTGGAGAGCTTTAGCCCATAGAGGGGGGCACCATATTGGGTTCTGCTAGGGCTCCCTAAACACCCTGCCTCCTCCCCACTTCCTGCAGACAAGGCACTCTGGGTTTAACATCAGAAGGCAAAGGACACTTATTACAGTAGCCTGGATTGGGCCCCTGACATCAGGCTTGGTTTGGACAAATATGCTGTAGCATTTTGCCTTTATATTGGAGGCCTGCCCTTTGCTGATTAATATTTGAATTTCAAGATAAGAAGGCTTCACCTGGAACTGATAGTCTAGTCCAAAGTTCTCTGCCATAAATGTGAGGACAGAACACTACAAGGAAGAGGAGTTGTCTTCTCACTACCCATCGCAATGGCACACGTGGGGTGGAGCTGCTGTGTGGACAAGACCCGCTGCAAGTGAAGCACTGCTAGTCAGGACCCCGACACTGGAGGTCACAGAAGCACTGCAATTGCTGTCTACAAATATTCCTGGTTGGGAAGGGCAAAAGAAAGGAATGCGCTTGATGCAGAGACCTTCGATTGGGTTTCCCAGCAACACCAGGACCACGAAAGTGACTCTTGGCTCTTCCTGCGTCTCTGAACCACCTCAATGCTGGTTTGAGCAACTTTAACAGCATCTAAGCTTCTGCCAGAATCTTCTCCGACCTTAATGCTCGACCCATTCTGCATCTCTGAGTTTGACCAGATTCCGAAGCTCCACTGTATGTGTATTTGAGACACAGTCTTCTAGCATCCCCACTTCAACACATCTGCCTGGTTAGCAGCTCCTTCGGGCTGCAAGCAGTCACCACTGCAATATCCTGATGCTGTGGTGAATGAACCAAACCCGCTCACTGCAGGCTAGTCTCTACACCAAAGTCTGCCCAATCTTCCAGCACTGCTGACAAGATTTTGCCTGCCGTCCCCAGCACATTCAACCCGCAAGCCATCACTACTGGCGAACAGCCCTGCAACATTGGAACCAGTTGCAGCCACTCCTCGACTTGACGTCAAACTCCCCTCCTCCCCCACAGGTTCCTGGTTCGACACCTAAAAGGTTGGCCTGGTGTTGTTGAGCCCCAAAGACAAGAACAAAGTATTTGAAGAGACCCTGCCCTCTTGGTCCACCAAGTGACTTTTAAGCCCCCTTCCCTACCTTTTTAAAGAGGACTTCTTGAACTGGACTTTTTGTTGCTGATCTCTATAAATGAGCTTTGCAACCCAAACTATCTATGTTTTCTGTTACATGGATGAACCAGAAGTGTTTTTATTGGGTGCATTTCTGTTACTACAAAGATCCTATTTTTATAGAACCATGGTTGGACATTCTATTATTTTGGTTCCACCATATTATTGTTGTTTGTATTGCATTTGTGTCAGCTCACACCCCTCCTAAAGAGTCTAGCCTGCATTTTGCCACATTAAGAAAAGTGGTGAAGGCAAGGCAGTATACCTGTTGGGCTGTGCCAGTTTCACTTTTATGATTGAGATCTGTGAGGAAATCGACCATCCACACAGTGGGTATGCACTCACCTAGGCGGTTTTTTTTAATTTTTAAATTAAATGGAATGAGGGCAAATCAACCTCTGGAAAAAGTGTGGTGCTAATCTGCACTCATTTTCCTATGCTCTTTGCACAACATACAAATAGACCTGTATACTCTGGGTGAACACAGCCTACAGGCACAGTCCTCTGCGTCACATTTAGTTGGACTGTGACACCCAGGAGTACATCAAGGCATCTCAATAGGGGGAGGGCAAAACCTTCATCCTGCCATGGCCATCCTAAGCCTAATTAAATAAAGGCTCCATGGACCCGCCCTATTCTTTGTTGGGCCTGCAGAATGGTGGCAGCAATTAAAACTAATTAGCATACTAATAGAGTATACTTCAAACAGGCCCACATGGGGCCTAGCTGCAGAGGCTAACAAAAGACAGGAAAACCCCCCAACAACCTTTGATATGCACTGTGTCAACCCGAAGCCAGCTCCCGCCCCTCAGTATCAAGGGCAGTGAAGTGTCATGTCTGGTACATGTGTTTACAGTAGGCAACCCCGCAGGGGGACCCCTTTCGGAGAGTAGGATTATGTGATTTGATGGACAGAAAGTCTGTCCTCGACAACAAATTCACAGGAGATCTGCCTTTAATCAGGAACCACAGAGAGCTCAATTAACCAGAGACCCCCTTTGATCGACAACATACAGGAAGATGGGTGGGACTTAGTAGTACATGTTTTCACCCCTTTACCTTTCCAATTGCAAATCACTCTGGTTATGACCTCACACATAACAGAAGATTGTTGTTGGTAACCCAGGATCGGTTCATTAACGTATACGTAACCTACACCAATCCCTGGCGACCATGTGGCTTTAAAAGAGGGTTGAGCCCACCTTTTGGGAGATCTGAAGACTTTGCAAAGAGTAGCAAGAAGAACTCATTGGGACCCTGGCTGGAGGTACAGTCTGCGTTACATCTTCCACCAGTGAAGAAAGACCAGGAACTCCAAGAGGTAAGCAAGATCCCTCCCCTAAACATCTCCCAGGGAACAGAGAGAGATACTGAATCCAGAGGACCCTCTAGCAGCTCCTGAACCAGTATCCAGCTAGCACACAACATGCCCTGCTACGGTCTGCAAGCAAGCCTCCTAGGTGGGAAGTGCCAGAGAGTCTCTGAACCAAATCAAGAACAATGCCGTTGCCTGCAACAATCTCCCCAGCTTTGGGCCATAGTGCAGTTTACTCCTCCCACCCCCTTGTATGCTACATCACCTCATATGGTATTTGCTTTTCCTGGAAGCGGTAGAGGGGTGTGATAGGCTAATTTCCATCCCAATATTCCCCCTTTTGTTACTTCTACAGTAACAAGTTCTCCCCCGCCCCATATTTACGCTAATTTGTGCGCCTTTCTGCTTCATCCCATGCTGATGTTCCCTGTATGGGTATCCATGCCCTGCACACATACCTTAAACTCTCCCATCACTGCGCATACTGTTCAAGTGTGCAGGTCATGTATCTGCACCCCCAATCACCCCGCCAAATCTACCCTCACTTCTTTAGAGTTTTCAGGATCAGGGGGCGGTACAATGGTTGCATGGTACAAGTTACCAACTAAATTGCCAATAGGGATGGGGACCATGTGGTGAGCAGGGCGGTCATTTCGCTCAGTTGGGATCTCCACTTCTTTTGTATCACAAGGGACTTTATTATTCCCAATAGTCACCATCATCATTGCACTATTAGGCACAGCTTTGATACAACACCAGAGACACAATTTGCACGTGCAAAGGATCACCAGGATAACCACAATGGGCCTCATTACGAGTTTGCTGTTAAAAAAATAAAATTACCAGCATGCTGGTGCTACCGTGTCCGTGTAGTAGTGCTGCCGGAATCTACGGTAGATTCCGAGTCAGCATGCACACGCATTCCGGCATGCCGGTTAACGATAGCACCGGCATGCCGGTAACGGCCCCAAACCCTTGATACCAGCATTTACGATGTTGCAGGCACTGGTGCTGACAATGCCGTTATTACCGGTAGGCCGATGCCGGTAACACCGGCACCGTAAACGTTATCACGCCGGAACGGGAAATGCACCGGTGGCCATCCTTAAAAACACAATCCATTGCAATCCTCAGTCTACAGCAGTCCAACAGGAGAACTGAGTAGGCAGCAAGAATCCTGAACAACATGTCATCCAGACAAGGCACTGTCCATCGCCGGAAACCAATATTCAGCGATATTGAGCTCAACATGTTGGCAGACACACTGGACAAATATGCAGACGTGGTCTTCTGTGCTGACCTCCGGCAGTCAGCCCAACTGTGAAAGAAAGCCATATGGGAGGAGGTGGCCCGCAAGGTGTTGGCAGTGGGGACAACACTGCAGACTGTCCGCAATTGCCGCAAGCGCTGGGACGATCTTCGTCTGCGGATCTGACACCTCCTTGCTGCAGAGCGCAGGCAGGGCCTGGCCACAGTGGGCGGACTCCCATCCTCCCTCAAATTGATGTCCTGCGAGGAGACATGTAGCACCGTCATCCATATGGAGGGAATCAAGGCTGTTGGAAATGCAGAGATGGGAGCTCCAACAATAGATGATGGTGAGTGTCCCTTACCGTAATCCCAAATGTACACCACACACCTTCATTCCCAATGCCAATGCCAATGGCCAAGTCCAATAGCCAAGTAGGCGGCACCAGATTCCTGCTGCATTTGCGCCCACCGAAAGCCACCTCCCACAAAACTACCCATGTACCTGCCACGAACACATACAACAAACCCCACTGACACACCCCTGTATTGCCAACACAAGTACCAGCTGCATGCACACGCACACACACACACACACACACACACACACACACACACACACACACCCCCCCCCCCCCACCCCCCCCCTGTACAACTGCAGCCGTCACCACTGTGTCACCTCATGGCAAGATGCACACATCACCAACACCTGTTGCACAGCCAGCATGAGGAGGCCAACTCAACGCCACCCAGGCAGGCAAGCACAGATGCCACAACTGAAGAAGGCTCTGGTGCACACGGCGCAGTGGAGGCAAGTGGGGCCGACACCCACATCGACGATGCTGGGTTCAGCCCCGCAAGCCCTCACAGCCCACCTCCCCTGCCAGTATCTGGTCTACAGGACATCAGGGACCTCGAGGGGTGACTGTCAAGCATGGAAGGGCACCAGCAGGCAATGCAGGCCCTGGTGACACAGTATTTGTCAGACGCAGAATAGACAAGCCGGGCAATGCAGGAATCCCTGCAAGACACAGCAAGGATGGTCAGCAGAGCCATCTACCGCGTGGCCAGGCATGTGCGGGAAGGCAATACTGTGATGTCTGCCATGACCCAGGACATCACACAGTTGGCAACCGCCATAGCAGAACATTGCAACGTCACCACAACCTGGCCCATCCACCAGCACAACACCAGCCAGTTCGACCCAAATAAGCCCTGTGCGTTGCTCACAGTGACTCGTTCGCTGCAAAGATGCTGAACTCCCTTCTCCAAAAAGGGGGCGTGAATAGGACAAGTCACTAATGCATGTGGGCATGGAGTAGTTGTGAAGGTGTTGTGGGGGTAGTGGGGGGAAGGGGTGTTGTTGTATTGGATGTGGGGGTAGTCGGGGAGGGGTTGTGGGGTCAATTTAAGGGAACAGTAGTGGTAGGTAGTAATGCAAATTTGTAAATAGTTATACATTCTTCAATACAGCTGGTGTGTAAAAGAAAAACACGACTGGACATTGCCTCTTGAGTGTGTGTCTAATTGTGTACAGTGCCCAGTGTGACCCATGCCCAGTGCCTTCTCTTTTCCAGTCCATCAGAAGTAGTGGGCAATTAAATCTTGCCGTATCGCACGTCCTTCGTTTACATTGTGCCGCTGGGGAATTCCACCATCTTCCTCATCATCATCCTCCTCCTCAGGTGGCATCATGTCCATGTCATGGGGCAGGGGGATGTTATGCTGGATGCACATGTTGTGTAGCATGGCACATACCAACACCATTCTTCCCACCTTCTCAGGCCTGTACATGAGGACCCTGCCCCCCAACCTGCTGAGGCAGCGGAACCGGGCCTTCAACAGGCCAAATGTCTGCTCAATGGTGACATGAGTGCGTACGTGTGAATGGTTGTAGTCCTCTTCGTGCCTGTTCACTGCTTGCCTGATGGGGGTCATGAGCAAGCCCTTATGGGGATACCCGGCATCACCTGCATGGAAGGAAGAGTATGGATACTTGTGGTTATTTTACTAATCCCATGTTGGCACTGCCTGTACAGTGTTCATGATCAAGAGCTACTAAGTATACATTACTGTACATGACATGTCCAATTTTCAATGAGCCAGGTAAGTGTACTTGGGGGGGACCCATGGGTGGTGGGGGATGGGTGCAGTTGCGGATCCAAGGACCATTCAATGTGAGCCTGCACTGCCACATATCAAGTCCAAATGTCCATGATGGGCTCAGATTTCATTGATGTGTTACCAATGGAAATGGACTGTGTATGTACAGTGGATAATCACGCATTGGCCTAATTGGCTTTAGGTCACACAGTGGTATCCCCACTATGCATTCTACTTATGCATGTCTCAATTTACATGTCCAACGACACCCTGGCCCATATGAATAGATTAGATTTACTTTGCTGGTATGAGCCACAGGTGAAGGGTTACATTTCTGTGATATGGCTGGGTGGTCTTTGGCATGGTGGAACAAAGGTACTTTGGATGTGTCCTGGTCCTCTCAAACATATCTTCGTGGTAGTCAATGATAGCAGGTTGTAATCTTCTTCATACTTGATCCATTGTACTTGAAGGTGTCCCTTAAGGTGACGTGACAGGCATACGGATATGCAGTGTACTTGTAGAATGAGAGCGGTGACTGATATTATATAGTGTGGCAGATGGGTTTCTCTCAGGTAGGGCAGCATGACTCGTGATTCCTCTACTAAGATCATGTAATTCATGCCCTGTTACTACAGGGTGGTGCTTTGTGGTACATGTGGGTCATGTTTTTTGGATGTTCCTGATACATGTGCTGGTGTGTGCAATGTGTCTGTTCATTGCATGTGCACACAGCTGTGTAGGCCTTGCACATCTGCAAGCGATTGGCTGTGATGCAGATTCTGTTTAATTTACTAAGGTCACGGTTGGAGTCACCCAGGACGCTGTGTGTGGTCTTCTTCGATTCTATTGTGTGTGGTTCTTGTGCTATTTGGGAATGTGGAGGTTGCTAGGTCTGGTTCCTCATCCGACTTTGCCTTCTATTCCCCGACCCAGTGCATGGTAATGTTTACGCCTATTTGCAGGAGTGATGATGGATTAATGCATGCTGTGTTCACGTGTGCTCCTCATGCATGCAATCCTATGCTATGTTTCAACACCCCACATGTCCCAGCCAGCAGATACGTCGACTATGCTTGGGATTCCCCCCGCCAATCAACACCCCTCATGTCCCAGCTAGCAGACACGTTGACTATTCTTTAGATTTCCCCCTATCCCCCCAAACGGCCCTGGGGTTAGACACACCAAGCAGCCAGATACGTTCTGCAGCGTGTTGTGCCATGTAGCGGAGAAGCGTGCAGTTGCGCAGCACCATGGCATCATGTGTGGAGCCAGGGAATCTTGCACAGCAATGAGTGATGATTTTGCGTGCATCACACACCATCTGTACATTGAGGGAATGGTACAGCTTCCTGTTGCGGTACACTACCTCCACAGCATGCCAGACAACCAGCTCCACATGTGTACAGTCGAGGTCACTGATTACATTTGGCATGCCTGCCAGTGCATAGAATGCTATTTTGGTTGCATTCACCTCCTCCGCAGTCCGTGGTAACTTGATGTGGTTGCTTGCGTCTGTTAGGAGTGCATCTGTCACCTGCGTCAGCACACGGGAGAAACAGAGTTGTGAGATTCCATGCAGCTGCCCCACTGTGTGCTGATATGTGCCTGTGACTGAGAATTGTAGCACAGACACTACCTTCAGCAAGGGGGGGGTGGCTGTCCGGATATTGATCAGGCTCACCAGGTCATCATGAATGAGGTACACTCTTGTGATGATGGTGTCCCTGTCCAGCCGGTACAAAGTGTGGATCTGAGCAGGGGTTAGGTTGAATGGGCTGGCCCTTAGGCGAGGGATTGGTGGCTGCCTGCGGGGTACAACTGCCTGCACAATGGGTATGTGCTGGCCCATTCTCACCCTCCTCATCCTCCTCTTGTGCCTCCGCCTCCGCTGCATTCTCTGCCTCCACAATGAGTAGCAGTGCATGCATGTCCTTCAGCTCCAGTACTGCAAGTGCTAATGGTAGCATTGTGGATTTGGGAGGGGTGTGGGAGTGCTCCTTTTGTGCTGTGCCAGACTCCATTGCCTCCACCTGTGATCATTGTGTGCACCTGTGGCAGGTTTCTACACACCCGATTCCTGTTAACGCCCGCACCGCAATGCCGGTATTAACAGCATCATTGAATCCCTTATTACCGGCATGTCCATGCCGGTAATTGCATGTCCGTGCACCTCTTAATGTGCACTTAACTACGACATGCCGATGTCACTGGCACGGCTGCCGCGTGTCAGCGCTCATACCGGCAAGAGTGAGGCCGGTCACGGCGTGTCCCTGTCGATGCCGCTAACACCGGTGAACTGGAGGCTTCCAGCCCTTTAAGATGAGTAGAGGTACCCTGGAGATAGATGGGGATGCAGATTTTATTCATACATCAATAATCAAGACAACACAAATAGTTAGGCAAAGTTTGTCTGTTTTAATGTCAAGTATCTTAACTACTTCTTTACTCCATTACTAGTCATAGCTGACGTGTTGACCTGCGTCATTACCAACGTCATCCTACGTGGCAAACTACTAAAACCTATCGAGAAGCGGGATTGGTTCTAGGTAAAAAAATAAACATAGGTTCTATATCTGTATTGAGTAACGGAAAGTGATAATGGGGTAGTTAGCATAAGGTGGGGATACTAAGCCCTACCTTCAAAATGGCCACTATGAACGTCACTAAATGCACGACGTCCCATTGCCTACACATACTATAGGACCCCCAACTAGGTGGTCCCCTACAATTGGTTGGCTCTAACCCGCGTCCTACCTACGTTAGCAGCATGCAGACTGAACAACCAGGTGCAGATAAGCTCATCTTGATACCAGCTTCCCACCAATTAAAATATCATCCATCATCACCTCAATGGTCCAGTGTCAATTAGTACTTTGAAGTTGGCCTTTAATTTGTACTGTGTTCTGAGAATTTTTAAGGAGTATGGGCACTATCCGACTTCCGTGCATAGGTGTGATCATCTCACTCGTCCAACTTCCCTTTATCACATGACTGGACACCATGAAATTTTGCCTTTTCGTGTATTTGAATTTATTCTCAATAGTCCTCCGACGCATTTTGTTTTTGCTTGACCTTCTTGAAAAGGAGCTTCTGTTCTTTCACGTTAATTTTATCCAATGTCAGCCAACTCCAGTTTTATAAGACCTTGGCTTTCTTGGCTCAGTAAACTCCTTAGATGAGCTTTTATTCTGTTTAATTCAATTGCTTTTCTCAACTGCGACACTGAATGAGGCCTTCTTGTTTGTTCAGTACTGCTTATATACGTAGCGGAAACATCCATCCTTTACT
Organism: Ambystoma mexicanum; assembly: GCF_040938575.1. NCBI lineage: Eukaryota > Metazoa > Chordata > Amphibia > Caudata > Ambystomatidae > Ambystoma > Ambystoma mexicanum. The sequence continues at coordinate 292,339,224 of NC_090931.1, forward strand.
TGTCCATATGTATCTATTAGGTGTATATATATGTATATGTTGGCGCTTGCCGTGGTCTAATCTATTTAAAAGCAGGTTGCTAGCTTGGTGTCCAGTCAAAGGGTTGAATACATTGTTTGGAACTGCAATAGTTTCGAATCAAAAGGACCGGAAAAAAAATTCCTATGCCTTTTTTTTAAAAAATGTATTTTTTTTCCTTCGTATAGGAAAAAATACTATTTTTTCCCCAAAAACATGCATTCAAATGTTTTTTTTAGATCCTTTTGATTCGCAAGTACTGCATTCGATCCTTTTGTATTTGAACCTTTCACTATAAACCTGCTAGTTTCCTGATTACTTTGCTGCTTTGGTTACATTGCATCTGTACACGTATAAACTAAGTATCTTCATCAGGTTTCGTGGCTTAAGTCTTGTCATCTTGATCCCAAGATGTCACTTATCCTTGATATTTCTTTGTTCTTTATAAATCGTCTGCCTCTCTGGTCTTGTTATCTTTTATATAGGTGTTGATTCAACTTTGTATGACGTCACCATTCATCCTGGTCATTCAGTTTCTTTGCTTCTTCAGGAATCTCTTTCAAATGGCCATCATATTGTCTTGGATGCAAGTATGGTTTTCTCAATGGGCACTTTACCTCCCATATTCTCTTAGGTATAGGTATTCTTATGGGTACGGCACAGAGCCCACGCTCTTCTCTTTGTTGATTCACCTGTTCAGTATATGTCACATTTTGGTTCATACACTTCCGATAATGTAGGCAGGGCAGGTGGAGTGGGGGTACTTGGATCCTCCTCTACACTCCCCCCCTCTGGGCGATTTATCGACACTCGCACATCATTTCCTGTATCTAGACATCCAGGTCTGAAGAAATGCTTCTTGGGAATCCATGTTTTTATTACTCCCTTCAATCATCCAGCTGATTTCACATGCTCATCCTTGTTCCATGTCATGAGTATGCACTGTCCACTTGGACTGCAATAGTGCCATCTTCCCACATATTTCCTATGGTCCTTTGGATACAGGAACTTTGTTCCCTCTGGTGCATGGATACTGGCCTTCATGAAGTCTCTGATTTCTTCATCAATGAGATCTTTAGGCTTACATCCTGGTTCAACATCAGTCATGATTTTCATCCCTATGGCTTTCTTTGCTGTCTTTTTGCATTGTGAGATTATTATCTTGATCACACAGAATCCAGGCATCACTAATAATAACAAAGCTCCTAAAAACTTGAACATATCTGCCATTCATTGTGGGACCCATAAGAAGAGTGATCCAAACCAGCTGTCATCAGCAATGTCTTCGACTTCTATCATCTGGCCATGGAGCTTCGTCAACATGTCTATGGCCTCTGTCAGTGTTCCATTCCCGTCATCATGAGAAGGTATAAATGTGCAACAAGATTCTCCAATCTTGGCACAAACACCTCCATCCATCGCTGTGATCACATCTAGGACGTATCTGTTCTGGAGGGTCATCAATCTTACAGCTCTCAGTTCTTCTCTGATTGCATTGAATCCTTTTATGGTAGTGTTAATTGTCTGCAGCAATTCCCATCTGGTGATCTGAAGCCACTTGGTATTTGCTCCAACCTGGATCCTTGGCATGAAGATCAACGTGAACACTGAAGAAGTCTGGCTGAACAGTATATGTTCATACGGTATAGCATCAAAGGCTTCTATTGATTTGGCTGAAAAGTAGTTCTCTCTCTTCTTTCGATTTATCAATTCCAAAGATCTCTTCTACCTTAAATGAGTGTCTGCTTTTGGGAAACTATCAATGTTCAGGTCACCCTTAGGAATCACCAATGCAGGAACACGGACATTCACCAATGTGCATATTCCTCCCCAATCTTTAGGCAGTCTGATGTAGGCCTTGGACCTACAAGCCCAATAACGATCCATGATTACTTTTCCGATATTCATTCTTGGTGCATCGAAGATTCGTCCACAGTTCTGATTCTCCCCCATTTTTCTTGTACCATTGTTCCTGAAGCATCATTTAGAACTTTCCATTGGTACTATCTGCAGGGGTCCTTCTCTATCCTCGACCCATGTCAGTAGTTTAGCAAGTTTTGGCCATAATGGTTTACACAACATTTGTGCATTCTCGATTGTTGGTTGGTAGTGACCCATTATTACCCAGTCTCTGCAAATCACTACTCCTTCTTCCCAGCCATGTGGTAATAAGACAGTTTCCCAAATCTGCATCTGTCCTCTGTTTTTCCACCTGCAGATGTCTTCTGTGGAGTGTCCTGGAATTTTCTATTTTTTTATTCAATTCTCTTCTTATTCCGGTTCCTCTTACTCCAGGTTTCTCATATCTGATCGCAATGTTCTTTGTCTTCACATTGTTTCTTGTCTTTATGTCTTGAACATAGTCTTCTTAACTTGGATCTGTTCCTTCAGTTGCCCATTTGAGAGAGTCCGTTAGACCCATGAACTGACCTCCGATACTACAGAAAGCTAGGTGCACTATGCAGTGTGCAGTCAGGACATCTATTTCAATAGCCATGAAGATATTTGACTTCCCCATGCTGTATGGTAGGAGTGCACATACAAAGCATTCTTCTTCTGACGTTCTTCTTTCAACTTCTTACATGTGTTGGTACCATATGTTATTTCCCAAGTGTGCTGTCCAGATACTCATTTAGTTCATAATTATCTTCTTGGGTGCTTCTTTTGGTTCTCAAATTCTTCATGTAGTTGTCTATCACTGCATTTCTAAATGCATCTACATAGCTTATTCTGGCTGGTTTGTTTGCAGGTACATCCATCCAGGTTCCCTGCATAGATGAAAGTTCAGCAAGTCTTTCTTTATCCATCTTTCTTTCTAGACACAGCAAAAAATGGCCATATAGATTCTGCTATCATCTCGGCACGTGATTTTTCTGTGGGACTAGTGCTTGGGCTTCTTGTTACTGGACCAGGTGTATCTCCATAGATTGTCTGTTTAGGCTCAACCTTTGTCAACCCCTTACTTTGATTCTCCGATCCTGTTTCCGGCGTTTAAAAGCAGTTTCTGAACCAAGTGCTGTGTGTGATTAATACTGATAACATCCATTTCAAGCTCAGGTATCTTCCCATTTATTTCTTGGGACAGGAATAACTACGTAGGGTCTAGCCTGCCTTGTAGTTGCCATGCTTATTTTTTCCTTTTGCTCAGAAACATATACAGGAGTCTTTGCATCTTGTGCTCCTATATAAAATGCAGTTCTCACTGTCAGTGAAAGCAATACGAGTATGAATATAATACATGTGTAGATGATGCAGTGATATGTAAGTTTGCAGCATCGACTTCTTGGACAATGTGTGCGTCTATTCTCATGAGGCAATACAATGTTACTACTTAGGTTCCCCATCTCAAACAGTTGATGCTTAGGAAGGAAAAACAAACTTTAATAGCTCTGCATTTTTAGATTGCTTTCCGGCAGCTGTTGTCTTCATTCAGCATTCATCCTCTATCAACTATCTGCCTTCTGGATGCTTTAAGAAACGACTTCCTCTCTCTTTCTGGAATCATTTTTTTTAACAGCCGAGATGCAAATGTTCCTTTATCGTGAAGAAAAATGTCCTCTGTGAGCCTCTATGAAATCTGCTTCATTTATCAGTTCCCAATCGATACCTCGAATCTGCTTCAGACCAGATGACATGTTGCCTCCCTGTCAGCATGAACAACAGTTTTGTCTTTTACTTTCTTCCTCAATCTGTCCCTCAGAGAAAGGTTTCTAGACCGCTCTGTGATTTCTTTCAGAATAGATTGCCACCTGCATTATGATTCCTTCCAGGATTACATTTAAGTTTGCAGTGTTTCTTGGATCTCTCAGAAAGGTTACCGCGTCTTTCAACAAGATGCAGGTATTCTTCAATTAGATGAAAGAACACCACACTGACCAGTCTATGTGCTGCGTCGGTTGATAAAGGCATTTGTGTTTTCCTCACTGCACTCGGGCAATTTTAAAAATCCTTCAGTGATGATTATGAGCTTTTCATTGTCAGGATTTTTTATATAATCTGGAATGCGGCAAGTTCTCCCCACCAACGTAGGATACGAGCGTAACACCAGCTCCAAATAAGCAAGTACGATCCTAGAAAGGGCAACACTGGGTAACACCATGAGTAGAACCAAACAAGAACTCTGTGTAGAGGGAATCGGGGTACTGTACCCTCTTCCAATTGCTGTGTCCACGATCAGAATCTGCCATATTCTTATTTCTTATCAAGGTTTAAACATGCCTCAGTCCAAACGTCAATGAGCTACTGTGGCTTTTAAGCATTCAGATCTTCATTTACTCTGCAACTAGGATGCACAGAGTGTTTGAATGTGTCCTTTTACCCTCTTTTTTATATCTCAAAAGGGAGTGTCCAAAATCAAGCCACAGTCCAAATAAAGGGTTCTTTTCTTTCCACTTGTCAGGTTATGCGTCCTTCTTCCTAGTCATAGTTCTCGTCTGCACGTGCTGTGGTTTTTACCCGATGATAGTAGCTTCTTCGCAGTGGGGTGCAGGCAGAGGGGTTTCTCCAGAGTAGATATTGATGTCCCACAGGAAGATCCAAGCACGCCTGCCTACTCTGCAATTTGACAGAAGATGGCGTTACGTCTTCAATGACAAAAGGACCATTGAAACAGGGCTCGTCCCACTTTTTCCTTGTGTGGTTACGAATTTGGACCATATCCATAGGGGCAGGCGTGGCTGTGGTGGCAATGTGACTGTCCCTTCCTGGAGATGGAGACTAAGTGGTAGTGACCTGGGGCATGGGGGGAAGGGAATCTTCCCCATACCACCTGCAGGTCCAGCATCTGCTAGCTCGGGGAGGCCCCTGACCTCGTTCACCCTACTGAAGTTCCCCACAGCAAACCTGGATTTTCATCACAACAGCTATTTCAGCTTCACTCCAATATCTACTTTTTCCTGTACGCCTTATCCTCTGTGCTGGGTTTCATGCAGTAATTTTGTTTCCAAACTATGGGGTGACACAAAAATTAAGCAAAACAGAAAAAACAAACCGTGGATCTGTTCCCATGTTGGCAAAGCCTTTAGTTAATTAAAGGCCAGAGTCAGAAAAATTACATAAGCATTTACCATTCCAGGAAACACCCACACTGTCTTATTTTGCCGATTGTAAGATTAACACATTTCACTTGGAATTATTTTGTCAGACTTTCTACTTCTGGAGTTTTAGTTGCAATTTTATTATTATTTTGTTTTAAATAAGCATTTATTGGCAGGGGTCTTAATTCTTTATAAAACGTAAGATTATTTTCAAAGAGTTCATTTAAACGTATTTTAACCTGCTCTGCACACCCCTTTCCACAATTCTAAATGATGTTCAACTGATGGATACTGGACAAGACTCTCTGGTCCTATGGAATCTGGTGTATTTGTAGCCCTCTTCTAAAGGAAGTACTGTTTGTAACGGTTCGGATGGAATGAATGCTGAACTGACAGGAACTGATATGTCCATTTGAGAGAAACATTGTTCTCCAATTAATTTTGAATTGCTTATCAGTCATCTCGAACATATACCTCTTTGGTCCCAACATTGATCCAAGGTATGCCTATTTATTTAGTTTCAGACATTTATTTTGGAAAAAAAATACCATAAAACTTTGAGCAGAGAATGCATAATTAAAATGCATATTAAAAGATTGAAACTGTTAATTTGTGTTTTTCAGTTGTGGACTTTAAACATTCAATACTATAATTAAAATTGTTCATTTATAACGCGCTTAATACCAGTGAGCGGTTTCTAAATTGGGATCGGGATTCAAACCTGTGTTGCAATGTGTTGTCTTGCTTCAAAGACAAATGCGTTGCCCCTGACCTATCCTTCCTCTACGTGACCTGCTATGTGGTCATTAACACAAGAAGGGGACAATGATATTCCAATCTCTTCAAGAGCAGATAAGGAACTAGATTTTGGTATATATACATCTTTCAGTGCAGAAAGTAATTTAAGAATACTATAAAATGTTATTCTCAGTTCAGGGACAAGAAGGATTACGATTTACCTTTTTGAGAAAACCTTTCCAGAGGACTTAAATTGTTTGGAAAATCTACAATTTCAAAAACAGAGCTCACGAAAGATAGATCTTCTAAATCTCTAAAGAATAAGAACATTTTGATAAAACCATCAGAAAGGCGAAGGGATATTGGTATCTGTGCAGTGCTGGAGTAAAACAGGAGGAGTACAAACAGTTACAAGAATTTTATTCTTACAAATCTGATATCATGGCTGATCTTTCCTTCAACAATTTTAGATCAACGAGAGAATTGTTGGTTGGTATCAAGAGTGTATGTTAGATTAGGACGATAAAGAAGATTTGCTGGTCAATTACCCTGTTATTGCAAGTTTCCACCCGGTATCAAAGATGCATATGTAACTGTTCCACCCAGTAATCCCGTTTGTGCCCTTAATAAGATTCACATGTTAACACATTTCCATTTATGGTAATACATTTTTGATCCTGTGGGTTACAACATTACAGAATATTTTCAAGACAATCAACCAATAGGTATTGTTTTAAAAAAAACTAAAAACCATACCATCATCCTATTATATGAGACTTGGCACAGGTAATCAAGAACAGGCTACATGAATTGATATCAGGAGCTAACTGGGGATCTCCTAGGAAAAACCCTGGACCAGGTAAAGTAAGAAAATCAACGGCAATAAAGATCTGGTACAAAGCAGAAATAGCTAGACACAAGACCAGTTAGAGGAACAACACACCTCTGGGTTTGCATATCTAGTGAGGTATTCCAACAGACATATGTTTATGTGCACTATACATACCACCTGCGAAAAACCCGAAGTTAAAATCAGGAGACATTCAATACTATAGAATAAAGACCTCTGGCTTTTAAAGCAAGGAGGAATATACTGATATGTGGGAACCTTAAACCTGAACACACAAACTGCCAGGGAAATAGGCTTCACCCCAACAGAAGCAGAGGAACGCACACTAGAACATAGCATCAATAACCCAAACGCAGGAAAAGAAAGCCAAGAGCCATGACCACAAAACATCCATGGGGGAAAAGCTCTTAAATCTATGTAAATCATCAGGCCGACACATCTTAAATGCTAGAACAATGAGGTACTCTCTGGGAAAATTCACATTTACCAGCCCACTTAGGTTTATTATGACTGAAAAACAAGAACAAAGCATTCACGATCGGACCTCCGATCCACCTATCCAAACATAACCAAACTGGTTATTAAATACAGAGAAAAGAACCAGACGTGCCCCCGCGGTACAAATCAAGACCAAAATAGCAGGATGCATTATGGGAACACATTCAGAATAAGTGGACTAAAGATCGTAATCGTCCACTTGCTGGGTAAGAAAGACCGGTCTGATAAAGAAGGAAGCAACTAGGCTGTCAAAAACCTTACAAACATTCATAACAGCAGCAGACAAAACTTTGAGTAAGGCCAACAGCTGCAAAAATAGGAAATCCCAAATGAACTGGTTAGACACGCACTGCAAAATTGTACACCCCCTTCTAAGGGATCTTAAATTAAAAACACAGGGACCCACCCCAAGGAAAGAAATATATAAGAGAATAATACAAATTACCTGGGGTCCAAGCACTCGCCAAGGAGAAAAAAAGAATATTTAAAATGGAGCAACTCTCAGAGAAATCACCAAGAGAAAATACATTTTAGGGGAAATGGAAAAAATAAACAGGGTAAAAACAAAAAACGATATAGGGCCAGGATGTGGGTAAAATACGCAAAAAGCACTCCCTGGGCTTATTTAGAAGCATATGTCATGCTACTGGGATTTATACCATACACTGCTGCAAGAGAGCAACTGAACCCAGATCAAATGGTCATGGACAAGCTGCAGACATTAGAGACATTAGAACATATCGAAACAGAAATAAGACAAAAAGGGGCTAAAGACCATCAAACGCTGAAATCAAGAAAATCCATCAGCTTGGACTTCGTATTAGGTGAGTTGCTAAAATGGAGCACATTAAAACTACAGGGGGCCATTTAGTGGCCACTTATGCCTACAGGAAGACTGAATGCATAGTTATCCTATCGCCTAAAAGTGGCAACTTCCTCGAACCAAATAACTATCGAGGTATCTGTGTGGAGAGCACAACGGGCAATTCTAAGTAGCATTATCAATGAAATATTGGCATTCCTCTGGAGAAAGATGTATTACACAGAAACCAGATACGATTTCTCCTGAAACACAGAACACAGCCTACCACAATGATAGACAAATAGGCCCACACAACCCCCAAAATGAAAAATCCTCTCATGATTCATGGACTTCGAAAAAGTATGCGATTCAGTCTGGCATCCTGGGCCATCACAGAAACTCCTTGAAACTGGCATTAGCGAGAAGACATGACAAAGAGAATGTACTCCCGGAGCAAACACAGTGTGACAAACAACATGACAACTAATTCAAACCAGGGAAGGAGGTTAAACAGTGGTGCTGCCTGAGCCCCGTTTTGTTTAATCTGTACATGAAAGACCTACCGATCGCATTGGAAGCTTCAACACGAGTCTATCACCAGGGGACACAAAGATCAATTGTCTGCCAACAATGGCACATACAAAAGGAATTCAAAGAAATACCAAGGTAATGATTTTCCAAAACAACTAGAAACCTCAGTGAGCAAAATAATTTCTTCTTCAATTAGGAACCTCTAAAAGATACAATGGTACATACCTTAGAATCCTCTTTAGTACCTCTGGAAATGTATCGCAAGTTTCTAAAGCACTACATGACAAAGGATTATCGGAGACCTTTCATGCTTGAGACGGACGATTCAGAAGCAGTTGTTGGGGGAAGCATTATGCAATCGGGAGATGATTTTGAGAGCATAAGTCCCATAAAGCAGCATACTAAAATGTAAACATTGTGCACACAAATAAAAACCCAAAAGTACATATGTATAAAACATAAGAATTCATGAAGCTTTTATAATATTTCCACAGCAATTTGCAGCTCATAACCTGAAGAAATACTCACAAAAACCCATTCCAATCATCGAGCTCGTACTGATCTACCCTCATTAAACCACTGAAGAATTAGCAATAAGCTTCTTCGTTTGCTATAGTGCTAGTCTACTAATACATGTTTACATGGAACACACTGGTGCTTCCAGTTTCATTATATCTGTAACCAAAAAGCACTCGTTTCCAATTCCGTCTCCCAAAAGCAGAACGCACCCCTCTCTGAACTATGATTTAGATATGATTATTGAGCTCAAGACAGTTAAAAAGAATATGGGTGATGGGCATTCGATGTGGAGCGAACACTGCCAGATTGTGGGCCGCTTTAATTCAGTATTACTTGCAGTGCACAATGAGTTGCTTTCCCAAGCTGGGAGTATCATCCGCTATTGTGCCAGTGAATATCATTTTAACCTGGAACAATTATCTTTCCCCGTTTACCTAGATCCTCCAAGCTCTGCATTTGTGATACTTTATTCAGTTCGTTTGACAGAGAACTGAGTTAGGGCACCGCTCTTGCAATATACTGCCTCCAAATGGCGGACTCTAAAATATCAAAGTGAGGCTAAGACAAGCCCAAATATGCATTAACTGAGAAAGAAGGTGTGCTGACATACGATCGCAGGTTTTAGTCCCAGTTCCCTGTGCACCCTACCGCTTGTCGTAGGTAGAAGCCCCAAAGCTTTGTGACAACAACGTATTTTCTTGCTGTTGTAAGCAAGATCAGTTTGCAAACCCATAGTGGCAGCACAATAGGGCATGGTTGAATCCCATTTGGCTCTTAAATGCTAAGCATATAGTCAACTGGCTAGGATATGTGGGATCGGCATGAAATTACCGAGCTGAAAAGTCCGACCACCAAAAGTCCTTTTTTTTTTTCATTTTTCGTAATATATATATATATATATATATATATATATATATATATATATATAAGACCCCCCACCTTACATCTATACATTTTTATTAACCATACCCCCCCAGATATACATATGCAAATAAATTGGGGGGGGGGTCAGACTTTTCTACTTAGGTAATTTCGTCCTAACCCGGATATATGCACATTCGAAAAAGGGAACATTCCATCCACTGCTTGGGCCATTTTGCCTACTGATCTCATAAATTGTGCCCCCCCCCCAGTAAAGGTTTCATGAAACATCACACCCAGTGAGTTACAGGAACCCACTCTTGCTATCATCTCCTCTCCGGCTTAACATTAGGATATTTCTTCCCTCTTTTAGTATGTGCCAGTAATATAAAGAGTGTTGGCACTTCGAACGTTTTTAGCACCAGGACGAAGGCACCAGCCAATACATTGCTCAGGAACGCAGGTTCCATTCTACTCACGCTGTTGTCTGGCTGCGCCCTCTGCACCCACCACGGGGCAACTGTCCCCAATCCATCCCTGGGCCAATAGAGAGCATGCCCGCACCTACGGCTGACAGGATTCCGCCTCTGCTGATCCCATGACGCCTCCCCTTCCCACAAATGGCTTCTATGGAGGCATTGCGAGTGGCCCAGTGTCACGAGTCAGTTGTAGACAGACAAGTGATGATTGGCCTCTATCCAGACCACATGGCCGCCTGGGAGTTTGCTGAGCTGCCGGCCCTTATACACCCTTCCAGACCCCTGTTCTCTGATCCTCTTACTCCCGCTGCTGCCTGGCTGCTCCTCTACCGACACCACCTAACAGCGGCCCCCGATCCATCCCTGGGCATGTGGAACGAGCGCCAGCACACATCACCGACTGGATTCCACCCCCTATAACCCTTGGCCCCTGATACCCCATAAGAGGGCCACTGTGTAAGCAGCATGAGTGGCCAGATTGAGTCTTGGCTACAGACAAAGGGGGGATTGGCCTTTTTCCAACCAAGTGATTGCTGTTCTGTCTTCTAATTCGCCTCCTAATGGCATCAGGCCCAGGCAGCAAGTTGAATAGCAGCTTGGCAAAGGGTATCGCCTGTTAGTCGTCCTCGCTATAGCCCAAGATGGTGGCGTACCTGCTTGCATTTCTCATCCTGGTCGGCTAGCTCTCGTACTAAGTCAGTTTATCGTCACTGCTCACTGCCTTGCTTGGATAACTAGTGAACTTGCATTGCTGTGCCTATTGCATTTTGGTTATTCCTCGCTATTGGTAACTCTCCGTCATGTATCTAATACCTGCTCTTGTCCACCAACTATTCTCTTTTCTCCCCTCTCTCGGTGTACATCCTCAATTTGGACTATCGCACCTCCACTCACTCCCCCCTTGTCTGGCACTTTTGCTTCTCCTAAACCTAATATAACCTCCTTGTCTGCTTCTCTACCTATCCCTTACATCATCCTCTTCCTCCATTATTTTGTCATTTTACTTTAGAATGTCCGATCACTTTGTAATAAGTCAACCTTAATCACTGACCACCGATTCTTCTCTCCCCATCATTACACCTATCTAACCCGCCCACCCAGCCGGTAAGAGTGCTGGTGTGGAGTTCCTTATAAACCAGGTCCTTGCCACCTCACCCCTACCTCCCTCCTCCTTTGAATATTCCACAATCCAACTCCTCTCTTCCACTCCTCTCACTGTATTGGCGATCTTTCCACTCTCCTGGCCTTTTTAACTCTTTCTTTGTTGTCCCGGACCACCTTCTTGAGTTCTTCCCCCTCCAACATTTCCATTGGCATGATCAGTGACTTTAATCTCTCCAAATATTCAGTTGCCTCCAAGCTCAACTCTATCCTCTCCAACTACTCCCTCTATTCTCTCCATTACCAACCCCCTCGCAGTATCTTGACCCATTATTTTCATCTCTCCACCTCCTTCCTTTCAATTGTCCCCTCTCCCTCGGACCACACTCTGGTACACTAATGTCCCAGACCCCTTTCCCCTTACCTGCTCACTAAAAGGAAATTCAAACCTTCCTCTCTACCTTGATGGTGTTCTGGCCCTCTGCAGTCTCTTTTTGCTTACTATATCAAACTTCTCTCCTCCCTAAGAGCTCACCCGCACAAACTCTTCTCTCACCTCGTAAGACTATCACCACTGCCTTTTCTTTCTCTGCCAATGACTTGTTTTACTTCTCCAAAATATTAAAAATTTGAGATACCCACATCTTTCTCCCCCCACCCTCACTGTTGCCGCTCCAGATGACCTCTCCTTGACCACAAACACTGAATCAGCACCTACCCTTTGCAGTGCCAAACCCTCTTGCACTCCACGCAACACTTTTGCCCCCCCCCCCTTCCACCAGATAATCACAGAACTCTTCCCACTGGAAACACACAGTGCTTTAAGTAGAAGCGGACCTTGCAAAAGCAAATATTGACATTTAGTCTGAGTGGGGACCCGGTCAAGGCCAGAGGCAGTTTCCTACTCCTCTTCCAACTAAGTCCAGCCTTTGTGCAACACAGGATATAGCCTTAAAACGTGGAGGTGGACATTGCATCTCACTAGCCTCTTCAAACCCTTTTCTGGTCTCTTCCCTACCTCCTTAAAATCTGCTACTGTTCGACCCCTTCTGAAAAAACCTTCTGCTGCTCCGAACATTCTGTCCACTTATCACCTGGTTTACCTGTTCCCCCCATTATTCTAAGGTTCTTGAGCACATTGTCGTAAACAGGATTACCAAGTTCCTGGCTTCCATAGCAAATTCTGCAACAAAACAGCACTGACACATGTCACTAACACCCATGTAAATGCCCATTGCTTCAAACATTCATCCATACTTGTCCTATTAGGCCTCTCTGCTACCTTTGACACTGCAAACCACTCCCACTCCGCTCTTCTTTTGACCCTGCATGAAGTCCCTGCCCCCCACCACCCACCTTGGGCATCCTCTAATGTTTTGCTTCTTTTGACTACTGGCTCTCCTGCACTGGAACCTGTTGCCCATCTTGATGAAATCCAGCCCGACCCTTGCCCTTTTCAAAGCATAGCTCAAACATCACCTATCTGGGGAAGCTTCTCCTGCTCAATCTCTTTCCTCCCGCCAACCGTCATCCCAACTGCGCTCACTGTATTTGTTTATTTTAGCATTTATTGCAGCACCCATGACCCTGAGGTATCACACCGCTAGTTACAGTAAGCGCAAAGTGACCGAATATGAAGTGAAAGACAACATATAGTAGTTACAACATGCGGGAGGGACTAGAAAGCATACTTGGCAGAACTGCGCCTCATGGTACAGGGGGCTACTGCCGGGGTAAAGGTAAGCATGTTGCAGACAGCTGGGATAACAAGTATAGTGTGGGACTGTGTGAGTTAAAAGCAGTAGTTACAGATGGGTTGAATACGAACACAACGCACGGCTGAACAATGTCAAATCCAGTAGTTATACAGCGCAGCGTTGAGCAATGTCAAATCAAATTAAGTTAGATGCACAATCTGGCAAAGCTGCATCTCATGGTACGGGGGGCTGCTGCAAGAGTACGGCTACCCATATAAGACAACATTATGGTGGGTACACAGTCAGAGAGAGCCTTGGCTCATCCCAATACATTGAATGACAGGTAGCAGATGTAATAATGAATGTAGTGAGGAGTTTTAGAAGATCAGACATGTAAGGGGGAAGTATAGAAGATAGGGTGGTAAAGGAGCTGCCCTAGTCGCACACCCCATGAGAGATACAAGGCAGTAGTAATCTTAAGGCCAATTGAAAATGTGCATTTTGGATTTACAGTTGCGAAGGTGGCAGCTACAGGAGGCAGATGATAGAAAAAAAGCATGCTCACGCAGCCGCACCAGCAGGGCTGGGATGCGTCAGTAGCGAGCGCCATTGGTGACAATAGTCTGCAGGCAGTGATTGCTGGTGTTTTGGTTTGAGTAAAGATGCCAGTGTTCAAGCTAATACAAACAATTCACAAGCTGGGGAGTTTGCATCTACAGCCATAAGATCTTTACACATGGAATTTGTAAATAGGTAAAAAAAAAGCAGTGGGGCTAGAACCCATTATTGTCTAACCCTGCATTGTTATCCCAACTTTATGAGAAAGGCAGACTACACTTTGTATGTTTCATCAGCAAGCAGTTGAATGGGAGGGAGTTGAGGGGGGTCACAAAGGAGAAAGAATGCTTTGCAATAGTGTGGTCCTTGAAAAGATTCAGGTCCTATACAATATGGTCAATCTGTAAAATATAGACTGGCCATGTACCCCTCAACTGCCTGAACGAAGGGCGAGAATCCTAACCTGCTCAGGTGATCCAAACGTCTCCAAGCTTTTGACTTCACCTTTGAGCATAGAGTAGATATCAAACAATGCAATGCCAAAGGTCTGTCCAGGAAATACAACAGTCTGTAACAGGAAATCCATCCAGAGGTGAATTAGGTCATGTGTCCCTAATCTGGGGGGTCGAGTATTATGTGTTACTTTTTGCAACTCTCCACCATAGTCCTTAATGGAATCACCAGCACATCTGCTATGAATTTGGACTCCATCACACATTTTTTGGGTGGGTGAGATGTCTTTCAGCTTCACTCACATTGCTCAGGGTGTCCAGTCATAATATCGAATACAAAATTTCGAATGGCAAAAAAGTCGAATCAAAAATGTCGAAAAAAAAAAAAAAAAAATTTTCGATATTTTTTTTTGGGCTCTAGTTTATATAAAAAAAATAGGTAAAAACAAAAAAAAAAAAGAAAAACGGGGGTTGGGGGGAACCCCCCCATTTCGAAAAAAAAACGTCATAAAAAATAAATTCGACATTATTTTTTGCGACATTGTTTTTTCGACTTTTTGACTTTCAAAATTTTTGATTTCGAAATTATGACTATAAACCATTGCTCAGCATGCACTGGTTATCCTATAAAGTTACCAGTGCACGGATCTCTCCCCAAGTGTTATTCTACCTTGAAAAGAGTGCATCATGAAGAGGAAACACTAAACATGCAATTAACGTAAACAACGCAAAGCGTATTTGTACAAGTGCGCCATAAAGCCTGTACACACTTAAATTAGCACACTTTCAAATTATCCTCCTACATTAACTGTGGCCGCACTGTATACATTGTTTGCCCTAGTTTCATTGTTGCCTCAACGTCTTGAGTTGTTCCCTCTAGTTTAATCCTTGCTCACTGTATTGGACATCCTAGATACACTGTTTGCCCTAGCTTCA
Source organism: Ambystoma mexicanum (assembly GCF_040938575.1). Taxonomy (NCBI): domain Eukaryota; kingdom Metazoa; phylum Chordata; class Amphibia; order Caudata; family Ambystomatidae; genus Ambystoma; species Ambystoma mexicanum. The sequence continues at coordinate 292,354,300 of NC_090931.1, forward strand.
TTGTTGCTCCACTGTATTTTGGTCCTTAGCACTGTAGAGATTGTTTGACACAGTTTAATTGTTTCCCCACTTTATTTTGCTCCTTGGTATCCTAGTTTGTCTGCCCTCTTTTTCCAGCCCAAATACACCAACACAGATCAATTGTGCTGCCAGCCCACAGCCATTTCAAATCCCTCAATACAGACATCAAATAACAGAAAACTGCACATCTACAAGAATATTACATACCACTGCTTGGTACATTGCAGCCAAAGCACAGAAGTCTCCCTTCTGGAAGCACACCTCCTCGAAATACAACCAAACAGTACCCAGGTATTTTTGCATCAACATAGTAGCAAAGCTATTGTGCATTTTCCTGCTATCACTGCTAAAGTAACATACCCCTCCCTCTCTTTCTGATCCTCCAGAGTTGGAGACTCTGCAACAGCAGCGGTGCGTGGGTCATATAACAAATAAGATTCGATAAGACCTAAATTTGATAGCCACTTTTGATATCAACCTTTGTATACCACTACAGAAACATGGACATTGGACTTTAGCTGTTATGTTGTTTTTGGAAATGCGCTAGGCGAGTTTGATTGCCACAAAAATAATTCAGTTAAAAATGAGACATTAGCTTAGTGCAATTTCTCCTACTTGATGGTCAAGTTTCCAGACAGAAGCAGGGCAAAGGCACAGGCTCATGTTTTGCCCCTCTAATGAAAATCTAACGGTGGGCTGGTACAAGCTAACATGGGCCAGGAAGAAGGGGGAAGTACAGATCACTTTGTTCTGTGGCTCTGATACATGGATGATGACATGCTATTATGGGCCGTATGCAGATCTCTATTAAAACATTATATGCAGTATCTAAATTTAAATAGAAAACAGGCCTCAAAAGTTGCACTAACCATTGGCTAGTGATGAATAGTTCTTGGTGAGTAAGAAATAGTGCTATGGGGATGGGGATGTGGATAACAGAGGGGCAAGTGACTTTATGCCTGGCTAGCAGCTTGCAACTTGACATCCCTCTCCTTTGGTTGGATACCACTTTTGTAGCAATTGTGAGATCTGCAAATATGTATTACACAAATTAAAGGAATATAGAGACATCAGGATGACAATGGTGTGCAGGATTAGACAATGTATTAATTGTAATAACTTTTGAATGTTATATTCAGTTTTCCCCTGCATAAGTCAGAACCACAATATAGTGTCTCCAGAGGGGTTAAAATCACTGTCGTGCAATTAGAAAGATACACACTAAAGGCCAGATTCTCAACACTTGTTTTGGTGCAAGTGATGAAATCCGCTGGTCAGAATATTTGATTGATATTACCATGCATGTTCTATTAGCATTTTCAAACTAATGTTGATGTATGTGTAGACTGGTACGACTGATCAGCAAGGTAGGAGCAGAGATTTAAGAAATATGAAGTCCCCTTTAGTTTTACAGAGGTAGTGTAAGTCTATCTTATTTATTTGGTGGATGCTGCTGGTGGATTTATCAGTGAAATGTACATGTATTTTCTGAACCCTCATGCAAGAGAAGCACATACAAATGTTTCAAGGCCCACAAGATATTGTTCTCCTTGGCCTATGCCTTAAACCATTCAAACGTCGATGGCAAGTGCCTACCTGAAGCTTAAACCCACCAAGACTGAATTCGTAGTGCTGTGCCACTCCCCCCTGGCCCCCTCCAAGCAATAACCCACTGAAAGGTGGCTGGATGAAATGTATTTTGACTAGATAAACCAGTGCCTCACCCACTAAGCTAAGTGCCTAGGATTCATTGTGGATAGCAATATATCCTTCCAACAAATCTTTAAAAACGTCTTGGTATCAAATCTCTCTATTCCTCAAGATCAATCCTTTCCTCCATCCCAGGACTTCGCAACAGTGATACAGGTCGTAGTGATTGCTTATCAATGGGGCCAATGCCCTCCCCATAGGACTCCTGGCTGCACAACTGGCCTCTTCCACCAAAGTAGTCTACCATGCTGCAGTTCTCAACACTGACTGTAGGAAATGTGACCACATCACCCCCTCCTCCGGTAAATTACACTGGCTCTCCATCCCTGCTACAACCTGATTAAAAACCACGTGCCTTACCTACAAGGCAACCACCCCTAGTACACCAGCCTACGTGGCAGCTAAATTAAAAATATTGGGCGGAACACTGTCATTTTGCAGAAAGACCATCTCCATACTGGAAAGTAACCTGTCTCGGAAGGAGGAAATGATGAAACCTTCCTCATGCAATACTCCGGTCATTTGGAACGCCATCCCGGTTGCAATCTGGAAGGCTCAAAGTCTCATTCAATTTCGGAAAGAACTGAAGACCTGGCTCTTCAACAACACCTTGGTGTAAGCTAGATTCGGATACCTTGGGCAGTGCCCAACTGTATATCGTACTGTGATAATTAATAGTAATGTTTACTTGATGACTTGTTAAATTCCCTCTATCAATGTTTTGCTCTATGCCATTTACAGCACTCTGTTGCTCCCAAGCTAGGTTTGCGCTAAAAAAATATATATGTGGATGTGTAAAACCTAAGATTAAGAAACTCTCTGAACTGTTCCTCATCCTTGACAAAGTTTAGATCATTGATGTGTCCAGTGTCCATGCTTTGAATCCCCCATGATTCATAGGATGGATTTATTTTAAAACAATTTGGATTAAAAAAATATATTTATACTATCAGATAGGGCCTGCCCAATCTTTTTTGTGCATTGATTTATGATTTGTGTATTCATTTAGTAGCAGAGAATAAATAAAAAAAAACATTAAAATTTCACAGTGAATAATTAAATATCCAGGAAAAAAAAGTTCTTTTGTTTCACTCTCTACACAGTTCTTGTATGGCTTGTCACAGCATTTGGGATCAACAAACCCATAAGTCAGACTGATCGAGAAGTCAGTTATCCATCTGAAATGCAAAATCAGATCTATTTTCAGGATATCTGCAGTGAATATGTGTGAGGCAAATTTGCATTTCAGCAGAGGTTATTTGCACATTTAATGATCATTCAGAAACTTGTACTGGATTTTAGTTCTCGGGGAGTCGCAGAGTTAAACCTTAGACTGCCAGTGGCACTGACCTGTCGGCAATTCTCCGGATTTCTCAATGGCATGGTCTGCCGCTGATCTTCGCCAAGGTTAACTTTATAAAGTTTTATCGGATGCTACAACATAGCATTGATAAGGGGATATTCAACACAGGATTTATTCCCCACAGCAGGCTAGATATCTAATAAGTACTCCATGAAATGGATAAAACAGTGAAGATTGGAAACACACAGTGCTTTAAGTAGAAGCGGACCTGGCAAAAGCAAGTATTGACATTTAGTCTGAGTGGGGACCTGGTCAAGGCCAGGGGCATATTCCTACTCCTCTTCCAACTAAGTCCAGCCTTTGTGCTACACAGGATATAGCCTTAAGAAGTGGAGGTGGACATTGCATTTCAGGTGTTCTGGTCTGGGAGTTGCGGCTCTCCTCGTTCCTTCAAGGTCATACTCAAAGAGGCGGCGGCGGATTGCCCAAGCCTACTGCGGCCAGTAGGGACATTTAGCCATGTGCAAACTTGGCTTGGGGGAAGGGGAGAGGAAACAAGGTATCAGTTCTTCCTGATAGCCGGTATTCCACACAACTGGGCTACAAAACACTCCTTTGAGTGGTTATCCATCCCTACCTATATGTGGCTAGTTTGGATGAGACTGAGACCCTGACTCTTTATTTTGCATCCCACTTCAAAAACGAGTGCAAACTCGTTTTTAACTAAATATATGCGGTGAAGTTCCGACCAGTCAAAATATATGCCTCATTAGACCAAGTGCTCAAAAGCAAATGGCAAGGAGCACCAATAGGCGCATGTGATCTTAAGTGATCTAATGTCATACGGAACCGGTCGAATACAGATTCAGATGTGTAAATAATTGCTTATTCACACAGTCGCTGGTAGGTGTCCCCAATGTATGCGTATAGACTATGTGTCAGAAAGCAACATGATGTACACAGATTAAGGAGGCGTGATGTTTAATTTATTAATTATAATACACATGAACGTGAGCTGAATGAATGCCTGTGTTCACATTAAACAAAAGACAAGTCAGATCTTTTGAACAAGAAAAATACCCAGACTTGATTATCGATCCAATTCATTACTAAGAGCGGAAGGAGGGGTTGGGGCAGGGAGTGAGGCAGATTTAAATTTTAAGGTATGTTGACCGGGTCCTAGAAAAGGATATCTCTTCCTGCAACAGCACAATCATGGTACCTGCCTCATCTGTGAAAACACCCACAAACAGACCCCACGCGAAAGGGCATACCAAATAGTGAGACCTGAACACCATTCATGTTATTACCACCAAAGCACCAGACTGGCGGTTGAGCAGAAACACTATATAGCACAAAGTACAAGTGCATGCACACACTTACACTATATAGGTACTCTTTGAGAGAAGTGGCTGGATTAGTACCTTAATACAAACTTTCCAAATATGACCCCGCAGGCGGTTCCCTTGAGAAACACAAAATCACATTTTATTTGGAAACTCAAGCCTTGAATAATGCACCCATTGAGACACCATATAGCTCTTCTAGATAGGTGCTACATTTAGGACGAGGCACACTGAGCCATTTGTGACTCTTCGAAGACTGGTGTGGCATGGTGATCAGTGAAGTCAGGTAGGGAGTATAGCGACTTGTGCCCCGATATGCTTTTAAAAGTCAGGGCACATAAGGCAAGCCGCTATACTCCCTACTTAACTTACTTCACTGATTACCACCATGCAATTATAAAGTCCACTGAGAAATTGTCCCCAATGTCCTTTTTCTGAGGGTCTATGTGCCTTAAATAGTAGTGATGTTAAGGTATTGGGGTGTGATCTGAGACCCTGTGGCCAGAAGCAGCCACTGAAGCAGACTGTCAACCTACAAAGTGAGAGAGGGCCCTCTTTGTTCCACCCAGCAACCTCATCAGCGTCTCGGTCTCAGGTTGAAAGAAAATGTTTCCTGCAAAGACTCAAAAATGGTCAAAACGGCATACTGATGAGGAGCCACCAGGGGGCGCTGAGATGTGCTGATGCTTCTCAGCCGATCTCCTCCCCAGGGCGCTGCATTTTTGAGTTAAGAGCCCCCCCAGCCTTCTTGTAGCCTGACCCTAACCCCCCCTGGAGGCGTCTAACATTGTCAGGAGTCGGCGGAGCGAAACTCCAGTGTCGATCGGGGCCGGAATCATGAAGATTGCTGTACTGCGTTGGGAGATGCTCGGAGCCTAGTGAGCATCCCCATTGTGTGAACCGCGCGGGCCTGGCCTGCCGTGCGGTGGGGGAGGGGCGGAGACCGCGGTTTGCCGTGATCTTTAACGGCTTTATTGGAGACTATCGCCCAGTGCTGTGACGGGCCGTTGCAGGAGGTCTTCCACACTGCAGGAGGCGAACTCTGCGACTGGAGTCTACCAGGCGGTCGAGAGCGGGAAGCCCCTGGGGGAAATTGGCCCGTGGAATTCCTGGTCTATCACTCTGTGTTGTTGGACGTTTGGGATTGGGACGCGGGTCCCCAGTGGCGTGGCGAGACCTGGACTCGGGGAGGGGGACGGGGTGATGCTCCTGGAGCCGTTGAGGGAGAGTGGGTCCAGGGGCCGCTGAGGAGGACTGCCCGTGAGATTCGATTGCAGTTGGACAGTGCCCGGGCCCAGTGCGAGTGGCGGCCCTCTCCTTCCTCCCCCCCGCCTGTGTAGACTTTAACTGTGAGCTTTGTGCCAGAGCGTTCTTGCCCCTGGAAGCCGGGATGGTGAAGACTGCTGCCGCACGATAGGAGACGCTCGGAGCCTGGTGAGCTGAGCGTCTCCATTGCGAGGACCTGGGCTGCCAGGCGGGGGGGAGAGAGAGAGACCTGTGGTAGGCCGCAGTCTGTTACAACCCTCTGGAAGACCCCCGCCCTACGTTGCACACAGGCAGGCATCGGCAAGGGGACGTCTGGTCTGCCAGCGGCGGACTGTGCGCGTTAGCGCTTTTGGTCTGCTGGGCTTGAGACAGGGTTCCCGAGGCAGAGGCGGAACCTGCACTCGGCGGGGGAGGCGGCTGCTGGAGACGTGCAGCCACGAAGGTTGTTGTGGTAAGACGCTTGAGAGGCTTGTGTGGTGACTTGACTCTGTATTCTACGGAATGTCTGAGTACTGAACTGTGGGGTTCTGACCTGAGAGGAGCGCTCTGGGTGCATCATTTTTGGATGTTTGTCACTTGGGTGTGAGGGGTGCCGTGAAACAGCTATTCTTCTTGGACTGGTGTTTATATTTGTGTTCGCTCTCATGGTGCCCCCCTTCAATGGAAGGGTACAACTCTGGGGGGAGTGAATGGTCCAGCTGAGCCGGTTTCCCTCTTGGCTGCGAGTGCTTTGTTTGGACAGCTCCTTACATCCGGCTTGTTTGAGGAGGAACCCGACACTCTTCCTTGGTCCCCTTGACATTCGCCTCTATTCGCTTTGACTGGGTTTTCACATTTTTTAGCGAGCAGAGGGGGACCCTGCATGGAACTGCATGTACGGCTCTAGAGGGCGAACGGCCCGAGGTGTGCAATAAACCCTGGAGTAAAGAGGGTGAGTGACTGAACTCTGTGTTACTTCCATTGGGAGCCCGGGGAGCTAGTGCATGTTAGATTGGTGGTTGCCCTAGAGTTGGATGCTTGGGGTGCAGGCGTTGCAGAGATTCCGGCGATCTCCCCCTCAGGAGAAAATTTTCACCATGACTGATGCCATTGTCTCAGACTGGTTTGCAACTTCAGATATGAGTCGTAATATGGTGGCGTTGCTGGAGGAGATTAGTGGCTTTTGAGTAGATATAAGCAAGAGGCTGGATTCCCTTGATAAGAAAGTGGACGATGTGGAAGACCGCGTCCAGGCTTTAGAGGCTAACCAATCCTCCGCCAACCTCTTTGAGACAATTTGATCTGCGTCTCGTAGATCTGGAGAGAAGGGAGGAAAAGATTTTGCTCAAACTGGACGATTTAGAAAATCGAGAGCGGCGCTCCAATCTCAGATTCCTTGGGGTTCTGGAACAGGAGGGGGAGACGCAAGCAGACATTAGGCAAAAGGTCAAGGAAATAATACATTTTATTTGGGGTTGAAAACACTGATGTCCCAACCATTGATAGAGCACACAGAGCTGGGGGCCGCAGAGGTAATCCTCGCTCTATCTTAGTGAAGTTTCACTACTTTGTTGAGAAATCTAAAATCCTGGAGCTGGCCCACAGGGGAGGTCCGATTGACTGGAAAGGAGCCAAGATATCCATATACCAAGACCTGTCAGCGTTCACGCTGGTGCGCCTGAGACTTTGTGGCCCCCTGACGAAGTGGTTGCTGGTCAAAGGAGTGCGATATAGGTGGGGGCATCCCTTTTCGTTCTCTTTCGAGTTCAATGGCGAGAAGTATGCTCTTATATCAGAGGCAGACATCCGGAAGGCGATGAGTGAATTGCCGAGCGACACTCGTATGGAGCAGGAAGCAGTTGGTGAGGGACCCAGCGAAGGTCCTTGTAAGGAATCCTCTGAGTTCTCAGGGCAGCGGCGTGTCTGGGGACACAGGAAAATGACGCCCCCCTCTCCAGGACTATCAGGGACCTGACTGGGGAGGTTTTGCTGTTTTTGTGTTTTCTCGTTCCCTGTTCAAGGGTCTTGAAGTGGGTTCTGGGGTGTAATATGGCATCTGATTTGGTAAATTGGGTTTGGCTACATGTTCAGTTTATTTTATTTATTTATTTCTCGAAGCCGGGGGGGGGGTGGGTTGGGGGGGTGGGGCCTCCGGATAAGATGAGTCTCTTTCGAGGTTTTTTTCACCCTGGTGGAGGTGATCCATGGTGGCCTGAAGGCTCGACAAGGAGATGTCACAGTCCTGTCAGGCGCTCATAGGTTGGGGTGAGGGGGATGTGGGGAGGTGTTCGAGCTACTGAGGTTGTGGTGTTCACCATGTTTCTCTGTTAGGAGGTTGTGCACAGGGGTTTTCGAGCCAGGCATATACGTCGGCCTCCAGCAGGAGGTGATCGGAGCATTTGGCTATTCTCATGGGTGATTCTATTCATCCTTTGTCGGTGGGGTCCCTAAATGGTTGAAGTTTGAACTCCCCAACAAAGAGGTCGCTGATTTTAAGTGAGTTTACCAGGCTCAAACTGCATTTTTTCTTTGTTCAGGGGTCTCACTGGATTAAAGGGAGGGAGCCTGTCTTCAAATCCAGGGCTATTCAGCATCACTTCCGAGCATCCTATGAAACAAAGAAGAGAGGGGTTATTCTTTTGGTTTCCCGATGCACATTTCTCTCCCAGGACACAAGGCGGATCCAGAGGGGCGTTATATTATGGTTAAGGGAGAGGTGAAGGGTCGTTTGTTCACTTTTGTGGGAGTTAATGCCCCTAATGAGGCCCCAGACGTGTTTTGGCAGGGATTAGGGCAGAAGATCATGGACTTCGCAGAGGGAACGATAATAGTCGGGGGAGATTTTAACATGGTATTATCCCCAGATCGGGACAGGAAATCGCCAGATCCTATCCGGATCTTAGATCTCAGCAGAAGCTAGCGGATACGTTTGGCTCGGTGAACGAGGAATTGGGCTTGGTCGTTGCTCATCCTGCTGAAAGTAATCGAGATCCTCTATACACTTATTATTCTTCTGTACACCAGTCATTTTCTAGAATTGATTATGTGCTGGTCGATTCCTCAGTTCGGGACTACATTACAGATTTTAGGGTAGAGACGGTCCCATGGTCTGACCATGACCTAGTTAGAGTCAACTTGGGAGTTCCCCTGACTGCTCACAGAGCATCGCGATGGATATGCAATGACACCCTGTTAATGGATAAGGAGCTGCGGCAATCTCTCCTAACCTCTATTAGTGACTATTTAACTTTCAATGATATTGGTGACGTTGATATTCGAGGTGTGTGGGACGCGTTTAAGGCTACCATCAGGGCTGTTCTAATAGAAATGGGGGCGAGGAGAAAGAAGGTCCGGGCTAGTGAGGAACTCAAATTGAGGGAACAAATTTTTGCTATCCAGCCGGGGGATAAGTTAAAATCGCAGACGAGTCCTGCTCAGCGCGAGCGCCTCCAAAAACTTAGAGCGAAACTGTCCGCACTTCTCGTGGGACAGACAGAGAAAAAACGGGCGTTTTTGAACCAGCGCTACATGGAAAAGGGGGAAAAGGCGGACAAGATTCTGGCTTGGAGGTTGAGAGAGCTTCGCAAAAGTAGGCAAGTCAATCGCATTATTGATCAGTTGGGGGAAAAATGGATAGAGGATGCCCAAATTGCGGAGCAGTTTAAAATGTACTATGAAAAGCTTCATGCTACCGAGTACTCGGGAGATAGATCCGATGTGGACCGGTTTTGCAATTCGCTCCCACTTCCTGGTCTTTCCCGAGAGAGCACTGCCTCTCTGGAGCTTCCCATCTCCCCTCAGGAGGTAGTTGAGGCGATCGCTTCATTGAAGAATGGTACCGCTCCAGGGGACGATGGGTTTACTGTCCGTTTTTCTAAGACTTATCGGTCCACTTTTGCCTCGTTTCTAGCTAGGGTGTATAATGGTGCGTTGGATTCGGGCTGCCTCCCCCCGCCCCCTTCCATGATGTCAGCTCTCATCGTGGTCATTCCCAAGGAAGGGAAGGACCCCTCGCTCTGTCAATCTTATAGGCCTATCTCTCTTTTAAACATTGATGTGAACATTTTGGCTAAACCTCTGGCGAACAGGTTGTCTAGGTTTCTCCCCACTTTGGTCCATGGGGATCAGGTGGGTTTTGTCCCCGGACGCCAGGGATCTGACAATATCAGGAAAACGCTGGGCCTGATGTACGAGGTGTCCAGGCGAGAGTCAGAGGCTTACCTCCTCTCGCTGGACTCCGAAAAAGCTTGTGACTGCGTTGAGTGGCTGTATATGGGGAAAGTGCTCCGTAGGAAAGGTTTTGGCGACAAATTCTGTGGATGGGTCTCGGCCCTATATAGTGGTCCCTCCGCGCGGGTGTTATTATGGCTTTACATCCTCAAGTTTTTTGCTATCTAGAGGAACGCGCCAGGGATGCCCTCTTTCCCCCCTGTTGTATGCCCTGGCTATGGAACCATTTGACAGAGCAGTCAGAGCCGACGAAGGAGTGACTGGGGTGCGATGTGGGGATTATGAGTTTAAATTATCCCTCTTTGCAGATGACATTCTGGTGCATTTGTCCAACGTCTACACATCCCTTCCGCGGCTGCTTGAATTGATTTGTTGCTTCGGGGCGTTCTTCAAAGATTTTTGAGTTGAATTTTCTTCCCCTGCAGACTAAGCTTTATGACGACTTGGCTAGATGGGCTCCCCTACTCTATCATGGTTTGGGCGTATGTCTCAGTGAAGATGAATGTCCTCCCCAGTCTTCTTTATCTTTTTGCCTCGCTCCCTTGTCTCATCCCGGATTCCTCCTTTGCGTCTCTTCGATCGCGAATTATCCACTTTGTGTGGGGTGTTAAGAAAGCTAGAATTAAGTTTGACACTCTAACCCTTCCTAAGGCACTTGGAGGGTTTGGCCTCCCGGACTTTAAGTTATATTATAAGGCAGCCCAGTTGCGGGTGATGTTAGAGCATTTACGAGATGACCTTAGGACATACTGGACTTATGTGGAGGATGTGCAGGTTCACCCTTATAAGGTCAGAGACTTGCTCTGGTTCCCTCCGCGCTCCCGTCTAGCAGCTGTTAGGACCCATCCGATTCTGTCGGTGCTTTGGGCATTATGGAAGCCAAATAGGGATAACATCCTGCTCTCGTCTTGGCCGTCCTCCTTGTGGGGTCCTCCACACAACTTGGGGACCAAAGGCTTCCGAGGAACGCAGTCATGGTCGGACCAGGGGATCGAGAGGGCTGCCCAATTGTTCTTACAGGGGAATTTTATTGATTTTGCCCAACTATCAGGAGTATTGACAGAGAATCCCCCCCTCCATTTTTGATTATCTGCGGATTAAGGGCATTCTTACTAGGGCTGACTGGGGAGCTTCTTTCCCGTCCACTGACTCCGTTGGAAACAGTTTTTGTGGAAGCCGGATCTAGGAAAAGGTCTCTATCCAAAATGTACGGTGTGCTGGTTGCAGCTAATCTAGAGGGCAGACTAGCATTCAAACATGTGGGAGGAGAGAATGGGGATGTCCATTGACGAGTCTACATGGGGTTCTATTTTTGGATCTATCTTTAAGGGGAAGCTCTACGCAGCAGCTATGGAACATAATTTTAAAATTCTCCACTCTTGGCATCGGTCTCCTGTCACACTGTCTAAGATGTGTCCCAACGTGTCCCCTATGTGTCCTAGAGCCTGTGCCGGTAGAGGAACATGGTTCCACATGTGGTGGGAGTGCCCGGTCATACAGGTCTACTGCGCAGAGTTACTCAGTTGGATTGAGGACATCCTGGGAACATGTCCCTCCTTCCACCCTCTGGAGATCCTTTTGGGTACCCCTACACCAGAGAGTGACGATACGCCCTTCTCCAAGGTGGAGGGCGCGATGTTGAGGGCCGGGAGAATGGCCTTAGCACAGAAATGGAAGTGCCCTCAGGCCCCTATGAAAGCAGAATGGTTTAACAAGCTCTTGACTATTTTTACTTACGAGAAATTAACTGCTATCGCCAATGATGATATGTCCTCTTTTTTACAGGATTGGACAATTGTATTATTAAGTGAGGACTGTAAAGCCTTAACGCTCTAATTTATCTTGGGCTCTGATCAGAGTGTATTGTCGGGATAGGGGGGGGGGTCGATCTGTAGATGTCCTACATGTTTCTAGTCTTTTTGGGGGACTTTGCCGATAGAAAAGGAGTTGTTGTTAAGCCGTACCTGGTATTATGCTGTGGCTCTTCCTCATGTGCACTTTTGATTTTTTTTCTTTTTTATCCTGTTGTTTCCTCTATAGCTCATCGGTTGGGGGGGGGGGGAGGGTAGTGGGAGGGTTGGAGGGAGGGGGGTTTGTCTGTCAATCTGGTTGTGGTTGTTCAGTTTCCTCTTGTTGCTTCATTGTCATTGAAAAATGTTCAATAAATACAAAGTGTCAAAAAACCGCATACTGCTGAACAGAACCAATGTAATTAGGCTCCTTGCTGTCATCCCTCAACTCCAATTGTTAAATACCAGCGATATTGATAGGTTGATTTCCAGTATGAAGAGAGAACTGATTACGTCCAATTTGACTTTAAATCAAATATTGTGGTACATATGATCGTGTGAGAAATGGATTCATTGAGGGCCATGGGATATGACTTAAGAGTGAATTTTTAAGAGATATGAGATTGATTGGGGAAGATGAATTGTCTGGAGCATGGCCCTTCAACTTGGGATCCCACCCTCCTGTGAAAATCACATGCTTGAAAAGCACCAGAGGGCGCGGACCGCGTTGGACGCGTGAAGATGCTGCTCAGCACAAGTACTGTTGAATTGGAGCGTGTTGTGCTCTCCCACAGCAGAAATCGACACGAAGTGCAGTTCCTGGACCCCCCCCAGGGTCGTAGTTGAAGCCGTGATTGTGGGCACCCCACAACCTGGAGGCCACAAGCGGAGGACCAACGAAGAAGCTCCGGTGGACTCTGAGCAGAGAGCGCGGAATTCAAACATGCGCTCCAGGCGGGAGCCTAGCACCTCCCCCGAAGAAAGAAAGAGAGGAGAGGAGAGGAGAGTGGCAAAGGTCTGGAGCCCACTGGCGGTGGGGGCCCGTTCGCCTGTGCTGACTGGGTTGGGGACCTAGCCGATACACTGCAACGAGGACGAGGAACTCCTGAGGCAAGGAGGAGCTGCGGCATTGCAGCCCAGGTCCGGGATGCAGCGCGGGGACCCGACCAGTCTCACGACTACAAAGAAGGTGTCGTCGAGAGGAGCAGCCTGGCACCCAGACACCAGGTGAGAGGGAGGGCGGAGGAGGTGCAGGGTGGAATTCATCCACGCCCGGTGTTCTGCCCGGTATCCCGCTCCACGCAGGGAGAAAGGAAAAGCTGTGGTGCTGCAGCCCGCCCCTCCCCCCGGTAGTATAACAGGCCGAGGCCCAGTGGTGCGCAGAGACACCAGGACATTGAGCCTGGTAGATACCTGCCTGCATGGACTTGGAGCAGTCACAAAGAGACGCATCACGTATGGAAAGAGGCAAAAGGGGACCCATAAGTGACACAGAGGGGTAGAACGCGGCGGAAAAAAATAGTTGAGCTCTTTGGAAAGTGAGAGCCCATCCCCACAATATCTGCAGGTGAAGTTTCTGGGTGCTTGGACCCATCTGTGTAGAGGAGCTGGGCCCCCAACACCTGGTTTGACAGCACAAGGACCAGGAGCCAGCCCCCAAGGACAGGAAGGCAAGCAGGAACAAGCCCCCCCCCCCTGTCCCCCGGGTGATACCTTGGACAGGGGTGCAATTGGCACAGGGGAGTGGGTGCCCGGAGGCCACGGGGCCCCCCCAAGAAGGAAAGTGCCTGTTGAGGAACCAAGGCAATGATAAGGAGGGGTCAGTGGTGGAAAATGGAGCAAAGGGCCCTCTGGGAAACAGTGTGAGGCCAGGGACCTGGTCAGGACAGTGTAAACACCCCCCAACACTGGGGTGAAAACTTTAGAGGACCCACAGAGGAAGAGGGAGGAATGAAGAGGGCTTCAAGTAATATATAAATAGAGGAGTGCACAGTGGAAGAGTGGCTGATGCACATGGGGAAGGCCGTTTGCTTTGGCCCTAGCACACATTGACACCTCAAAAGGGGGGGCTCTGCCCTCACTGGCAGTGCACGAAAGACCTGTGGGTGATTGGGCCAAACTGAAGAGTGAAGCAGGACACGGGTGAAACAGTCCGGTGTCTGGCAGGTGGAAAGGCAGTACGAGACCTGAAGAACTCGCAGTCTAGAGCCAAGGCACGTGGCACAAATAAAGGAGATGTGCACAGGACCACCGATTGACGCTGAGGACAGGGAGGCGGTGAGCGCAGCATACAAGGCACCTGGGGGCAGGAGTGAGACCTGGAGGGGTGACAGACTGGTTGAGGACACACTGTGAAGGCAGGGAAGGGTCGGTGGAGGCTGCTTTGAGCGCTGAATCTTGCGGGACCCCTTTCCAAAGCCACACTGGAAGAGGACCATAACTCACCAGGACACGGAAGATTGGCACAGACAGGAGTGTAGTCACTTCAATGCCTTAGGAGAAGCCTGGTTAACAGTAGGAAGGGAAACCAACCTACCCAAGCTGAGATGGCGGCAGGGGGGAGCGCAGCGGCTCTGGCCTTAACCAGAGACAACCTCAAAGACATACTCCAAGAAATAAAGGCGATCAGGACAGACATTGGAGTGGACAAGCTGGAGGATAAAATGGAGGGGGTGGAGAATAACCAGCTACAGGTAGACCTCCTGGACATCAAGTATGAAACACGCCTGACAGACTTGGAAATGCGAGAGGAAGAAATCATCTTGAATTTGGACGATTTGGAAAACAGGGAACGCCGGAACAACCTATGCATCCTGGGGGTCAGAGAGCAGAAAGGAGAGTCCGCGGCAGAAGTTGCGAGGAAGGCACAAGGACTGATCAACCAGCTGTTTGCACTGCAAGGAGGTGCAGCTAGAAAGGGCGCATATAGGAGGCGGTGAGGGGGGAAGGGACCAAGATCAATAGTGGTCTGTTTCCTGAGATACCGGGAGAAAATGGAAGTCATGGAGAAAGCCAAGCGGTTGGGAAGCATTCAATATGAGGGAGACACGATTAGGGTGTTCCAAGAACTGTCAGGACTTACCCTAACCAGAGGCAGAGATTGCCACCCCCTTACACAATGGTTGACCGAGAGAGGCATAAGAAATCGTTGGTCGTTCCCGTTTGCGCTATCCTTTGAGAAGGGGAGGCCGACTAGAAAGTGACCAGTGGACAAGAGGCACAACAGGTCCTCCAGGTTTTCAAGGGGGAAGGATCCCAATAAAGATCAGGAGAGACAGACGATGGGATCAGCGGAACAGCGTGGGCCCGGAAGGGTCACAAAGTGTGAAGAAGAAAATGCTGGGTGGCAGGAAGTTAAAAAAAACTCAACACCCCTCTGCAGAAGAACCTGGGGGATTCATGATGAGGAAAAGGGGGGGGCATGGTCATGAAAGTGTAAACGGCTAAGGTGTATTAAAACTATGATGTAAGGGGGGAGATGTGGTGGTATGTTGAACAACGGTCTGGGCAAGCACTCATCCCTGATGGCCCACCATATGGTTGGCGTCTCAGAGGGGAGACTGACTGTGTTCTGGAGGGATGATGGAGGGTGGGACTGGGAAGGGGCTTAAGGTGCAAATGATTCCAGGGAAAATCACAGTGCAACTGAAGGAGTGGTGGGGACAAGTTTTTACATGTCCACATGGTGAGAACTGAAGGGATGGGCTGGGCCGAGGCTCTTAAAATGAGAGCCCTGAATGCTAAGGGATTGAACTCTCCTACCAAGCGCTCATTGCTAAGAAGAGATCTGCGAAATAGAGACCTTGACTTTCTATTGGTGCAAGAGACACGGTTCCAGCAAGGGGAAGAGAGACGTACCCCAGCGGCACAGGTGGGACAGACATTCTGGGCCACCGGACCTAATAAGAATGAGGTAGTGGGTAGTATACTTAACCGAAGGGCGAGGCTTGTGAGCCCCCTGGCCTAGAAAAGGGTGGATGGGAGAGCCCTGCTGGTCACTGGGTCACTGGAAGGGGTGCAGTTAAAGATTGCGGTGCTATAAGCCCCCAATACAAGGCTGATGCAGTTTCTGCACGAGTCCATGGGAGAGATCCTGAATCAGACAGAGCGTCTGTTGCTGCTGGGAGGGGATTTTAATGTGTGATCGGACTGAGCTATGAACCACAGTGGGGGCATGAAACAGCAGCGATCGATGTGGGGCGAAAAGATCGGGGTCTCCTGGATTATATGCAGGATCAGGAATTGGTGGATGTATGGAGGGACGGTCACCCTGAAGAGAGGCCCTATACTTTTTTCTCCCCAGTCCATGGGACACAAACCCAGATTGACTACTGGTTCCTGGAGCGGAGACATGCCTGTAGGGTTACCTTTAGTGAACATTCACCGGTTAGCTGGTCAGATCCCGACATGGTGATCATGGGAATTGCACTGACAGGTCTGAGGCCCCCCGGAATCTTTGTGGCGTTGTAATGATAACCTGTTGAAGGATTTTGTCTTTGCGAAAGAAATGAGGGAAGCGATAGAGGAATTCTTTAGCCTGAATGATACGGGGCAGGTGGAACTGGGTATGACCTGGGATGCGGCTAAGGCAACATGGAGGGGCCTTATTATTCGGGAAGGGGCAGCCAAAAAAGAATGAGGACATTGCAAGCTGAGAGAATAAGGGGCGAGATCCAGGAAATTAAGATGGTGGAGGGTAAGAAAGAGGTGGAGATAGTGGGTGAGCGGGAGCTAGCAAGGGAGAGAAGGCAGGGGCTGCGGGAACTGGAGGTGGGGAGGGTAATCGCCAGCCTGCAATTCCTGAAACAAAGGTAATACGAAAAGGGAGACAAGGCAGATGCTCTACTTGCGGCTAGGCTGAGGGGCCAATGGGCAGAGAGGTGGGCATCAGGGGTCCGAGACTCAGGGGGTCAGTTGCACTTGCTTCCTGGAGAGGTGGTCCAGGAATTCGCCGATCTTTTACGAGCAGCTCTAAGGGCAAGAGGGTGTGAAGACTGACAAAGAACTGCAGAGATACCTGGGGGAGGTGCCCCTTCCGAGCTTACAGGACACTGATAGGACAGGAATGGAAAGGTTGATTACTCGAGAGGAAGTGTTGGAAGCGATAGCGGGACTGAAACTGGGGAAGGCTCCCGGAGAAGATGGATATACAGTGGGGTTTTATAAGAGCTTGGTGGGGTTTTTGGCGCAGCATATGGCCAAACTGTTTAACCACATCTTAGACACAGGGAAGGCCCCTGCATTGTTTGGAAAGGTGCCAATTACAGTGCTTCCAAAGGAGGGTAGAGAATATTAGTCACGCGCATGGAGAGCCTTATGCCCAAATTGGTTCACTCAGATGAGGTGGGGCTCATTCAAGGCAGGCAAGGTGCAGACACAATGCTTAAGACACTGCACTTGGAGGCTGCAGTGGGGTGGGGATCCCATATTGGTAGCCCTCGATGCCGAAAAGGCTTTTTGATCGGGTAGATTGGAGGTTCCTGATGGGGGTCCTACATAAATTCGGGTTAGGACATCGAATAATGAGGGAGATAAGAGCTCTCTATCTGGCTCCGGTGGAAAAAGTAACAGTGAATGGGAGGCTGTCGAGGGCATTTGATTTGCAGAGGGGGAGTAGGCAGGGTTGCCCCCCGTCGCCCCTCCTATTTGCTCTAACGATGGAGATGTTGGCGGAGCAGCTAAGGAAGGCCCCATTGGTCGAAGGCATTAGGGGACGCACGAGGAAGTTCAAACTGGAACTTCATGCAGACGATGTGCTGCTACATCTGGAGAAGCCGGCCAGCTCAGTCCCTGCAGAATTAACGATTATTGAGGAATACGGGGAGTATTCAGGGTTTAAAGTTAATAAAGATAAATCAGTGATCGTCCCTGCAGAATTAACGATTATTGAGGAATACAGGGAGTATTCAGGGTTTAAAGTTAATAAAGATAAATCAGTGATCGTCCCGATTACCCTGGGGCACCCCAAGCAGATCGAGAGCCTGGAGTCGCTGGGGCTGCAGGTACAGATTGATAGTATTAGGTATCTGGGAGTCAATATTGTTAGGCCAGGGGAGGACCTGGGCGAGGTCAATTCCCCTCCCCCTCTTCGATAAACTATTTGCGGAAATGTTAACCTGGGGTAAGCAGCTATTCTGGATGGGGAGATTAAACTTAATAAAAATGAATCTCCTCCTGAGAGTATTATATATTTTCCAAATGCTCCCAGTCCGAGCGCCGGAGGCACAATTAATGGAGGCTAAGTCACAGAGCTTGCGGTTCCTGTGGCAGAACCAGAAACCTAGAGTGGGATATGAGACGCTAATACTACCCAAGGACCAAGGAAAGGTGGGATACCGGACCTCATGTTAAATTATAGAGCAGCACAGTTTAGGGCAATGGTCCCACACCTGCAGGAGGACCCGGAGAGGCAATGGGTATTCCTGGAAAACCAAAACATGCTCCCGGCAATGGTGGGGGAATGGCTCTGGGTCCCAAGGGGAGGCTCGCAAAGAGAATCTGTGAACATCCATTCTTAGTGGTCCCTTGAGGGGTGCTGAGCATCGGAGGAAAAAGGAGAGCAATCACCTCATGGCCCTCACTGTTGAGTCATATATGGGCACCCCCGGTGCAGACTGCTATACCAGAGGTCTCAGGGTACCAAGCATGGTTTGAGGGTGGGCTCTCCAGAGTGGGACAACTGTGGAAGAATGATTATTTGCTAGCATTCAAGAATTAGAAGCAGCTTTGGACATAGGTAAACTCTGTGTTCCTCTACCTTAGGTTAAAGGTGGTTTTCACAGTGGAACAATGGAAGGATTTCATTTAGAGGGACCTCACACCATTGGAAAGAGTCCTTGACGAACATACAGGGATGAAGGGCCTTATTTCGTGCCTATATGGGTCCTTATTAGAATCTAAGGGGGATGCAGTGCAAGGGCTGCGACACAGATGGGGAAAGGGACCTGGGCATATAGCTAGATGAACACATCTGGCAAGAGATGTGCCGGAAAGCTTTCAAGACATCAATCTCCTGCCCATATAAGCGGCACGGTGTGAAATTACTGCACCGATGGCACTATGACCCGAAGTGGCTAGCTAAGATGTTAACCACAGAGAACCCCCAATGTTGGCATTGATGTGGCATGGATGAGGCAATACTGCAGACTATTGGCATACGTGGTGGGATTGCCTAGGGTGCAGGTGTACTGGTCCGAGGTTCTCGGGTGGATTAATGATGCGGGGCGAGGGAAATTTTTACTGGATCCCATGCTGATACTTTTTAGTCTGGAGAAAAGGGGAGACAGGTAGTATGCTCTTCCACCGCTGGAGTATTGTCTTCTCCCGGCAGCCCGGGCGAATCGAGCCAGACACTGGAAAAGGGTGATCCTCCCCACATTGAAAAAGTGGGCTAGTACAGCAAGGGAAGTATATCACTGCAGCAATTCATGAAGTTCAGCAATACCTTTGGGTGAGGGGGAAAAAGAGCAGAGGATGTGGGATATGGGGCCTGGCCTGGCCCGATTAAAGACTGGATGATGGGCGAACAATTGAAGTGACAGTAAACTCAAACTCATAACCCCGAAACTGCGCGGATCTGGGTTTATTAGACAGTGTTTCCTGGAATTGAATGTAAAGAAAATTGTTCCTAAGGGAGTATGGGGGGAGAGAAATGGAGAGGGGGGTTGAAATGGTAAGGGTCAATTAGCAGTATCAGAGTTGTTATCAAGAGGGGTGTTTTCCCCAAATGTATTTCTGTTATTGAATGTCTGAGTGTGTTAAAAAGAAAATCAATAAAATCCAAAAAAAAAAAAAATCACATGCTTGACCACTGACAATGGCAGCAGGAGTGTGGAATTAATTCCACATCTAATGGTAATGCAGAAGAAAGCCCAGCAGGATTGGCATTGGTAATCCGAGTCGGCTAAATTAGAAATATTACGTTGGAACTGACTAGGATTTAATAGCTTTTTGGTATCTGCAGATGGAAACAAAAATTCAAGAGCATGATATCATTTTTCTACAAGAGGTGTGGCTGTCAGAACCCTTGATCGTAGATGTTCACACTGTTATTCAGTAAATGGCAACAAAGGGTTTGGTTGGGCGTGCATCTGGTGCTTATACTAATGGTGCAAAATTCCACTCTTGAGGCATATGAAGTCATCTCTGATAGCACCTATGGTCCTATGGTCTGCTGGCAATCAGGGTAGTTTTGAAGGGCACTCCTTCCCTTAAATCACTCCTCTTAGCAAACATCTATAACAATCCTTGCTGTAGTGAGGTGGGTACGTTTCTGGGTAAATTGTCTGATCTATGTGAAATGTTCTTATGTGATAAAAATAAAATGGTGTCCACATGATATTGTCTGGTGATCTCAATGCAGACTGTATTTCTGCTCTGAACAACGAGCGCCAGTTGGTGGGGGGGGGGGGGGGGTGGAGGGGGAGAGGGGGACTTTCGATTTCAGAAACTTGGCGGAAGGCAAATTATGGGTAGAATTCTTGAAAACATGGACTTTGAGGATCGCTAATGCCTCCACTTTTGGCGATGTTCCACCAAGACTAACATGGATATCCGGTCAGAAATCCTTGTTCCTTAACTATTTTGCCCTCTCACAAACCTTCTCTGATCTTTGTGAAGAAATGAGAGTTGATGAGACAAAGCTATGCAACCATCAAAAGTTAGAAATTAGGATGAGATGTGAAGTGTCCAGCATATCTGACCCCAAGTTAACAAACGTAGTGGTAAATCTGAGTGGAAATCGCATTTCCAGATACATTGGAAATGTTAATAAGGAGAATGCTTTAATACAAGATTTTCTTAAAATACCCCTCTGGAGAAAAAGACAGCCCACACTAAACCCGGTACATTCCAAGCTTTCCTTGATGGATTTAACTGTAAGCCTCATGGTAACAAGCTAGTCAAACGCATAGTGTCTCACCCCTTTGACAGCATAAAACATTTTTTTTAAAAAGAAGAAAGAGCTAAGAATTCAGATACACGCATTGGTGAAGTGTGGCCAAGGAGCAGAGACATACGAGAAACAAAAAGTTAAAAACTGATCAAGGGATACAAGTTCACACAGTCTCATAATGAAGGTTCTACAATGTTGCAAATCTTGACCCAGCATGATTCTAGGAATCTTTGGAATTTGATAAATGGCATGAATGTAAACCAGGATCATCAAGAAAGCAACCCCATAACAGAGTGTGAGTGGGATAAACCTTTTATTCATGTGAACAGTGAGCCACTATGAGAGATCTCATTTGTTCTGGCCGAAACCTCTTGGCAACTGTCCCTATCTATAGAATCCATTGAAGGACTAATTAGGAATGCTTTGTCAAATACGGTTTTAAAAATTGATCCAGTGATCTGGTCAAAGATGTCGTTTTTTTTGTTAATTGCAGTGCTAGTGGCAAGAGAAATGTTCACCTTGTGGTGTAATGTGGTGATCATGCCCGTTTACAAGACGGGAAATAGGGGAGTCCAGGTAACTATCGAACTAAATCCCTTCTTGACAGCCAGAGCAAGACATATGCAGCTCTGGTGCAGAGTGATCTTGTCTCTTGGGCCACCTTGACAGGCCGTTTACAGAAATACCAGGGCGGATTCCATAAGGCGCTTGGTATAGAACTGAATTGCCTGGTCATAGGATGGCTAAGAGAGGAGTCTAGGAAGCCAGGTAATTTGCCGCTATATATGGCCGCTATCAACTACACACAGGCGTTTGATTGCATCAGTCGCAACCTCTTGTAATGCAAGGTAAGGGACTGGCAAATACCTGGTCCACTATTATCCATCCTTGTCAATCTACACGAGAATACTTTTCTCCAACTTAGGCGGAATGGGCAGGGTGCGCCAACAGGGTGCTTCAGGGTGAGGAGGGATCTCCATCAGGGCTGCGTTTTGACTCCCGGCCTATTCAACCTTTACTTGTCTGACCTGGGAGAGTTCCTATCAAGTTCAACATTTGCTCCACCAAGGATTGGTACTCTTTCCATCCCATACCTTATGTACACGGACAATGTCCTCCTTCACGATAGGACTCTGGTGAGTTTACAGAGACAATTGCACGCCAGGTCTGACCTGGAGGGCGTAACGCCACCAGCCACACACGGACGTGGAAACACTGGCACCATTACCACATGGTGCCGGTGTTTCCACTGCCCCCATTCCCCTGGAGTCCTAGGGGACTCCAGGGGAATGGGGAGTAATGGAATGCCGGCTCTGGAATTACTGGACGACCATGGCTGTAATGCCCCGGTGATTCCGGCAGGTCCGGAGCCGTTAAATCCCCACGAGTCCGTCGGCAGCCTACCGGTTTTACCGGCACGGCTACCGCCGGACTCGTAATGAGGCCCATTATTACATTTAAAAGTGCTATAAAAAGAAAACTGGGCTATAGCTGGTTGGTTGGTAACCAGCAATTAGTTCTCACTCAATCCCTACTATATTTGGGTTTTTCAATGGATGCAGCTGATAATATAGTGCCACCTTTTATGTCTCGCTTTGGGATTAAGGCGATCCAAGCGGCCACCCAGATGAAGAAAATGAGAACTCGCTTTTGTAGATTTTCAACTTGCCCCTTGCTCTCCTTTCACAAAATGAAAGTGATACCAAAGCTGTTCTACGGTACTGAGATCAGCCGTGGTTTGAGAGCATTAGCATATGATAAGGTAGAGTCCCGGGTGTGGAAGCATGTGTTGGGCCTACCAGACTGTGGCAATGGCTGTACTCAGATTCCAATTAGGTTTCACCTCACTGGGTTGTCAGCTGGACTGGAGAATCCTGTCCCTGTATAGAAGGTTACTGGTCCCCCTGGTGGGACCACTATATGAACATCTAGCGGACGTTTTGAAACACATGACAATGGGGTCCTTGTCTAATTTTAGAAAACGAGCTGAATTGGCACTAAATAGAATTGAATTGTGCTCTAGTGATCTTATAAAGTATCTTATCAAATTAAAAAAAAACAGTTTAGATATGACTGAACGGCTCATTGCATGGATGAGTGTGTGTAAGCTCTATATGAGTCTATCTCCCTATGATAAGCCCTTGGGAGACATCCCACAATACTTAAAGCATTTTTCCAAATGGCTATTGGGCTGCACAATTCTTAAGATACCGACTCAACCTCTTGCCTACGGGAGAAGTCTGTCATATTAGATCGTCTAGTGTGGGACGGTAAAAGGTTGTGGATTATGTAAGAATGAGGATGTGATACAGAACAGAATCCTCGTGAATGGTGCTTTTCTGCAAACGTGTAGATCCCAATGGCTGGGTCACTTCATACATAATCCTGTAATTTTAGACTCTGGGAACTTCTTCGTTAGAATGTCAAGTGGGGAAGAAACTGTCGCTGCAATAGCTGTGATTAAGATTCTACATCAAGCTGATCGGGTTAGGATTGTTATTTATTTCCTTTCTTCTCTGCTTCTTTTTTATGTTTTCTTTTTTCCCCATTCTGATTTTATTCTTATTTAATTAATTCTTATTTAACCTATAATTTCAAAATGAGCGTATAACGGTCTAATGTTACTCAGGAAATTTGTTTAATTTTCCTTTTAGTCAATTTTATATGAAAAATGTTTGAAATGGGTAAACTGATTTTTTTCCTTTTTTCCTTTTTGTAAGGTTAAGTATGGGCAACCAATGTCACAATACAAAAAATAAAAAAGTCCACTGAGACTCACTTACAAATCGCTCCAAGACATGTGGAGATGGTGCTGTAGAGCCTAGGCAGTTAGGAGCCTCGTGGAGAACTGGGAAGGGATTAAGGACAGTGTATGGTACCTCAACCACACACCAAACGTAATCCTTCTCAGTCCTCTAGGCAATGATGTCAAGTTAGGTCATCTCACTGGCAACCAGCACCCACGTGCATCAGGGGCTATAACTAGGCTATTTCAGAGTATATCAGTAAGCCATACTACAAAGAGGAAAAAAGTCTGTCCCCCTCTGAGAAGAATGGGAAACAGCAGTCACGCCAGTTACCAATAAGCATGGATGTCGCAAACAAGGACTGAGAATAAAATGACCCTTTGCTAGAAGGTCGCAAGAGAAAGGTACATAACAGAAAGTATGATGGTTGCAGTTTATCATATTGTCCCTAATGTGTGAAAACCAAGCTTGGACTTCCAGGCTACCCACCAGTATAATATTTGAAAACATCTAATAGTTTATTTTGCTGCTTTCTTAGCTATTGGCAGATTAAGGGTGTTGCGTTCAGCCTGGCGGCCCTGTGCAAATTTGTTCTAACAACAAGGGCATTATTGCAGGTTTGCTGCCAACTTCTGGTCCAGCTGCCAAAGGCAGGCCATGCATATTCATGCGATTGTTGCACCTACAATTAGGAACAAAGCAGTCTTTGTCTAGCCTGTCGCATAAAAAGAAGGAAATACATTTTCCCTCACAAATATTCCTCTTTTGAATGCATCAGAAAGCCATTCATGTTCAATTCCTTTATTACCGAATGATAGGGAGGCTTTAATGAAATATTGGCATAGAAGTCTGCTGCAGGGAACAGAGCTGCAGAGCAAAGTCTCTGCACTGCAGTCCAAAGCTAAATAGTTGCTATGTTCACCCTTACAAAGAAGGCAGTCGCTTCCAAAACAAGGCATAGCTCTCTTAAAAACAAAATAACAATATCCCGAAACCCTTCTCCAATCACTTCATAAACCTCTCAACCCTGAAGTGGAAGAATCAGTCATAATTTGTACATTTTACCCAATGAAAAGGGCATCCATATACATTGAGAGGCAAAATAGAATAGCAAACAAATTCTTCCTTCCAGCTGCATGTGAAAATGCATTTGAGGGGGCGTGGCTTGGAGCTGCCATGTGTGGCATGGTTCCCGAGTAGCTCCTGGGTGGTCCCATGCTACGAGCGTGACCTCGGCGGCTTCCCTCTCCTGTTTCTGACATGGACTACAACGCCTGGGAAGTGCGTCGCTGTCTGAATTATTCCCTAATATGCAGGGGTGGCTGGGCGGCGGCTCTTGCAAGTGGCTGAGTTTGCAGCGCGAAGACATAGGAAAATGGCGGCGGCTGCTGCTCCCAGCCTAACAGGATCCCCTGTACAGAGAGGGGAGCCAACCCACTGAAGCAGCCTGCTATTCCCGACCTGACCTCAGCAAGACTGTGCCTTTGTTGAGCCTCGGCGCTTCCTGTCGGGTCCCGGTGCGCCGTCCTTCCTATAACCAGCGCTGGGCTGGGGCTGTCTCTCTGCAAACCAAACACCTGCCCCTGAGGGTCTTTGCTGCTGCGGCTGGGTGTGGTGTCCGTGCCGGGGGCATCCACCCTTGGAACTCACCTCCTCCGTGGTTCCCGCCCGGAGGTACTCTTTGGCCCGGCGCCCGCTCTCGTTCCCTTCTGCTATGGTGCCTCTCAACGGAGGAGGTCTGGGGGCTTGATCTCTGCGCCCGCCACCCCCATGCATCAGCGAGGCAGTTTGCCCCCTGTGGTCACAGAGGGCCTCGGGACCGGCAGGGGTCCAGCGGCATCACTTTGGAGGCATCTACATCTGTGGAGGGGTGGGAGCTGTTGGCTTCCTGGTGCACGCTCCCCCTCCTGTCCCCGATGCAGAGCATGTGATCCTGCCTGTCCGTGCGGGGTCCCCTGCCTGCTGCTCCTTCCCTCTGAGCCTGCTGCTGTGATTCTCCCTCCTGGCTCTTGACCGGCAGCACTCCGGCCTTCCTAAGCTCATCTGGTGCAGAAATTAGCCCCTGTGCACTGGTGGACCCTGGGTGCACAAACATCCTCTGTCTGACTTTGGACTGCCTCCTCTCTGGTGCTTGCCCCCACCCCGGCTAAGGTCATCTACTCACTCCCCTACGCCTATTGTGCTGTGGTGTCAGTTCACCCCGCGTGGGCCGGCCCAGGGCAGCTATCCCCCCTACGCCAGCTTAACTTTCTCCACCCAGGCGGTTGAAGTGGGGGCGTCCCTACTTTCTGCCCTAGCCTGGCGAAAAGTGGCAAGTCGACCGGGCAAACAGACATTGCGGCGTTGATGGGCCACTGTAATTCAGACAAGCCGAAAAAGGGGGGGTTGCCAGCGGAGCAAATGCTGGGCCCTGGGGCCTCCCAGGAGTCTGGGGAGCCGGAGCAGTTCGCTACCAGGGCGGATCTGAAGGACCTAGCGGCCCTAACAAAAGAAATCCAGAAGGGCACGGATGAAGTGACGAAAAGAATTGATTCCCTAGATAAAAGGGTGGAGGCGGTGGAAAACTGTACAGCGGAGGTTGAAGATGCAATGTGTGACCAAGCTTTTGAACTGGAGAGGGGCCAGGAGAGGTTGATGGCCCTGGAGGCGAGGTGTGAGGCGAAGCTGGAAGACACGGAAAACCGGTCCCGACGAAACAATATCCGCATCCGTGGGATCCCATCATCAGTCCCGGACGCGGACCAGGAGGCATATGTGGCTGAGCTGTTCAGATTCATCATCACCCTGCCTGGGGATTTGCCGTTAGAACTGGACCAAGTGCACAGAACTATCCCCGCCGCTTGACTTCCATGCCTCCAAACGTCCTGGCCCGAGTCCACTTTTTCAGGTTGAAAGAGGAAATTATGAGAGAAGCGAGATCGATGCAGCAAATTTCATTCCGGGACTCTAATATTCAGCTATATCAAGACCTGGCAAACTCCACCCTTCAAAAGAGGAAGTCCTTTAAGCCGTTGACTGATTGCGTGAAAGGAAAATCCCATATCATTGGGGCCTCCCTACATCCGTGAGATTCTTGTGGGAGGGTATACAGTACCAGTTCCAATCTCTGAAGGAGGCTGAGAAATTGATGGGGGTGGAGGAGGCAAGTGGTAGTTCGGAGGTGGAATCGGGCGCCGGTGAGCGTGTCAAGAAGCAAGCCGGAAAGGGTTGGACAAAGGTGAACAGGCGCTGCAAGCCGCAGGGTCCTCCGCGAAGGAGGCCCGACCCAGACTGAGTGGAGAGGTACCCTGAGAACAAGCATGACTGTCTGATCGATCGCGCCCTGGTCGATTCTGGTGGGTCGGGAGGGGGGGTCCTTTAGCCACTTCAACCCTCCACTCTCCACTGCTGACCAGCCCCTGCTTGGGGTGATGTGCTACCCTTGGCACTGCAAGGTTTTAGTCGGCCCTCTGAGGGTGGTCTGGCTGTTGTCAGGTTGGGCCCGGTTGGCCATTAGGGCTTGTGGTTTGGAGCCCACTCAGTTGCCCCGTTGGGGTAGGAGTATCTGCTGTCTTTCAGTTTTGGGGGGTGGGGAAGGGAAAATGGGGGTTATCAGTGGGAGGGGAGAAATGGGACGAATTGTTACCCTCTTAGTTGCTTTCAAAGGTTACTGCAATCGGACATCCACTTTATCAGTCACTGTGTACACTTTCGGTCAGTGCCTCATCACACTGGGGGCAGTTTTGGGGTCGGGGTGGCCTTTTCTGAAGCTCTGCTATTTTTGGCATCTTATGGGGCAGGTTGACGAAAGAGAGCTCTGGATCCTTTCATGGAACGTCCAGAGCTTTAATTTCCCAGGAAAGCAGAGGTCGGTGGAGCACAAGCTCTCCCAGATGGAAGGGGACAGTTTTCCTTCATGAGACTCACCTACTGCAAATTGACAAGAAACGTGTTAGATATAATAGCTTTAAGGGGAAGCAATTCTTCTCCACAACTGGGAGCGAAAAAAGAGGGCTAGCTATCATATTAAGTGAAAAGATTCCATTGACAAGAATTTCAATGAAACGAGACCCCGGGGAAGGTTCATACTGTTGAAGGGCTGGCTAGTGGAGCAACCACTCACCTTAATCTCAATCTATTGCCCAAACTCAGCCCAGGACAAGTATATAACCAACCTAATCCCAACAATCTTGGCATTCTCGATGAGTCACTTAATCATAGGGGCGATTTTAATGCAGTCCCAGACCCCAGTGCAGATAAAACCCTTCCGCCCTCCAAGGTGGATCACGCTTTGGCCCTGGCTCTAACTAGATTACTTAGGGACACAGGGACGGTGGATGCCTGGAGGCTGGCCAATGCGGGGGTCAACGGATACACACACTATTCCCATGCGCATAAAGGGTTTTCCAGAATTGACCTGCTTTTGGTCACAGCTGCAATATATCCATGCTTGGATAGGGTAGTGATCCATGCGGGGTCAATCTCAGACCATGCCCCGGTGTCGGCGGACCTGAGTATCTGCAGCTCCCCTCCAGCTCTGGTTAGGTATTGGAAGCTATGTGACTTCTTACTGCTAGATGCATGCGTTATAAAGGAAACCGAGGAAACATTGAAGAACTACTTCTCGGAAAATTTGGGTAAGGACACCCCCATTGGTATAGTCTGGGACGCCATGAAGGTGGTGGTGCGGGGCTCCCTCATTGCAGCTAGAGCTGAGCTACGCATGGTTTCGCAGATCCTAGGGGCTAAACTGAATCACAATAACATCAGGCGCACCACAAACCTTATTAATTGCGCAACCATAACAAGGGAAGGGATGCTGGTGATTTCATTAGACGCTCACAAGGCGTTTGGCTTAGTGGACTGGGGCTACATTCAGAACACGCTGCAGCACTGGTGCTTTGGTCCGAACTTCATAACTTGGGTCATGGCGAATTTCCTGTTCCCCACCACTCAGTTGCGGATGAATGGCACGAGATCTGAACCAATAGGCATCTCCAGGGGTACGAGACAAGGCTGCCCCCTGTCTCCACTGACTTTCGCTCTCTCGATGGAGCCGTTCGCGAACAGGGTTCGGAAAAATTTGGGGATTAGGGAGCTCACCATGGGGAATTGGGAGTACAAAGTTGCGCTATACGCGGACGATGTACTGCTGACCATAACCAACCCTACCTCATCTCTGGCCTCGCTCTGGGACGAAATTGAAGAATTTGTCCGGTTCTCGGGGTTTAGGGTGAACCTTGATAAATCTGAAGTGATGGCAATTAATCTCTCCAAGCAACACAAGGCCGAATTAAGTCTGGTTCTCCCAATCCCTTGATCCACTTACTCCATTGAGTACCTAGGTGTTCAGATCCCCAGAGACCCATCGTTAATATACCAGTCCAACTTCCCGTGGCTGTTTGGTGAGCTTAAGCGTGATCTTGAACTCTGGGGAGCGCAGGAAATCTCCTGGTTTGGCCGAATAGCCACAGTGAAGATGAACTTGGTCCCCAGCCTGTTATACCACTGCATGGCGCTCCCAGTCCAGATCCCAGATAAGGAGCTTTTATCCCTGCAGAAAAGGACCCTAAAGTTCATCTGGTGGGGGGGGTTGTGGGGGGGGGGGGAAAGGCCCACAATAGCAAAGAAGATCTTGCTTCGGATAAGGAAGTTGGGCGGCCTGGGGGCCCCAGATGTACATAGATATGCATTAGCGGCACAGCTCTCACATGAGTTTGCTTGGGTCCCCGCCCCAGAAACCCCTTTCTGGGGCCCGGTTCCATTGTCGGATCTCCCACACCTACCACCCATTAAAATCCAAGGGAATCGGGGGCCCCTTGGAGGCTACTAAGAATATGGTGTAAAAGTGGAAGACAGCTCCTCGCAGATGGGGTTGCTCCTTCTCTCTGGGTCCCCTCACTCCTATGTGGAACAATCCTGAGTTCACCCCTGGGATCCCCCCACATGGGTTCGCGGCATGGGAGGCTGGAGGGCTTCAGACTTTATCTGACTTCCTGGAATAAGGCAGTCCCCTGTCCTTTGAACGGTGCAAACAGAAATTTGGGGTCCCAGAGTCGGAGGGATTCCACTATACTCAACTCAGGCACTGGGCCTCGTATAGGTCGGTAAAGGATAGGGGGGCGAGAGCCCCAACGGCCTTGGAGCTCAACCTCACCTCACTGAAAACGAGGGGGAAGGTGTCTACTCTCTATAAGCTCTTAGACAAAACTGATCATTCTAAGAAAGAAAGATACATGTTGGAATGGGAGAGGGGTCTTGGGCGGGAGTTAGATATGGCAGAGTGGGGAAAGATCTGGTTGAGGCTGCATAAAAGCGCCCAATGCGTCCCGAATAAGGAAGGGGGGTTATAAGGTTTGCTATAGATACCATGCTACCCCGGCTCAACTGAGCAAAGTCAATGCTGAAATCTCTCCGAACTGCTGGAGGGGCTGTGCAGAAAGGGGCACTCTGTTTCATCTTCTTTGCACATGTCCTAGGGCGGAGGGGTACTGGAGGGAAGTTGTGGGCTACATCAAGGAAATTACGGGCCTTTCGATCCCTTGGTGGGTGACACGGGGGTGGGAAATTCCCGCTCACTGGCATTATGGCTCGCTTGTGTTCGCACCTTCTCTTAGCTGCAAAAATAGCTCTTGCGTGGCTCTGGAAAAATGCAGAGGGACCGGTGAGCTCATTGTGGTGGTTTAAATGCTGGGAGATGGTGGTGGCTGCAAAGATAACAGCAATGCGTGCTGGGAACCTCTCCCCCTTTGTTAACATGTGGGCTCAGTTTATGGACTTTGCAGCGAGATATCCAGCTCTCTCCTGCAGGTCCCCCGCTTACCCGCTGGTTGCAGGGTTGAGGGACTCTGCCCCGGGTACCCGCTGTGCTGCATGGAGCGCCCCTAGCCCAATATACCGTCCGCTCCTTCTCTTGGGGATGTTGCTGAAAAGTGTTTTCTTCTGATGGTATCTGTTGATGTCAATGATGCAGTGTTTGTCCTTATAATTCTTGAAATGCTTAATAAAAAGTTTTGTTGAAAAAATAAATAAAATGCATTTGAACACAGAAAAGGGCGCTCAGCCAATCAGGTGGCTGGAACAGTAGGTGACAATACGCAGTGTGTTGCCCGCTGTTTGCAGCCACCCGAGGCCCTTCCCCAGGAGGCCCCATGTTGATTGTGGGGAGGCTTTGCTTGGGCAGGCAGCCCTTTACCGGCCATTTATGCCCCCAACGCTGGAGCGATTGCTGTAAAAGGAGAGGAACCCTAAAGAACATGCAGCGACACAAGTCCAACAGTACCCTTTGTATAATGTTCTTGGTGCAGACATACTTTACACTGTTTGTGCTATCTTTATGTTGTCTACTGTGAGAAACCTGAAGGTTTCTCACCCGCCAGTTCCCGGTGATCTGTCATCCAGGTGGCCAGGACACGGCCCTCGCTTTTGGATCCAGTTCCTGGGGGTGGATCAGTGCGGGAGGATCACCTGGAGGAGAGGGGTGGTCTTCGGGAGTGGAAGGGGGACACCGGACGGCAGGACGTGGTATTGCCTTCCCTATAATACCTTTACCCCATCTTACGAGGTAGGATACTTAGGGATTCACCCCTGCCCCTTTTCTGACACAAACACTTTATCACGGACACCTCACTGTGAGGGAAAATGGACTAACACCTGAGCCATTTACCTGACATGTCCCAACACGATGGTCAGGCAATTACTGATCATTACACACCTGACTTCTATCACACTTCCCCAAACAGATAAAAGGCGGATCACGAGAGCACACTGAGCGAGGCAAAGCACACGAAGAAGCAGCAGTTCCAAGATGACAGTTTAATAAAACACAAAAGACGGCGAGACCGAAAAGGAATACAAAGGATACAAAGGATGTGGCCTTCACCTTTTCACTGAAAGACCCTAACTCTTATGAGCCTTCAAGAATAGAAAACGTTAGACCTGGAATCAAAGTTGAAGACTCTTGCATTGTGTGTCGGGAGTACCCGGGGTTCTCCCACGTCGATAGTCGAAGTGTGGAGAAGCATTTGCTGCCATGGTACTGTCCTTGGCTCCTACATCAAAGAAAAGCCAGTGACGGCAGCACAGCCGGTGAGTTGGGGAGACTGATACCAACCCGGGCAGTCTGGAACCGAAGGTTGCAAGCGGCAACATTGTATGAAGGAATTTGAAGAGGACAGTGATTGGAGCGTTTGTGGCAAGTGATGAGAACATAATTAATGCACTAAATGAGTGACTGAACTTTGAAGTGAAGATAGATACTGTAAAACAGAGTGGTCAAAAGTCTCTGTTAGGTGTCCAAACCCAAAGGGGACAAATGTAAAGAGAAGGAATTGTAAAATCAAAGTGGTCAAGCTAAACCCCGTACACATTCGAAAGTCTTCGATACTCGATTGAAATTGGTCCGAGGCTGGCTGTGGGAGACTAATTGTGTTTAACATAAGAGATCTGAGCCTGACTGAGGGGGCTGGGGGAGGAGGGGGGGTGATCAAAAGAAAGGGGATCTGAGCCCTGCTGAGGGGATCCGGGGTGAACCGTGAGTCACCCAAAAGAATATCCTATGAAAATTGTGCTAAAGAGATCTGAGTCTGACCGAGGGGGATCAAAAGGGAACGAACATTGTACTAAGGAGTTCTGAGGCCGACTGAGGGGGATCCGGGTGAATAGTGAATCACCTACAATGAATACTTGTAGGAATCCAAAGAGGAAAAGAACTTGTCTTTTTGGTTTGGTTGCATCAGGCCGTCTGACTGAAGAGACTGAGGTGTAAAGAGACTTGCATACAGAAGATCCTGATGTTATAATTGAACTGTATCCTTGTGCTAAAGAAGCCAGAGACTGTGCTACTTTCGATTGAAACGCCTTGTCCAGTGCTAAAAACGTGGAGAAGGGAGGCCAATGGCCTGAACATTCTGACATATCATTTTGAACACTTCTTTCTTTTTGTAACATTATCCCCCACGCTGTTTGTATTTGGCGGTAAGGATTGGCAATAGGTTTTTTTTAGTATAGGCCCTTTTATTTTGACAAGACACCAGTAGGACTGCTTTATTATTTGATGGTCATAGCTTGCTCCTATCTGTAGATTTAGGTTTAGATAGGCATTTACCATACCCTTGTTGAAATTCAATAAACACACCCTTGGACTATGGTCACTTGTGTCCGTCTTACTCTTAATACCATGCCTTCCTAACAATACTTTGTATAACTATCCTTTATGCTATAAGTTAACTTCAACTAACGCCTTCCTTCTCAGGACTGACTGGTCACCACACACAACTCACCACAAACTACCCGTAGGATAGATCTAATTACTAGACCTCTTTATCACTCACTCCAGAACTCTGGCCACATGCATGATGAGTTATCATCTATCCTGCACTGAAAGATACAAAGAACCCAACACCAGAGCCCTGGCCCACACTGATCCTGTGAAATCCTGCATCAGCACATCCCAACACTGTTTCACAAGTTCATCATACCACTTTGGTGCACACTACCAACTCTCCCCCCACACATAGTAAAAGCATTGCTCAATCGAGACAGCAGACTTTGGTCTGTTTGGTATATTGAACTGTGCAGCCTCTGCACTTTTGGACACGGAATACAACACTGCAAAGCTGCACCACTGATAGCTGTGCACTATATAAACATTGTTTACATTTATTTTGTAGAGTGGCCACACCACCCTGCAGCTTAATGGCTATTTAGAGGTAGGGGTTACACTTAAATGGGAACGCAGAGAATAAATCGGCACAAGCAAATGTTATGTCCGGTACATTTGCATGCTTTTTGTCAGGTGCTTAGTGTATGCAGCAGTGTCATGCACTATCTGCAGACAGACCCACAGCCTTATGGAAACCGCAACATGTGTTCAGAGGTGGTAGGCAACTACATGCTGTCCCAATGCCTCTTCTTCTGAAGCCAGAGTCATTGTTGACTCCTCTTTATCCTTCCTCCCTCACATGCAGTATATTGCCAAGAAGTCCCACTTCCAACTCTTCCTTCTCAAAAGGAATTCTCCCAATTCTCACTTTCCCCCAGAAGCTCAAAGTTTCTCGAGCCTTAGTTCTCTCTAGGCTTGATTATTGCAACAGCCTCCTCCTCAATCTACATTCTTCCACTCTGCAACCCCTTCAGCTAATCCAGAATAGAGCAGCAAGACTTATCCTTGGCCTTAAGCCAAGGGACCGCATCTCTGCTGCACTAAAAAGCCTCCACTGGAACCCAGTTGCTGCACGGATCAAATTCAAATCCCTCTGCATCATCCACAAGGCTGTCTGGGGCCAGGGACCACTCTAGCTGCAACTCTCTGTTACCAAATACTCTCCTTCTAGACCGCTTCCCTCCTTGGCACTAACTCTGTGTGTAAAGCATTTCTCTAAATAGAGAGTAAGAGGCTGCTCTCTTTCCTCAGCTGGATCCCTCCTCTGGAACAGCTTCCGCTTCCCACTCCGTCTTGAGCAGGATGTTCTGAAAACACCTCATGACTCCTCTTTTCCTCCTCCTCCTTCCTTTCTTCCTTCCTTCCTCTGCTAATCCCACAGTTACTGTGATTGGTGTCTTGGACCCTTATGCATCCTCTGGGCCTCGCACCATTCACATCCATTCTCCCCAGCATCAGTCTTCCTTCAGCAATTGCCTTGGTGACCCTTCACACTGGAGATTTGCACTTCCCACCCAATGCTGATCTTGGCCGCGTAGCACTTACCATACCTTGCACTTCATCTGCGGCTCACCCTCGAGCACGGACACCACAGCACCTACCCCACTGACCTCTTCCTTCCTGCACTTGAATGTTCTGAATACTCACAAGGCATAGTAGGCTCGGCCTCCCCTTCCCCCCTCTGTATGTTTTGTATTTAATTGTATCGCTATCCCATGTTCGCTCCATGCTGCCCTGTGGGCACTTTGAAACAGAATTGATTTCCGGTATAAGCGCCTAACACGCAAACAAACATAGCTCCGTTTTTGTTATGCATTTAGTGTAGGTAGACATGATGCAAACAACACAAATGCCTATATATATTGGCCACAGTAGTGGCCATGTAGTTATGGTTAAGTTGCTGTTTCCATAGGAAGAGCATTTTTTGGGCAGCTTATAACTTTGCTCCCCATGGACGAATATTTTATATATATATATATATATATATATATATATATATATATATATACACACACACACACACACACACACACACACACACACACACACCATATGATGCGTCCAGCTATAGGGGCTCAGTCCCTATTTATACATAGAGGGTGTCTCCGGGTAGGAGCAGAAGCAGCTTCTATTAACATACAAAACAACGAAGCCAACACACCAGCAGCAAACACTGCAAGGTACTGTGGCTAACTTAAAAAAAGAAACCCAGGCACACGATCTGTGAAGGTGCTAGAATTTAATTACAGTTCATCATGTCATTTAACATCAGCCAGGTTCAAAATAAGTCGCGGCTCAAGAAAAATCTGCCATGAAGCAATACACAAGTGCCATGCGTGCTGTCCAACAAAGGACTTCATCAGTCAATAATACTACAACGGGAAGATCCTTGATTTAAAGAAACAATGCAGCCTCACTTCCCGTCATTCTAACTCACGTGTCCAAGCTTTCGTGCTTTACAAAGAGTCGTAACGAATGTCGGCACCCTTACAGAATGGAATTCCAGCCTCCTATTCGATTGAGTAGAAAGATTTTAGGTTTTTAAGTACATGTTACAGAACATAAAAGAAAAGGCAACAGAATACAACAATTACATAGATTGGAACCCAGATTGATTATAAAAATGGGAACAATGAAACCCCTTGAATGCAATGATAAATGAAGATATTCATGTATTTTTAGACTAAAGTTATTTTTGGATACAAATTTTAGGTCTATAGAATAGGTTGTTTTGCTCTTTCTCGCCGACTTGGGTGTAATTGTTTGAATCATGGCTGCTTGTTATTTTGCATATGTAAATTGATATTGGAATCATAATGGGTTTTTGTTGTGCCCTCAGGGGCTGAATTGGTGGATTTTGTTCCTATTCACTTATTGTACATTTGTATGGCGCCTATACACAAGTGTTTCCAGGCGCTACAAGACACAGTGGGGCGTATAGGGGGGACATGGGAACAATAGAAGTAAAACAACAAAAAAGTTATATTGGCCTTTTGACAATCCTACTGTGCAAGTGCATGAACAAGGTGGTAAGTGCAAGGGGCAGGGGAGAAGTGCAGCAGAGGGGTGCCCCAAGGGTGGGGGGCGAGCAAGTGCCATGCTGGCCTGGGCAGCAAGTGCAAAGTGAGACGTGGGGAATGGGGGGGAAAGAGTGCAGTGGGCAGGGAGGACCGGGATGGGTTGGTCCGGGTAAGGCAAGTGCTGGGGGGACTGGTAGGGGGTGGCCTGGCCCCTGTAAGAGTCTGAAGGGGCCAGACCCCAGTCGCAGTGGCAGAAGAGGGAGAGTTAGCAAGGGAGGGGGCGCAGGAAGGAAGAGGAGAAAAGAAAGGTCTTGAGGAGTTTCCGGAACTTTAGAAGACCCAGCTCAAGTCTGAGGGGTGAAGGGAGGCTTTTCCAGAGGGAGGAAACAGCCGAAGAAAGGGATCTACCTCCCACTCTCTGCTTCGAGAAGCGTTTGACCTGCAGAGAGTTAGAGGACCGAAGGACTCTGGATGAGAGGTATGTAGGGAGGGAAAGCTGATTGTGGAGAAGCCTCATACAGCCTTGTGGATGATGCAGAGGTTTGTTTGTTTCTTTATAATGAGCGCCAGACCCGAGGGTATCAGGGCATAGCGGTACATGAAGGCTTTAAGCTTTAGTTACAACAGATAAAGGTGCAGATCAGTATATACAGTTACAAATAACAGAAATTGTCACTATGAGTATATATGTGTGCCTAGTGAGGAAGTTACAAAAAATAAAAAGGAGAATGTACAATAAGGATACAGTTATATACAGCGCTAGACAGAGGCCTTATTGGTCATTGTCTTTGAACCATTAGATGAGGTTCTGTCTGAAGTTGATGTAGATTTGTTCAGCTCGTAAGGGAGAGAGTAGGGAGTTCCAGAGCAATGCTGCCTTCATGGGGAAACTGCTACCCCCAACTTTAGATAATTTAAATCTTGGCACCTATAGGCAGTTAGAGTTAGCTGTTCTAGTAGGCCTACTAGAGGATTTTCTGTTAATTCTCTCTGTAAGGTAACGTGGCACAGCCTTATTTAAGCATTTGTACGTAAGAGGCCATTTTCAACTGGAATTTGTAGTTGGTAGATAGCCAGTTGTATTGTCTTCTCAGCACTGAAATGTGCTTTTTTTTTGCTGTTTTTAGGGCAGCTCTAAGGGCGTTGTTCTGGAGGGTCTGTATTCTCTTGATGATGTATTTGTTAGCGCCAATGTAGAGGGAGTTACAATAATTGAGTCCGGACAAGATTAGAGCTCTGGCCAAGAAAATTCAGCTATTTATAGATAAGAAATGTTTGCCGGCTCTGATAAGTTTGCATGTATATGCAATTGCAGAGGCCATGGTGTTTACTTGCTTAGTAAATGTAAGGGTGGAGTCAAGGTAAAAACCTAGAGTTTTTACCTCTTTCACAGCCTTGATAAGGTTCCCGTCAATGTTGAAGGACGAGTAGTCAGGACCAAGTCTCTTAAGGCTAAAGGTGGTGCCCAGGGTAATGAGCTCAGTTTTGTCATCATTCAGGTAGAGGCCATCCAGGCCTGAATGATGATGTAGACTTTATTTACCATGTCCGAATCCTTGACGTAATCCCCAGAAAGTGGTAGGAGAATTTGAGTATCATCTGCATAGTTCATGTAAGTGATACCAGATCGTCAAATAGGGGCTTGGTAAATATGTTATACAGTGTAGGTGATACACATGATCCCTGGGGCACTCCGCAGGTAATAGGGATGGGGTCAGCTGCAGCTGAAGGAGAGAAAACACATTGTCCTGTCACTGAGGAATGATTGGATCCAGACTATGGCCTCCTTAGAGCAGTGCGCTGCTGAGTCCAAATGGTTGCATAAGACCTTGTGATCCACCAGGTCAAATGCAGCTGATAGGTCAAGGAGAAAGAGTAAAGCTGCTTTCCCTTTGCCTCTGAGCTCATCTATTTGGGCTTTAAGATCGATGAGTGCCGTGTCTGTGCCATGTTGTGGCCAGAAACCTGATTGTCGGACTTCTAAGAGGTGTTTAGCTTCCAGTTACTTTTGGATTTGGAGGTATGTCACCTTATCTAGAATTTTGAGGCGGAATGGCACAGTGGTAATGGGCCTGTAGTTAGTTGATAGGGATGGGTCTAGCGTTTGTCTTTTAAGGAGGGAGGAGTACCCAGGACTGCTTGAGGTTGCTGAGGATGGTGCCAGAAGAAAAGGAAGCGTTGATCATTTTTTAGATAAATGGGGCTAGCTCTCGTGCTGCATCCTTGATAAATTGGGCTGGGCATTGGTCGCATTGGCAGTTAGATGATTTAAGGGAAAGTATGACTTTTTCAACTTCAACGATAGAAATTTGAGAACCTGAAGCGATGCAATGGTTTGTGTGAGGCTGTGAGATTATTGACAGGTGCAGTCACTGTTGTAGTTAATGAAGCTTTTTTTTAGAGCAATCTTAACCTGAAGAGTAGAGAATTTATTGGCGAGTGCGTCCTGAATATTGGGGCACCACGTTTTGTCTTTAATACAGTTGTCTTGTATCCGGATAGGGGCTTCTAGTTCTTTTAGAATTATGAAGAGTTCCTTCATCCTGGAATTAGCTTGCAGGATTATATATTTGCATGTTTTCTGTTTAGCGAGGAGTAGGTCTTTTTTGTATTGGGATGATATGTCGATTAGGTTAGTTTTATTTTCAGATGAAGGTAGTAACCTCCAAGTAGATTTGCATTTCCTCTTTTCATTGCTACATTTTTTCAGGTATGGGGTAAACCAAGAGTTGAGCTGTCCTCTTGGCTTACTTTGTCTCATTTTAAGCGGAGCAATAGTGTCAAGACTAGTGGTCATAATTTTATTGTATTAATCTACAAGCAGGCTAGGTTCCAACCCGCCTGGGAGTAAGTTAAGAGTGGGTAGGATAAGGGGTAAGAGTTTATCGATAGTGATATTCTTTTTTATCCTGGTTGGTGAAGGTGTAGTTATCTTAACAGCAGGTCTTTTAGTAACTAGTGAGAATGATAGGAGGTGATGATCGGTCCATATCTGAGGTGTAATAGCCAAGATCATGGCATTGCAGTTATGATCTGCCACCCAATGGAGTATTCTCCCTTTGTTATGGGTGAGAGAGTTCATTCTCTGGGTAAAACCGAGATCTGTCAAGGTGTTGGCCACAGTGGTTGCTTGCTGGTCTTTAAGGTTGTTGAAGCCTAAGTTAAGATCTCCAAGCAATAGGACTTGTGACATGCTTTTTAGATTATCCGAGACGATAGTAGAAATATCTTCATGAAAAGGTGCCAATCTGACCCGACGGTCTATATATAAAGTGGATCGTGAGTGTTTGGGAGTTAGCAATAAGTAGTTTGGCAGTTAGTTTCGCAGGATGTGATATTTAGAGAGGGGGCTAGTCTCATGGAAAGGTAGGTTTTAGCAATGAGAGCTATACCTCCTCCTCGAGTTTCACTTCTGTCTGCTCTCAAGATAGTACATTTATCAGAACTGCTAGCATAAGAGCAGGACCGGTTGCTGCATGCAACCAGGATTCAGTAATTGCCAAGAAGTCATAGTTTTCAGCCACAATTTGGTTGGCAAGCTCTGTGGCGTGTGCAACTAGAGAACTTGCATTTATTAGGGCCCCCTTGAGGTCTGCAGCGGGACTCTAACGAGATGGGGGGGATGACATGCTGGTGGACGCTCCAGTGACCTGTAGGCTGATGTGGGGCGTGGGCTTTTTGATTTTTTTGCGAGAGGTTTTGTGAGGTGTGGCTAGTGGGAGTAGTTTTTTTAAGTCGTAGTTTGACAGGCCTATGCTCTGAGTGCCTGTGTAGGTCATATCCCTGGCAGGAGGTTAATACTTTAGGCAATCTGACGCAGAGTCTGGAATTTCTAAAGATGATGTCATAGGGACTGTAGAGGTTGGGTAGGACACATGAAAGGTTCAGGTTATTTGGAGGCAATCCAAAGTCCATGTTATTCGGGCGAGATGCTATAGGCACATGTGCCAATGCCGTTGTCATAATTAACGATATATGGCTGCTATAGGGTGGTAGTAGGAAGGCTAATCTCACGAAACTAATTAATAGACTTAGAACACATAAGATACCTGAGGAGGTAAGGTATAATGAAATGGCATGCATATTTGCCCTGGGGTATTAGAGTCCAGTGTAACACGCCAGTTAGCCGCCTTGGTGCCAGCGTGGGGAATCAAGTGGAGATGCACACCACTTAAACTAGCAGCGAGACAGCGGGCATGATGTAGACAAATCGTCATTGTGATAAGGTCCATTAATATTCCTAGTGGGACAATGATAGCAGATGGCTAATGTGCTATAACAAATAGGGTGAAGCAACAAGTGTAAAGTGGTGAGAGGTTCAGAAATGCAGATGCTGAGGTATGGCAGTGGGGTAAAAAGTAGTAGGCAAAATCAATCTTACAAGCACCAAAGTGGGTTGGCATGTATACATAGGTGGACTAGTTCAGTAATGCCCATACAGAGGTAGTATACAATGACATGATAGTTTGGGTTTGCAGCTAATAGGTGTAACAACATAGTATACAAGAATAGGCTGGTTCGATTAGCAAATGCTTAAGTAAAACTGTCATGATGCCTGCCCCCGAAAGACCAGACCAGGCCCAGCAGCCCCGGAAGCAGGCATCATGCCACTTGGAGCATGCCCAAAAGCCCCAGTTAGGGGCTGTTTGGGTACAGTCCTGGCGCCTATGGTGCCAGGCTCATAAAGATAAAGTCAGTCCTGGCGCCATGGGCGCCAGGCTCATTATTGATAACTTACCTGAAGCAGACCATGCTGCATACTCACCTGAGGCAGACCATGCTGCATGAAGACTCAAGCCAAATGAGGCTTAGGAGGGACTATTTTACTGAAGGGACTATTTTGTTACTTGGGTGGGGCTGTGGAAGAATACTTACCTGGATCTTCTTCCAAGGCTATTTAAACCACGCCCGGACAGCCACACGTGCTTCGCGTTATTCTGCTTGCTGCAGCGTAACGCTCACCGTGTTTTCAGCAGCTCCAGTCTTCAGCCACGCCCGCTTCAGTCCTGGGACTCCTGAAACAAGAAGACAAGAAGGATAAAGGTAAGAACAGGAGTTTTAACTTTAATCCTTACCTGAATCCTGATCCATTTTGCCACGGAACTGAAAGACAGAAGTCTTTGAAGCATCGCTTCGCATTCCTACGGCGCCGCGCTGAACTCACCTGCTTGGCGGTACTTCAGCATTCCATCACGCTCTCTCCATCTCGCGGCCGCCCTCCGACACCTAAGGAGACAAAGACAGCAAGGTGAGCAAGGGGACTCTCTAAGGCTATACAAGCTACCCCCAAGGACTGATTTACCACGGGAGGTACTCACCTCATCTCGGGTCGGCGCAGTCAACCCTGCTTCATCGCCGTAACCCGGCCCCTAAGGGGAAAACCACAATAGACTTACCTGAATCTTACCGAGTGTCATTTGGAAATCTTCGAGTGGATTAATCGGCAACCTGCAAGGAATCGGACAGAGTGAAGAGCAGACATTTGAATTCTTATGAACAATTGGACTTTAGAGTCAATACTGGAACTCACCAATTCCTCTACGCCAGTGAAGTAACTGGTCATCAACGCGCCCCTGCGTCCGACGCAGGATGGAGAGCTCATCCTTCCAAACCATCAGGTGAGACTAAGGAGGGGACATCAAGAGTGATCTGTGGGAAGACAACGGGAGTGGGGAAGGTGGGTTGACATTCAATTCCACGGGTGGTTAATTCCTCTTCTCCTTTGCAGAAGAATATTCTTGC
Organism: Ambystoma mexicanum; assembly: GCF_040938575.1. Classification (NCBI taxonomy): domain Eukaryota; kingdom Metazoa; phylum Chordata; class Amphibia; order Caudata; family Ambystomatidae; genus Ambystoma; species Ambystoma mexicanum. The sequence goes on from NC_090931.1 coordinate 292,395,489, forward strand.
GAGCCAGACAAACTAGGCTGAGCGAGCCAGTCCAGTCAGTCATCTCGGCGCTACACGTCACGCTGGTGGAAATAACAGCGGCCCAGTTGCGGTCGACGCCCCCGTGGGAACCAGGTGAGCGTAACAGTAACAACAACATAGGATATAGTGATGTCAAGTCTAATAGTACATATACAGTGATAAGCCGGGTAAACAAATCTAATACTGGTGGAGGCTAACAGACTACAGTAATAAGCATGATCGATTTTACCAATGCTCGGCTATAATAGTTGACTGTACTGAGAACAATGTAGCTTAACTGGTTGCGGCAATATAAGTACCTACGATCCGATTTGCGTACATTAGGTAAAAGCAGCATATGGTGCAGTGGCGAGAAGTTCAATATTATGGGTGCAGCATAAGTCTGGCGTGAGCACAGGTTATATGTATAAAGATAACAATGGGCTGAACAGCGAGTGTTTTGAATTTGATCCTTGCAGTTACCAGGAGCCAGTGGAGAGATTTTAGGGCTGGAGAGATGCGGTCCCTGGGCTTGAAGCAAGGTTAAGTCTTGCAGACCTATTCTGGATTATTTGAAGCGGGTGAAGGGAGGAAAGAGGCAGATGGGGAAGAGGCTGTTGCAGTAGTCCAGCCTGGAGAGAACCAGGGCTCTGGAGACATTGAGCTTTTGGGGGAAGGTGAGGAAAGGTAGAATGCCCCTGAGGAGGTGCAGCTAAAAGTTGAACTTCTTTGCAAAGGTCCGTGATGTGTGGGAAGAAAGAGAGGAGTCAAAGATGATACCAAGGTTTTTTGCCTCACTGGTTGGTGGGGTACGGGGAGGGGATCCAGGGAGTCAGGCCAGAGAGTTGGGAGGAAACAAGGGGCAGGCATCCCCATGAGACGAATCGTCTTACTGGCATTAAGGGAGAGCTCATTGGCAGCTTACTATACCTGAATAGCAGTCAGGCAGTAGGGTATGAGGGAGGAGGCAGAGGCAGCTTGAACGAGAGCTGCGTCTCGTCTGCATAACACTGGACATTAGGAGAGAAGGTGGAGATCAGGTGGGTCAGAGGGGCCAAGTAGATGTTGAAGAGCCATGGCAATAGGATAGAGCACTGAGGGACGCCACAGGTAGAGTGAGGTGAATGACAAAAAGGAACCCATTTGCACTTGGAATGGTTTGTAAGGAAGGAAGGAGGTAAGCCATGCCAGTGCCCTGTCCGTGATGCCTAGGGTATCATGGAGACCGTTTATAAAGATGGAGTGGTTGACTGTGTCGAAGGCAGAAGAGAGATCAGGGAGAATCAGAACAGAGGGAGTGTTAGAATCCAGATTGGTGAGTAAGTCCTCGTGGGTGTTCAGGGGAGCAGTTTCCGTGCCTCTGGATGACCTGAAACCAGACAGGTGGTCACGGAGGCAGGCAGTCGCCTCAGTGTGGAGGGTCAGTTTGGGGATGACCAGCTTCTCCATGGGTTTGCCCAGAAAAGGGGGTAATGGTTAGCTGGGCAAAAAGAGTCAGCAGATGTTTTTTTAGGAGAGGATGCACAAGAGAGTTCTTAAGGGGTTGTGGGAAGGAGCCAGTGGCAAATGACTGGTTGCATAGGTCAGTCAAGGCTGGGGCAAGAGAGGCAATGTTGTCTTTGATGGTTCTTGAGGAGAAGGGGAGCACCTGTTTAGAGGAGACTTTCATAGAGCAGACAACTCTAGAGACCTCATCTGGTGCTATGGGAGAGGAGGAGGAAAGTAAGGGGGCAAGAGGGGGATCAAGGGAAGCAGGAGAAGTGGGGGAATGGTGCTGATGATAGGAAGGTCAGGATGTCCTGAGTTTTAGTGGAGAAATGGGTGGCCAGTGCAGAGCAGAGGGCCTGGGAGGGAGAAGGAGGCTACAGTAGGATTATCAAGTTCCTTGCAGATTTAAGAGTTCAGCCATTTTATTAGTGGTTCTAGAAATGTAGGTTTGGACATGAGCCCTTTTCTTGGAGCAGGTGGCGAGACGACATTGCCTTTGGAGCAGGCGGCAGGCCAGTTTGTCAGAGGATGAGCTAGATGCCTGCCACTTCCTCTATGCAGCTTTGCACTTGCGTTTCAAACTGCTAGGTCAGAGGCCTACCAAGAGTTGCATTTGGTAGCAGGCTTCATGCAGATCCTCGTGACGGGGGCACAGATGTCAAGGGCGTTAGAGATAGCTAAATGGAGGTTAGCTAGAGTAGAGGGAGAGTCAAAAGGTGGGGGAGAGGGGAAAGTAGCAACTGACACATGCTTCATCGGTCAAATGATGGAGAAGGAGACTGACAGTGCGAGCAGATGAGAGGAGAGAGTGGTAAAACCAGGAGCGAGGGATGGCAGAGTGGGTCCGATTTTGCATTGTGCTTTAATATGTATATGGTGTTGTATTTTTGTGAATTTCTGAGAATGGAATCATACGTTTTTGTTGTGCCCACTTGGGCTGAATGTATGGGTAAAAACATGTTTTATTCTCATGTTTGCTTTTGCAACATTGCACTTTAATATGTATATGCAGGTGGGGAGCAGGTGCAAGTGGATCTTGGTCACCTGGTCTAATCACTGCCGATCTGGTGCCTTCCTGGTTGCTGCTCTTTTTCCCCACTCAGCAAGCCCCGCCCACCTGGTGCCTTCCTGGTTGCAGCTCTTTTTCCCTACTTAAGGGGCCCTCCAGCCTCTTTTCCGTTGCAGATGGAGAGCAGGTCCAAGTGGATCTTGGTCAACTAGCCTAAGCCCCGCCCACCTGGTGCCTTCTTGGTTGCTGCTACTTTTCCCCACTTAGCAAACCTCGCCTTCCTGGTTGCCGCTCTTTTTCCCCCACTACTTAAGGAGCCCTCCAGCCTCTTTTCCTTTGCAGATGGGGAGCAGGTGCAAGTGGATCTTGGTCACCTGGCCTAAGCCCCGCCCACCTGGTGCCTTCCTGGTTGCCGCTCTTTTTCCCCACTTAGCAAGTCCCACCCACCTGGTGCCTTCCTTGTTGTCGCTCTTTTTCCCTACTTAAGGAGCCCTCCAGGCTGTGTACCTTTTGTGGAATATTTGTATCCACGCCAATGCGCCACACTGCCCCCTTTGCAAATGGGGAAAGAAAACTGGCAAAAATGGAGGCGATAACCCCCGTGTGCACTAAATCTGCAAAATTGCGCATGGTACATAAACCACAAAAGAGCTGCACACCCTAACACGCACACAGGCAAAGTTGGTGTAAAAACAGGAATCACTGCTGTCATCTGTTACCTGAAACAAGGCCACAGAAGAGCAAAATCCGAAAATGCCCTAAAAATTCAGTCCATTTCCCAGATAATTATGGAAAGGAAAGTGTGCTGAAATTGTGGATTTTCCAGGCAGTCAGAGGAATCCAGGCATCACTGCCTGACAAGCTGCCTAAGGAAATTGGCTGTCAAACGCAGTTTAAAAGTGTTTTCTGTTCCTGAGGAAGTGAAAAATCCGCTTGTTAAAGCATTTTTCTGTGAAGGGCTTAATTCCTTTAAAATGTCAAAATCCATTATAAATTCTGTTCATTTTATATCTTTTAAATAAAAGATGGTAGGTGAATTTTACAGGAACCCAGTCTGGAGTTAATCAACTAGTTAATTCTGATCCGACAGTGCCTGGCCTGGGAAAGTTGACATCTCAGCTTGACACTCTATTGCTAAAGGAAGGCTTAAGTGATGTTAATGGTTCCCGCATAATGACAACAAGCAGTACAATGGGACCTCAGTAGACTTTTGTCTGGGGCTGAGCCAAAAAACAAAGGACAGGCTGAGCACTGCCCTCTGCTGGGAGGGGCAGCAACACACCCCCCCCTGATCAAAAGACTGGACAGCTGCTACCTGAAAAGGGGAGGTTACCCAGGAGAACTTTGATGTTAAATCCTTATGATTGATTAAAGTTTATAACTCTTTAACTGAGCAACCTAAAGAGGAACAAATCTGAACATTGGTAGACATTTAACTAACATCAGCCTTGTGATTTGAAGACATTGATGAAACTTGTGCCATTTCTGGAACCAGGGTTATGAAAAATGTCTTATTGTAGCAGAACGATCAAGGTTGCAAACCTAAAATTGTATGTACATGATCCACTGATCAGCGCCCATAGATGTACCGAATTAGAAATGATTAATCCAAACAGTTATAGTTAAAATTGATATAAATCTGTAGAATAACCAAGACAGCTCGCACAAAGATGGGGAGTGAATGTGAATGTAGACAATCGAATATAAAATATGTGTCCAATTTTATTAGGGTATGTTGTGCAAAAGTTATGTTTTGGTAAAAATCAAGGTGGGAGTTCTAAATCCTATCATGAAAATTACAGCTCTGTTCAGACCGTCAACCAGGACAAAGCACATGCCTGTAGCCACTCACAGACATGGTGTTACGCTTACTTGGTATCCACAGGGACACCACCCAGCCGGGTTACTCGCAGGTATGCTTCTCAGCTTTGCCCTGATGTGGTCTGCGGGAAGGTTCTGCCTTGTGGTAGAATTAGGCGTGCTCTCCGTCCTGCCTTCTTTGCATGGGCGCGTTGTCTTTCATGGGTGAATGCGGTCCAGTTACTTGAATGACGCTGGCCCGTTTGATATTGTTCAGGTAGGTCTTATTGCTGTTCTTTAGTTTTGTTGCTATCCTGCATGCCTTTCTTTGTTTAAAATGTCTCTTTTTTCTCCCTTAGGTATGCAGAGCTTCAGCGCGGCGAACTGGCTTGGTTGGGCCCCGCTGGTAAATGATGGCGTGTTAAGAGCGCTATGATGCGGTAAGTAAGCGCTATGCGCAGCGCTGCGAAGTCTTGTCTTTGCTAACCTCTGTTTTCCTCCTTTGTAGGTCGTGGTGGTCTTCAGCGCGAGTGGAATGTCCGGAGTGGTGCCAACCGAGAGGCGACCAGCCAGGTAAGCCTTTCGAGCAGTTTGTAATTTGAAAATGTCGCTACTGCTTTCTTTAATGTTGCCTCTATCTTCCTCTTTCAGGTCGTTCTGTCTGGGAGGCGTAAAGATTCGAGGAAGCTGTTCTCAGTAGCTGCGAGTGTTTAAAGATGAAGACTGCAAGTAAGATGCTGTTGCTAATGTTCCTTTTGTCTCCTTGCAGGTTCTGCTTCTCCGAGGGAATATCTGGACACGGTGAGCGTCACGTTGCAAGCTGCAAAGTAACGCAAAGCGTGTTGTCTTGCTCGGGTGTGGTTTAAATAGCCCCAACAAAATAGTCCAGGTAAAGTAGTCCCTAGGCTACCACACCCAAAACACTAGACCGCATAGCTTGGTTCTTAGGAACCAAGCTATGTGGATGCCTCCATGTTGGCTGACAATACAATAAAGTAGTTCCCAAGCACATTGCTTTTCATGGTGTATGAGCCTGGCGCCATAGGCGCCAGGACTGGCCCCATGAGGGCTTTTGAAGAGGATGCCAGGCTCTAGAGGCTCGAGTCCTGACTCCACCTGGCCAATGGGTTTGCCAGAGGGGGTTTTGGGCGAGGGTCGTGACACATGGGGGTGTGTATTTGAAGTTCTGACCATGCCATGAACTTTGTAGTGTATAAATATAGGAGTTTCACTACACATACCACACACTGCTTCCAGAACCCATCCAGATGTCCGCACAGCACCTTATTCCAGAACTCTTCATCTTATAGCGGACTCCAGAATTCTTTGAAGATCCAGATTTCTCTGCAGAATCCAGACTTAGCATTGCTTAACTATTGCTAGCTTGACCCAATTGCAAACCTCCAGAACTTAAAAGAATAATTCTGATTCAGCTTGGCTTGCTACCATGAAGACTTGCCCAACGAAACTTGCATCCTGTCATCTGATGTGTCCAGTAACCAGAAGGGCCCATCCTAATCCAGCCTGAGGCGCAGTCCAAAATTGACCAGAACCGCACCGCTGATCCAAATCCCTCCAGAGGTGCCTTGCTGCCGGTAGACCTGACCCGATTAATTGACCAGAGCCGACCGTCAAATTAAATTTCAAAGGACTGTAAGTATAATAGGAAGAACATTGACCCATAGTATATCTGCATTGTATTGTCCCAATCTCAACCCATCCCATCTTTAAATTCAGAACCCTAGTATTGTTAGAATCCTTCTTGCGCTGATTTTCTCCTCTGTGTTACAAAACCATAACTCCTAAGTGATTTTGAATAACTAAAATAAATCCCAGAAATTGAGAATCCGCCACAGACTTGTTGCGCTGGCCACGTAGCTGTTAGGTTTCATGTCTTGCATCCTATTTTTCATAGTCCTTAATATAGTATAAGAAAAACCATCCGTCATTTTTGAGACCGAATTCCTGTTTTCATTTTCGCGCCTATTTAAAAAAACGCTTCTCACTAAAACCTCTATAACTTCTTCTGTTTTAAAGATAGAAACGAAATGTCAACTCTCACCGATACCCAGGACACTTAGCTACACCCACATCACGGAACAGTGTATTTGACCTGTTTTTCTCCAATATTGCATAGTACAAGTTTGCCGCGAATTTGCAATTTTAGCCCAAGTTACATGTGCCTTTTGCCCATTTCAAAGTGCTTCTTCCATCCCATCCTGATCTGAAGTGTGTATTGTTGTTTATATTATAGCTCATGTGTGTTAGGACTTCTTTACAGTTGCTTTCTTTAGTATTTTTCTCCATTTAAGCATTTTTGACCATTTTGCAGTATTTCACAAAGCCATTTTTCACCTTTTAAAAAAGTCAATTTCCAAAAACGGTTCTCTCTCTTGTTTGGGGAGGGAAGATTGCCTATAACCCTAGACATTTTCTTTCATTCCTGAATACCTGCAGATTACTCACATTGGTGTAGGATTGCTCATTTGTACTTCAGTACTTTGCAGGGGGAAATATTAACCTAAACACTATCTGTGCACAAAATAAAACTGTTCTTTTTCCTGTGTTTTCTATGCTGCATCATTATAAGTGAATTCAATTGTTTGACTTATATTCCGAATTGTATTGTCACCGTTAGGTGATTGCTGTCCTATATATCTATATCTATATCTCTCTCTCTATATATATATATATATATATATATATATATATATATATCATGTGTGATTTGAATATTAAATAAATAAGATAAATATTTACCTTTACAAACTAGCCTGATTCCTGGTTCAGTGTGACAAAGGGGGTATTTTGAGACGAGTGTGATATGAGTGGTATATCATTCAGAATATTGAACTTATTAAATAAGGTTTTTATTGCGCACTACATGCTAGGCGAGACTTGGGTGTGTGCCTGATTGAAATCCCCCACACTTTGCAGATAGGGAGCAGGTGCAAGTGGATCTTGGTCACCTGGCCTGAGCCCTGCCCGCCTGGTGCCTTCCTGGTTGCCGCTCTTTTTCCCTACTTAAGGAGCCCTCCAGCCTCTTTTCCTTTGCAGATGAGGTGCAGATGCAAGTGGATCTTGGTCACCTGGCCTAACCCCGCCCACCTTCTTAGCCCTGCCTCTTCTTTCCTGCTCTTAACTGTTAGATCAAGGGTGTCTCTCGCCCAGGCATCCCAAGCGAAGGGAGGTCAAAGAAACGGGCAATTCCTGTTTGGACCAGGAGGATCCAGGGCCCGAACCCCTGCTCAGATAGCAGGTAAGCATGCACCAACATGCGTTTACTCCCTCTGTCCCCCACAGGCCATCCCCACCCCTCTGATCCACCCGTGATGGTCCCTAGTGACCCCCCCAACCCTTCTCGCACACAGGTGTTGCCTGTTTTGCTTGATTCTTCTGCCCTGCTCCCCCCTCCAGCCTACTTGTGCAGGAGTCTGTCCTGATACATCTGGTTTCACCATCATAGTCTTGTGTCCAATGCTGGATTTGACTTTCATGGACTTCGTTGATTCACGGTGCGTCACCCTTTCTCATGGTGCCCCTGAATCATGCTATTCCCATCATCTTGTATCCAGGCTTGCAACATTGTGTGTTACTACTGACTTCTGCAAATGTATTTGCTCTACCCTCTTGCTTCTCCACTCTTTTTCACGGCTTACTCTGTTCTCTCCTCCTCTCCCTTTTCCCATCTACTCCCCTTACTTTCTTCTATGCACTTACTCTATCAGAGTTGTCCCTGGACCTACTATGATAGCTACCTTGTCTGTCTCCTTCTCCCTCCCCTTACTTGTTCCCGCCCCTTTCCTCCCTCTAGCACTATCTGAAATGTCATCAGGCCCAGTACGATAGTCACTTGGTTTGTTCCTCCCCTCCCTTTCTGCACCCCTCTCTCTCAACATTTGTTTTCTCCAGCTCTACCAGAAATGTCGTCAGGTCGAATACGGTAGTCACCTTTCTGTTTCCATTTCCTTCCCACCCTCCCCCTCCTTTTCTTTCCTTTCGTAGGTCTTAGCTCTTGCACTATCTGAAGTGTCGTCAGGCCAAGTACGATAGTCACTTGGTTTGTTCCTCCCCTCCCTTTCTGCACCCCTCTCCTTCAACTTTTGTTTTCTCCAGCTCTACCAGAAATGTCGTCAGGTCTAATACGGTAGTCACCTGCCTGTTTCCATTTCCTTCCCACCCTCCCCCTCCTTTCCTTTCCTTTCGTATGTCTTAGCTCTTGCACTATCTGAAATGTCGTCAGGCCAAGTACGATAGTTAATTTCACATCCTTACTGTTCATGGCCTGTAAGACTGTCATTGTATTTTCCCTTTTTCCCTCCCTTGCTTTGAAACACATTGTGTATAGGTGCTATATAAATAAACTATACTATCATATCATATGTCATTACATTGACTCGCTGCTAGCACATTGCACTTTTCTGTCTATGAATTAGTCACAAATATTTTATTATCTATAGCTTGTAACTTTTTGAATTTGCACTTCAGGTCGATAAATGTTTTAGAAACGTGTTATAACGCAGAAACACTTCAAATTCATTATCACGTGAGAAACCCATTTCTTAAATGGAACGGTGGATCTGAAGCCATTTTTTTACTCAATAGAATATGAGGCTTGAAATCCATTCAGTAATGGCGGTGAAATTAGTTAATAGTCTTTGTAAAGCACGTTAGCTTGGACACGTGAGTTAGAATGACAGGAAGGGAGGCTGCATCGTTTGTTGAAATCAAGGAGCTTCCAGTTTGTAGTGTTATTGCCTAACAAAGTCCTGTATTGGACGGAACGCGTGGCGCTTGTGCATTGCTTCCTGGCATATTTTTCTTGCGCCATAACTTATTTTGAAGCCAGCTGTTGTCACTGGCATGGAATTGTAATTACATTCTACCACTTTCACAGATCGGGTGCCCGGGTTTCTTTTTTAAGTTAGCCACAGTACCTTGCAGTGTTTGCTACTGGTGAAGTGCTCTGTCTGTGAAATATCCGTCAGGACTTCTAGTGAGTCCCCATCTTATGACCATACCATTGCACTGCTTGAGGGAACCAACACCACTTCTGGCTAGACCTAAAACGTTAGCTCATGCAGTTTGGAGGCACACTTGGCACTTGAGGCTGATCTTTAGAGCAAATGCTTTTCAGAGTAGGAATCTGTTCCAGGTTAATCAAATTAATCTAGGTGCAAAATAGACAAAGTTTAGGCCATTTTTTTCTTCATTGTGTTTGGCCTACAAAAGTAACCTGATCACAAATAGAAAATACAATAAAATCAGTTAGAACAATACGATCATAAAAAGTTATGTAACATTTCATCATAATTTCATCACAGTAAAAACAAAGAAAAAACACATAGCTACATCCCGCATTATGCTAAAAATGTGGCTTCTTCCCCCAAAAAAACCCAGGAACTCGTTCAGTTAGCCTCAAGAACACATAAGAAAGCATACAATGCCAGGATCGATTTTACCAATGATCATTATCATTAAAATCAATTTGACCAAGTTTCCCCACATTAACCTGACCCAATGCATCTCACGCAACAACGTCTCACCCAAGTAGTGCAGACGCGTCTCAACAAAGCCATGGCAGTCCATAGTGATATGTTTCAAAGTTTCCACTGTGGCGGAGTCACAAAATCTGAAGATATTACTTGTCAGTGTTTTGTCCCACTTGAATCTCCTTTCCAGAGTTGCAAGTTAGTTCAGGCGGAAGTGAAGGTAAATAGTCCGAATTTTTGGACTGGGGAAGAGTGATAAATCATCAGGTTCTTGCCTCGCCTCTTCTAAACCCTGCGTACTCCCTGTAGAGTGAAAAGTTGCCCATTAAATCAGACGTTTCTGCCCAATCAGCAATATAGAATTTGCTCTTTACAACCCCGGAAATTACTTCAGCTCGGCCGGGGAGGACCTAATACAATGGAGTATATACTGCACATAGTACGCTTGAATTTAGCAAGGGAGAGGCCATGGCAGATTGAGATGGCTTGCACAGGTCTTGATAGAGTAGTTTGGTGGGTTCAGCATCTTAGCATACTCGGCTAGCTTATTCCATAGGGCTCTGGCTGTGAGGGTCACTAGACTCAGCTTGTGTCTAACCACATCATTGGGAACAGATTGATTCAAGCCCAAAGTTCGCTCTCAAAGGAGCCCCTGAAGGATGTTTAGTGCCCACCCCCCCAAGTCGAACGACACTATGCCCAAGCCATATAAAATGTTTGGTTCAATATTTTGCAAATAGAACCTGATCAAAAGAAGCAAAGAATAACGACAGTGTTGAGAATAGATCCGCTTAATTATTGCCAGTGTAGCCGGAAACCCCTCCCTAAATAGGGTAATCCATTCCCACCTGGAGTAGCTGGTTACAAGGTTGAATCCCAAGTATCGCATTGATCCCACCCTTTCCAGAAACTGGCCACCTACCCTCCAAATACAAGTCTTGGAACGTATCTTAGTAGAAAAAATGACGACCCATTGATTTGCAAATTATTTTGGACTGCATATTGAAAAAAAGAGGCTCAGTTTCCAAAAGAGGCCAATTGGGGTTTTATCAAATAAGGTGATATCGGCAAAAGCGAGCCAGTTTAATACTAAACAGCCCATCTTTACCGGATTGGTGGTTCCCGCCTTCCATAGAGCTGCGATATCTGAAACATACAGGTTAAAAAGGGTCGGGTCACCAAGCATCCCAGTCTCAATCCCACAAAGATAGAAACAGGGGTGGAGATAGCCCCGTCCCTCGTCAACCTGACCCTCAATGAAGAGTCTCTTTGTAGCAGTGCCAGAATTAGATTTTGTTTGTTTTTTTAACGGGACCTTCCATTCTTTGAGTTTACTCCAAAGGATTTCTCTGCTGACTGTATCAAAGGCGCAGGACAGGTCTATGGAAGCCATATAGACAGTACCTATCGCCCCATTTTTACAGCCCTAGAGAGATGGGAAATAATTGGACCCTTAAGAGAAGTCCCTTTTCACGAGCAGAAGCCCATCTGATATTTAGACAAGAGGTTAAGTTCCTCAACATGGCAGGAGAGGTCTCTTAGGAGAAGGGAGGTGAGGATTTTACTGGAGGCATCAAGCAAGTCGATGGGCATGTAGTTCTTAGGATCGGACGCATTGCCCTGTTTGAAAATTGGAATAATAATGGATTGCTTCCAAGTGGTGGGGATTTTGCCCTCCCTGTAGATGGTCCTAAAGAGGTTCAGTAGAGGGCCGACCCATAATTTTGGCTCCTGCTTAAAAAGCAATGGCTGAATGCCATCAGGACCGGATCCACAGATTACCTCGCCCCACCAATAGCCCAGCTGACATCTTCCTCGTCCCAAGGACAGACCCCTCCCAATACTTGTTAATCATGTTGAGGATAGTTGTACAACAGTGTCCACTTCGGTAAGTCGTAGAACATGGCTGTCAGTGAAGATACTTCCACAACCAAATCCTTGACTACATCGTCCCCCGGAAGGGTACTCAAGAATTTGGAAGTCTTTTTTCTTTTATTTAAATTTGCGGCTGGTACGTTTTTTGTTTTCTTTTTCTGCTGTTCCTTTTTCTTTTGGGATTTTGTGATGTGTTGGTTTCTTGAGTGTAATTTCTGGGGCTCTTATGAGTGTTGGACCTCTCTACCATGTTCTGGTGCTCTGATTCAGTAAACGCTCCCTGTAGGCCGCCATCAGCCTGTGTTGGGGCAACGTCGCTCAGGTATATATCTACCAACACCGATGGGGTATTGGGTGTGACTGCGTTCCATGTTAGGTGATGCATGCAAATCCAATGAAGATCGTTTAGGCCATTTAAAATAATCTGTATTGTAATGATGCGTTTACATTTTGCAGGGTTTGAGAGCAAGCCAAGAAAGACATCAGAGAAAATAAACAACACAGAAGAAAGTCCTCTTAATGTGTCCCTCCCAACAATGAAGGTGTGAAACAACCGGTTCGATGAGTTCAAGAAGCCACAGCTACCTTCAGCGAACTTTCCTGACTCCCCGCCTGGTTTCTGATGGGTCTCTTGGGGGCATTGCAGAGATCACATCTTCCCTTTATCTCGGGAGGGGGAGCGTGGCTTCGAATAGGACCCTGCTCCTGTCTCGGGGCATCACCTGCATTATCAATGCCACCATTGAGATCCCAAACTTTAACTGGCCTCAATTTGAGTATGTGAAGGCACCACTGGCGGACATGCCGCATGCACCGATTTCTTTATACTTCGACAGCATTGCCGATAAGATCCACAGCATATCACGGAAACATGGCGCTACTCTGGTGCACTGCGCAGCAGGGGTGAGCAGATCGGCCTCTCTTTGCATTGCATATCTGATGAAATACCACAAAGTGACCCTACTACAGGCATACAACTGGGTAAAGGCAAGGCGGCCAGTCATCAGACCCAACGCGGGCTTCTGGAAGCAGCTGATCGATTACGAGCGCAAGCTGTTTGGGCAGAGTACTGTAAAGATGGTGCACACCCCATATGGAGTCATGCCAGACATATATGAGAAAGAAAGGAGAAGTGTGCTTCCTTACTGGGGGATATAACAAAGCTTCACAGTCTTTAAAAGTGCACTACTAACAGGGACCTCTCAAAAGAGGTATACAGTCATGATCTCTGCGGGAAAGCTACAGCCAAGGATTTAACTAAACATGTTAAGGCGGACCAAAAAAAGTCTAGAACTGTACAAAGGGTGGTGACATTTAAGTTGATGTAAAGATAAGATGTAGATTAAATTAATTTGAAAAATATGTAGAGCACCAGCATAGAAACAAAGTGTTTCAAGTGTGAATAAACCCCCCCTCGCCCTCCACTTCCAACTACTCAATAGTACATAGCTACAATGTAGTGGCCAAACTGCCACGTTTTAAGACCTTTTCAAACATGTATGGATGGCATGAAGACAAACCTTTACAGACAATGGGCCTCATTCCGAGTACGGCGCTAACCAATGGCGCTATTAACGCCTTGGTTGACGCCGTACCCGGACCGGCAGCGCCTTGGTGGATGGCGGAATCACCGCCCCATTCCAAGGTTGGCGGGGCGGTGATTCCCCATTCACCAAGGCTCTTCCCCATTCCCAAATGAGCCCCCATAGGGCTCAATGGGAATGGGGAAGATGCAAATAACGGTGACCGTTCATTACGGTCACCGTTATTGGCTTGCAGGCCCCTTTGCGCCCTCGACTTTAACACCTGCTCAAAGCAGGCGTTAAGGGCGAGGGCGCAGAGGGAACTCGGAGTATGGCGGTAAGGGAATACCGCCACCGGTCTCGTTACCGGTGGCCGCTATCCCTTACCGCCATACTCGGAATGAGGCCCAATGAGCTCAAAAACACAGCTGCCAGAAGCCGAGACACCACCTTTCATGTCAAAATCACTGGTTCAAGTCTGCTTAGTTCATGCCACGAAATCACTTTAGCCTGTAATTAACAAAATCATTCTAATAGGACATGATTACACAGTGCTTTCATAATTGATGTTAAAGAAATTGTCAAAATATATATTGAATTCAAGATTGTTTTCTTACATGACCAGTTTTGACACAGGGCGGTTTCTAATTTCAGGACCCCATTTTCTTCTGGACTGTAAATGACGGTGTGCCACTGAGGAACTGTATATTGCTGCCTTGAATTCAATAAATCCAATAAGAGCAGAAAGAATCAAATCACCAGTTAGCCTCAAATATTTAAGCAACAGGTAGCAACATCTCCTACTCCCCCCATGATACATTTAATGTTAAACTGTTTGTATTGCTACTCTAGGGAAGTTATTGTGGCTAAGCAGTTTATTTCCACGATTCGGGGCCATACCCTATCTTTTGTGAATGTTGGTTCAAGTATTAACAAGGCTTCTGGTGATATGAAATCCTTAGTCTCCGGTGATTTGTTTAAAAATAGCATGCAAAAACCAACACTGCCATTGGCACACAGTTTGGCAGTGACAGCGGAGAACAAAGGAATACATGAGAATGAAGTATGAACGGTTCCATGTCATTTCATCGACAGTAATTACTTTGAGGTACTGTAATACAAAGTAATTACTTTGACATTTTACTTTAAATGTTTATTTTTATTTGGGGTTGGGAGGGGGGAGGGAGGGAGTGCCACAAGGCCCCCATTCCCTTTCATTACTACCCCTACCCAAAACCCTCCCCGCCTCCTTTTTACCCCTTAACACATAAATACCCATATTTTTGTAAGTCATTTTGTAGCAAATTACATCGTAGTAAATTACCACGAAGTAATTACTGTTGAGAAAGCAACGGGATACTGTCTGAATCGCCATGAACTACTAAGGAGATGCGAGATAGCGCATTATTGCCTGCGCAACCAGACTAGGGTTCCAAACCAGCTTCTCACTAAATCGCAGACCTTGTGCCCAACGTTCATTAGATGGCAAAATTCACTCGAGGGGCACATTGTCTTGTTTGTCAGCACGTTCAGGTCAAGGCATGCATGGCCCATCTGCTTGTCCCTCTTCCCTAGGGATGGGCCTCATGCTAACCTCTCCACTATGTTTCCAGAGTGTCATCCAAAGCTGCCTACAGGGTCTAGTGAGAAAATGCGGGCTACACCAAGTTGCCTATGCGGCAAGGAAAGCAATGAGGCCAATGTAGGAGTATGCCGACAAAGGCCTTCCTTTCCCACACACCAGTGAAAGAAATACGCCTGAAACGGGTGCGTTTCATGTCCGTAATCTGATATGAATTAAATTATGATAAAAAGGTGTAAAAATATAAAGAGATTTTAACTAATGCACTTTGTCCATTCCTGCTGATTATATAGTTCTTTTAGAGTACCCCAGAAAAGAGTTGAAACTTGGACAGTTAAAATGCAGCAGAAACCTGCTAGTGCACACCGAAGTTGGTGGATTGCATGACATGTCGGGAGCTTCCGGAAGGCCCATTCCTATTGGTGGTGGCGGGCTGAACTACTCACATTTCAAGACTTGCACTTCCGACTTTTGAAGGGTACCTGTATGGCCAGAAAATATATTATCTTTGCTGTAAACAAGTAGATAGCAGGATGGTATGTCTTGCACTAGACCATTGCAGAGTGATGGATTTCACTAAAAAGACACCCTTTTGTTATCAATGAGACTACATGAACATGATTAGAATAAAGCGTTATACATCTGGCCATTCTAAAAGAAACCAACAATATACGACAACCTTCCATGACTGAGCAAGAAGAACAAGTTACTTACCTGTGGTAACGTTCTTTCGATTGGATATTCCTCCCACGTATTCCTCATTTTATGATATTGCCATATCCAGCTTCAGCTGCTTTGGAAAATATTTCCAGCAGGGGGCGGTGTGCGTCAATGCCTGTCGACTCGATGTCCCTCAAGGGCGTCCGTCTCGATGTCACTGGTATATAGCGCGCACAGCGACCGTTGGCTTCAGTTGCATTTTTGTGCGCATTTCACATTTCTCTAGACGTGCCTTGCGCAAGACAGTTACTCACCCTGAAAGAACGTAAACTGCAATAACAAGGAAATTCTACTGCGGGGTAGGATGGGAGGGGCGATTAGGAATACGTGGGAGAATATCCAATTGAAAGAACGTTAACACGGTAAGTAAATTATTCTTCTAATGGCTTGTGTCCTCCCACGCATTCCTCATCTTATGATAGACTCCCAAAGCAGTGTTTGCATTTTTGGAGGAGGGAGTCTGAATTTAGGAGTTCCTTATTGGTTTGTGTGTACTGAATGTAGCACTACCATCCCAAATCCACCTTCCCGGCTCGAGGAATAGTGCAGACTATAGTACTTTGTGGATGTGTGGGCGGAGGACCATGTGGCCGCCGCAAAATTATCCTGAATTAGGACTCCTCTCTGTAAAGCTGAGGAAGTACCCATGCCCATGGTCGAATGAGCTCCAGGGCCCTCAGGAGTATCTTTTCCCGCTAATCTGTAGCATTCAGAAACACCTAAAATTATCCAACTGGCTTGTTTTGTGACCGCCATACCCAACTAATGGCCCATGTAACCAACAAAAAGTTTATCATCCTTGCTCAACTTAGACATCCTGGATAAAAAGAAACTAAGGGCATGCCTTGGGGCAAGCCTGTGCAATCTCTCCTCTTCCTTGTCAGGATGAGGTGGAGGATAAAACATTAGTATGATTTTTTGAGTTAAAAGAAACTCAGACAATTTTTGGTAAAAATGTAGGTTTAACCTTAAGGCGCACTATCCTAAAAGACCACTGTGTAGGGCGGCTTGCAAGACAAGGCTTGAAGTTCACTCACCCTACAGGCTGATGTAAGAGCAACCAAAAGGATGGTCTTCAATGTTAGTACTCTTACAGGGCAGGAATGAATGAGCTTGAATGGAGAACACATGAGAAATTTTGAAACTAAGTTGAGATCCCAAACCGGGACTTGAAATGGGATCGGAGGGAATGCATTGATCAGTTTCTTCAGAAATTGCATTACTGGTGGTATTTTGAAGAAAGATGCATCTTCAGGGGAGCGCTTAAAAATAGATAGCGATGACAGATACCCTTTGTGACAACCTGGAGCCCCAGAGTAGCCAGTTGTAACAAGAAGGATAAAACCATTGGTGTGCTGCATGTAAAAGGGTCCACATTCTTATCCCTGCACCAGCTGCAGAACTTGTTCCAACGGCAGTGATACAAGGATTTTGTTGCTGGCCTTCAGGCCGAAAGCAAACGCCATTACATCGTCCAGAAGGTCCCAATCCTTATAGCTCAGAAACCATACGTGAAGAGTATCTTGACCTCTGGATGGAGAACCCAACCCGCCTCTCGCGAGAGAAGGTCCTCTCTTTGTGGAAGATGTATTGGAGGGCAGATAGACATGACCAGAACGTACGTGTACCACGTCCTTCTGGCCCAATCCAGATCAATTAGGATCATTGTTTTCTGAAAACTTTCTCAACCTCGTGACCACTTGATGAATGACGGGGCCTGGAGGAAACTCATACATGAGCTCCTCTTAGGGGAAATTCCCTGGAACAGTACAGCTCGCACTTCTGGTTGATACTGATTGTGAACAGATCCACTTGAGGAGTTCACCAAAGAGTGAAGATCTCTTGAAGGACTTCCTGAGCTAGTTCCCACTCCTGGGAGACTGTGCTCTGCCTGCTCAGAGCGCCCTCTGCTGTGTTCTCCTGTCCGGCTAGGTGAACTGCTGATAGGGAGATTCCTACTTGAATTGCCCAGAACCAGAACTGCATTGCCTCTCTGCACAGTGGTAGTGATCCTACACCTCCCTTGTTGAGGTAGTAAATGGCTACTGTTTTATCTGTAATTATCAGGACATTCTTTCCCTGTATAGAGGGAAGAAAGGCCTTCCGCACTAATCTGATTGCCCTCAGCTCCAAAAGGTTGATGTGTAGTTTGGACTCCGATGGAGACCACGACCGCTGATTGTCAGATTGTTGGCATGTGCTCCCCACCCCGTAAGTCAGGCGTCTGTAACTACTGTACTCTCTAGCCATGGTTGCCAAAAGGGCTCTTCCCTTCAGAATGTTTTCCTTGCAGACCCATCACAGAAGATCCGGTGTGACTGCTGGGAACCTGAAGAAGGTCTGACATGCTGCCAGAGAATTGGGTCCATTGAGTCCTGAGTGCCCACTGGAGAGATCTCATACTCCGCTGAGCCTCTGGCACCAGGAAAGTGCAGGATGCGATGAGGACTAGGAACCCCAAAAAAACAATCGAATGGTGGAAGACGCGGGGCATTTTGGACTTTGGTGACCATCTGCAGAATTTCTTGAGCCCTCACATTAGGTGGCAAGGCTTTTCCCAAGGATGCATCCAGGACTGCCCTGATAAATTGAAGCCTTTGAGATGGTATCATGTGGGACTTCTTGAAGTTGAGGGAGAAGCGCAGTCTGTGGAGGGAGCGACAGGTGGAGCAGAGATGTTCCAGGACATGTTCGGGAGAACGTTCCCTGATCAGTCAATCGTCCAGGTAGGGGTACACGTGAACTCCCCCCTCTCCTGAGACTCGCTGCCATCAACTTGGTGAAAACCTTTGGACGTAGGTCAGCCCAAATGGCAGAATTCAAAACTGATAAGAACCACCAACAGCTCACCTCAGGTACTTTCTGTGCTTGTGATACATTGGCACATGAAAGTAAGCATCCTGAAGGTCCAATGATACCATCCAGTCCTGAAGCTGGAGGGCCTGAAGGATATGGGATTAGCTACAGCTGCAGGTACTTGTTCTATAGCACTTTTCTCCAGCAGGCTCAACATTTCCTGCACAAGGAGCAGATTTGGAACTTTGAAAGAGTTGCTCCCCGGTGAATGATCTGGAGTCCTTTTCAGAAAGGGAAGGCAGTAACCCTGGGGTAACGTTTCTACTGCCCATGCATCTGTAGTAATACCCCACTATTCTTACAGATGCTGTGAGAGTCTGCCTCCCAAAGGGGTTTTGTGGACTAAGGCCTCAGAGGTTTTGAGGCGGCTGATGCAGCGGCCGAGTGTAAAGCAGTCGCTGCCTGGCCAGTCTTAGCACCTCTTCCCCATCCACCACGGGGGAATCTTCTCTGACCTATTTGATTCGGTAGTCCACTGCCTCTTCCAACTGAGGAGTAATTGCGAAAGGACTTGCTGCTCCAGTGGGGTGAGTTTGTGGCTGTCTGAATACAGCACCAAGTGATTTTGCTTCCGTTTGAGGACTGCAGCTTCTCCAGGCTCTTGTCAGCATTGCTGCCAAATAAATATGTGCCATCAAAGGGCATGTTAAGTCTCGATTGCACATCCGTAGCAAAACCAGACTTTCTTAATAAGGCAAATCTGCGCATTACAGTGCTAGCCACCATAGCTCTGCTGATACTGTCAGCAGAGCCGAGACCAATCTGAAGGGTTTCGCACATTGCGTCCTTTCCATTCTTAACAATATTTAGGAATCCGTCTCTTTCTTCCCCTTCAGGTATATGTTTAGCTGCCATCGATATACATTCCCATAGGGTGAAAGTGAATTTAGCCAGTGCACACGTGGCATTTGCCGACTTAAGGGCCATACTCCTTGCTGAGAAGACCTTTTTTGCCATTGCATCATAGCATTTGTCATCCGTTGGGGGGATTTTTGGGTATGCAGTCTGTTTAGATGTGACGGCCTGCACCACCAGACTTTCTGGAGCAGGATGTTTAGGTAAAAGGGGTCACTGCTTTAAGCTCTGTATTTGCTTGTTCATTTCTTTTATTTACTGCTGGAATTGACTAAGGCTACATGAAAGGGAAGAATAGGGTCCTCCTCGGGTCCCTTATCTAAAGTAGATCATCCTGCTCAAAATGTGGTGCAGGTCTACTCCATCCCAGATATTCAATGACTCTAGACATTAGTTGTCTGTATGACCCATCAGCATGGTAGGAGGGAGCTGGCCTTCGAAATGGAATTTCCGGAGAAGTATCTATCCCACTTGCAGTTTGTAGAGTCTCATGTTGATCTTTTATCCTGAACTCCTCTGATAACAGCCTCTGGAACACCTTGTGTCTCATATTGCGATCCAAAAGGACACGATTCATCAGAAGAGGGTTCACGTTCCTCATAAATTGAAGAAAGGAACTTAAAGTCTCTCCTTAGTAGTGGGAGAAAAGAATCTCCGAGGATTTTGTCACATACATCGATAATCCCATTGAAGACTTCAACGCCGTCAAGGGCTTCAACAACTGAGGTGTCGAAGATCTTTTTGACAATGTCGCCTCTTTTGGCATCGAAGTCGAACATTTTCCCTTTCAAAGGAGTTTTTTCCTCGACAGCCTCTGAAGATTTGGGGAGTTTTTTCCTTGACATCTGGGCCAGAGGGTGCCCAGATTTTGTCTTTTGCCTCGTCTTTGTTGGGTTTCTCAACATGGGGATGACTCTTGCTCTTCTTAGAGGGGGTCGAGGCTGCATTCTCGAAGAACTGAAGCATTTTCAGTCCCCATCTCTCCCATTCAGCTGGTGAGACCGATTTGGTCGGGCAAGCAACCTGTTCAGGCAAGGAACTCTACAAAGACAGCGATCTGTGACGCCTTTTCTTCTAACGTCATGAAGACGATGACAAGTGAGACCCACTCCTAGATCAGGATCTTTTAGCTTTCTTCCGATGATGCAAGTCGCCCCTCGACTCGTCAGAGGATTGCTTTTTCGACTGTGTCGTCAAAGGGGATTTATGTGACCTACCTGCAGCTATTTTCCCTCTACTTATTTCAGGGCTTTCATTGTCACTGATAGGCAGGATCCACATTCCGATACCTTTCGATAGGGTCCTAAGCACCACAGACACACCCGATGGGGGTCTGTATTTTTTTTAACCCCGATATGGGAGTCGATGATGCCAACAAAGATGCCAGTATTTTTCATAAAATTCCTTCGGTTTCTCGAATGAACCGAAGTGCGCCAATCTTCCGAAGCGATCACTCTCGTGGAAAAACAGAACTAAAGCCAACGGTCGCTGCGCATGCTATATACCAGTGATGTCGACATCGAGACGGAGACCCTCGAGGGACATCGAGTCGACAGGCATCGATGTGCAGCTCCCCCTGCTGGAAAAAGTTTGCAAAGCAGCTAAGGCGGGATATGGAGATCTTGTGAGATGAGGAATACGTGGGAGGACACAATCCATTCGAAGAGGCTTGTTAAATGTTGTGACTGTATAATATACACGTGTTATAAAGAAGCCACAACATTTTTATGTAAAAGGAGTTCTTTTACATCACATCACATATAAAAGCTTGCAAACCAGTCTGCCTATTCTTGAATTCCTTCATGGGTTGAGTACAAGTTTAGAATGTTGAGTGACAATCGTGTTTTTTCCAGTATACTAAAATTAAGACAGTGGTCTGGATGGTAGACTTGTGCTGAGAATCTTTTCCTAAAAATAAGACGGTAATGCAAAGCATCAACATAAATATTTTGTTTTCTCAGAAATTAAGTCTATCCCGGATTAGTAATGATAGAGTCTTTACTTTGTGGGGATGTAAGAGACCTGTTAAATAATAACTTGAGTATGGGCATTGTGGCAAGTGTGTGGTATCTGCAGGTTTCTGCAAACTGATTCCACTGTAAAGGGTATCTCTTTTTTTAGGGAGAGAAAAAGAGCCATGAATGCCAGCAGCAGCTGGTGGAACCATGGCATCCTTCTAGACATATTGTGCTGCTGTCGCCTGACAGTCAGCCGCTGAATCTT
The DNA here is from genome assembly GCF_040938575.1 of Ambystoma mexicanum. Lineage (NCBI taxonomy): Eukaryota > Metazoa > Chordata > Amphibia > Caudata > Ambystomatidae > Ambystoma > Ambystoma mexicanum. The sequence goes on from NC_090931.1 coordinate 292,416,912, forward strand.
CCATTCGCACCAATTGACATCCCCTCCACAGGGCTGTGAATCTTTATAACATCAATGATAGGAATACAACAAACAAATGGGAAGGCAGCAGACTAGTGTGCAGTGGAAAGGAAATATTCCCAAGAACTTCTTCACCCCATATAGCATCCAAGGCAGCTGCTGTGACTTAAGCACAGTATTACTGGGGGAAAAACTATTTTCTAGTTGCAGCCATACTAAACAAAAGCACAGAATAATTACCTAATCTAAAGGCAGTGCCACTTTCACAGTGATTGTCGGGCAAAGACGAACCACTCCCCAAAGATGGCATGTTTGACGCGCTTGACAGGCCTATATCAGATATGGTGGTTTTTCAGACAAAAAAAAAGCAGATTTTCTTCTGGTTACAACAAAATGTTGCCTTTGAAAATTAATTAACTCGAAACAACACAAATGTTCTTGATTAGTCCATCCAGGCGTCCATATTTGTTCAATGTCAGTTAATCCCCTTGAGAATAAGCAGGGTATTAGTGTACAGAAAAGAACCCTTTCTAGATTGTGTGTGAACCACCCTGGCAGTTGTGCTTTTAAGTTGTTTTTATAAAAAAAAAAAATGTCTGAAATATTAGAAATACAATATTAATATTGCCTATTCCTCCAGCACACAGAGTTTCAAAGATGTTTGCCTGATTTCAAACAAAAAGACAATTAAAATATTAACACATGTACAAAATCTGTTTTAGACTGCTTTTGTGTTTTGTCTATTTACAATCAAATCCATGTTAATCTTACTTGGGAGTAAAATTAAGTTACTGCTAACAGAGTATCCCACATCGTTGGTCGTATAAGGTGTCATATATTCACTGCTTTTCTATTAGTTAACTTTGATGGTATTTTTTCGGTGCTCTCAGAAAACATGCAATATGTTATAAAGTTTATACCATTTCTCCCCTCAAAACAACGACAACCACATGTTTTTCAAGCATACCAAAAAACGGTTCTTTGTATTGCTACTTGGCTGACATTCAGTAGCAGGAAATGTACAGGGTATATAAAGTTATTTGAAATAAAAAAATATTTTCTGCATAAGTAAAATAAGGCTTTTATAAGAAGTAGCCGCCTCATTTGGTACTGGCTTCACAATCCTAATTGGTTTGCATTCTCTTAATTAATTTAAGAGCCTAAGGATCAGCCTGACTGAAAGTTTAGGCAAAGGCTAGTCTTCAATGATTTTTTGATCAAGGCCAGCATTTTCCTAAACCTATGATAAAGCCAACTTTTGCTGTGTAAAGTTGAAAAAAATGTGCAAAGCATGAGGGTTTAGAGACGGTGAGTGCAATGCTTGGGGATTTGGCTTAAAAAGGTGCACCTTCATTTTTGCTATAGTGAAAGTTCTGGGCCAGAAGGAAAGAAAAACAGCCAGCCTTTCCTACAGATACGCTGATCTGTGGGCCTGCCAAACTAACAAATAGCTGCATCTGGCACATATCAATCAGGTTGAGCCGTGTACAGGTTCATTTTATCACACTGCAAATACAAGCACTCTTCTGGTAAAAATGATGCCAATGCAACACATACAAAACAGCCAGCAGACATTTGAATGGGGTACTTTATTTTACGCTGAACAGCAAATATTTGATCTCAGTGGGGGGTTTACTAGGTTTTAGGACCCAAAGCCGGAAACTGATTCATATTTGCACCGAAAGGTACAAGGAATTATAGGCTCATCAAGCCATTTTGTTTAATGTATGTACACTCAGATCACATGTTTACCATTTTAACAAGGTAAAGAACCAGTTGATACTTAAAGGCACCACGCTACATGGGCACTGGTAAATGACAACCCAACTCATGGCTTTCCTTGAAGTGGTGCACATTCTGTGTGCAGGAAGATTCGAAAAACATCTTGAGATTTTACCATAGGACTTACAGGTACTAGCAATTGTATTAACTGTGGTCAATGTTGATGGAATGTGCTCCTTTCAAAACTGTTTAATAGGATCCTCTCTTGATATTTATGGCCCCAATACCTAGTCATTCAGTTCCTCACATGAAGTGGGGGTTTGCAGTGTCAGTAGCATCCTGTTCTGGAGTGCCAAGCCTTGTCCCGGTATGAGACATCCACCAATAGGCTGTGAAAGCTGAGAATATTCCATTTCATTCTCTTTGCACCATTGTATTTTCATCATTTAGAACAGAGCCACGTGATGCCCACATTTATTGGAAAGCATTCTGAGAGATTGACAGAACATTCAAACATAGATCAGAGCTTTTTGTACATTGCTGCTATGGGTAGTCAGCAAATTAATGAAGTGCCTCAGAACTTTGACTGACGGCTACAGTGCTGGAATCTGTGCATTGGACAGAGTTGTAAAGTAAAAAGAAACTGGTGCTTCGTTTTCTAGCAAATTTCTCTGCAATCACGCCTCAACTTCACTTGAATAAGGCTCTTTACCACCATCGAATGTGTGCAAAAAACAGACCCAACTTGGAGGCACTAACCCAGAGGGAAAGCTGCTTTTCCCCTTAGACACAAAAAGCTAAGCACTTGATCAATGTTCCTAGTGAAACCCAAAAGTGATCAATCATGTCAAGTTCTCAAAGGGTAAGCAGAAGAAACAGAAGCACAGGTAAAGGAAAAAAGAAATGAAAACACTCGGCATACTAATAATTAAAATGTGTGTTGAGTTTTCAGAATCTTCTCCAAGGCAATGCTTTACAGGTAATTGCTCCTCCATGCATACTGATTTCGAAGATCCTGAAAACAAATGATTTTGCTATTCAGAGGCGGTTGACAAGCACACCTAAGATCCATAACCCATTGATACATGTTGGCAATGAATTTCTAATTTGAAAGTAATCCTTCAGGTGTAAGCTTATCTAATTATGAATTAATAATCAGAACATGTATTGAAGTATCCAATGATGACTAATGTTTCAGGATCAGACTAAGTGCTGCTTTGTACTTCTAAATACATAGCTGGTCACCACTCCAAGATACTCAAGGCACTGCCAAAAGATTATACAGCTATCAGAAACACAGAGCTGCATACATTTGTAAACACTTTCTTCACAATGTAGTTGCTCCATAGGTAGGAGTTTAAAAGGAAATAATTGGTTAGGACTTATATTGGGAAGATGATCTTTCAACAGGTGAAAAATGAGGCAAAACGTGTTGGTTGGTTTTTAGCTTTGCACGTGATGCCTTGTGTGATTTTGGGCAACTATTTGTCTTTAAAAAAATTCAAATCAGAATTGTCAGCATTTAGAAACCGCATTAGGGGCTTTATAGCCAGTCCTTTATGTAATATAAAACTGTTGAACCTCCTAACCCCACCCAAAATAAATTGTGAATTGTTTTCATACCAGATGAACCAATCCAGGCGCAAAATCTAAATCAGTGTTCCATGTTGAAAGTTGAAGCGGAGGAAATGCTAAAACCACAAAATGATTTTTGGCGGAGTTATACAAAAATACATAGGGTCCAGTTCATGATCATGTGCTTGGCCTCCATCCATACGCAATTGCACGCACCACTTTTGCTTACGTAGATTGATGAGGGCAGTCACCAGGGCGGGCATGTCAGGATTCTAGCACACTGGGAAAAATCAGAAGGGTCAATTGTTTGCCAGTGCTGTGTAAGCTTTGGATTCTAAAAGTGCATTTTATTTTTATGGTTGGTTTAGACCATTCACAAGAGAAACCAGAGCAACAGGACACCTTTTGAATTATATGTCTATACATACAAATATGCTTTCATTTCCCTTCTAGCCTGAGCCAAATTAGATGACCTTCTGCATTTGAGCAAATTAGCATTCGTGGCTCTGCAAGCGCAATGTTATTATCATGATTGTGCGAAGGTATTTTAGCAGTCCCAGTAGTTCATTAAAGATACTGGCTTCATGCTTCTTATAAAGATCCGTTCTCAATCAATTTGTTTGGCACCAATTAATTTACCACATTACATTTCTGCACACAATGATCACAATGCAAAATTAATTTAAGAAGAACTCTGTTTATTAAAAGTAGAGAAATATAGTCTGCACTTTGAGCCAAAAAACATTAAAATTGAACATTTAACAACCCATAACACAAAAATCCAACAGTGTGCTCTACCATAACGTACACGTTAATATCACTCACATAAAACAAATAGCAACATTTCACTTTGCAATTTGATGATTGCATCATCGTAAGAGACAGGTCATTTTCACTAAACCAGTGCTTTCAAACCTCACAGAGCTAGTTAGCATGCTACTTCAGAGACTTCAAATTTAAGACTGAAGGATCTTGATATTCAAACAACGAAAGCCCAAACCAAAAGTGTTAACAGAAGCCAAGGGGAGCCATTATTTACTAAGTTCTTGCAGTAATCAACAAGTCAGGAGCTTGAAAAAAGGAATGAGCCAATGACATTTATGCACCGATTTAATCAATGGCCCAGTGTTCAATTCAACAATTTTTTCATGGAGCACAGACATGGCCATAACTCTTTATCTTTGTGTCCTTTGACGGAGACATGTCTGAATTGTGTGGCTAACAGGTTTCAATGTATTGAAAAAAGATCACTCTCATTGAAATCACGTCAAAAATTGAATACGTCTTCGTCTGATATATTGAGGATACAGTTAACAGACATCCTATGATGGCAGATTTTCATTTCCTTCGTTGTGGCAGCTCACCGGTGACCAAGGTCTTTGTACCTTTCTTAGTTCTCAACCTGGCAGACTCTATAAGAGATTCGGCACAAATCGGCCTCCACTATACCGCTGCTGGACCCAACGTTTTGCTTATGCTCCTGCTAACTTTCCAGCATGTGTGCCTTGCTCGACCCACTGACTGACCAAGCTCACTTTAAGGGAAGAAATACCCACTGAAGACACCAGAGTTCAAGCACCAGAGCATATTAAATCGTCCAAATTAACATTTACACTTTTATCCCCAGCAGGTGACGGGAAGTAGTTGCATTTCCAAACATCTTTGAAGCAGCATCACAAGCTTGCTAAATTAATACATGTAACAGTTATAGTAAAGTGGATTCATGCCAAAATATATTAATAAATAAAGACTTCTGCAACTGTCTTGGTGTCTAGAAGCTCCTTATTCGGATAGGAATACATGTCGGTTTTGGAATGATAGAAAAGTGCACCATAAATAAATAACACACAGGAATAAAGTGCGCCAACTTTTCACAGCACTCCAAGGCATTGAGCTAAAATGGGACTCTTTTATGCAAGGTGTCTTCCACCCATTACATTAAAGAACAAAAAAAATCCTGCCATTACGCCTAGATCATGCAACACAAAAACGTTAAAGACAAACCTCTTAGGCAATAATTTAAAAGGACAGATATTTAAGTTAAATCGATCTAGAAAAGCAATCGGTATGACTACATTACGAACTTGTATTTAAAATGACAATCCATTACCACAAATAGCACCCACAGAATATGTAACTTCAGATTTTATTTACATATATAGAAAATGGATATGTTAAAATCATAGCCGATAAGTTTATGGTAGCTATGACATTCATTCAGGGAAGAATCTAATTACAGCGGGACAAAAGGTGGAATCAGGAAAAGATCAGAAATATGAAAAGAGCATTGTCAACCTGTACTGAATTAGGCAGCTGCAAACTAGCTCATACAAGCCAGTGTGGGAAACACAGTAACCCTGGTTACAGTTTCCAGGGACACACGGCGCCTGCCTAGAATAATAGCACAGGTCGGGCTGAATGCGATGTAGAGTGCTCCTGGCTAACTGCTGGATGTAACGAGCCACACAACACGAGTCCATGATACTTTTGTTTGAGGATATTACGAGTCGCATCTGTATGTAAAGCATTTGCATCCATGTAGTGCTCCAAAATAATCCATGTTAAGCAAAGTACGCTTTGGCGTAGCAGCAGCCCTTTGCTTCCTATCTGTACCGCAGGGGCATGCAGCCCTCCAAATTCTTTGGACTACAACTGCCCCGATTGCCCGACCACTTGCAATGGCGATTAGGGCTGATGGGAGTTATAGTGGAAACCAGCTGGAGTGAAAAGGTTGCTAACCCGTGCTGTAGACAAAGCGTTCACCACTATGTTGCAATTCCAAAGAAACGATCCACTCTAGCAAACATCACTCACATTTGAAAATCGCAGTTTGAGGATTTCACATTTTGGTTTGGTTTAGAGCATCTCGACTTGCATCAAGCACATAAAATCAGTTTATGGAAACAATGTACTTATTCCATGTAATCATATACACCGAATCGTTGAGAATAACTGACCTAACTCTGCTATGAGAATCCCTAAAAAGGAACAGTGAGTAGGCAGGAAGAATAAATTATCATACTGTGAGGAGTCACAAAATGGAAACTTGCCATGCATTAGCCTTGACCAGCTGGAATGGCGTCTCCTTGACTGTGCAGCACAGAATCCTTCCAAGGCGAGCTACGAGTTGCAAGCGATCTCTGATAAATTCTGGGCAGCCCAGAGCCACATTTCTAGCATATTGAGTTCCAGAAACCATATCCCTTCTCATCCCCAGACTTCGTCAATGATTTGTGTTGTGCTACATAGGCAAAGAGCAAGCAATGCTATGTGTTTGGAATTCCCATGAAATTTGGTGTACACATGCTTACTAAAGCAATACTTCCAATGCCATCTAGAAAGACTGCTTTTACAAGCTGCCATTTTAGCATGTCCAACAACGGGAAAGCTGCTGTCAAAGATAGCCTCGCTCACTGTGTCAACTTCATGCAAGAAAGAATGGCAGTGAAAAGCAGAATCTATGACTTGATTTGATATTCCTTTGCACGCAAATAATAGCTATTCATTACATTACTCAAAATATTGTATATCCTATTGAAGTCTGGAAAAAAGCATTTGTCAAATTTCTGTTCATATGCTGCAAAGATGCATTTACTGGTTCAAGGGATTAAGCGTCTGGTTTGTAGCACATGACACATCTGTTAAATCACACAAGTATACATCGTCTCAACATCCCCGGGGAGTTACATATAAAATGCTAGCACACGTCTCATGACCCAAATTACCTTTCATTTCTCAAAAGGCATTGTACACATCTTGGTGTTAAGAGCTCTGGGGTGGTTGTGGGCAGCATGACAAACTTGAGCCTCTGCGATTTGTTTTTACATTTTGCACCAAAGTGGAGAAACAAAAACGTAAGACTCAAGTTCGCACAATAACCAAGGGCCACATCCACACAACACAAGTTGAATCCTGCAGCATCAACATTAAACCTGCTTCCTTTGGGTGCATTTCAGCACCCAACATGCAATGCCATTAGAATTTCGTATACCAGTAACAGCTCAACACAGCACCATCATTCTGTTCCGCTGCCAGAAGAGCATGTCATTAAAAATATCCGATTTGCTTGGCTTTGCAGGAGTTGACAGTTTAAAAGTGAATAAAATCCCTAATAAAATGGTACATTTTGAGTATGTCAAGCTTTTAGTTCACTGAATCATATCACCATCATTTCCTTTGAATATACGCTTGTACACGCTGCCCTGGTTTACACTTCCTCCATCAGCAAAGAGTGGATGACCTCCCACAAAATCTAATATTGTTCTTCGAGGAGATATTTGGACAGAATCTGTAGGTGTGGATAACCTGTGGGTCCAAAGTGGAGGCCAACATCTGTGAATATAAATTCCCTACAGTATTTGCCAGATACGCAAGGTGTATTTCTCTCACCACAATAGGCTGTGTTGTGCAGAAGTTCTTTTCCAGAGCAGGAAAAAGATAACACAGAGCTACCACCTCAGCAACTATGTAGCATTGAATGCCATGGAACAATTAAACTATCACCCACTTCAGCCGTTAACAAAAGTCCTGATGGGAGGACTCCCAGTCTTAAGGTGTGCCTTATTTATTGGAGAAATTTCAATCTGCAGGAAATCCAAGCTGGAAATAGTCATCTACTCTGCAGGGTGTAGAATGCAAACCACTGACGCAGACTTAATCGTTGATTGTGAGAGCCTACAGCAGATTATGGGAATGCTCATTTGAATTATGAAAACAGAACAGCGAAATCTTTCATATTTCTGCTCCATTCCATGGCTTTTTACCACAAGGGATGCTCTTTTCCGCCAAGATCTCCCCACCTTCACAACAGGTCAGGGAGAATCAAGCCTGGGGGTTTGGGCTCGACACAGTTGATCCAAAAATTTGCACAACTTGCATGGTACTGGTGTCCACCATAAGCCAGCTTGAAATTGTCAGTTTCAGAATTGAACGCCTGTAGATACAAAAGCAATAATCAGCAGTCTACTTGTGACTTAAGTGCAAATGAACAATTGTAACACACCCACAGCTTCTGTTTACTACACCCTTGCTACTCCGAGTCAATAACAAACGTATCTTTGCACATGTTTTTTGTTTAGTAAATGTAGTAGGCTGTGCTCATTAACTATAAGATTGGACTCCACACCCTTCAGGCCATTAAAGATTAAGGTATAAAGGCTTAGGGGCAAGGCTCGTCAACTAGCCCAAGAGCAAATAAAAAGCAGACATGTATTCAGGGAATCCAAAATGAATAGTCTTCAGTCAGCAAAGGTGGGTTAGTATGAGGACAGAAATGAGTCTTTAGTCGGATGACCAGCTATTTCCGCTTACCAAGGGACTAGTGCTGGGACTAGCGCTGCAGTACCAACTAAAAAGGGCACAATGTCAGAAATCATTCAGTGTTGAGGCGCATAGCCTTTTCCTACAAGTAGGTTAATGGTGGGTTGTTGGTAAGGGTCGGTGGGGGGACTGGATGGCACAGGAGATTCTGCTTAGCTCAACCATCACCTTGTGAGTACGTGTTGTTGGAGAAAGCTGCATCTCTGGGGACTCCTGTTAATCAGTAAGGGGCAATGGCGATTACAGAACACAAATTGAAATGGCTGCGTTTATGAATTTAAAAGTGTGTCTTTTATATAATGACCCACTGTAGCCCAGATAGCTAGTGTGCGGATCAGGGATTAACAGATAAACTTGGAGAAGGACAACAGATTGCCTAATATCGATGTTTTCATTAACGCCAATTCTGACTTTATGCCAGCCATTAGGATCTCCAATATGACCAAATTGGCAACAAGCAGTGCACACTACATTAGGAGTGTTGGGATTTGAATTGATTAGGAATGTATAATGTGCATATCCTACTGGAACCAAGCAGAAACCTGCATCTAGGTGCTGATGTTATATTCTGTTACCCAGCTTTTAGGCATGAAAAAACGAATTTGTTAAAACAACAAGGTTTTCAGCTTCTTCCGAAAAAGGGCAATAGAGCTGGTTTTCCACAAGTCATTGGGAAGTGTATTCCAGAGACGAGGGCCCCTAATGGAAAAGCAACGATCCACCCGGGGAACACAAGAAGAAAACTGATTGGCCAGCATATTTTGACCACATGTGCGCAGAGCTCGTTTAGGCTGGTAAGGCTTGATTTTTTAAACCACATACTTGGGTTCCATTCCATAAATACACCTATGAATAAGAAACAGTGTTCTGAATTCAATTCTCTTCCAAACCGGCAATCAATGCAGTTTCCTTCGGTAGGTGGAGGTTGGGACGGTTTCTGGCAAGCTGAATATCAGTCTGACAGCGGCATTCTGGGCCACCTGAAGCCGCTGGAGTTGGCTCTCGGGTGCTCCCAGGAGGAGGATGCCGCAATAGTCCAGTCTGGAATTTACCATTGTCCCTATGACTATTGCACAGTCCGATTCAGAAATGAACAGCAGAATAGGGTTTAAAACACTGACTTAACCACCTCTGAAATGTGGGCATTACAGCCCAGCGATGCCTGCCAGATGCAGCTAAGATTCTTTTACCTTATTTGAAAAGGAAGGATGTTGCTGCATCAAACAAGGTTTGACAGGTAGTGGTAATGTCATAGTTATTGATGAGATGTTTAGGCCCAAACACTATAATCTCCGTTTTCGAAGGGTTGAACTGAAGCTTGCTTTCGATCATCCAGCTTTTGATCGCATTAGCACAAGATAGGATACGTTCAGTCACGTCCGGTGCATTTATTAATCTGACAGATACCTTGTAAACCAGGTGCAGGACTCGGCCATGCTTTGGTGCAGAGTGAAACCTATTGCATGTTCTAACAATAGAGGGGAAACATTGGATTCAGGATAGAGATGCAACTGTAACTGGACCAAGACTTGAGAAACAGTGGCAAATGGTTGAGATTTGTAAGAACATGCAACATGGGAAGGGCAATCCAAGTGACGCAAACCAATGAGTTAGGACAGCACCCATCTTAATGTAGTTCTTATGCCAAGTTATATGAACATTTCTGAAAAGATCGTGCATAGAAGGGAATAGGCATCACAAGTGGATACAAAGTATTAAAAGGAGGAACTCAATTACAAACATGGATTTATGATATGATAATTTATTTCATTTAACTTCTAACACTCACAGCAAATGCACATGTTAGGAACAATATTCAAGCTATATTTATTTCATTTCTGCTAAGAAAGACAGGAGCAGAGTAGTAGGAGAATACTAGCGACTGTTGTGCCGAGGGAAATGTATTTACATATAAGGAACACTTGAAGCATCATTTAATTTGCTGTCTTTGTGGAGGCCTAAAGACCCAGAAGCAAATCTCCTCTTGGAGGACAGCCTAAGCCTGTATGAGCCTTACCAAACAATATGAATTGATAGCCTGGGTCAGTCACCATAAAGATGAAGGTCTTGAAAGAAAATCAAAAGGTTAACTACCTAGGTGATTATTTAGCCCATTTTTGTAGGCATCAGTGCCTGTCCGGTCACCATTGCGCGGTGAGACTTACAAGCCTAGGTCTATTTTGCAACATTAAAGACTAAGAGATAAAAGGCTACAATTATCGGTATCTGGGCCCCAGTGATTCAGCTACTAACATTTGATTTCATATTGTGATCAGACAACTTGCTTGGCCACATGAACCACCTAGCGCAGAAGATGTAATGTTTACATTTTATCAGAGCTGGCAAAACTCCTCTGAGGGTTAAAATGCCTGCTGTAAAAATCTCAGTGCGACACCGGTCTATCACAGGGTAAACCATAGCATGGTGAACACCGCCTCCCATTGTTTCACAGTGGATAAAAAGAGTGCCAGGTGTGTTGGGTAGTAGGAGTCCTCAGAGACTCCCCAGCTTCAAAGCTGACATACTTGGGCTTTTAAGGAGCGCATACCTTTGTAAAAGTAATAGTTACATGGAGCGCTCTGATGTCAGGAGATATTTGATGAAACAAACAAGAACTGATTTTCCATCTATCATAATTACTGTCAAATCATCTAAATAGCTTTGGATTATATTCTTTTAGGCTTTCTGTACCATTATAGAAGGACAAAATATATCAGTCTTGGGGCCACCCCAAAAGTGTCCGTTTAGGCCAAAGTGCTCACTCATGTTCCCTTTGCAGAAAGCCCTAAGCAACCGGGCCTAGAGCAACACCCAGTGCTTATCAATTCGCTCAATGTATTCGTTGGTTCACAGTGTTATTGTTATGGACTCCAATCCTGAACTTGTAGCTCTATATCTAAAGCAATTTCTTTTGTCCGATTAAGTGCCAGAAGCTACCATCGGAGATGACTTCTAGAACCGTTATCAGCTGAGTTAATGGAGTAGATGGAAAGGTTTTGAAAGTGTATCATGTGCCCAGTTATGCTGCCTGATATGAGGGCATCCTCAGTTAACATTCTCTATGCTATTTGTGGTGCCTGAATCCTCAGAGGAGGGGGGCCCGGGGGGTTCCCAACACTGCTGGGTAGTTAAAGGCTTCCCTTTGAAGGAGGTGAGGCTAAACATGGCTTGGAGCTTAAGATTCAAGGAAATCCAAATGAGAAACCCTTGTATTCTTACAGCTTTTCAAAATGGTATTTTACACTGCATGCGACTGATTTTGAGTGTCCTTAGTGCATATATGGATACACATAGACACCTGTATAAAAGGGATGAGATCTAGGTGTTCATACCGGACGCAAGAACGATGTACATGCGTTTTCTTCCCCCATCCGTAATGCACAGAACGGCAAAATTTGAACGGATGCTGCCCCGAGAAATTCCCAGTGGTCACAACAGTTTCCATCTGTCATCTTTCGGTTGTGCAAGTCGGGAGATGTCATCAAACATGTAAATCTATTAACTATCGAGAGCTGGCTGGGTGTTCTACAAGTACAGTGATTATTGCACACGATTTCGGTTTATTCTATTTGCTTTTTAGGAGCTTTACTTTTTGTTGGGTGAGATCAAACAATATTTTGCTACCATTTTATAACTAACGTTCACAACATTCATGAATAAACCCCAAACATTTGTACAGCTACTTACTGTTTAAACATTAAAAAAAAACAATCGATTATAGCAGTTCCCAAACTACAAGGTGCATGCTTTGTTCAGAGGACACACTAGCAAAGAATGCCAAATTACACACCCATAGACCGCTAAAGTACAAAAAAAGGAGATCACCATCGTATGTGACCGTGGCATGCAAACAAGCAAAGACGAGCTACAGTGCACAAACACATCTGTTAGTTGATTGAGGCAAAAGTGTTACAACTACAGAAATGACAACTAAAGAGGGTTTATGATTGGTGATATTTTGAATGACGTAGCCGCAGTCTATAATCACTATAAACACACAACTAGAATGAAAGGGCTAAACATGAAAGGAAACACCACAGGTTCATACTTTTTTAGGAGGCTCCTCGGCAGGTTTATCTTCTTTCTGAAATAACGTGTAAAACCAAAAGGTGAAGAAAGTCCAGATGACACACAAGTGGCCTGACAATACACAGCTGATTGGGTTTGGTTTTCACTGTCCATTTGTAGTCTAGGTGAAGTATTCTAAACGACAAGGGAACTTTTTATAACATGATTTACAAGGGTCACATTTAACACAGAGAAATGCCTCACTCTTTTCTTACTCTTAAAAATGTTATTAATGCAGTGCATTAGTCTTAAAGAGGATTGTGTGTGGTGGCATTTGATTCCATGGTGCAGATGGTGATAGGCAGTCATTATGTTCTCCACTCGCCTTAACCATTAACTTGGACCTTTATTACTAGGTATACCCACCTTTCTTCTTATAGGTCTACCTATGGTCGAGGTTGAACGGATGAAAAACTCTGCCTTTTATACCCTATAAAGCCACCTCAATCGAATTTAGCATAATTTGGAGCATGCTGTCCACTTACCTGGTAGGCATGCAAGCTCAAGACCACATTTGGCCTGCCAAGCCACATATAACCCCAGCAGTGCAATGTCACCTCGGTTTCCTCTTGCTCCAGAAGGACAGAAAAAGTATGTCTGCCTCAGTTCTTAGGAGAAAGTGTAAATACTTTGGTACTTTTTGTAAATTTCACATATTAAAATCTAACAAGTTGATTTGCCAGGGTAGTCTTGTTTCTATTGTGAATGCTAATTTTCGAGTGGTATCAGGAGTGGACCCTTTTTTAAAAAAAAAAATTATTTTCTTGTTTGTAATTACAGTTAGCAATGTTTACAAGACGTTTTACTGTTCCTTCAGAGCTAAGAGATTTATTGAAAGGGTAGAAAGGCAAACATAACAGATGAAGAAGAGGAAGAAGAGGAAGGAGAGGAAGGAGAAGGAAAACAACAACAAAGACTTGACTTTCAAGGTTCAACATTCAAAAGTTCGGGGTGCAAACAGAACGGAGGAAATTCACTAGCTTCAGATTGGATTTACCAGTCCTTCCTGTAGTTCGTTGGTACTCCGTTCCCGCGTTCAGTCGTACCGAACTAGGTTGCACTTGTTTTGTAGCGCTAGCTACCAGATTGTGCGTTTATTTTGCAGAACGCTGCTTCTAAGATTTTTACGGTTGCTAGTGCCCAGGACGTTTTTTCCCCTGACATCAACCTGTACCACACCATGTTGTTTCTTCTTCTTCTTGAAGTCCAACAAGGTCGGTGCACAGGTTGTTTAGATATGTAGCATGCATTTCTCTTAGCTCAAAACACTGTATCAGGAGATGGTGTACTGTCTCCTGTTTGTTTGGGTCGCCACATAGTCTACATTCTGTGGTGGCTGTTTTTAGTCTGATCGATTGAATTTCGTGAGTGGGGAGGAGGTTTAAACATGCTCTCATGTATGTGATCCTGAGTTGTTTGTCGGGGAACTTTATACAGTACGGCAAAGGTCCGTTCAGACTGTTAAAGGTGGGTGGCAGATGTTTCGTGAGTTTGTTGAGTTGTGCCTTTTCTAGGGTGTTGATCCAGTCTTGGGCTTCCAATTTGGATTTTGTTGGGTTATTTTGCAGATCTTCTTCTGTACACGCCACTTCCTCCAGTTTCCTCCTTAATTTGTCCACCCATCTGTTTAAGATGTTCAACTTGCGGTTTGTTATTTCAGTTCCAATGATCTTGTAAGTCAGCGGTGCCTCAGGTAGTGCGCTGTTTCTCAAGAGTTGCCTCCAAGAGTTGGACCCTTTTGACAAAAGAATGTATTTGAGTTTTGCAAATTACCCCAATTAACGTTGCATTTGCATGCCTGAATGTCCAGATCTTTGAGGCGCTAGGTGAAAAGAAATTGCCACTTAGAACCTTATGGGCTAGTCCAAAAGTTCAGTAGGGGACCCACTGAAAATGTTCCTATTTCAATGTCCTAAAACAAGACAAATACGTTGAAAGCTCATGACCCTCTTGGCCAGCTTTCTTTTATTTCTCATTTTTGTGCAATGCCTGCTACATAGATAATGCACATGTAGCCGGAACTGCTTGGTCACATTCCTTTGCAAGGGACCGCATGCAAAACCACATATTTTTCGGGTTCACAGAGCTCCATGAGTGAGTTGTAGATGGGGTCACTACACTTATCAGATGGATTTAATGTTTTTCTGAACAACCATAATAGTAAAGCTCGGAAAGAGGTCATAAAACTTCCCATAGGAGATGGGTGCAGGCAGTCCTACAGTTGTGTGACTCCGCCCATAAGAATGTCCTTTCTCCGGATCAGAGCACAGGTAGGCATGCACCAATTGTTAACTAATTGCAATGCCAAGTTCTGCTGTGTAGGCATACTGGGACAAAGGAATGAACTACAAACGCAGCTTAATTCTTACAGAGAAAGCCAGTGTGCCAGCAAAGCGCAGAGGGTAATATTAGTGACTACTGCCAAAGAACAGAGATTTGCACTTGGGAGCACCAATGTAAGGCAGCCCATGTGCTTGACCCATTAGACGCTTCCCTGCTCCAGGTGAAATGTTACATAGAGTGATGCCTCGTCCAAGGAGTTGAGTGATAACCATTCCTTTCCTGTGCATAGTTGCACAGATAGTAAGATATTGTTAAATAGATAAAAACAAAAACGCGGCCCTAGGATTGGAAGCGTCCTTGCTAAGCTCCGTCTATTTTTGTGATGCCCTTCTTAGTAGTGCAAGGTCACAGGATGCGTTTTGAGGTGAGGCCCACACCTCCTTTTTGGTACGATAGAGGCTTTTTTTTCCCCCCGGATACCTCGCAATTTGTTGTTTTTGAAAAAGTAGATTTTCCACGCTTTTTGCGTTTCGTGATAAGTGCAGATTTTATTCATCAATTTGCGGTGTGGGCTCATGGTCCCAATTGTGGTCAACCGACATGTGTTTCGACCTTGTGGGTCTTTATCAAGGCTATTGGTGGTTGTCTTGTGTCCCCTGTGGGGTCCTGTGTCAATTTTGGATCAGTCCTGTGTGTTACAGCTGGGCTCCTCATAGGCCCATGACAGTTGGGACCATAAGCCCACACC
This sequence comes from Ambystoma mexicanum, assembly GCF_040938575.1. Lineage (NCBI taxonomy): Eukaryota > Metazoa > Chordata > Amphibia > Caudata > Ambystomatidae > Ambystoma > Ambystoma mexicanum. The sequence continues at coordinate 292,432,627 of NC_090931.1, forward strand.
GCAATTGATGAATAAAACCTGCACTTATCAATAAACGCAAAAAGCGTGGAAAATCTAATGTCAAGGAGGACCCTGCAAGTTGGCCTAGAGTGTCACTGCGAGAAGCAACAAAAGATGATTTAGAACCAGTTGCTGGAATCAGGCGCTTGACCTTGTGAAGTAGTTCAAATGCTTATGCAGGCTAGCTGTGTCCAAAGACACAGCTAGAGATGAGCAAGAATATTGCACGGCTATGTTGGCAAACACCAGACACTGTATGGGTGCCTGCGTCACCAACATATAATTTGTTTTACTGGCAGTTGGTTTTTCTCCTTGGACACTGCAATGTAAACTGATCAACATTAATAATACCAGTTCAAAAATATTAACAGTAACACGATATTCTGTATGCCAATTTGTTAAGTTGTCATAGCAAAGAATTCAAACAGTGCATTCAAGCCACAGAAGGTCCTACTGCACTCTAGAAGCAGCATTCAAATGTAAATTATTGGGTCAGCTGACCCCCTCAGTAAAAAAGTTACTCACTGTAGTAACTAACTTACTCCTAGTCCATAGTCCCCTTTCCTCCATACTGCATGGGCGTCCCTCGCTAGGGACGGGAGACAACCTTTTGCACCAGAAAAAACCTTGCCCTTTAAATTTAGAGGCGTGTGTGGGAACAGCCCTGGGCGCATGTACTCCCCTGACTCCGCCCACCGGTGCCACACCTCACTGCCAATTGACGCGTCGACAATATTAACATTGCCTAACTACACCAGTATTATTAGGGAGGTGGATGGTGGGAAGTATGGAGGAAAGGGGACTATGGACTAGGAGTACGTTAGTCACTACAGTGAGTAACTATTAACTACTACTACATTCCATCCCCTTTCCTCCATACTGCATGGCCGATTACAACTGAATGTAGCCCCACGGTGGAGAGGTGACTCTTCTTAAGTGAACAAGTTCCTTAGAACTGCATGTCCAAAAGCCACGTCTGATTTTGAGCCGGCGTCCAAACAGTAGTGCTTACAGAAAGCCAAAGGGGGGGCCCAGGTGGCTGCCCTGCTGATGACGTGCCATGGAACCTGCTGCTGCAATGCGACGCCCGTCGCTTTGGCTCTGACAGCATGAGCGTACAGGTTAGCTGGAAGTGGTTTGTGCTGCCACTGATCGGCCACCATGATGTCTGAAACCATCCACCTTGCTATAGAAGCCTTGGATGCCAGATAGCCGGGCCTTGACCCCCCCCCCCGAATGTGACAGAGCGTCTGACTTGTGGAAGCTCTTGGTCCTGTCCAGATAAAATTTCAGAGCGCGTCTGACATCCAGACAATGTAAGACCATCTGAGCCTCTTCCTTAGGATCGGCAAAATACATAGGTATAACCATCTCCGTGTTTTGATGGAAAGTGACTACCCTAGGCAGGAAGGCGGGGTGCGTTTCCAGGACCACCTTATCTTTGCGAAAAGTAGTATAGGGTTCTGATGCCACCAGAGCCTGGATCTCGCCGACTCTGCGAGCAGAGGTGAGACCCACCAACAAAGCTGTTTTAATTGTGACCAATCTGAGGTCCGCGGATGCCACTGGTTCGAAACGTTTGTGCGCCAGAGCGCCCAACACTACATTGAGATTTGAGATCCCACACAGGGTTGAACTTCTTTATGGGCGGGTAGAGCCTGGTGAGGCCTGCCAGATGCAGTTTAATCACCGGGTTGGAGGAGGAGAAGAAGACCTCCTCCTCAGAATTCCTGTAGGCCCCTATGGCTGCTAAGTAGGTGCGGCAGGTGTCTACTTGCAGCCCTGATGAAAGCACAACATCCAATGTGCAGGTAAGGGGGTGGATCCCCTTAGAGTCTGCCCAGTTACAGAACCTGGTCCATTTACTCTTGTAATGGCTCCTTCTAGGCTTGCTTATAGCGCCCTGAAGGATGTCCAGGTTGGCCTGCGACAGGCTCAGATGCTTCAATGTAACCTGTACAGGAACCACTCGGCAAGGGCTAATTTCTGTGGAGCGGGGTGGATGACCCTGCCCCCCTGCTGTGAGAGGAGGGGAGCTGGGCCCAGCGGCAGGTGAATGGGAGGCCTGTCCGAGATGCTCTGGAGCTCTGAGAACCATGGTCTTGCCGGCCACCACAGAGCTATCAGAACGGTGCAAAGGTGACAATTCTTTTATCTTGCAGATCACCCTGTGGATCAGGGGTGTGGGAGGGAATGCATACGCTGTCATGCCATTCCACTGTATCTGGAGTGCGTCGCCCAGGGAGCCGGGTCCTGCCCCTGCCAGGATGCGAACTGCTGGGACTTCCTGTCCAACCAGGAGGCAAAGAGGTGCACCTGCGGATGCCCCCATCTGCTGAAGACCCCGAGCAGGACCTGATCGTAAAATTGCCATTCGTAATTGTCTGCTCCCAGTCTGCCAAGCTTATCTGATTTTAGGTTGGACTCCCCCGGGAGGTGGATTACGGTCAGGTGAAGGTTGTTCTCCAGGGCCCATTCCCACATGCTGACCGCTAGGCTGCACAGCTGAGGAGACCTGGTGCCACCCTACTTGCTGACATAATACATGCTGGTGGAGCTATCTGTCTGGATGAGGACGATCTTGCCCCCAATGTGGGAAAGGAAAGCCTTGAGAGCTAGCCAGATAGCCTTCAGCTCCAGCCAGTATGAGATTCCTGCTCCTGCAGTGAACAGACTCCATGGACACTGTGGTTGTCCAGTATAGCCCCCCCTAGCCTTCCAGGGGGGAAATCTGTGGTGAGGTGGCCTGAGGGGGCACCTGACGGAAGGGCCTGCCAGTCCGCAGGTTGCAGTCCCTGGACCACCAAGTGAGGTCCAGGTGGAGAGAAAGAGGAATGCTGATCAGCTCCGCTTGGGAGCCCCTCTCCCGATTCCATGAGGCTGCTAAGTGCAGCTGTGATCTCCTCACCCTGAGCCTCGTGTGGGGAACGGACAATAGGACCGCCGCCATGATCCCCAGTAACTGCTGGAACCACCAGGCTGAGGTCACCCGTCGGCTGAGGAAGTGATTTACGGCCCTCTTGATGGCCATGATCTTGTCCTTCGAGCGGAAAACTCTGAGCTTGTGTCCCATATGAGGCCCAGAAAGGTCAGGCTCTGAGTAGGCTGCAGCTGAGACTTCTTGAGGTTGATAGAGAATCCCAGCTTGTGAAGAATGGTCATAAGAGCAGCGGAAGTGAGATGCACTGGCTCCGGAGATCTCGTCCTGACGAGCCAGTCATCCAGTACGGGTAGACGTGATGGCCCCGAGGAGGGCCGCTACTGCATTCATTAGTCTGGTAAACACCCTGTGGGCTGAGTTGAGGCAGAAGGGTAGAACCTTTGTACTGGAAATGGCAGCCCATGATCCTGAACCACAGAAAAGATCGGTGAGGGTGCCAAATTGGGACGTGCAGATAAGCGTCCTTCAGATCCAGAGAGCACATCCAGTCTCCCCTGCACAGTGTCTCTGCTATGAGTGCTGGCGTTACCATCTTGAATTTTTAAAGAGCGAGGGAGAGGTTGAGGGTGGAGGTGGAGAGGTCCAACAACTCTCAGGCCAGCCTGGTGGTTCTTTTGTATGGCGGAAATCCTGCCGTAGAAGCCCAAGCCTCGCTGGGAGGCTGGGACGTCTTCCACTGCCTGGCTCTCGACGAGCAACTGAATTTCTGCCAACAGAGTTGCTGTCCCAATCTGTGAGAGGGGAGGAGGGAGGAATCGGTAGGTGGTGCCTCGTAGACACTACAGATAGGATCCAGGGGTCCCCAAACTTCTGACACCAAAACTGCGTGAAGGCCAAGCCTGCCCACCCATCGGAGACACGTGGCCACCGAAGGGGCGCGTCATGCCCACTTTCCTTCTGAGGCAGTTACAGAGGAGGGGGGACTGAAGGAAGCCCTTGCTCCCCCCACCCCCCATTTGTGGTTTGTGCCGGTGTTGACTCAGAGCGGTCAGGCTGCCTAGACCTCCGTTCTTGGAAGCCCCGGAACCTGCCAAATGTCCGCCCCTTATCAGAACGTTGATGCGACTGGGTGTACACCTTGTGCGTAGCCTTCGTAAGGATAAAGACTTTGCAGTTTGCTAACTGTTTTTCTTTTTAGCTAGCTCATCAGTAGTGGAGGGAAAGAGGTCACCACCCTCGAATGGAAGGTCCAATATGAGTTCCTGGATGTTTGGGTTGAATTTAGTAGCCCAAAGCCAGGCAGTGCTTCTCAGGTCCTTGGCGATGCATATGGCCCAGCCAGAGGTGTCAATGTGGGCCACAGTGGACTCCATGATGTCTTGTGCCACCAGTTTAGCCTCCATCCGTCCAGCCTTGAAACGTGCCTGGCTCTGCACCGAAAGTCCTGGAAGGAAGTCAGCTATTTCCCGCTACAGTCTCTGGGTAACGACTGCAAGCATGGCATCCGCATTGGATTGACAAAGATTTACTTTAAAGGATTTATTATGCACAGCTATGGACCCTGGGGCTTGAGGGCGCAACAAGACATGTACAACAATAAACAATTAAGCGCCATGGTCATCTATAGGTTGTGGGTTCAAGATGAGGTCAGGGGTCTTATTGATTAAGTAAAAAGTGGTTGTGTCAGAAGCAGCCGTATCAGTTGTTACAGTGGGGTTTGACACTATACGCTGTGATCACACTGTGAGGTCCTTTCCTCAAGCCTCAAGCTTTTTTGGAGCATAGTCGGAGCCCTCACCCCTTGCCTCACCACCCAAGTTTTTTGGCCCGGCTCCAGCCCCAGGGGGGCATAAGTGGTGTGGCGCAGAGACGGGTGGAGAACGGAGCAGAGAGCGAAGTGCAGAGATTGGAGAAGCAGAGAAGTACGGGTGAATTGGTGTTAATACTGGTGTGAGCACGTCCTCGCCCGGAAAGCTACTTGCCGGTAAAACCGAAAATGTTGGGTGTAGAAAGTTTGTGTGTGCTGGTGGCACAGTGCGGGTAAGTGCTACTTTAAAAAAAAGTAGAGCAGAAGCACCAAGGTTGAGTGCCACACAGGTTGCACTTTCCAATTCAGTAACTGCGTGGTGTGTCTCAGCATTACCTTTTAACCCGCGGAGGCTGCGCCTGTTGGTGGACATCTAGTATTATTTATTGCACCATACATCACATCTTAAATTCTCTGGTAATTATAATTAGTCTTCGGTTTTGGACTGGTGTAAAGCTGCATAGCTTCTAACCCAATCCCACTTGAAGTTCATTCAGATGTGTTTTCATTGTATACTTCTGTTTGGACCTGTGTAAAGCTGCATAGTTGCTAAAGTTAGCAGCTGTAGTGGGAGACTGCTGGGGAAATGACCCATTGATCCAGCTCAAAGTAAACAACGTGGTACTCTTACTGAAAACGTTTGCAGTCTTTTGTTGGATTCTTTTTGTTGTGAAAGACTGCTCAGGAACGTTCCGTTGGCCCTGTCTAAAGGGACCATAGAGTCTCTTACTTCGGCACTAGTGTGTGGCTAATTACGGCCACCTTATCGAGACCGCTTGTTTAACGAGAACATTACGACCCCAGCAAGCTATCATCAGCGGACATTACTTTTAGAACAAGACAACCTTGTGTTCAAGTGCAGCGTCACTGAACTAGTTGTCTTGGCTATAATATAGAAAGGTGGTCTTTAACTACTTTGTGTGCAGAACGTGTAGATACACCCCTGTAGTGAGCTTTTTGGGATGAAGCTCCATAGTACGCCAATAAAGGATGATAGGAGATCACTGGAGTGGGATGGCTCATTTATATATCTGTCATGATGCCCGCTCCCGGGGAGCCGGTTAAAGCCCGGCGTCCCCGAAAGCGGACATCCAGTCCCCAAGGAAGGACCCAGCAATCCCATATAGGGGCCCTTTGGACAGTGTCCTGGCGCCTATGTCTGCTCCTGCATCCTGACTTCTGCCACGCCTGCCAGCATCCTGGATCACCTGCAAAGGAAGAGAAGAAGAGAACAAAAGAAGGAAAAGTCCTTACCTGCTAAATCCGCATCCCGGAGACATCTCGCCGACAATCCTGAAAAGGAAGACTTTAATTTAAAAGCTCATCGCGTCGATCGCTGCAGCGCCGCATTCCACTCACCTTTACAGGGCGCCTCCATGTTCAGCAGCGATCATCCCGATTCGCAGTCACGCCCCAGCGCCTAGGGAGAAAAAGACCAGAACAAAAGGTGAGAGAGAGAAGGGAATAAGGAAAGCTAAATCTCCATGTTAAGACTTACCTGTTGATTCATTCCCTCTTCATTCAGCGTTAATGAGCAAATGAAAAGACATTACCAAAAAACGCTCATTAAAGACTTACCTGATTTCTACAAGGATTTCACCTCTCATCTCGGGTCGGTGCCTGTTCCCCGGCATTCCGTACCCCGGCTCCTATGGGGAAAAAGACACTAGCATTAGTACATTAATGCATGGACACAAGGGGAACCTCTTATCAAAAACCTTACCTGGAAGCCAAGCAAGTTTGGTTCTCACCAATCCGAAAATCCAGTGAAGTAACTGGATACCAACGCGCCCCTGCATCAGAAGCAGGAAGGAGAGCTCGTCCTTCCAGACCCTAAGGTGAGACGCTATGAGAAATCACAGAAGGGTTTCAAGGATGGTGAGAGGGGAAAGTGGGAGGCCGATTGCATTACCCCGCAGACAGTTAATCCCCTATTTTCGCCTACAGAAGGATACTTCTGCGAGCCAGACAAGCCAGATTTGGGGGCCCGGTCCAGTCCGTCTTCCGAACCCTGCGCATCACCTTAGAAGAGGTCACAGCAGTGCGAACCAGGCCAGCGCCTCCGTGGGAGTCAGGTGAGCGTAACAATATCCTTCAGTGGATGAAGTACTTTATGTATCGCAGGCGGAAGAAAGCACAGCAGTTTCAAGTCAGAATCAACAGACACAAGCCCAAGTTTACACGCAGCCATTGCTGCACACGCCAGCGAGAGCCTTGGCAATTGACCAGGTGCAACTTCCAATAAGGCATTCATGGCAATGAGGCCTGGAATATACAGTCACTACAAAGAATATCCCCCAAAAAATTGATGACCATTTTGGGAAAAAAAGGAGCAAAGATGGGAACGAGCAGAAAACTCCTCCTTTTGCCCAGGGCCCTTTAAGACAACAAGGGACAGCAGATAGTGATTGTTCAGAGTTAAGAGGTCCCATCCTAGGGAAGGTACCTCAATTAGAAAGAAGCCGCAGAAGATCAAGCGCTGGGATTTGAGGCAATACGCTGTGTTCAAGGAGAACCAAAAGAAATAGAGATTGCTGAAGAAGACCCAGAGATGTTAATTCCAACATCAACACCTCCACTATGTCAAGGGGCGATACAGACAAGCAAAGCTACTCTTCCAGCGCTCAATTTCGTCCTGAACTCTTTGGTATCTGTCTTTAAGTTATTAAAGGCAGAAAACCAATCCCAAGCAGGAATATTGTTGGAGCTCACAAAGGAAACAGCGTATATGGATTCCTCCATGGTAGGGTGTAACAATGTTATTAATACTATCATGGTCCCCGTCATGAAGGATCTTCGGCTAGAGGTAGCAAAACAAGGAATGGATTTGTCAGCAATCCAATTATCCATGGCACCAAGAAGGAAGGAGGAAGAAGCAAACAGGTTACTTCAAGATCTCCTGAAGCAACTGCATTCTATGTCCCAAGGAACAGAGAGCGAGCGAGAAGTGTCAGGAGCGGAGGATTTGAATCTGCCCTTTGATACCCCTCTGTCAGAGTCAACATTGGAGGAATTCAGAAGATTGGCTACGTTGATGGAGGGCTTAATAGAGGGAGTCTGTACCCCCGCAGATTCCATCAGAAGATCCAATGTGGCAGCTGGCTCCAACATCGCAAGATCGTTTGGAGACAGGTCGCCATCCCTCCAAATGCAGGAGGAAAGTCAGGAAGAAAGAAGCAAGGCAGAAGATAAGGAATAAAGAAACCTCACTCCTAATGGAGAAACGGAAAAAAACAAAAAAACATTAAAACTAAAAAAGGTGACACAGATGCGCTCCTTAAATCCTTACTAAGATCTCTGACAGTTTCCAGCTCAGGGGGAGAGAACACCCTAAATCTGGCCTCTTCTAATGAAAAGGAGCTCAGAAGCAGTCACGCTAAAGAAGGACATCTAGAGAGAAAAGGGCAACAACAGAAAACCAATGAGCATGATAAAGAAAGCTCTCAGCAGGAAAAGATTGAAATTAACAATATCAGTGTGGGGCTGCAAACGGATTGGCAAGATCTGGAGACTAAGAACAAGTTAATTATGCCTGCAAAATTATAAGCAGGAAGGAGAGGCCCTAAACAGTAGTTTGATGGCAATCCCAGATAACATCCAGCAGGAACATTTTTGTCCTGAGAAATTTATCAAATTCATTTGGTCAATACACCCACCAGGTTCGAGAGGAGGGCGGCAACTCCAGGTACATCGCCATTCTTTTGATGAAGCAACATGGCAAGCAAAAAAGCTGCTGTCCCAGAGAGTAAGACAACTCAAAATATTAGTAATGAGTCGGGAGGATTATAGGAGGGAACATAGATTCCTGTTACAACAATACAAACAATGGGAAGACTAAGAATGCTGCGCCTCTAACAGGATGGGGAACGGATGTTGAAGCTAATCAATACCCGGGACTCTCGAAACTTTTGGGCAGTTATCAATCAGTTAGAGGGCAATACATGTAGCACTCAGTGCAATCTAGTGTCAGAGTGGGTGGACGGACTACTTGTCCCGTGTCTTTGAGGAACCTCTCGGGCCCACTTTTTATCCAGCAAGGGATGCCGTTTGGTGTCCTCCACTGGATCAACAGAGCTTTGTGGAACTGATCTCGAATTCCTCGACATCAAGGGCAGCTGCCCCGAGCGGGTTTACCCATCAGGTCCTGAAGAACAGCCCAGTTCTTTGGGCAAAGCTGCTGTTTTGGTTGTTTAGGGGGCATCCCTGGAAGACCTCACCGATTATTCAGCTGTTCAAGCGGGGCGACCGGACATTACCTACAAACTACCGTCTGATCACCCTCCTGGACATTGAGAGTAAGTTGTTTATGAGGATCCTCTTAGGGGAACTAGAAGCATGGGTGAAAAGGGTGGGGATTCCCTCCAAGCACCAACAGGATTTAGAACGGGTCTCTCCACTGCCTTGAATGGGTGAGCACTGAGTATCCTGAGCGAGAAAACAAGATTCAAGGGAGAAAGACAACTTTATGGGGCTTGGGTGGATTTCTCAAGGGCATTCGACCAAGTCAATAGAAACTGGCTGTGGCTAAAACTCAGAGGGTGGGGTATCCCAGGGGGTCTTTTGGCAATGCTGGTTGAGGTACATAATGACACCACAATCAGAGTCTGTTTGGATGATAAGGGGCATCTCTCGGATCTTATTAGGGTTGAAAGGGGTGTCCGTCAGGGTTGTTTGGGTGCACCACTGTTTTTCATTTTATATCTGGCAAACTTGGGGGAGTTCTTGGACTCATCGGCCCTGGCTAGTCCAGTGATAAATGGCTCCAAGAATCACTGCCTATCTTATGCCAATGACGTGGTGCTGCTAGACAACAGCAGTAGGATTACAGCGGCTGCCACGAAAATTGGATTGCTTCGCAAAAGGAGAATGGTCTTGCAATCAATCCCAAGAAGTCCAAAATAGTGTTTTTTAGGCACCCGCACAAAAAAAGTTACCTTTTCCCAGTGGGTGTTGGGGGAGGGGGGGGGAGTGGGGACAGCCAATTGCAAGAGTTGAGAAGGTGGTCTATCTGGGCTACAAAGTCTATGCTTTTCCGTCCATCTATAAGGTGTAATTAGACACCCAGAGCAAGATTGCACAGCTTGTTCCCCAGATGAAAAAGGTACCAGTAAAGTACTGCAAATTCTCAATCCTCCCTTTCATTAAGTACTACTCTGCGAAGGGTGTCTCAGTAGTCGTGTACGGGTTGGAAGCCAAGCCATTTCTGTGGACCGTGGACTGGCAGAGGCTAGAAGGCCTCAATAAGAAGAGATCTCTTGGCCTCCCCCTAAGCCTCTCTATCTCCAGTCTTAGGTTCGAACTGGGCCTGCGTTCACTGAAGGTACGGCCTGACTGGAAACTAACCTCGCTCCTCCTTCTTGTCATCACGGCATAGGAGGGCTCACTGTATTTTGATATTAATTGCCATCTGGGTGATCAAAGATCAAAAATCCATTCCAATCTGGAAGTAATGGTGGAAGAGGGGTTAACCAAGGCCAACACGGATAGGGAGACATTGATCCATAACCTAGGGAAACCAAAAAAGGCTCTTGAAGAGAGAGACTGGATAGTAAAAGATAATATGCGCTTATTAGCTCCATCAAACCTATTTCTGAAAATGGACAAAAAAACAAGGGTCCATTGCCAGATATCTGGTAAAGTTCCCTGACTGGAGGATCCGGAAGACCTTCCTAAGAATCTGCTTAAATTGTGCTCATACGGGGGACATCCTGTCAAAAAGGGGTCTAGGAGGGTCCGCCATCACTCTGTGCAGAGTATGCAAAAATCCTGATAACCAATCCTTCAAACATCCGTTGATGGAATGTGAGGGTACTTTGCCCACTAGACTATAGCTATCCAGGAGGTTTGGAGTGGGAAATTAGACTTATAGAAGATATGTTCTGGGATAGACTGATAGCCGGGCATGATGTAGCATTAGCATTGACAACTGCAGTGGTTCAGGTACTAGAGAGGAATAACATTGTGTTCTAGGGCATGATCTTGTCACGCTCACCTGATTCCCACGGAGGCGCAGGTCTGGCTTCGAGTGCTGATGCTTCTTCTATGGTGAAGCGCAGGACTCTGAAGATGGACTCACTGGCTCGCAGGAATATTCCCCAGTGCGTGAAAAGGGAGTATTACGTACTGACGGAATAATGCTCAAGCCTCCCACTCCCTTCCAGCCCTCCACGATACCCTTCCTCGATTCCCCGTGAAGTCTCACCTTAGGGTCTGGAAGGATGAGTTCTCCATCCTGCTTCTGATGCAGGGGCGCGTTGAAACCCAGTTACTTCACTGGATTGAGGTTTGATGGGAGTTCAAATAAGCTTGACTATTCAGGTAAGGCGCTGTAAGAGTTCTGTAGCAAGTTCAAAGGTTCAAGCCTTATAATAATGTTCATTGTCTTATTGCAGCAAGCGCTAATCGCTTATGTCTTTTTTCCCCTTAGGGGCCGGGGTTCGGAATGCCGGAGATATGGCGCCGACCCGAAGTCAAACGTGCAGTTCCAGTAAATGACAGGTAAGTTCTGGATGAGCGTTCGGGTAAAGTCTTTGCATTCGCTCATTCAATGTCTGTCTATTTTCCCCATAGGGGCCGGGGTCCGGAATGCCAGGAAGCGGCAGGACCCGAAATGAAATGGAAATGACCCAACAGGTAAGTCTTAGAAGGAAACTGAGCTTTTCCTATTCCCTTCCTTCTCTCACCTTGTGTTCTTGTCTTTTTCTCTCTAGGCTCTGGGAAGTGGCTGCGGATCCGGATGATCGCTGCTGAAGATGGAGGTGCCCAGGAAAGGCGAGTGAAATGCAGCGCTGCAGCGATCGAAACGAAATGCCTTTAAAATGATGTCTTCCCTTTCAGGATCGTCGGTGTGAAGTCTCTGTGATGCAGCTTTAGCAAGTAAGGTCTTCTTTCTTTCCAATTCTCTCTTAGCAGGTGACCCACGATGCTGACAGGCGTGGCTGTGGTCCAGATGCAGGAGCTGACACGGTGAGCGTCCAGCTGCGAGAAGCAGAACAACGCGAAGTGTGAGTTGCTGATCGGGCGTGGTTTAAATAGCTTTGGAAGAAGTTCCAGGTATGTATCCTCCCACCGATCAGGTATGTATCCTTCCCCGACCACACCCAGGGGAAAGTAGGTCCACAGGTAAAGTAGTTCCATTCAGGCCTCAAGAGGGCCTGGATGTAGCAGCATGGTCTGCATCAGGTAAGTGCACCTTAACACACTTGAAGACATGTCTAGCTTTATGAGCCTGGCGCCTAAGGCGCCAGGACAGAGGTCCAACATGAGCCTGGCGCCTACGGCGCCAGGACTGTGTCCAAAGGGCCCCAGCTTGAGCCCGCTGGCACTTCCTTGGGGGAAATGATGCCTGCCTCTAGGGTTGCTGGGTCGGACCTGGCTCCTTGGAGGTAGGCATCATGACAGTACCCCCCATCAAGGCCTCTCCCAAGGTTGTTCCCTCCGGGGGTTTTGGCTTGTTCGGAAATCTCCGGTGGAACCTTTGTATTAATCGAGGTGCGTGAACATGGTTACTGGGCTCCCACAATCTCTCCTGAGGTCCATATCCCTTCCAGTCAACAAGATAGAAGAGTTTGGACTTTAACACCTTGGAGTCTAAAATGTCTTTAACTTCGAATTCTAATTCCCCTTCAATTTGAACTGGGTCTGGAGGCTTGGACAGTCGGGTCCCTGGTTGTACTGGCTTCAAAAGTGATGCATGAAAAACTGGATGAATACGCATGTTAGACGGTAAATCCAGTTTAAAGGCCACGGGATTGATTATAGCTTTGATGGGATAAGGTCCTATGAATCTGGGATTGAAAGTTTGCGGGCCCTTGAGGGATAAATGTTTCGTTGCTAGCCATACCTGATCTCCTACTTGGTAAGGAGGAGTTTTACTTTGGTGCAAATCAGCGTTTTCTTTATACTTTTTCTTGGCTTGCTGTAAATGAGTTGCAGCTTCTTTGAAGGCTTGGGTTATTGTGGAATGCAGATGATTTACTGCGGGCATTTCCAGGGTCAGAGGTGGATCTAGATCAGAGGTCCGAGGATGGTGACCATACAAAGTATAAAAAGGAGTTTGTCCGGTTCCAGAGTGCACTGAATTGTTGTATGCATATTCTGCGATCCAAAGGATGTCTTTCCAATTTAACTCGGATTGGTGTAACATGTACCGAAGATATAGCTCGAGAGTCTGAGTGGTTCTCTCGGTTTGTCCGTCGGTCTGGGGGTGGTGGCTGGTGGATAGCCGCACATCTATTTGTGCTAGTTGGCAACACTTCTTCCAAAAATGGGAGATAAATTGACTTCCACGATCCGAGACTAATATGGAAGGGAAACCATGTATGCGAACTATATTCTCCAGACATTCCTTGGCCAAGGTGGAAGCTGAAGGCAAACCTCTTAAAGGGATAAAGTGGGCCATTTTGGAGAATAGATCCACAATTACAAGGATAGTGTTGTAACCAGCACAAGGAGGCAGGTCAGTTATAAAGTCCATTGTCAAGGTGTGCCATGGTGCCGGTGGAATATCCAAGGGTTGAAGTAGGCCGGCTGGCCTTTTCTTTTGACCCTTGTTTTGGGCGCAAATTCTGCAAGACAAAACAAAACACTATGTCTTTTCTCCAAGAAGGCCACCAGAAGTGGCGTTTGATTTTTTCCTCCGTTTTAGCTATACCAGGGTGCCCTTCCATTAATGATTCATGATGATGGGCAATAACAAGTTCTTGCAATTCTTTACTAGGCAGAAACAACCGCTCCTGGAAGTAGGGTAAGTCATCCTTAACGGTGTAATGAGGACCCTTTTGACTCCATTCCAGTAAGGCTGAAGAGTCTAGAAGTTGTTTTACTTGCGTTTGGATGTCCTCAATAGTTTGCAATGAAGTTAGGCCTAAGATTCTTTGTTCTGGTATGATTGGCACAGGTTCTAAACTCCAATTGGGTTCTTCCATGCCAATCCGGGATAAGGCGTCCGCTTTACCATTCTTGCAGCCAGGGCGATAGGTAATTACAAAATCAAATTCCGCAAAGAATAGAGCCCATCGGAGTTGTCGTGAAGATTGAGCCTTGGCCGTCTTTAAATACTGTAAATTTCTGTGGTCCGTAATTACGGTGATGGTGTTTCCTGCCCCGAGAAGGTAGTGGCGCCAAGCCTTGAAAGCAGATTTAATAGCCAGTAACTCTTTGTCGATAATTGCGTAGTTGATTTCAGGAGGAGAACATTTCCTGGACCAAAAGGCCACAGGGTGTAGTTGGTTAGTTTCTGGGTCTCTTTGCGACAGGACAGCTCCCATGGCCGAACTGGATGCGTCGGTTTCCACAATGTAAGGGAGATCTGGGTGCGGGTGCTTCAATATAGGTGCAGAGGTGAATTTGGTTTTCAGGTCCTGCAAGGCTTGTTCGGCCTCAAGAGTCCATTAAAAGCGTTTGTTTTTCTTTAGGAGATCTGTGATGGGTTGGACTGTTCGGGAAAATTCCGGGATGAATCTTCGATAGAAATTGGCGAAGCCGAGCATGCTCTGAACTCCCTTCACCGAGCTAGGAGATGGCCATTTGAGGATGGCGTCCACCTTTCGCAAGTCCATTCGGACTCCTTGAGGTGTCAGGATAAATCCGAGAAACTCCACTTCTGTGGTATGAAAAACGCATTTTTCGAGCTTTGCAAATAGTCTGTGCTGGCGCAATTTCTCAAGAACTGCCCTAACATGTTTTCTGTGATCGGATTCTGAAGAGGAGTACACCAGGATGTCGTCAATATAAACAATGACACAGACGTCGATAAGTTCCCGAAGAACATCATTCATAAAGTACTGAAAGGCGGCAGGTGCATTGCACAAACCGAAGGGCATCACCTGATATTCGAAGAGCCCAAATTTGGTGCGGAATGCAGTCTTCCACTCGTCGCCTTCTTTTATACGCACCAGGTGATAAGCTCCTCAGAGATCTAAGTTGGTGTACACACAAGCGTCTTTCACCTGGTCGATAAGCTCAGGGATCAGGGGCAGAGGATAACGATTCTTAATCGTTATTTGATTTAGGGCGCGATAGTCTATACATGTTCTAAGGTCGCCCTCTTTTTTCGGCACGAAGAACAGAGCTGAGGAGACAGGAGACTTGGACGGGTGAATAAAACCATTGGCTAGGTACTGATCTAAATACTGACGCAAATGTAGGTTCTCAGGTTCCGTAAGAGCATAAATCCTACTACAAGGTAGTTGAGCATTGGGTACCAGATCGATTTGGCAATCGTAAGACCGATGGGGAGGTAACGTGTTAGCCTGTTCCTTCTGAAAAACGTCTTGGAATTCTTGGTATTCAGACGGTAGCTGTACAGGGGTGGAAGGTGCTGAGGCTAGACCCATAACTGGATTTCTTGGGTAACAAGTTGGTTCACAATCAGGAAAACTCATCTTCTTTGCTCGCCAGTCGATTCTGGGATTATGTGTTTCTAACCAAGGAATTCCAAGAATTACTTGAAATTGTGGGGCCTTGATCACATCAAACACGATTGCTTCCCGATGTCCATCCTGACCCACCAGTGTCATTTCAACAGTGGAATGCGTTACAGGCCCTGAGGCAATTTCGGTTCCATCTACTGTAGTAATGACATCTTGGGTTACTTTCGGGCGGAGAGGGAGCTTAATCATGGAAGCCAATTCACGGTCTATGTAATTTCCAATAGCTCCACTGTCGATGTATGCTTTTATAGCATGCAACAGCTGAGGCTGTTTTGGGTCCACTAGCACCATTGGCATGACAAAATGCGAGGTCAAAGAGTTTGTTTTCAAGCTCGGCAAGCGGACCCCTGCACTTGTCGGGCTAGGTCGTTTCCTGAATCAGATGTCAATAAATCGTTATCAGTGGCTCCAACCACCTTCTTCGGTGGTTTAACCGGACAATTTCGAAGAAAGAGACAGGAAGTCCCGCAATACAGGCAAAGTTGCATTTGCCGCCTTCTCTCTTGTTCCTTCTGTGTTAATGGTCCTTTAACACCGCCGATTTGCATAGGTTCGGATACGTCGGTACTCTTGGAGTTAGCGTGGGTTTTGATCGGTACTCGGGTTTCGTACTTGAACCGATCTGCTTTTCTATTTTGAAGTCTGTGATCAAGTTGAACCACCAAGTCTATGTAGTCTGCGCAGACCTGGGGTGGATCTACTATCTGAGCTAGAACATCCTTAAGCTCTCCGCGCAGGCCTTGATGAAACAATGTGATCCTTTTGTTTTCTGGCCATCCAGTTTCCACAACCAGTCTATTAAAGGTGGCAATGTAGGACAGAAGATCCTGATTACCTTGTCGTAAGGATAGCAGTTCGTTATCAAGGGCCTGTCCTTGAGAGTGTCGAGCAAACAATCTTTCCATGCTGGCCTGGAAACCCTGAAAATTCTGGAGAATGGGATCATCCTGATTTACCAATGGAATAGACCAATCGGCAGCACTGCCACTGAGGTAAGATAGTATAAAGGCTACCTTGGTCTGGTCGTTAGGGAAGGCCCCGGGTCTGCATAGAAAGTGTAAACGACATTGGTTCATAAAGAAGGCATATTTCTTGGGATTCCCCGCAAAACTTTCAGGCGGGGCCAAAGGCATGTGTCCAGGTAGATTGATTTGTAGCGAGTTATTCAAACCCATTGATGTGGAAGTATCTCCGGAATTAGGTAAAGGAGTGTGCCCTGCCTGGGCCTGCAATAACCTTTTGGCCAGGTCATCTGTTCTTTCCTTAGATAGGATCAGTTCTCTTTTGAGAGTGTTAGTCTCCTGGCGGGCTGAGTGCACTTCTGCCCGTAATTCCCCCAAAAGCTGGGCCAGCTGATCTGTCTCGGAAGTCTCCATAGCGCCCGGGTGGGAAATTATGGGTAGGCTTCGCGTTCTGTCACGCTCACCTGATTCCCACGGATGCGCAGGTCTGGCTTCGAGTGCTGATGCTTCTTCTATGGTGAAGCGCAGGACTCTGAAGATGGACTCACTGGCTCGCAGGAATATTCCCCTGTGCGTGAAAAGGGAGTATTACCTACTGACGGAATAATGCTCAAGCCTCCCACTCCCTTCCAGCCCTCCACGATACCCTTCCTCGATTCCCCGTGAAGTCTCACCTTAGGGTCTGGAAGGATGAGTTCTCCATCCTGCTTCTGATGCAGGGGCGCGTTGAAACCCAGTTACTTCACTGGATTGAGGTTTGATGGGAGTTCAAATAAGCTTGACTATTCAGGTAAGGCGCTGTAAGAGTTCTGTAGCAAGTACAAAGGTTCAAGCCTTATAATAATGTTCATTGTCTTATTGCAGCAAGCGCTAATCGCTTATGTCTTTTTTCCCCTTAGGGGCCGGGGTTTGGAATGACGGAGATATGGCGCCGACCCGAAGTGAAACGTGCAGTTCCAGTAAATGACAGGTAAGTTCTGGATGAGCGTTCAGGCAATGTCTTTGCATTCGCTCATTCAATGTCTTTGTCTTTTTTCCCCATAGGGGCCGGGGTCCGGAATGCCAGGAAGCGGCAGGACCCGAAATGAAATGGGAATGACGCAACAGGTAAGTCTTAGAAGGAAACTGAGCTTTTCCTATTCCCTTCCTTCTCTCACCTTGTGTTCTTGTCTTTTTCTCTCTAGGCTCTGGGAAGTGGCTGCGGATCCGGATGATCGCTGCTGAAGATGGAGGTGCCCAGGAAAGGTGAGTGAAATGCAGCGCTGCAGCGATCGAAGCGAAATGCCTTTAAAATTATGTCTTCCCTTTCAGGATCGTCGGTGTGAAGTCTCCGTGATGCAGCTTTAGCAGGTAGGGTCTTCTTTCTCTCCAATTCTCTCTTAGCAGGTGACCCAGGATGCTGACAGGCGTGGCTGAAGTCCAGATGCAGGAGCTGACACAGTGAGCGTCCAGCTGCGAGAAGCAGAACAACGCGAAGCGTGAGTTGCTGATCGGGCGTGGTTTAAATAGCTTTGTAAGAAGTTCCAGGTATGTATCCTTCCACCGATCAGGTATGTATCCTTCCCCGACCACACCCAGGGGAAAGTAGGTCCACAGGTAAAGTAGTTCCATTCAGGCCTCAAGAGGGCCTGGATGCAGCAGCATGGTCTGCATCAGGTAAGTGCACCTTAAAACACTTGAACACATGTCTAGCTTTATGAGCCTGGCGCCTAAGGCGCCAGGACAGGGTTCCAACATGAGCGTGGCGCCTAAGGCGCCAAGACTGTGTCCAAAGGGCCCCACCTTGGGCCCGCTGGCACTTCCCTGGGGGAAATGATGCCTGCCTCTGGGGTTGCTGGGTCGGACCTGGCTCCTTGGAGGTAGGCATCATGACAGATCTGCAATAGAAGTGAACAGGGAAAGAAGCATGGTTTTCACCGAACAGGGGTGATGGCTCCATACAGGGGGGAGGTTGAAATTGCTATTGGAAGGTCAATGTCTTGTGAAGTACATATTGTTTTGTTAATCTCTGCAGCCCTCGTTTCCTCTCTCTCGGTTGTTGTCCTTTTTTTCGGTCTGGTGTCAGGTGGATTTAGCATGAAGATAATAGTTCTATTGTTGTTTGAAGTCTCTGTGATTTGGGGTCTAGATGACTTATATATCTTCCTATTTTTTTCTCTTTCTTTGATTACTTGTTTCATTATATTCTACTGCGTTTGTGTTTTCTAATTTGTGTCGTTTTCAATTATATCTTGATTGAAAATTGTGTAAATATGAAATTGGATGTTCAATTGATTTTGTAAAAGTTTTGTTAACCAAATACAGTAAAAAATAAAGTTCTTGTGGGATAGTGGGGGGGGAGATTGTTCCAGGCCTTAGGAGCGATTGCAAAGAAAGCTGTTTTGGATACTTTCACAGTTCTAAGTTTAGTTATCACTAGGAGGTTCTGATTATTCGATCTCAGTGATCTGCCATAAGTTCTTGTGGCCAGTAGCTGCTGTAGATATCCAGGCATTTTTCCCTGTTTACACTTCTATGTGATAGTCAAGATACAAAATAAGATTCTGAACTCAACCGGTAGCCAAAGAAGATTACGTCTTGCCACTGTAAAATGGTCTCTGCGCCTAAGCCTCATTACCAGTCTTACTGCTCCATTCTGACAAACCTGAAGCCTATTCCGGCTAGCTTTATCAATAACGATTAGTAGGCTGGAACAGTAATCAATCTTGGCCCCGTATGATCGATAGTTTCTGCGTTGTCTTGGGAAATAAGGTCTTAGGTGAGCTAGCAGTTTTATATAGTATGCACAAGATGACACTAAGATGCTTACATGAGGTTTTATAGTGAGTCGCTGATCACAAATTACTCCTAAATTTTTGACTTTCATCAAAACCTGCCTGCAGCGCTGGAGCCATAGGAGGAATGACTATAGGCGCAGGCGGAGGGGCCGGCGGGAGCATGTCCCTGATCACAGCCCGGAGGATGGCCTCCATCTGAGGTGGTCTCATAAGAGTGCAGAACCTTTCAAAGAACCTGTCCTCACAGGCTGGTAGGGTGGCAGGTGATGTTGACGGGGTAGCGGGCGGATACTTGGGCCGGTGTGTACTCCGTCTAGCTGGCTGCGGGGTAAACCTGCCCTGCGATGCTGATGGATGAGCTGTAGGCCACGTACCTGGTTGACCGTCCCACCTTGTAACTCGCTCTCCCACTTGCTTCATACCAAGGGGCGGTATCAGACGAGCAGCCATTTTGTCTGGCGCTGGCCATCTTGTCGAGCTGCGTGCCAAAGTCGTGGTGCTTGGCTCACTGGGCCCGGCCTCCTCCAGAACTCTTGGCGGTGGAGCATGAGACCTACCCTGCACCTCAGTATGGGGCCTGGTAGGCGTGTTGCCATCGGCAGTATCACCGGTAGTGCTGCGTGCAGGCTCCTCCTCAGACATCTGGCCGGTCCTAGGGCATAGCCCCTCGGTCCCTCAGCACTGTCTCCAGAGGGATCTAATGACCCCTTCGGCCTGGGGGCCCGGTAACTGATATACCCTTGGTACCAGTGCTGGTGCAAGAACCTGAAAGGTTCCTCCCACTCGGGCGCTTCCTTGGGAAAAAGTCGCCCTTGCGGGGTGTGATGGAAAAAAGCGGCCCTTCTTTGGGCCTCGACTTGTCTGGTGAAGTCCTTCAAGTCCTCTGGAGGAGACTTCTCGAAGAGCTCCCTCCGCCGAGCTAACCTGTTCTTCAAAGCACAAGGTGTAAGCGCGTCGCACACGGTACAACCCTTCCAGCCGTGGTCAGGGCCAAGGCAGCAGTAGTAAAGTGCGTGGGGATCAGACGTAGGGAAGAGCCCCTCACAGGCTGGACACCTGCTGAAGCCTGCTGACATCAACATGCACCAGGAAGGAGCGTGGCGCCAGAGGACCGAGTACCTGATTGATAAAAAGAAGACAAAGACAGAAGCAAGTATCTGCGGAAGAGCGTGTGATATTACAAGGCTGAAGCCAAACCCAGGAGCGCTGGTAAAATCGGCCAGTTCCCATCGATGCGGAAAAGGGGACTGAGGAGTGGCGCCGCGCCCCCGCGAGCCTCTACATTTATAGAGGAAGAATGTTTTTTCTGAGGAAAAAGGTTCCGTCTTCCGTCCCTAGAGAGGGACGCCCATGCTGTATGGGGGAAAGGGGACGGGACGTAGGAGTAAACAGCAGCATAGAATACCAGAACAGCTGTCTAAAATGGTATCGGTTAAAGCAAAACATTGTTCAAAGGACTATAAAGGCATGCTGAGTTGTCATGCTGCGGCCTACAACTTCTCAAACAAGGCGCCTGCGGATGAGCCTCTAACAGGATCCAGATACAGAACCTGTAATGTTTAAAGCCAAGCGATATTTGGAGCTCAGCCGGGCTTAACTAAAAGATTATTCAGGCACGGAAACCTGCTCTATCCCTGTAACACGGGTGCAAATTGAAGTTCCAATGCTTGAGCCCATCTATATCAAATGGCATCAGCATATCATAAGGCCAATAACAATTTTTGTGAAACAGAGAAATAAGTTACATTGACTTAAACGCTACCCACCAATCAGAGTCATTAATACACAGCTTTTCTCTGGTACATTGTTGGGGTACGCCTGATCGTGAAACTTTCAGTAGATTAAAAAGAGATCAACTCAATGCAAGAGCCTAGCATGAAAAAAACTTTCTAAACCATTGAACCCTTCATTCACAAATAGAGAATGTTTTGTATACACACGTTGGAAATATAAAAACTGCTTTCATCAAAGAAATGTGCATTGTTCTTGCAGTTATGTCAAAATTACCTGACCATTCATAACTGCCAATGGCAACATTCAATGTGCATTATAATATTGTGTGAAGAATAAATTAATACAAATTATCCTGAAAACGTCATGAACTATTTATTGAAATCTTTTGGCCTTGCAAACATTTTGATTACCGTCTATCATCTGCCATTTGTATTGCAGCCTGACCAGATTTTCAATATACATTTTGAACTCAGAGAAGACTTTTTCCAGTAAGGGCAAGCAATGGAAGTTCGGGGGTTGATCAGTATGACAAAATCCATTAACATTACTTTTAACTTGTTTAAGGGCACATTTAGCGGTAACATTTTCTGTATTATGTTCTAATGTACATCTGAGGTCATCAACACTGTAGAAGGCATACTTTCTTAGAGAAAGATACATTTAAGTTTCTACATATCTTCTTTATCCTATAATTTAGGTTGTTTGGTATACGCTATTGTGCCATGCTTAATTATTCGCAAAGAAGGCTGAAATCCATCACAAAGACTAGGACCCACCCAAGCTAACCGAGGTCTCCGATTGTTACACACATTTCGGAGAGGTTTGGCCTAAGGTTAAAAGGGCGTGTTTAAGATTATATCGAGTTTAAAAGAAGAAAAACAAAAAAGCACACATTATGACAAGTATTTGTTTAGAATTTCTGACTACCACAAAAGAACAGGGAGGAGGAAACTGGAGTAGTGGATTATAAGGAGTAACGTACATCTTCTGCTTACTTAGTGCACGTTTTTCACCATTTATACCAATATAGACTTTTTTGGGTTAAGCCTTGTTAAACATCAACACACAATGCCCACAAAAATAGGAAACGTGTGGGGTGGGTACCCTGAATGCACTGGAGCAGAGTTGAGAAATCTGTACATTAGTGGTATTCAAAATGCAGGGCTGGTCCACCTAGGAGGTCCGAAGGATGTCTGGGGGTAGAATGTGGGTGCAAGCCTCTTTAAAAAGGGATTATCGGGCTGGGCATAATAGAACATGTAAGCATTTAATAGAATATATAATTTGTTATAGCTTAGGGATAATGTCTAAATAGGGGGTCTCAGTATAAACAAGTTTGACTACCACTGCTACATCAATAAAATGCATTAACCTGAAGAACAGAGAAGAGGTACTTCACCAGATCTGGAGAATAGCTCAGTGGCAAGGCGTTTGTCTTGGAAGCAAGGCAACGCATAGCAAGATGGGTTTGAATCCCAGGCTCACACTTAGAAACCGGCTCCGATATTAGACGCGTTATAAAAGAACAATTATATTATATGGAACAAGCTGTGTGTATTAAGAGAGGTGGGGAAGCAGCTCACCTTTGAAGCCGCTGCATTGTTTAGGTGAAACTTCGGCCAATCAACCCTTTTTCACTGCTCATCCTAATTTCTGTTATTATATTATGCCATTTCTGTACCTCAGTTGCAGACATAAGGAGAAAATACAAATAAGAATGTATATTTTCTATTTATTTTAAAGATTTTCAACGGATCCCTTGCCTGACAAAAATGAGAGCACAAAAATATTTGTAAACTTCATTAGATAAAAATTATATGTCCAACACTGCTTCTATGTTAAGACAACAGTTGATAGCCTACTTCAGCGCAACCAGTAAAACGTGCCAGATTGACCCAACGTGCGATAAGTAAGGTTAAATTAAAAAAAAAAAAACAAACACTGTCCTATGCCCCTCAGACCCCAAACATTCTCTACTTACTTTACTTCTGGAATCCACATTCAAAAGACAAACTCCACAAGCTAGATTCTGGGCATTTTTTATCCCTGGGCGCAGCATACAGGAGGAGAAATCCAAAGCGCTTTCATCTGGCTGCAGGGAAAAGTCAGTCGATTTTAGTTTAAATTAGTTACATATTCTTTTCAACAATATCTTCCTCTGTAGTTTATACGAAGAAAAGAAAATTAAAAAACAAATCGATGGGAAACTTCTAGAATCCTTCACATTAATAAATCAGACTTTAATGTTCTTGCTAGCATACATTAATATTACCACATCATATGTCTGTAAAGAAATATTTTTGGGAAAGGGGATGTTCAGAGTTATTCTTTGCTTTCAACAATTAAGTAGTTCTATTGTACATGGTTTTATAAAAAGAAAAGTCAATTTCAAGTAATCTCAAATAGTTTAGTCCATATTCACAAACTCCTAACCTATTCATGCCACCGCTAATGTTCCATGAAGTGGTTAAGCTACTTCTGTTAGATGCCAGTACAACACATTTCTTCTTCAGTGTTTTGACGAAAAGAGAGCAAGGATTCTAGATCCGGTGTTTAAGGCATAATCAAGAACTCACTTGACTGCCTACAATGTCAGTGCCATACACAAATTAACCCACCCAAACCACAATGCATATTTTGTATGTTATAACAAAAGAACAGAAAGACGCAGGAAAACTCTATCCCCTGGACCAGAGTATTATCATGAAGCGAGAAACTGAAGAAATGTCCAGAGAGCAAAACGGTGTTGCTTACAAAAGTATCAAAATGTTTTTATTTACCATGATACAAAAAATTCGAAAAAGTCAATTAATGACATATTACTTTGTTAAACATCAATTAATCACATGACACGACAGCATAGGTGAACAAAATACATGGCTAAAATGCATCCATCTCAACAAACATTCACAGTGCAGCATCCAAACCATACATCATACATAGTGACATTCAACCAACCAACAATGGCTAAAAATGACTGAATTAATTAACATTGCTTGCCAATTGGGGATGAGACAAACATACATCACATCCCATCCCATTTGATTATTTTAATGTTTAAAATGTATTTAACAAACAGCAATAGAACTCATTAAAAACAATCTATCACAAGGGTGGATCTGAGAAAAAGAAGGTTATGTAGATCACATCCCTAAGGAGTAAGCTAAAAAAAAGTCAATTTCAAGTAATCTCAAATTGTTTAGTCCATATTCACAAACTCCTAACCTATTCATGCCACCGCTAATGTTCCATGAAGTGGTTAAGCTACTTTGTTAGATGCCAGCACAACACATTTCTTCTTCAGTGTTTTGACGAAAAGAGAGCAAGGATTCTAGATCCGGCGTTTAAGGCATAATCAAGAACTCACTTGACTGCCTACAATGTCAGTGCCATACATAAATTAACCCACCCAAACCACAATGCATATTTTGCATGTTATGTCATGCTTTGAATTGTAATGAACGTTAGCTATTTCCTCATCTGTCATATATGAGGACAAACGTCCTCTGTCAAGCTCTTAAAATAGAAAGCCCCTTTTAAAATGTATACAGTTTGAAGCACCTTGCAGAGCTTTTGCATAGAAAAGTACACCTCTAAAACTAGTATGTGCAATAGCAAAACAGCACACAAAATAATCCAGATTTCGTGACGACTTTCCATACAGACCATACATAAAAATGGTTGTACAAAACGTAAGTAAAAATGTGTTACAAAAAGAAGGATAAGGAGGAGGCAGTTAAGGCAAAACGAAAAAAGCCACACATAGGAAGCTGTAACGTTTGCTAATTCTTCAAGGAGTCACGAAAATGGGTCACTCACACTTCCGATATACGATGATGTTGCATTCTATTATCACAGTGTGCAGCAAAGTTTCTTTCTCCTAGCAGAAGCATACTGGACGGTTCCTACAAATCCTTTGTCATCAACGGTGTCACCCTCCCAGTCTCATGCGAGGTTAAATTGCTGGGGTGGGGGGTCTGCCTGGACTCCAACTTGTCGCTAACTAGGCAGATGAATGACATTGCTTCCTCAGCGGCATACTCCACCAATCTAATCAATGCTTGCAGACCCTTTCTCTCCCCATACAGTTGTCTCACCATTGCCTGAGCACTCATCAGATCAAGACGGGACTACTGCAACGCCTTATTTGCTGGAACTTCCATGCACAACATCAGTTAGTTGCAGATGCTACAGAATAACGCACTCGGGGCTACCTTGAATTTCCCTAGACAAAAACATATCTCTGCCGCAAGAATAAGTGTGCATTGGTTACCAGCTCGTGAGAGTATCGTTTTCAAAACATTAGCCATTACACACAAATGTCTCACAAATGTTGCCCCAAGATACCACTCGCTTAGGTTCACAAAAGCTAACTCAGCGAGACCAACCCACTTCATGAACACTCACCGACTTATCACCCCTAGATTCAGACTAAAAAGAGCAGGGAGGCTCAGCTTCCCAGTCATAGCGACTGGGAACTGGAATGCCCTGCCACAGGCGCTCAGACCGGAATAATCGTACTGGGTCTTCTGTAAGCACCTTAAGACTGTTATTCGACCAGGACTTGACCGTGGCGACACTCAGTTCTTAATGAAACTTACTTGTTTGAACTATCCTATTGTATTACATTTCTAAATGAAACCGCTACTTCCAAATGTACTACCCGATCATATTCATATGCTTTTGTATCCTGTGCAAACAGCACCTTGATGCCTACGGGTTTTCAACTTCACAGCCACAACATTTGCCTGTTTTCCCAGAGCAAAGTTTTAATGCCTCAAAGCAAAGGAGGCAGAGGCGATGGTTGGAAGGTTTAGAATTTTAACCCTCCAGACCATCTTTCTTCGGTTAAGATTAATTCTAAACCTTCCAGCCATCACCTCTCTTGTTTTGCTCTAGTCATCCTTAGTGGGACAGGTATGCCCAGACGCGGGTCCTGTCTCTGCTGGGCCTTGAGACCCAAGCTGCTACTCACTGATGAGGCCCAACAAGGCTAAAACATGTCTGGGAATGCCAGTGGTCTCGTGCAGAAGGTATGTGAGCAAGCAGTTTGGGCTGGACTGGCCCTTTTGGGGTGGGATAAAGCCTGATTTGCATATGGTCTTTCCCCTGTTTGTAATGGCTTGGCAGGCGAAGAACAATTGTCTGGAGGGTTGCCCAGAGCATTGCCAGAGGTTAAGATTAATTCTAAACCTTGCAGCCATCACCTCTTGTTTTGCTGAGGTTTTAATGCCAGCATAGTTGATTTAGTTGATGAAACCTTTCACCGTTCCTTTTTGCAGGTAATGATGATTGCACACATCTATGTGCATGAAGAAGTTCATAGTAGTACAGTTGTACTGAAGAATTAAGGAGCATTGTTTCATTTGCAAAGTGTGTTACTTGCTATGGTACAGTCAGTGAAATGTAAAAACAACCATAACCACATTTGCGAACTTAATTACCAGACAAAGTAGATTTGTGCAGTTAAGACGCATTAAAAAATATGTAGAGATGAATTCCATGGGGTGTAGTAATCCTACGGTTGGAGCAAACCTGGAGAAAGACATTCACGATTTGAAATCTGCTCAGCGTTTTCCAGCCTTTGACAGAATGGCTAGATCAATCACACATTTTGCAACATGTAGGCATTACATTGGTAATAATATATATTTTTTTTTTTAGACAGTCCTGTACTATGAGGTTTGAAAAGTGCACAAAACAGGGCACACAGTAATATTTATTATCTTCCATTTCACACATGATGTGGCATTGTCGCTCACAGCAAGACCAACAGTCAATCCTTTTGGTTTAAGCCATCCAAAATGTAGACATGGAATACTGATCAGACGTTTGCTGCTATGCGTATCTGTTCCATGGGATACAATGAAGGAGTTGCTTGCTGGCAACATGTTTGCCGAATGGGAATTGAGGTATTGGTGGTTGAGCAGCCACTGTGCTGTTACTTAAAAGAAGCCCAATACGCTGTGATGACAGTGTTGCCTGTCCAGTGGTCCACATATCAATTTTCACATGGTCTTCATGGCAGACTTCCATTAGTGCTTTTCACATTGTTGCTAAGCGTTTTCTGTACAGATCAGGCACTGCAACTGTAGGAAAACAATGGGTGGCTGGGTACCTCATATTTGTTAAAGCAGTTTTTCCAAGATGACAATCCTACAATGTCCATCAAAGGGCAGGAGTTGAAATGCCAACATTCTATCCAGTTACCTTCTGTAAAAGTGCACCAAACAATGGTTGCTGTGGTATCTTGAACACTTGGTGAAAGCAGTGTTGATGCTGCATTGATTACGAGTGCTGGACTGTGAAAGCCAGCAGGGGTGCATGCTCACGAAGTGATGGCAACAAAAGAGTTGGGGCTACATCACTTGCAGCCTAGAGGAAGGTGCATAGGGTTTTATGCTCTGCTCATATTAGGAGGATGTGTTCTAACTGTTTCATCAACGTCATCGTCCTCAATCATAAGAATTGTTCTTTCAAAAGGTCAGCTAACTCACCTTTGCTCTTTTCCTGATGGCCACACAATTCCCCACAATGATGGTTTTCCAAATGGCTTCGAAGTCCCCCAGTGCCATAACATGTGCTAACCTTCCAACAGGTGTGTGTTGTGAAAAATGAAATACGCACTAAGCCCAGTGTACTTAGTGATTGAAGGATACAACCCTTTAATCGCATACCCTTTTATCCAATATAAAAATCTTTGGTCTTTCTTATGTTCATAAAATGCCCTCAGAGCTTATGCTAAGCAGCAATGACCCTTCATGTGTGCCATTTGCCCACTTCCCCTTTCTCATAAGGCTATTTAGAAGGATCACAACAGGAGTGTACTTGGCTGCCCATCTTGGATCGATAGCCTATCAGAAAATCATGTATATTGTTATTCTAGGTCTTGATAATGTGCTTTGGTTAGTGATACAAGTGTAACATTCATCTAACTACCCAATATATCATGAAAGTGATCATTAGAATGAAACTTGGGGAACACTGAAACAAGATCCAGCTCACAATGTTAGCAAAATTAAACTTCCTTTTTTCAACGTTTCTTTTGACAAGAATACACATGATTTTATCACTCAAAATGATCTTCCTTTTTTTTAATAAAAGATCACACAGATAAAAACCAATAATCTGTTTCTTATATGAGTGCAAACACAAAGTTTAATTTTGTGGGCTGGCCACTGATTGATTGGTAGTGCTACTCAACACACATTTGTTACAGTGTGCACAGACACTAATAATTAACCAAACTAGAGATTAAAGACAATGCGGCCTGATCCCCCATCATTTACACTCACGGATCTGCTGCGCTTGCCACCAAGCTCCCCCTCTCAGGCCAAATTCAGCCCTCTAGTTTACACCAGTGCAACCTGCCGGTATTCGTTTTTCGCTTGACCCAATATTTGGTTAATGGAAATTGGTCAGGAGGGACTAGCAAAAGGAGTTTGTAACCCCTTAAGTTCTATGGGCACAAATATGTACAGAATCACATAGAAAATAATTTTAAGCTCAACCCAAAACATTCCCCATTTTCTGAATGAATACTAAAAGTGATGCCCGGGGAAGGCTCCTGGTGGCTAGGTGGAGTGCAACACATGAGGCTAGGGGTGAGGGCCCTCCAGGATTTCTGGTGTAAACCCTGCAGACAAGCAATGTGGTATGGGCGGTGATCCTCCAAACCCCAAGGTCTCATTGTCTACCTGAAGTGACATTGTTTAAAACCCATCTGTTCTTTAATTATTTGGAAACTATGGTGTATTGCAAGTATAGTGTTGGTTAATCACTGACTTTCTGAAACCTTTAGGAAGGATAATCAGTGGGATGGCAAATGTATATTAACAAAGCAGTGTGTGTAATTAGTGGTTTTGTATCCATTTGAAACTGAACATACATTTACAAGATTACCATCGGAGATCTGTTATTGATGTATGACTGATCACTTTGGAACATAATTTTTGTCATTATGTACCTTTGATGCTTGCAGTTTTAAGAAGGTCCTCCTTATATACCCAATACACTAGCACAGTATGGTACACTGATTTAATATGCATAAAGCTATTCATGTAAATTATTAGGGAAGAACGAGTAAAGAGTTTTTGGTATCAGCCTGGCACTTTGAATAAGTGTTATCTATGTAACTAACTCCTAATATTGGCTTACAATGGAACGTGAAATGATACGATATATTATTTTATTTGTATCACGCTCATACACAAGTGTTTCAGAGCGCAACAAGGCAAGAGAGGGGAGCAAGGGTGGGGACAAAACAACGATTTTACTAGGCCCAGTGACATTAAGAACACGCAAGTGCAGGGGAGAAGGAAGGGGAAAGTGCAAGGGAAGAGGTGGAAAGTGCGGAGCAAGGGATAAAAACAACAACTGGTAGTACAGCCAGCGGGGTGGCAAGTGCAAGGTTTAAAGCGCAGACAAAGGGTGACTGATGAGTGCAGGTAAGGGGACAGGAGGGTTACAGATACCGACCCAAGTGCAAGGGTTGCCAGGAGGCAGTGCAGGTGTGTGGCTCGGTGGGCAGGGACCTGGGCCCGAAATCAGAGGGTAGCCAGGTGCACGGAGCCGAAGCAGGCAGATCAGCCCGGGAGAGGAAGAGCGAAGGCAGAAGCAAAGAGGAAGGTCTTGAGCTGCTTCCGGAACCGGAGATGGTTCTCCTCAAGCTTCAGAGTGGCTGGGAATCTGTTCCAGAGGGAGGCCCCAGTCGAGGAAAAAGAGCTACCCCCAACTCGTTGCTTTGAGAAGCGACTGACACTGAGGGAGTTGGAGGAGCGAAGAGATATAGTGAGAAGGTATTTACAGAGGGAGAGTTGAAGGTATTTTGAACCCAGGCCCCAGAAAGCCCTGTGGACAATGCAGAGGGTCTTGAATTTAACCCTTGCAGCCACTGGGAGCCAATTAAGAGATTTCAGGGATGGAGAGATACGATCCCAGGGCCCGAGGCCAAGGACGAGTCTAGCATTCCTGTTCTGAATGAGTTGCAGGGGGCGAAGAGTAGAAGCAGGCAGATTTAGAAAGAGGCTGTTGCAGTAGTATAGCCTAGAGAGAACCAGAGCTCTAGAGACAGTAAGCTTCTGGGGGAAGGAGAGGAAAGGAAGAATACCTCTGAGGAGGTGCAGTTGAAAGTTTGACGCCTTCGTGTCATCAGAGATGTGATCAAAAAAGGAGTGTGGAGTCGAAGATGACCCTAAGGTTCTTAGCCTCACAGGTGGTAGCAGGAAGAGGGCCAAGGGAGGCCGGCCAGTGAGCGACAGGAAAGGAGGGTGCAGGTGTGCTGATGAGGAGAATCTCCATTTTACTGGCATTAACGCAGAGATCATTGGCGGCACACCATTCCTGAATGGCAGACAGTCAGAGATGAGGGAGGGAGAAGCCTGAAGACGAGCGAGTGTCATCTACATAGTACTGAAAGTTGGAGTAGAGAGCAGAAATGTGGTGGGTGAGGGGTGCCAGGTATTGGTTGAACAGCCAGGTAAAGAGGTTAGACCCCAAGGGAACACCACAAGTAGAGAGTGAGATGGTGGAAAGGAAGGACCTAAATTGGAAGGTCAGTCAAGTTGAATGCTATAGAACCATCAATATATCTTTACTCAGGTCCCCCAACATTTTCTCAAAGGAAAATACCACAGAACCAGATTGTGCAGAAGATTCTGGGGGAATATCCAAAGGTGGAGGTCTTCCATAGTCGACCTTTTTTATCATCTCTTCGATTCTGGCGATGTCCCACCTTAGAGAAGTCTCCATTGCCTGGTCACCAGCCTTGGCCTCAAGACGTGCCAAGTAACCCAGAGTACTGGTCTGTCCAGAGAAAGCCCTAAATGTTCTTTTCAAAGGAGTGATTTCAGCTTTAGGTATTGGTGGGTTGGGGACCCTTTGAAGTACTTACATCGGTTTACCGAAAAATACAA
This sequence comes from Ambystoma mexicanum, assembly GCF_040938575.1. NCBI lineage: Eukaryota > Metazoa > Chordata > Amphibia > Caudata > Ambystomatidae > Ambystoma > Ambystoma mexicanum. The sequence continues at coordinate 292,463,135 of NC_090931.1, forward strand.
AAGCTGGGCCCTTTTATACCGAGTGCTTTGATTTTTTCAGCTGAGGGGGAGTTTTGACATTAGCCAGCGCCATACACTCTTCCACTCCTTCCAACATCTCCACATCAGATACTTCACCCGCAGCCATAGTCCAATTGTGAGCCATTTTATTTTTCACTGGGAAAAATATGTTATTTTTCCCTTTGCTTGAATTGAAACTTCTACGGAGTTATAAATATACGTTAAGATCTGTGTGATGTGTCCTGTCCCCTCTGTTGCTAAAGCTACCAACTGTGCCGGCTGGTTAATCATGCCAAGCTGATCCTGATCGAGAAGAGGATTAAGATCATACACTAACTCAATCAATCCTGACCCTGCTGTTGGTCTCGACACTTTCAGGCAAGTTGTTTGCAGGCTTTGTACTTTAGTCAGGGGGCTTCTTCTTGTTTGACAATTCCAGGTTTGGTCAAGCCACAGGTTTATAGGGGTTGCCCTGTTTTCATGGATGACTTTTGTCATCAACAGTGGCCGGACACCTTCCACAACTTCTGCTTACACAGTTCTTACTCCCTCAAGTATAGGGGTAGGCCGAGGCCAGGGACCATCATTTACTGCCCTGAACACAACCTCCATTACCGGGCCATGCTGCTTTTGAATTTCACCACTTTCACTACTTTCAGATAAGTTTGGCCGCGATGGTCAGTTGTCTGCTCTAAGCCTCCTCCCTATGTGGCTTTAGAGACGACAAAGTGACTCGCCATGATTTCCTAAACTGCTCCTGCTACACCTCTACTCCCAAACAGGTGAGCGGGTGCAATACCAGCAATGGCGTTTGCAGTTCCTTCCATTACATTACCATGTAGGCAATTGTTCGTGTCAATGTTCATATCAATGTCCTCCCTTAATTTAGGGTTAGAGTTAACTTCATTTGCAGTAATAATAATGTTGCTGCTTATGGGGTTTAGGGTAATTGGACAGGTTAAAAGGGCCAAGCTGTCTTCACTGGACTTTACAGTCAGATTTTAGACCCCCTGCCAGCACCTCATACCACTCTAAGTTTTCCCTCCCGCAAGTCTCCGACACGCTAAGGTTCATGAAATCATTCAGAAGGGCAGCTTCGAAAAGGGTCGTAAAAGAAGGGTCAGACATCTGCGCTGGCAAGGGCTTACCTACACTTCCTCTTCTTCTCTTAGTTCTCACAGGGCGGTCTCCAAACCCTGGCTCCAGTGCCCTGCGCCACCACCACGAGTTCCACAACCACTTCGCAGGTTTTGAGGCTCCTCCATCAGCTAAGTAAACTGTGGAAGAAACAACCCCCTTGCCTCCAAATGAGAAAATGAAAGAAAATAATGAAGCAGCTGCTACCGGCAGTTAACTGGCGAGTAACTGGACTCGACCACCCCGCTCCGCGCCTCTTTCTGGGGTTATACAGGACAGTCGATTTTCTTTCCAGCAAATACAGCGAAGGCAGCAGAAGACGAGGGGCTTTAAGGCGAGTAACTGGACTCACCACTGGCCTCAGCCTTTCCGGGGTTATATAGAGTCTTAAAGTCGCAGTATCACTGCAGTTAGGACAGGGGGTTTTCCTTCCAGCAAATACTTTATATCTATCCACTGTCATCATACTGGCCTTGAAATAGGAATTCGACTTTAGGTGTGCCAAAGATTCCAATCAGAGTCTGTTTTTGATGTGACACAACCCAAGTATACTATTTCAGCCACAGGCAGGCACCACATGTATACGTGGGAGAATGTACATTCATACACGAGTGCACGTTTTGTTTGTGTTGCAGTCGAGTGTAAAGAGTAAGATCAAATAAGATTGATGCTTGTGAAAATGATACAAGTTCGGGCATCACATTGAACAGAAAATGGCATTTAACATCAGTCACTGCATATTTTGTCGTTGCCACTTCTGCTTTCAGCCTATTTGTACCTTTGAAGAAAAGTAAACACTTGCAGTTGGTCCTTTTGGAGACATTTCAAAAATTACATTAGATTTAAATGCTGTTTTGAACATTCTCCATCATCAGGCTGGGAATCCTCAGTAATAAAGAAGTTTATGTTTACATTTTAAAACTGCTTTCACTCTCCATATTGCCCAACAGCCAATTGACAGGTCTTCCTTAGCTCCACCCCAAGAGTCCATCTTCAGATTTTGGCAAGCACACGTTAATGTGACAATTTGAGCCAAGAAAATCCTTAAGAGTGGTAGGGAGGGCCGCAAGTGAATCTATGAAATATTGCAATACTGGATAACTTGTGTATGAGAGTGACAGGTTAAGTAACTCATTCCTTCATTGGATCCTTCATACATTCATATGTTTGATTAGATTACAAAGCAGTACACAAACAATACGAAGAATGGGCGGAGGTAAAGCTCACTTGAAGGAAACACTCAACACAGAAAACACTCAACCCAACCAAACCGGTTGTGCAGCACTGCTTGGGTGACCCTGAACTCCTCTGTGGAATCCCTGTTGATGCAGTAAAACCTTGTGAAGGTATGCACTGATCTCCACGTGCCAGCCCTTCATATGTCCAACAAGGAAATACCAGAGAAGAAAGCCATGGTAGCGGCCAGAGCCCTTGTGGAATGGGCTCTGGGTCTGCCCTTAAGAGGCCTTTTAGCCAATTGATGACAATAGGAACGGCAGGAGGAAGGCCAACACGCAATGGCGGCTTTGGAAAGAGCATTGCCCAGGCCAGCCAGATCACATGTCACAAGAGGTTGTGAAGACTTGTGAAAGCCTTTTGTGGTTTAGAGCTCGCACCAAGTCCAAGGAGTTTAAAACGTTCTGCATGAGAGGATGGAGAGCCAAAAAAGATTGGTGGCACCACTGGTTCATTTAGGCGGAAAGAAGAAAGGAACCTTGGCCATTAACGTCCGTTTAGTGCAAAGGACTGCATTGGATCTATGGAAACTCAAGTAGGGCGGCCTGCATGAGAGCCTGGATTTTCCCCTATATCTTGTGGAGGTGATGGCAACCAACAGAACTGTCTTCTAGGACAAAAACCTCAGGGAGGCTATGTGTAAAGGTACACAAGGAAGTCCCATGTGCTTGGAAAGGACCACGTTCAACTCCCACGCTGGAGTAGAAGCTCCGACAGGAGGGAATGAGCATAACAGCCCTCTAAGGAATTCTTTGCAGGGCATGTCTGACCACAGACAAGACATCCAGAGGAAACATGTGAACCTGGAAATGGCAGCCAGGTAAATCTTGAGGGCGAAGTGAGTCAGACCGGCTCGTGCACAGGTCAACAGGTATGGAAAGATGTCAAGAGCCTGCAAATGGAACGGGTCAAGGCCACGCCCAGAACACCAAGTGGAGAAACGCTTCCAATAGCTCTAATTGCAGGAAACCATGGAGGAAGCCCTGGCTTGTGCCAGAATTTCACAACAGTCCTGAGGCAAAGATAATGTTAAACTTTTAATAAAGTAGGAGCCAGGCCATTGTGGACAAGAGGGCCTGAGCTTCCGTTGACAGAACAGAGGAACGGGTGCCGCCTTGCTTGCGGATGTAGAAATCGTGGGCGTATGTCAGTAAACACAGACTACCTGGGCCTGTATTGGCAGTAGAAAGGACTTCAAGGCCCAGAGCACATCGCATAATTTCAGCAAGTTGATGTGCAATGTTTTCTCCTCCAGAAACCAGAGGCCCCTGGCATGGAGATGGCCTATGTTGGCTCCCCAGTCCCCCAGAAACAAGTCTGTTGTGACCGTGACCTGATGGTCCGGCAGACATAAGGGTGCTTTCAGAATCTTATCTTTCCATGTGCCGGAGACTTGTTTCTATTGAGCATCAAGGAATTCCTATAGAGGCCACATTCAGAGCCTGAAGTGCAGGATTAAAGAGATGCAGCCCTAGCAGGGGCTTCAACTTGCAGATTTATGCCAATCTCTTGTTCAATAGCAGTAGAGTTTTTGCTAGGATGGCCTTCACTCGGTCTGCCAAAGGGGTAGCGTTGCAGGACAGCGTGTCCAGCCAAGCTTCTAAGAACAGAGCGTGTTGCAAGGCCGTCAAGCAGGATTTGGCAAAGTTGACAGAGAGCCCCAGAAATATCAAGTAATGGATTGTGGTCTTGTGTGCTGATGAGCTAGTGGAAGAGAGTCTGCCCAAACCAGCTAACCGTTGAGGTATGGGCAGATGTACACCGTGGAACGACAGATGAGCTGCCACCAGAGCTAGACCTTTTGTGAACACCCTTCATGCTGATCGAAAGGAAAGGCCTTGAACAGAAAATGTTGACCTTGAAGGTGAATCACAGGTATCTTGGGAGTTAGAGATTTATCAGGACTTGAAAGTACAACTCCTCTAACTCTAAAGAAGACAGGAAATCCCCTTTATGCAGATACGTTAAAATATGCTGGATGTTTGAGCCTTCTTTGTACACAAAAAGACCTTGGGCAATAGAAAATGTGCTCTATTACTTAATCTGTGATGTTGAAAACCACTTGCACACCGAGACACAAGAAGAAAGAGGATAACAAATTCAAATTACCCTAAAGAATAAATGAATTGCATATTTTAATATTCGTACTTCAAATATAGAAGAATACAAGACATTCCATCACGTACATTTGTGACTATATAAAAAAAGTGTAGAGTTACAATTAAGAGATTTCAATCAATATATACCAATTATCTTAACTCAGTTTGCATACATCCACCACAAAAACTCATCACAAATAGTACATACAGTGCTCAGCTACCACAATTAACAAAGCAAAACACACCAATGGTTATCTTCAAACTTAAGAAAAAAATCTATCAACCTAGTCAAACGGACAGCATTAACAATCACAATACACTTCACTACATAGGCGGCATATTCACTTTACCCACAAGCAACACTTTTCCTAGTACACCAGTGCAGCCCCTTACGGGACTATATAATGTCGACATACCACACAATAGGGATGAGAACACCAGGGCATTGTTCACCAATTCATAAGACTGGAAAGGCTATCAGTTAAATAAATCAACAAGTATTATGAAAAGGCTACTATGCACAACTACCTAGACAATGTGCAAATACCTAGAGGACTACGAATACTGTCCTTCCCCAACTTTAACAATGTAGAGGATTCAGACCTATCTGATGAGTGGGAAGCCAACTTAAATCGTAGCTCCAAAAAAATGATAGAGTTACTTGTACAGCACTCAGGAAGAGAACACCGTAGAGTAGAGAGGGATATGGACAAACTTGAAAAAGAAATACAAGAAATGGATGCACCAGAAGCAACCAAAAAGAAGAACTACAAAATCATGGATGACATCCTTAAAAGTCATCAAGATGAAGTTAAATTAAGAAAAAGCGTAAAACCTCTAGGGACGACAGACTATAGACAAGACAGGGCCTATACGTTCTAGCAAAAATATGGCGACAAAGGTAGACCATCCTCAAGAAATAGCACACCAGCTGCCTCATCTAACAGCTCCGATGCGGACAGCAAAGGGGAGAATAGAGCCAATACCCAAAAAGATTAAGTGCTTTACACCAGAAAAGGCGTTTTAGAGCAAATATAGAGATACCACTCCAGTAACAAACCGCCAAATATACAAGTACGATTTCAAATAACTACAGACCAAGGTACCTTAACCACCAGACAAACGGTACTTAGTGTTCCACGTGGAACCTACAATAAACTACCAAACTGTGTTCATATAAATCAAATTTAATTTCATAATTCCTAGCGCAGAAACCAACCTAACTATCTGCAAACACTTCACTACTCACATATGATCAAATAACCTAGCACGTTTCTTTCCTTCACACTATTCAATTGATTGATAGAAAATTAATCAGGGGAATGATCATTTTGTAGATGCACCACCTTTGATTCAGTGGACTCTCCGTACTAAACGGAATACATGAATAATGATTCTGTGTGTTTCGCTTCTCTTCATACAAGGTAATACCAAGTGGCTTCCTATATCACAAAGAAACCCATAAAACAGCTATTACTATGGCTGTTGATATGACCAACATCAATTATACGATCAATAAATGCCATAAAAGATGAGGAAGGCATACATCCTTACCCAAGACTGTAGTAACTGGCAGTCTGGTAAGTATGGGAAGGACAGTCCTTCAGGAAATAAAGTCCTGTGGGGATACAAACAAACCACAAAGGTTTCAGACCAAAGTGCGGTTTCACAACCACTAACGTGTATCATTGTATAGTCCACAATGACTGTTAGACGATATACTCACGTGGTGGTGGTATACTGGATTTCATTTGTTTCAATAATCAAGCGAGCTCGATCTATCTCAGACTGTACTGGCCACCGTTTCGTTAGAAAATAACCAACAGGAACACTGCTAGGTAAGACCCTCCTAATTAGTCTTTAGACAGCGGTACCTACATACAAATGTGACCTCATATTACTGAACATGCCTGTTCCTTATCTTCACACCGATTAATTATCTTACGGCCGTATGTATTAAACTCAAATGACAAGCAATAGTAATCATTAATTGCAAAATGTTCCGATCTTGCTCAATATTACCACATAATTCTCTCTTCGCACAGTAACCTCACGGCCGCCTTAAATACATCTCGTTTAGTTTTAACTATCGAGTGTCGGAGTCATCTAGAAATAGACAAGGGACCCTTTGTTCTGGCAGCGTTCTATCCACAGTGAACTCTATGATGCCATTGTTGGTGAAGTCGGCCATCTTCAGCTAGTGATAGTTAATAAAAAAAAAGGGATTACAGCATAAAAACTGCTCTTTCACATCGGTAGTAGTGAGTGGAATGAAGTACACAACAAAGTCATCACCCTCCCGAAGGAAAGGACACAGTCCTTGTCCCAACTAAAGTCATGACTGTACTGGTAATGGTTGTAAAGGATTAACATAATTAAAGGTGTGAGATTGCATACCGCGAACAGCGCAGGCAGACGGAATATGACAAATTATGGATAATGTAGATGTACAAGACACATTGAAATGCGACTACTGTCTATAACGTATTGCAGTTAATAGACTGACTGCCACTCCACCATATTATATAGGCCAATTTTGTGACTTTTACTCAGAAATATCAAACAGGTCTCCATAAGTGAGAGGCTTTTTTTATTGTTGGTTTGGTCACCATTAATTTGGACTGAAATAGACCACTTTAATTCATCAATTCCATGTCCACAAGCCATAAACTGTCCAACTAAAGGTGCTGTCAAAATCTTGTTTCGGATACAGCTCTTATGTTCAGTTATCTCAATTTTATTTTTCTTTCAGTCTTACCAATGTAGAGGTTATAATATGGGAACCATATCACATAGATGGCCCAACTGGTATTGCAGTTAGTCTAGATTGTTTCCATGGGTGTCTTAGGCCAATATGAACCTGCAGTGTCCTGCTTGTCTGGACACAACCTTTTCACTTTCCGCAGGTGCCATGTTCCATAGGACTCTTCATACCCCATATTTCTGTTAGTTTGTTTTCATTCTCCGGTTTAAGATAAATATCATTCCGGGTTATCATCTCTTAGACTTTTACATCTTCTGAAAGCTCATCTTGGTGGACTGGTCTCCTTTAGTCAAAATGTGCTAATGTATTTCAACTATTTTCTGGATGTGGATGGATAATACATTGAAGGTACTTACGAAAGTTATATTGCGGTTTAGTTCTTTGACATCCTTATTGTATTCCAGCATTGCTTCGTGATTATCAATAGCCCGTTTCCAAGCCTTCTTCATTCTTTTGTTTTCGGATTACCTCTTTTCATTAAGATATCTTTAAGTTTTATTGCTTCTTCCTTAAAGTGTTCTTTTTTCATCCAATTCCACTTCAAGCGGAGGAATTGTCCAACGGGTAAATTTTCTCCTGGATGGAAACTGTCAAAACTAAAAATTTCTATCAGTCGTTTTATGGAAGGGTTTAACTTCCAGCAAACCATTGGTACAGTCAACAAAAATGGTCAGATCCAAAATATGTATGTTGCTATCACTATGGTCTTTGTTGAATTTAAGATACGGGTCCTGTTGGTTGAGGCATATGAAAAAGGTTTCCAATTCCGTGATGTCATCAATATACATCTTCCATAATCTAATATGGTGTTTAAATGGATTATCACATAGGATTAGATTACTCTCCATACTTTCCACATATAGATTGGCCAACGACGGAGCAGCCGCTGACACCATGTATTTGATGGTTAAAAGTGTCACTAAATACAACATTGTTTCAGTCAATGCTATTTCTGTACACCAGAGAAATGAATAAGTTCTTCTACCATCTCCAGTATTGCCATTTGTGGCATTCTTGTATACAAAGATACAATATCAAAGCTCACCAATAATTCTGATGTTTTATTGAATGGCAGGCCTCTGATTAAATTAATCACTGAAGTTGTATCCTGTACAAATGAATGCATCTCCATCACAAAATATTTTTTTAAAGTGTTGGTGAATTTAGCCAACGGTTCGAGCACCGACCCAGTGCCTGACACGATCGGTTGACCTGATAGACAAATCATTGTTTTGTGCACTTTAGGTAGTGTATAGACCTTTGGTGTGCTGGGATCTGTGACTATGAAATAGTCTGCCTCCTGTTTAGATAACCAATGTCTCTTCAAGGCCTTATCCACCTTAATGGATATTCTCTCCTGTAGTCTTCTCGTGGGATCAGTAGGTAACACTTCATGAAAAGAAGTGTCGTCAAGTTGGCGGTATGTACGCTGTGCGGTCCTTCAACACTATAGCGCCGCCCTCATCAGCTTTTCTCTCAATAATATTTCTATTCCTTCTCAGGTATTCAATAGCAGATTTGTCTTTTCTCAACACATTTTGGAAAGCATTATGACGTTTTGTTTTTACTTTCCAAAATTGCTACATCCTTTAATACTCTTTTTTCAAAGACAATGGATTCGGGAGTGTGGCTAGTGGAAGGTGGACAAAAAGTAGAGGGTTTTTTCAAACCACTCTTGCTTGTCTTCGTTTCATATACATTTTAAGCAAAACATTGTTGCAAATGTATATTTCTGAAAAGCTGCTGCAACTCAGTCATTGTCTGAAAATTATATTTAGATGTTGGTACAAAGCTGAAAGTCCCTTCTCAAGTATCTTAATCTCATCGACACTTGGTTGATATTTGGAGAGATTGATCAGTAGGGAGTCCGACTTCTTGTCTGGTGTGGTTCGTAGTCCCACAATGTCTGGTCCCGGTCTAAAAAAATGTTGCTGGTTAGGGCCTCAACTTCTCGGTCCTCTTTGTTGGTAAGGTCGACTCCTGTTATTCGCTCTTCCGCAATTTTGTTGTCCTCTTCCCATGCCTCTCTGTGTAGAGTTGTTTGCTCCTGCATCATTGTTGGAGCTATTCGAGCTAAATCAGGTATTCCCAAAACATACTCTTCTTCCTCTAGTGCTCGGATGTTTGAAGCTGCATGAAATTGTTTAAGAGGCGTAGTTCGAGAATGGGTATCTAACCCCCTGATTTTTTCTTTACGAGAAAGTATAGAGTACATTCCTTGACCTTGTTGTTGGCGGGAGAAGCGCTCGATCGCCCCCTTGGAGAGGGGAGACTGAACTTATCACAGGAGTAATGGCAATTGTTCTCGAACTTCATCAAGGGAGGAACGGAGGGCGGGGAGCCGATTAATTCCAGCGTGTCTCCCTGCTGGATTAGTGACAACACCCATTTGCCCATGGTGATGGAACGCCACTGCTCGATGAACCGTGAGTGTTGCCATCCCACTGGGGAGTGCAAGCGGAGGGGTGAGGGCACAGCCTGGTCAGGCCTGTTTGGAGGATTGGTCCCTGGTGTGCTGCAGCACATATTTCTCATGTAACCCTGAGACTTTGCCCTTGTGGCTCTCAGATGTGGGGTAGATGCTGGACGGGTAGGAATGCCTGTAATCACGTGATGTTCTTGACAAACATGTCTTCCTGGACGGAAAGAACTGGCGTCACTGCTGCAGAGTGCACAGGGAGCATGTCTGCTTTGAAGGCTTCAAGTGCGTCATTCACCTGCTTGCCAAACAGGTCTTTCCTGGCCAAGTGCATGTTCAATACTTTTGACTATTTACGGATAGAAATGAGTGGCCTTGAGCCAACCTTGATGACGCACAACAGCGCCATTTCACATCTGCTTGAAGTCAGTGTCCGCAGTGTCTACTGCCACTGAAATTACATGATCATAGGCGGCCGCTCCTTCGCGAGGGAGGGTAAAAGCTGCAAGAAAATCCAATATTGGGCCTATCTTGAGCCAGAGTGGGACACTATAGCTATAGCGTTAGCCGCCTTGATGCGCTTCCAGAAGGAGTCTAGCCATTTTCCCGCCTTGTTGGTTGGCACGGAAACAAGGCGAGGAAGGATTTGCAGAATGCTTCCGAGCTGCCGCCAACACGATTGAGTCTGGGCTGCCTTCGCAGGCATTTAGGCACAGAGTCAGAAGTATTGTATTATTTCACAAAATCTGTCCTTTTTTTCGGAGGGGCAGAAGAGGCATTTCTCAAGGACACGTACAGCAACCCAAGACTGTCTGCTCCCGTCGCTGGTATAAGAAGCCTTCCTTTTTTTGCTTCCCGGGATCAAACAACTTGGCAATCCTGTACATAAGGGCATGGAAGGAGCTAATTTCACCAGGTGAAGAGTTTCTAAGAGGGTCCTCTGGTTCGTCATCCCCTGGATGAATGCCAAATTGAATTTTCGGTGGAGCACGGACTAGTGCAGCACTGAGGCCGTTCGTAAGAGGATCAGTATTTTATCTACCAGCGATCATGGCAATTTTTCTCACCTGATCCAGGCCCTATTCTCACAGCAATTCCTGCCAGTGGCAAAGTTCCAGCACAATTGCTGGACCACATACCTGCTAATTAAGACATCCTCCTACAGACGACCGCACCGCCTGAGGTGCCTTTTGACAACCAGTCCGTGCTCAACCGAAAATCCAAATAGGCGTTCACCAGCCCCAAACAACGTCCTGATGACAGTTCGAACCCTTCATCTGTGAACATCCTCTACCCAGTGAAGGCCGACTTTCCCCGAACTAGAAACACCTGCATAATATCTGTGTCGACTGTAATATCATACTACTAAACCATATAGTAGTATTTGGAACAAATACAATACACGTATGCTACTAACCCTCACTTAATTCAACTGTGATGCTAACAGTTTACTTGTTTCTCCATTATAAGCCAAATAAGGCTCATATGTGACAGTTCTAAGTTGTTTTTTCTTGTGTTCTTTTCTTTGTAAACTTGCCTTTTTACACATATGTGTCTAATTCCATGAATAAATTGAATTTGTTTTAAAAAAAAAATATATATATATATATATATATATATATATATATATATATATATATATATATATATATATATATATATATATATATATATATATATTGTGACCCTCACTGGCTAATCTTTGAACACTAGCTTCCTGCATACCTGGACCTACCTATCCTATCCTATACGGTTGACCTGGGGTAGCTGTTGACGCTAAGAGAGACCTGTCAATTGATTGTGGGGCAATAGAACCCAGGATCACTCTGACAAAGGAGAATATTCAAACAGCATGTGAATCTATGAAAGATCCAATTCAGGAGAAATGTATTATTAAACTTGTTTAATAACCGTTCACAGCATTTTGGTACAATGGTACCTACAATAAAGTACCACAAACTGTATAAAGAGGGTAGTGGTATGTGTCCCATGTTTGACACATCTGTAACTCTACCATTGTCACCTATGTACGGCTGTTAAATTAAACCCAATTGCATGCTCCATCTATTACTGCAGGTCCTTTCAACCAAAATGCACTTTTGGAACACTAACAAGTGTATAAAAAAACATTTTCTGCCAATCAATCAATATGAATCTGTGATTTTCACTTGGTAAACGTCTGAACCAGAACGTTGTTTGCTGGATACTGACAAATTATAATTTCAGTCTTTAAAGATTATCTTACTAAAAAGAACATGGCTAACCTTATGTTTAACTACTACAGAGCATACACAGACCCTGTGCGTGCAACACTTCAACACACACAGCCCTGAACAGTGAATCACGTTAAACACCCAGCCTTCTGTACAGTTAAACATCAATATTATAAGCCCAAATCTCCATTTGGTTTTAACAACCTTGCAGCAATCCTATTTAACATTAGGCAACTCAAATTAACTCTTACACTCTCTATAGAAGTTGCACAGGCAACCAGACTGGTCTTCAATAAATAACATTACAATAGACCCTCTTGCGCAGAGCACGTCTTCAGCATCACCCATTTCCATGCGAAACTCACAGTTAGATGGATGTAGGTGTAATTCCAACCCACAAATCTGTACTCAGTCTGGAAACTGTGATGGACAAGAATGGCCTAACCGTAACGCAAGGAACACAACACAACACTAGAGCCTTGGCCCACATGGTTGGTCATTGCACATGCTACTCATCTCGCAGCCTACCTCAGCGTAATTTAGCCACATCAAGAAGCTTGCTGTGCTGGTGCAGAGTACTACCTTACAGCTGTATGCCAACACATTAGCAGTCCACAACCAAGGTACCATTCATCCAGGGACAAGAGACTGGTCTCAGCATTCTGAGCAGTGTGCCAAATGCGCTTTCGGGCAAGGATACAGCTCTGCAAAGCCATACCAAAGTCAGCTTTGCACTATACGTAATGCTGGCATAGATATTAAGTGAGTTGCAGGCAGGTAAATATATCGAATTCCTTAGGATACGAGCTAGAGAATCCAACTGACTACTTTTTTAAATGCACAGGCAAGCATTCTGTTACCTTCATTTAATATGCAAAGGCCTAACATTGGCATCTGATACCTGGAGTCTGAATTACCAGTGCAGGCAGAGTGCTCTGCAAAATCATAGCAATAGGAGTTATGCACTGAGGCGTAATCTGATGATTTGTCTCCTTCATTGAAGGAAGAAGAAATGCAGTAAACGCGCGGCTGCAAGCTCTAAAAAGCCCGATAAACCTACAACTAAATTCTGGCACTGTTGAAAGTGGGATTTAAACAGGAACTAACTGTGAATAAGTAATCCAAAACATATGCTCTTCATTTTTCAAAAGGGCTGTGGAACAAAGGATGAAACCAACTTTGAAGTATGTATTTGTTCCTGCTGAGATAGCATTCCATAGTAAGGAACTGTGCGGAAACTGCTGTTAACTTCATAGGAACATACTACTGAATAGAGCGAACGTTTATAATTAGAGTTGCGCTCAAGGTTTATAGTAAATATTCTAATATTAAATATTAGAATCCCGGGCTAGCAAATACCCCTTTCTTATTGGTCAAGTTGCGGGCTATAAGAAATGGTGTAGCTCACAGTTTCATTATAGACTGCAAATATGACCTTTGCTTTTTTGTAGCTCCGAAAGTCGAGCACTAACAGTGCTTAACCCCCTCTAGTGGCCTTCTTTAAAAAAACATTTGACTACAAATACCATGCTTGTTTCATTTTTGTTTAAATGCATGATGGCTAATACCATGCTTTTTCCGTTTTTGTTTAAATGCCGGACGGCTGGGGGTCGCAGTGAAGTCAGAGAGGGACCCCTTTACTTGTCCCTCACCCCCATTCAGTGAGCCCGAGTACTCGCCTCAGGCTGTGCTCCCTCACTTACCTTCCCTGTGGCACCTCCCTCCTTACTGTGCACTCACCCACCCCCCTCAACTATCCTTTCTATGCTATACCTCACTTTTGGTCACGTTTTTCGTGTTTTTTATAAATATTCCACATGAAAAATGTACGCTCCCCCACAAAAACTTTTTCATAAACTTTTTTTTAAAACTTATTGTTTCTTTTTAATACAACACAAAACAACAAAACAGCAACAAACACACACTATAACTGGCACTTCGAGGTGGAATCTGCACCGTATCGTCCATCTTCTTAGTGTGCTGGTTTGGTTCCTGCCATATCCCCAATGTCATCTGCCCATTTAGTCCATGTTCTTTGGAACAGGCCCCATTTGGCTTGCTCCCTGCCTCAGACTTCCAACCCTACTGAGAGTCCTCTCCCACTTTGCCGCCGACCATTCAATCCACCTCCGGCCCACTGGGGTCCGTTGTACCATGTCCTTCTGTGCCTTCGAACAGATCCTGTATGAGGGAGTTCCATGCAAGTATCCTGGTCCCGCTTTCTACTTCTCCCCTCTGCGACGCTCTGGTCCACACTGACGTTTCAGCTATTTTCCATTTCAGCCCACCACATTTCTATCGACGGCCCTGTACCTGTGTTCCATGCCATTGCTATGCAGCACTTAGCCAGTACACACATGAAGTCCTTCAGTTTTGCTATATGCCTCCCCTCGGGATCAGCCCCAGTAGATAAGTCTCTGGCGACCACGACTCCATTTGCATCCCTCCTGCCACCGCTCTGACTTTGACAGTATCCCAAAAGTTAATTATCACCAGGCAGGACCAGAACTTGTGTAGCATGTCCGCCTTTTCTGCCGCACAGTGCGGGCAGCTACTGGTCTGCTTGCTTCCTATGCTTAACATTCTCTTGGACGTGAGGTATGCCCTGTGCACGAGGTAGAGCTGCATGCTGCATTTGCTTAAATCTCACATTCCTGTAGACTGTCTATGCGTATCGGAGACTCCTGCGCCATTCCTCATCCGTGAAGGTTTTTTGGAGTTCCTCCTCCCATCTGGCCCTCACTTGCAGCTCCCTCCCGTTTTCACTACTCAGGAGCTGATCATAGAGTCTGGATACTGTACGCCCCCCTCAGACAGCATCCAGTTCCCCTTCATTTTCTTCCCCCTCGGGCAGCGTCCTCCACCTCTTGATCCTCCGGACCATGCCGTTATATAGCAAGAATTGTCCTCTGGGTATATTCTGTTCTTCCCTCAGGGTCTGGACGTCCATCACATTGTCAATTTTTCCATAAATCCCGATCTGACCCACTCCCTTATCTTCCCACTGTGTGCGGAATGGTCCCATGGACTCTGTGTGGGTGTCAATCCCCGCAAGGGGGATTTGTCTAGAGCAGGGGTCTTGTGTTCCGTGTACTTTACATGCCCTCCCTCCATAATGTCAGGCCCAGTTTTACCATGTTGGGGAGTGACGTGACTAAAACATTGTCTATCCATGAAAGCTCCCTAAAGAAATATTATCTTATTGCTGGTTGAAAGAGCAATGTGTCTATGGAAATGTCAACCACCAGTCACCGTACCGTAAATTGGAGTTGTCCCGCCAGATAATCACATTCGAAGTCCGGTAGCCTGATCCCCCCCCCCACCCCCATTCATAATCCCTCTGTAAAGTGTCAAGTGTTAGCCTGTTCCCCTCCACCCCCCACAGGAATTCCCTTGCCATTGTGTGGAGTTGTTTGAAGAAGGATCCAGGGATGTAGTGTGGGATATTAGTGAAGTAATATAGTAGGTGGGGCAGCACCGTCATCTTCAGTAGAGCCTCTCTCCCTATCATCCCCAATGGAAGCATCTTCCAGAACTTCATTGCTTTCCCTATTTTGTCCAGAGCCGTCTGTGTGTTAGCTGCATGCGTTGCTGTGGTGGTATGATGCATGTCCACTCCAAGATAGAGGAAGGTGACTGGTGTCCACGTGAGCCCTGAGTCAGGCAACTGGTCAGGGATAACCCTTCTCAGGTCAGCTAGGGGGAACAATGAGGACTTCTCCTTGTTGATCGTAATTCCCAACAGTCTGGCGAATGCACCCAAGGCTTCTAACAGGTCTGGTAAATGTTCCCTTGGGGTCCCGGCATACAGGAGCATGTCGTCCACGTATGTCGAAATCGCTGCTTTGCGCCCCTACCAATTTTCCACCCCTTTGAAATATGCTTGCCCGTTTTCACCCTTGCTCTAGGGTCCTTGTAAAGGAGCTTTATCCAAATGATGCATCTCTCTCCTATCCCAAAATGGGCGAGCGCACTCAGAAGCCAGTCCCAATTATCAAATGCCTTTATAGCATCAAGTGACGCCACCGCACATTCTCTCCGTCTTTGATTCGTGCCATCTACCTCATGGTGGAGTCTACGTAGATTCCATGTTGTGTTTCTCCCCGGTACATATTCCGTTTGATCTGGATGCACCAGCATAGGTATGACTCGCTTGAGCTGGTTCACCAGGGCTGCAGTTAAGTTTTTTTTTTTTTAATTGTAAAACTACAGTTCAATACGAAAATCAAACTTTTGTTGCATTACAGTATCACAAAATTCAGCTTTTAGATTCCAGTGAGAGCTGAATAATTGTATGACACCCGGCCACTTGTCTTTGAAATATGTTCAGATATTCCAGAATCTAAACACTTTAATTTACTAATTTGATTTTTTTTTCTTTTTAGTCTGTGACCAAGATCATGTCCAGAAAGTTGATTATGCTACATGTGAGCATGATGTTTCTCCCAACCGAGACAAAATCCCACCAATCATCAGCATCGTAGAGAATGGGTTTAAAGGAACCAAGATGTAATTCTCGAGGAATATTGAGCATTGTACACATGCAGTTGTAAGAGGTTTAATGACTCGATTTCTCCTGTCATACAGAACCTGCATTTGTCAGAGTCAATGGTTTTGTCTCGACGTCGCCAGAGTGTTTCTCTTGTGGTTAGGGCGTTGAATCTGAATTTCAAAAATTGGTTCCGATGATAACGAGAAGGGCAAGATGTTAGATATTTCGGACGAGAGTGTAATTTCAACATGTACATTGAACCAGAAAGGGTGGATTTGAGAGATGTACGATGCTCATAAATTGAAATCCAATCCCATAATTCTAGTTTTTTTTTTGCATGCTGAGGTCGATCTATCAAATTCGTCCATGCGAATGTTGGCGGCTTGCAGATTGCCAAGATTGTAGTAAGATCGATTGTGTTCTTGCGTTATCATTAATAAAGATTTCATATGCTGGGATTTGTAATCCAAGCATCATTTTCCTCACAGACGATAAAGATTTCCATAGTATTGTCATATAAAGCGAATTCAAGGCCAGTTCATATCTCAGGGCCACCATCGAAATGTCTTTGGTGAGCCCCAGTGCACGTTTCCAGAACCTCCCTTCAAGCTTCTGCCAAAGGCGATGATCAAGGTACCATCCTGTCTCTCCTCCAAAAGTTATGGTGGGAATAAACTTCTGCAGGTAGAATGTTATTAGTGGATGTTAGGGAGAATTCTCTGTTTAGGCTGAATTTCCTAACCTAGTGAGTCCCCCAGCAGCTTTGCTGGATTTTTGGGGTTATTTTTTTCTCCTGCCAAGAGTGAGACTCATTTACCCTCACTCTTGGGCATGATTTGAGTGCGTTTCTTTGACTCTAGATGTGCTTAATGGGCTATGGGGTCTTTTACTCCATAGGGCTTCATGTGTTTTTGTGATGTGTGCTACACAACACCCTCAGTGCAGTAACACAGGGGTGTCATAGTGACCCCCCCAGTATAGACTCCATACCCTGGGACTGACTACTGTCTCCCAGGGCATGTAAAGTCACCATTGACTTTACTAGTCTTAAATTCTGAACAGAACCAGTACAAACCATCATATTGTGGACGTACTGGCTGGGGCAATTCGATTGCCCCGGGGTCTGTTAGTCGAGGGGGCACGTCTCCGTCCCCCCTGATCTAGGTTTGGCTGGTGGCAGTGGATACTACTTTTTATATTCAACCGCGAATATTTCTCTATGGGATTTTCCCATTGTTCGAGGCTACTATCTTTATTTATTTAATTACGATAGCCTCGAACATACCGCCGGTTTATTTAATTATTATTAATTCTCCGGTTGGTATTTTTTGCCAAAACTCGGTTCTAAAATGGCGTTTGTGTTCTCTTCTGTGACTCTAACCCAAGTTGAGCCCTTTGTTCCACTTTTTGGCGGGCTTCTCCACAGAAGCCCTCCAAAGTGGTGCCACTCTGTCTGGGGTACTTAGGAGGGGTGGAGGGGGATTTAGGCACCCTGGACTGAGTTGCCTAGGCAACTCAAGTCGCACTCCGTCCTGATTGGCCCAAGTGGTGAGCCGGCCGGCTCACCACTTAGCATGTTTGAGTGACAGCTAAGCTGAGTGAATGGGGGTTTTCTGCATAAAAGCAGGGCTTTGGGGACTGGAACTTGAGAAGTCGCCACAGGACCTAAGAATCCGACGAGGGAGAAGCTGAGCCGACCTGCCACGACGACACCACCGGTGGAGCCCTGCTGGACCGTCTCACCACTTTTCCCAACGACAGAGGAGATCTCCCGCCGGAGAGTCTTCTTCCTTTGACTGGTGGGGATAACCAGTTTCACCGTCTTTTCGCTTTCCCGACGCATCTCGTGGCCGCCTTGCCTGTGCCAATCACCCCGGCAACCGGAATACCAAGTTTTACCACAACCGCGAAATAAAGGGTAATACCTTTAACCGGAAAACTCTGCGGCTGGTTTCTTCCCTGGCAGTGCAACGACCTTCATCTTTCCTCCAAGTCGAGATCTTCTCTTCCCCTGGACGGCGACGAGAGTTGCACCCGCTGCCAGGAACAACTGCCACCGCTGGAGGATCCTTCCCACTTAAGGTACCGTGTCCCGCCTGGCTTCCCTTGCCACCGACTGTACGGGGTAGATTTAGCCCCCGGCTTTCGAACCTGGGTTAGCCTGGGACACCCTGGCTAAACCTTTCTGAGCCTCTCTAAACTCTTTTCGAACTCTCTGCAAGACTTTCTAAGCCTAGTGCAACTGTGTGATCTTGGGCGCATTTGTGCTCTGCTCTCTCTAAGAGTGGGCCCAGCCTATGGACTTTGGCTCACAAGTGACTTTTGCTCTTATGCCTTGCTAATCGTGTTCCTAAATCTTAGAGTGGTGTATCGTTCCATATTCTGTCTTTTTCCCTCCCTTCTTCATGAACTTATTGGAGTGCCATCTATAGTTAAGCGCTCACCTCTGTATGGAAATAAGTGGTGTTAACTAAGACTTATCTGATAAGGAATAAGGATTGTATATATTATAATAGTAACTGTGTTTAGAGTGTTTTACAATAAGAGTGCTGGAGTGTTTCAAACAGTGTGTTCTTAAATAAATAATTATATACTTTGATACCAAAGCTCTGGTCAGTGTTTGCCTGTATTATTGTATCTGAGTGCCCATTGTGTATACTTTGCATACTGCCTAACTCTTCTTGAGGGAAGTCTGACTGCTCAGCCACAGCTACCAGGTAAATCTGGGTGGTACAGACTGCTACCAAGTGGGTTTACTGCTAACACCTGTAGTCCTAAATCTTTTGCAGTGTTCCCAAAGGGAACTGCACAGGTTTCTGCCTAACAGTGGATCAATTGAAAATTTTCCGTAGTCTTTATTGATTTTCGCTCCTTGTAAACCAAGTGTTTTCACTCTTTCCAGTAGGTTGTTGGTCCAGGCCGATTCACAGATAGCGTTATTAACCATAATTCCCAGATATCGTATAGATGTCATGATACTAAGCAGAGTTTTTCCAATTGCCCATTGAAAGTTTTTATCCTTCCTCGATACACTTTTGCCAATGCACATGATCTTCGTTTTTGCCGTGTTTAGGTGCAGGTTATTTGCTTGTAAATATTCATTCAACTTGAGCAGCAGGTTTTGCAAACCTATCTGAGTTCGATCGATCAGCACAATGTCATCTGCGTAAACTAGACAGTTGAGTGGCCTTCCGTTTATCTTTGGAGGGAAACAGTGAGCAGCTTCTAACCACTTCGGTAAATAGGAAATGAATAATTTAAACAAGTCGGCAGCTAGGGGACACTCTTCCTAAACACCTTTGTATGTTGGAATTGGTTCTGTTAGGTCACCTTGAGAATTCACTCTTACTTGTACTCAGGTGTTGGTATGTAGCGCTATGAGGGGGTCAAGTATCTGAGTTGGGCAATTCCACTCATGTAGTTTAGACCATAATTTTCCACGGTGTATTGCGTGAAACGCTTGTCTCAAATCAACAAATGCGGAAAATAAAATGTTTTTCGCTCTTAGGGCTTCAAGTTTTAGAATGGTTAGTATGGTCAGACTTACCTCAACACAACTTCTTCTTTTGTGAAGCCTGTTTGTTGACAATCCATTTGTTTTACATTAGATGCCCAAGCCGTCAGCTTGGTTCGAAGAAATGAGCCGAATATTTTTCCCATAGTATCGAGCAAGGCAATGGGACGATAGTTCGATGGATCGTCTCGGTTACCCTTCTTATATATTGCTATCACTATTGCCTTGGCCTACGACTCAGGTGTTTTCCTCGAGGTTGAAATTTGATGGAACAAGGATTCCATAAATTTGGCCCAGTGATGCTTGTGTTTTTTTAGCATGATGTTAGTTATTTGATCAGGGCCAGTGGCTCTCGAGTTTTTTTAGCTTTTGAATTGCTAATTCTAAGTCTTTGTTTGATGGGTTTATATCCCAGGCTTTGGTGGAATGCTGACAATGAACTTGTGAATCTAGAACAGGTCGTTCGTAGGTCTTTGTGAAGTAATCCACCCATTGAGAGCTTGAGATTTCGTTTGACATATTTGAACTAGTTTTTGTGTTTCCTTTATTTAGAATTGCCCAGATTTCACGAGAGTTCTTCGTAAAATTAGCTTTAACATAATTTCAGCTCTGTTTTGATTGGTTATTAGAGAGTGAGATTTAAGCCAATTTCTGTATGCCCGACGTCGAGCCTTTATGTTTCTTTGTATATCATTTTGATCGCAATGAGACTAACGTGCATAGGTCTTTCCTCAATATCTTTTTGGCTGTGGCTATTTCAGAGCTGAAAAGATGTTTCAGAATAAAGCCGTATGATTTTGAGTTAACATATTGTGACAAACACGCGGCTAACAAAGGGACGTATTCCACGTCATTTGAGTCTTCAAGATGCGAAGCTAATTTCTGGATTAGCAAACCGTTGGTTTTTAGCCGATTTCCAGCTGCGTTTATTGCCAATGACATTTTGTAAGTCTCCGGTTGTGTGTAAATTTCGAAATCCAGTGATGGACGAATCATGTCATGATCACTTACGTCCTTCTGAACTACTTTGAGTGACACCACTCTTTCAAATAGATTTCGAGACACCCAAATATAGTCTAGGGTATTTCTATATTGGAGTCGCTTCCAGGTTGTCTTACAAGGTTGGTCTCCTTTTGTATTGCCATTGACCATCTGACAATTTCGCGAGGTAAGGGCATGTGACCAGAGTTTACCTCGTTCCAATACTTCGACTTCAGGGATTACATTGTTTTCCATCGTTTGATGATTAAATCGATACCAGCTACAGTTTAGGTCACCTCATGTAATCAATGATAAATCGGTGTAATTGAGGAAAGCATTGTCAATTAGAGTTGTTACCGATGCAATGAATTCTATAGTTGAGATCATTGCCGGGTTCCAATAGCCGTTAATTACGAGTAGATGACTGTATTCTTTTGAGTTCATTGTCCCAATTTGTATTATCGTACCCTGTACAAACGGATTTGGGTTAACAGCTTCAAGAGGAGTCATCCAATTTTGTATTTTTAATAAAGTAATTAGACCTGAGTAAGGGCGGCCTTTAATATTTTTTTGCTGGGTTCAAGTGAATAGTGAAGCCATCTCGATTAGGAACATCACGAAGCCAAGTTTCTTGAAGACAAATTACAAAGACCTCGTCGAGCGGTTCTGTGAAGTTGTTAAACAGGAGAGAATCCGTGAGTGTTCCAGGAAAGCAGCCTTAGCTTCGTCCGTGTCACTCATTGTTATTGGTTATTGTTATTTGTAGGACGAGTATTGCATGTGGGTCCTCCGTTTCTAGCTTTGCGTTCTGAATCATTTTGTGTTCTAAGGGAGTACGATCATTATTTCCGTAAGGTCGTCCGACAAACTAAACTTTGAAATTTGTCTGAAGTTGTATTCCTGGTCTGAGCTTGTTTTTGACTTATTAGATCAGGTTCAAGGGTGATCTCGAATCCAAATACCAGCAGGCCTTCGACTGCTCGAATAAGATATTTTTCACCGCAGACGATGTTATATGTAATAATACTTGATCTGTAGTTTTTTCCGATGCATACTCAACAATCTTGATGTCATCTGTCATTATTGTCCTAAGTTGAGTAACACAGGCGAATAGTTTTAAAACATTAGCTCTATTCAGGTTTCCATCATTTCCATCAGATTGGATATTCTGGAGACGAAGTTTCCATGAGCTTGTTGCAGGTTTTAGGCTTGAGCCGCCGTGTACTCTTGAGCGGAAGTGGGAGTCATTTTTCCTCTGGTTTGTTGTTAGCTTCGGGTTTAATTTTGAGCTGACAGGTGAAAGCAAGACCTCGGAAGTGTTAGGACCATCCTTTTTTGAGGCATCACTGGTGTGACGTCTGATCGCATTATCTTTCATAGAGATTTTCCTCCTTGCCGAATTATCAGTGACATTTAGTACAAGGGCTTCAGAAGAAAGGTCATTATTAGTTACACTTCTGATTGAATATGTAGATAAGTTACATAAGTCAACGGAGCTATCTTCATCGGCACATTATGAACTTTGGGAGTCCGAATTCAAGCGTCAGCGTTTGGCTGGTAGTTTGGTCAATGCTTTCTTTTGTCTAATTGCCTGGACAGGCCTTTGAGATTGTGGCAATTCAACTTGTGATTGGCCGTTTTTCCAATCAAACAGGCTGTTTTTTTTGGAGTTGTCAAAATTCTTATGAATTTTTTAACGTTTTGAAGGTTATTTTTTTGTTGTGCATCTTTTTGTCCAGATTTAGTTGAGATTTTTCCATCAATTTTTGGACCGTTCTTATGAGTTTTGGTTGTAACTAGGGTTTTTGCAGGGCCGCTGAAGATGTTAAATGAAGTTGGTTGGAATATCACTAAACCAGTGGGTTCCTCCTGGATCTCATGGATGTCCGTCATGAGAGGACATCATATCTTGGTAAATCAGTACTTACGAAGTTGCTTTCGACTACGCTAGAAAGCTCAGATACTGCTTGAGAAAATTGAGTTTGTGGTAAAACAGGGTGATCACCAATTGAAGTGGAGACTGCACGATTTGGAACAAGGGTGGTCACATGTGTTAATCGTGCGTCCACATTTAAAGTATCTATGTTCCTTGGTGTCATTAATGGGGGATCGTGAGTCTGTTTGTGCTGAGTGACATTTTTTCTCATCCATTTCACGGCGTCTAGAAGGCCTTCTGATAGTGTATAATTTTGACAATGTCGTCTTGCAGCCAGGTCGCCTATACGCTCTTGCCATCTTGTTGATAGGTCGGCATTTTTTTCGATTTGTGTACGAAGAAAATCTGTGAAATGATAAATGTTTTCAATTTTTGTAACCAAATTTTGAATGATCGCACCTTGGTCATTTAATTGGCTGTGTAGAGTTTCATATAATTTTGTAAACCGTGCGAGAGCCACCGATGATGCCGCAAGAACATGGTTATGAATTTGCGTTAAAGCTTCCAATGAGATGTTAGCTTGCAGAGCTTTAACGGAAGATGCTTCTTCCTCAATTAAAGACGCATTTGAGCAGTCCAAATGAAACTTTGAATTGATGGGAGAGAGAATTCTTGTTAAATTGGACAATTGAGGATCACCATAGGCGGTCTCGTTCAGCGGGTGGGGAGTGCTTGCTTGACTAGCTTGGTGATCTTCTGGTTTTTGAAGATGGTGCGAATTAGATTTTAATTCCGCAATTTGTTGTAGGCGGCGCCCCCTTGCAATGGAACTGATTCCAAGTCAGAAGATTTTAGTATCACTGTTTGCATGGGCGGATCCAGAGGGCATCCATACGGGGCACTGGGAGGAGCACCTGTTTCCTCTGGCGCCTGGCAAGCATATCCACTGTGATTTCCATGGACAAGGGAATCAGGCGTATTATTCATTAACAGCTGGCTTTCCTTTGTCTTTGCAAACAGTCTTGCCGATAGCGGAGGGATCTCTTGATTTTGTTCGAGAAAGGGTTCCTTTAGCACACACGGCCAGTCTTGGCGTGCGAAAGGTTTTACACCCTTTGGTAACAGATATAACGAAGGCAGATGGAGTTGTCCACTAGATGCTAGAGTTGTGGCGCGGGAGCCTCGATTTTTAGATGGTACCACTACGGGTAGCTTCGCCTGTGAAGGTGGAGGTGTTTGATGCGCAGGGTTAACACGCTCTGGAAAAAGATGAGGTCATGTCATTTGACATATTTAATAGTTCGTCGTTCACCGTAAAAGGCGATGCAACATTTTTGATGAAGTGCATAAGTTGAATGGAGTTTGCAATCGTTGCAGCCGTTGCATTGTGACCCGCATTGTGACCTAGTAGGTCTGGCTGTTGTAAATGGTCGCAGATCCCATCCGCACTCGATTGCATTGCGGTTTCCGAGTTGTTAGTTAGATGGAAAGCAGTCATGGCAGTTGAAGAGTTTGCAGTCAGAGGAGTCGGATCTTTGTGTAGGTCGCTGGCCATGTGTGGTGGCAACAAATTAGCTAGAGCAACATGGGAGGGTATCGCAGGCACGGGGTCTACGCGACCGTCTGCGTAGCCAGCTCCATGAATAGCATCCAGTTGCTCATGGATTAGCAGTGGTGTAGGATTCGGGTATATTCCTTGGTGTATTTGGTTCACGAGAACCTTGACCGCTATGTCAGTGGCAGTATCAGTAGCAATGTTTTCGTGAAACTGGCAATCATTAAAACAAAGGCATGTAAGTGATTGATCTTCACTGATACATTGACTGTTTGGAGCTTCTTGGCTAGGATTGAATGTTTGTGAAGCAGAGGGTCGGACCGGTGTAGCCAGCAAAGCGCTACAGGTAAGGTAAGTGGAGCTAGTAGAGTTTGACTTGCAGTTTTGCTTACCTTTTTTGCTAGCCGAGGCTTTCGTCGTCATCCAGGGATTAAGCATGCGCCGATGCTGGAGAGTTTTATTACGCGTCAAGGGGCCTGTTACTTCGGCTGTCAGCGTCAATGTGCTGAGTCGGTGGATCAGTGCAGGGTCTCACGAGCGCCCAGGGGCAGACTGGGGCAGACTGGACTCTGCTCCGGACTCCGCGCGCCAAAAAGGTTTTCAAAGGAAGAATCCACAGAGGTAGAAAGCGGACTATGACACGTCGTGCAGCTTCTCTCACAGTGACCAACACAAAGAGACTGGGGCAAGACTGGACTCTGCCTGGACTCTGCTCCGGACTCCGCGCTGCGCTCCAAAAAAGTTTTTAAAGGAAGAATCCACAAAGGTAGAAAGCGGACTATGACACGTCGTGCAGCTCCTCTCACAGTGATCAATACAAAGAGACTAGGGCAGACTCAACTCTGCTCCGGACTCCGCGCGCCAAAAAGGTTTTTAAAGGAAGAATCCACAGAGGTAGAAAGCAGACTATGACACGTCGTGCAGCTCCTCTCACAGTGACCAACACAAAGAGACTGTGGCAGACTGGACTCTGCTCCGGACTCCGCCCCAGTTAGGATTTTGGAATCCTGGTTTATCAGGGAGATTGGTCTGTAGGAGCCGCCTTCCAGAGGCGGCTTCCCAGGTTTCAGTATGGGTATTATAACAGATTCTGCCATGCTCTGCAGCAACCGCCCTCTCTCGTACCCCTCCTCGTACATCTCTAACAGTCTTATATTTTTTATAGAATTCCCCAGGTAGCACGTCGGGTCCCAGGGACTTGCCTGATGGGAGATTGGCTATCACGGCTGCCAGCTCCTCTACTGAGAGGGGTGCTTCCAATATTTGTACTTGTTCCTCCGTTAGCATGGGAAGGTCAATCTCCACCAGAGCCTCAGTTATGTCGCCAGCCTCTGCCTCCTGGTTCCGGGAGTATAACCTTTCTAAGAACCGGGACAATACCTCATTTATCCCTTCCTGGGTCCTCCCTTCCTCCCCCCTGCTCATCTTTAATGGCGTTTGTCGGGTCATGTCTACCCTCTTGCCTGGTGAGCCAGGCCAGGAGCCTGCTGGGCTTATCTCCTTCTGCATGCAATCTCTGTATGTACTTCCCCATAATCCAACCTCCCCAGTTTCTCCCAGACGGCATGGCACTGCACTGCAGCCGCAGCTTGATGAGTTTCCTGGGTACCTCTCCCTCCAAGCCCGCCTGTGCCTCCACCCCTTTTCCATTTGCCCCAGTTCAGAATACTCCCCCTCCCGCCCCCCCCCCCCCCCCCCCCGAGTCCTCCCCCTCCCCCATCGCCGCTCCCCTGACCACCACTTTGAATGCCTCCCAGACCGTTCCAGTGCTGTCTACGCTCCCCACGTTATGATAAAAATAATTGTCTATCGTCACTCTGATATGTTCTTGGAAATCTCCATCCATTAACGCCTCTATCCTCAGTCGCCAGGTGGGTATGGGGACCCCCCTGTATAAGTACGTCCAAGTCGCTACCAGTGGGGCGTGGTTAGAAGGCATCCGTGCCTTGATGTGCATCTCTGTGAATTCCCTGAGAGACTCCCGGCTCGTGAATAAGTAGTCTATGCGGGTGTATGTTCCGTGTGGAGTGCTATAATGTGTGTAACCCCTGGTATCGACATGTACCTTCCTCCAGACGTCTTCCAGTTCCAGCTGTTCTAGGGTGTTCTGCAGAGCTCTGGCAGGCGGTGCTGGCTTCCTGTGCCTGGTATCCAATCTGTCCAGCTTTGGGTTCAACGTGCAGTTGAAATCTCCTGCCCAGATGAATGACTCTTCCCTGTATGGAGCCTGTCGGGGTGTGATAGTCCTGAATAACTCTGTTGCATCGTGTTTAGGGGCGTATGTGTTTATTAGGCACACCTTTTTGTTCTCCAGCATTCCGTGTCCAATCACCATCCTGCCTTCTGAGTCTCCCTCTTGCCTCATCAGCTGAAGGGTACTCCAGGGGCAATCCAGGTCAGTACTCCCCTGGCGTAATTCGAGTAAGTTAAACTGTACATTTGTCCTCCCCATTTCTTGGCTATCTTTGTTGGCTTTTCGGCCGTCAAATGTGTTTCATGCAGCATTGCAATTTGAATCTTTGCCTTGTTCAGCCAGGTATAAACCCTTGACGTAGACATTCAGTCCCCTGACATTCCAGGTAGCTATGATAGCTTTTTCTTGGCCCATTAGGTTGCTTTATCTCGTGGCCCTTTTGTTCCCATGGGTCCATGTACCGTCTTGTGTCTGGCGGCGGGCGCTCTCTTTTCGTCCATGGGCGCTCCCCTCCCTCCCTACTTCTGTCAGCTGGTCACCTGCGCTTCGTCCATGTCCTTGTTGCCGATTCCTCCACTCGTGCCTTCTCTCAACCCACCTAACCCACTAGCTATAACTACAACTATTAACCAACGCCCAGCCACCCTCCTCATGCTCAGGCTTCGCCCCTTTCCTTGTGCCACCCTCCTATCCGTGGGTTCACTCGCTGCAGCGGAATGCCTCAAAACAGACATCTCGAGTTCTATTTCTCCGTGGGGTTTCTTCGTGGCGACTGGCGGTCTGCCCCAAGGACTTGCGAGCTCCCGCATCTCAAACTGCTGGCTCTTGTTTCTTTAATGTCCGTTAATCTTCATCGTACACTGTGGCTCATTGGGGTGTGTTTCTGTTTTGCCCGTTCCTTTCTCCTGGTTGTGGGATCCCTTGCTCATCCATCCACTCCTAAGCATCAGCCGTGGTCTTGAAAATGTATTACCTTTCGTTATGTAGCACCTTCAGTTTAACCGGGTATAGCAGCATGAATCGCACTCGAGCGGGCAGAAGGCACTCATTGGTCGGACAAAATTGTGTCTTTTGCTTCTGCACTAGTGCCATATAGGCCGTGTAGATGGTTATTTTGGTGGCATTGCTCGTTATCACTCCTCCCTCTCTTGAGAATGCCAGGATCTTCTCCCGATCCTTGAAGTTCATGATCTTTGCGATCATGGGTATTGGGGGGGGTGCTCCTGGACGGGGTCTCCTGGTCAGAGCTGTGTGCTCTCTCGACTGCACAGCCCTGAGCTAGGTGCCCTGCCCCCACTTCTTGGAGCAGTACCTTTTCTATGTAGTTAGTGGGGTCTCTCCCTTCCTCCCCTTCTGGCAGAACCACTATGCGGACGTTGTTGCGACAGGCCCTTCCTTCTGTATCTTCTGTCCACCGTTACAGTGTGCGGATGAGATCCAGCGCTTCCGTCATTTGGGTTTGGGTGGTTGTGATGTTCGCAGTGTTGCTTTGCACCTGTTCCGCCGTGGTCACCCTTTCAGCCAGGTTCCTTGTAGCCTGCCTGAGGAGCCCCACGTCCGCGATCACAGCATCTAGTTTGCTCTCCAACAAATCATTTAAGGCTGCTATGGCTTCCAGTATGGGGCGCTCCTCCTGCTCCTTCCCCAACTGCGTGGAGTTGGACGTAATTGTGCCAGCCTCCAGTGCCTCGGGATTGGACTCCCTTTTTTTCCGGGCGAACGCCTCCATGCTGGTCCGCCTTCCTTTGCCGCCTCTCTGCTTGTCCGGCATGCCAGCGCCAGGGGCTCTTGTGCATTTGTGGCGGGGCCCCAGCTTCCTCCCTGTGCTCCAGGTGCTGTTATCGTCAGTCGGAGGCCTGACCAGCCCCTGCTCAGTTCACTTTTCTGCATTCTCCCCACTTCTACTTTGGATCCATATTAGCTGTTCCCAGGTGAGTCCGGGGTCTGCTCAGTCCTGGGGGTTTCTTAGCAGCTCCCTGCCCACTGGTGTGGCCTCTTGTATTGTGGCGGTCGCCTGTGGTGCTCTGGTCCTCTCCTGCTGCAGCTCTTGTTGCTCTGCACCTCCTAGCTTCTTCCCTGGCCCTGTCCTGCTGGGTCACCTTCGCACCTCGCTCGCCTGTCTCAAGTCCAGACTTCTCTTGTGGCGAGTACCGCAGTGCTCTGGTTGCTGGATTGGGCCCCCTCTCGTGTAAGACTTTATTGGAGATGTTTATGCTCCCGTGTCTGTGTCTATTTGAGTCAAGGCCCTCCCTTTTGCAGCTAGTAGCTGTGAGATTATGAGCCAATGGACTGTGGCCTCCCATGCAATGTGGTTTTCTTGCTATTCAATACTGGCCCTCATCTGCTGATGTGAGCCGGCGGCCGCATGCTGATTGTCCGTGGCGTTCGGGTCCCCTTCGTTCTGTCTTGTCCCTGCTTCTGCCGTCTAGCCTCATCGTCCTCTTCCACATACTGGGTATATTGGTGCTGGTTCGGGGGAAGGCCCCTGCTGCAGTCCTCCCACGTGTGCAGGGTTGTCAGGGCGCCCCAAGCGGTCTCCGCTCAGCACTATACTGCAGGCAACCCGCTGTTACTGCTGGCCAGAGGAGGCTCAGCGCTCGCCAGTTCACCCCCTCTCCTCTCTCTTCAAATTATGTCTGTGCTGGTTCAGGCCGAGGTGCCTCCCGGCGGGCAGCCGTGGCACCGCAACTCCTTGGGCTGTGCCCTCCCTTGTGCGGGGTGCTTTCATTCAGGTCAATCTTCCCCTACCAACTGAGTATGCCGCTTGCCAGGTGGCAGTTGCCAGTGGTAATTGGGCCCCTCTGGGTCGTAGCACTCCTTGTTCCACCCGCCTATCTCTTGTCTCCAGTTGGTTTGTGGGTCGCTACCACCAGGCCCTCACCACAATGTCTTGTGTACGCCCCTTTACCCACTAGAGCTTCCTCGTTTCTCCAGAGACTGTTTATTACTAATAGTTCTCAGGGGGGGAACTATTGGTCTGTTTGGCACACAACGCAGGCACGGTTCAGCCTAGACCTTGGCTTCCTGCCCCCCACCGCCGTCTTCATGCGAGCTAACGCTCCGTCTCTTCCCCTTGGCGCTAGGGCTGCCCCCGGCTTAGGTGTTTGCCCAAGGGTAATGTGGAGGGCGTGCATTGGAGAGGTTATGTGCGAGCCCTGTGTGCTCACGGATTCCAGCCTGCCACAGCGTGTCCGGTCTCCAGGTCCCTGCGGGTTCGTCTTCACGAGCCGCTCGGCGTCAGTCTGTGCCCAGCTTGGTGACGTGCAGAGTTTCCAAGGTGCCTTCTGCTTGCGTAACTTCCTGCCGTCCCAACACTGGGGACCCCGCTCTCCGCCCCTTTCTCCTTACTCCTCGGCTCAATTGTGTTGCAGCCTCCCCCGTTGGGCTTCACTCGCCCAGTATCCTCAGTCTCAGGACCTCCTTCTCGCTCTCGAGCTGGTGCTTCGGAGATCTAGCCACTCTTGTGCTCGCCTCGCAGCGGTCCCGGTCCGCCAGCTACCGTGAGGTGTTCTCTGGTCGTCCTCTTTCTGGGCTGAGGGTCCAGTTTTGCTGTCGGTGTGCTCCTCTGTGCCGGGTGTCTAGTACCCATCTTATTCCACATGACGCCACTCACAGGGCTGCCCCCGCAAGGGCTCACCAGCTCTATGTGCGAGTCCGTCCGCCATTTTGTGAGGTGGTAGGGGTCTCGCTGCGGGCTCTCTCCTGTCCTCTCCATCTTCCATTTTCATCCAGGTTTCTCCCCAACTGCGTCTCAGACCTTTAGGCATCTCTTCTTCGTGTTG
Source organism: Ambystoma mexicanum (assembly GCF_040938575.1). NCBI lineage: Eukaryota > Metazoa > Chordata > Amphibia > Caudata > Ambystomatidae > Ambystoma > Ambystoma mexicanum. The sequence continues at coordinate 292,493,397 of NC_090931.1, forward strand.
CTTAGGGTTGCCGTTGCGTATTGTGCCAGCCTGTCGTATCGGCTTGTCGGATCATGTAGGAGCTCTAGGGAGCTGCGTCTCTACCGCATGGCCGCCAAGCCACGCAGGTCTTTTTTCCATAAACTTTTTGTGTGTTTGCCCATGGTTTCTAATAGCTTTATAGGCTGCGCCCTGAGGCCGTACTGTCGTTATGGGCCCTCATACCTCATTAGCTCGGTCTTCAGGGCCCATAATGCCCGGTACGGCCCTTGCTGCAGGTCTATGCAGCTATATTCTATAGCATGACATGATTTTCTCTTGCAGCCACATTGTAACACTGAGGTGTACTGGACAAATATGGCCCTGTTGCCATTGGAGCAATAGGTTATGCTTTGGAGTACAATCACCAGGCTAAGCTGTGGGCACTGGTGAATTTAAATATGTACCTAATCTTGTTTAGTACCAAATTTTGCACATGCATTTTCCTCAGGCTTGGAAGTATCACGGTACAGGGAAGCTTAAAATGCAAAAGGCCTGGTGAAACTGGAAAACTGACCCAACGGGTCTCGGTCAGCACAGAAAAAAAGGACACCTTTACAGTAACCCTTCAACTCCGCTCCCTATTCACTTTCCTCACTAGATGAGCTATTCCTTACATCACAACAATATTTTTTTTACGATTTTATATTTTTGGTACTAGGTGGCACTAACGCGCCATTTATAAACCGAAACTATTGCTTTAGAGAACAGCTAGACAGAAATTGCATATGAGGCGGGACACAGTTTGCAGGTGTTTAGTTATTTACACACCCATTAACTGGACATGGACATGCTAATCCCTAGGGAAATTTCCACCCACTTCTTGCCCCTCAATGGCAAAAAGATATCCTACGGGGATCCCTTCGATTACCATCAAACTTTGAAAAAACACTGCCAGGCACTTTGAGGACAAAGCATCTTCTGAAAGTTAAGGACTTAATTGGAGCTGTAAAAATGCTAATAGTGTCATAAAAATGTCTTAACCAGGTCTGCCTCCAGCCACTTGATGTATAAGCACTATGTGTGTCCTTCCTGTAACTCTTGTTAAAAAGAAGCATTGACAAAGTCACCTGTTTTGGCTTGTGTATAAGTATTAGGCATTTGCCAGGCCCTGCCATTATATGCCCCAGTACTCGCGCCATTTTGCAACTGCTACTATTGATGGCCAGTTATCACCACTAGGGCATTGCATGGCAAATGCATTCCCCATTTCCACACAAAAGCCAAAACTGTTGTCTTGCCAATGTTTTTTCCTTTACTCATGTAATATCATGGCTCTGCCTTAGGCCCTCCCCTGCCGGGGCTACAACAGAGCCTTGGAGCCATAGTCCTTCTGTTTTTCTGAAGCAATGGAAAAGCGCTTTCCAGCATGCAGAAGAGGACTATCACAGTAACCTATTATCCATCCTCTTGACGACAGGAGGAGTGAGCCGATGCCCACAGAAGACCTTGGCGGGGTTGGGTGCCCTGTGCAATGTGGAGATTAAAACAGTGCTCTAATTGTAGTACACTTGTCTTTCATTCTAGCCATTGTATCTCCTGGGCGACATCTGGTCCAACAAAATGGAAGAGGGGAGCGAGCATGAAGATCTAATTTTACTGCTGCTGAATTCAGACTGAAGAAAAACTGCACTGCGCATACTGCTGATACATAACAATATGAAGTTTGCCTCAACAAAATGAGATTGGAAAAAGCTCTTTTGTAATGAGGCGGGATGTCATCGGAGAAGCAAGTCCTGGTCCTCTATCAGATGACCAGCTAGCAAATTTAGGAGGTATCCTAGGTGACCCTTACACCTAGTGACACAGACAAAAAAGGAGCAGCCGCACAGATGGCAGAGAACAGAAGAGCGCCATAGAAGACATAAAAAGCCCAGTGATACCTTACATGGCCTACCCAAGTCAAAGGCTGTGTTGAACGTAATGGATCAGGCCTTTTCTGAAGTACAAGCCAAAAAATTAAATGGAAATAAAGGAGTGGAATCGGCCCAATGCAAAGGGTTGATATCCAACAAAATCTGCGAGTCCTGCACTTTTGGGAGAAACAAACTTACAGCAAAAGAGACCAACTAGGAGGAAGAGAGACCGACTTCCTGAGTCGATATGACTTTTTTTTATTATTGGTTTGTTCAAACCTTTAAAAGACAACAAAATAACATTCTTCCCTCCCTCCATCCCTCCTCTTTTCATTGGTAGTCCTGAGACATAGTCATTTATCATGAACAGATAATGAGTCAAGTGCCTCCTGTAGCAGGTTTCTCAGCTTTGCTTGAGCCCAGATTTACTTTTTCGGCATCCAGACAACTTAACGTTCGCAAAAAGTTTATTCGAGAAAATAGTGCTGCTCTGTTATGCCCCTCAAAAAGAGCTTTCCACCAGTCTTCTGCACTCATGAACTGGTGCTCGTTAATCATTTGCCCAAAGTGGATTCCTCTTTGTTGATCAAAAGCTGGGCAAAACATTACGAGATGTTTGAGGGTTTCCTTATTCTAGTTGCAAAATCTGCACACCGGGTCAATGTCTGCATACTTCGCACCCAAGCACACAGACGCTCTTTTGTTGTTAGCATGTTTAATCTAAAACGCATGTACAAGGCTCTTGAATATTGATCTGGCAGGCAGGATAAATAGGTATGTCGCTGACCATATGCTTTTGTTTCTCCTGGGACCTCGTGCATCAGTTTTGATTTTACTCTTAGATCACAAGTGTTTATCCAGTCAGTTCTCCAGATTTTCGTCTTTGCCAGATCTGGATTCTCTGTTAGCGTTAGGAGACTGATGTCATACTCCTTCAAAAGAGCCTGGCAGAGTAGATTCCATTCGAATAATGTGGTGTGTACTTTGGCGCTATCGGGCTTATGCAGCATTCGGAATTAAGGCACAGGGGCTTTGACCATCGTTTTTCTAAACAGGCTTAGTAAATTCCAAGTAACTCTTGCCTGGATCGAGATAAGGCCCAGTTCGTACCGTAGGCAAACAGTTAAAGTGCCCTTTGGAAGCTGTAGAACTCGAATCCAAAAAATGTTTTCAAGTGAGTTCCACAAAGCACTTGGACAGCCAAACGTGTTTTCCCCACCATAGATTAGGGCTGGTACAACTTTTTGCTGGAAAAACCTGATGGTTGGTGTCAGTGAAAATTTCCCAAATTTTTTGTTAATCAATAATGCTTGGCACGCCATCTGCCGGCACTTACTTTTCACAACTTCGACCCATGGCGCGTCGTTTCTGCTGGCACTGATCTTTATGCCTAAGTATATAGAGTTCTTTACAATTTGCAGATGATCATTAGCAAGGCGCCAACAAAACTTCTGTTTTCGTCCACTGCTTCCTTGTAGTTTCTCAAGAATTAAGATTTCACCTTTTTGTTTGTTGATTTTGAGTCCATTGGATGTTGTGTAGGAGTCGAGACAATTCAGTTTACGCTGAAGCCCTATAGGGGTCAAGTCTAAAAAAATAAGGTCATCTGCGTGGACCAAATAGTCAATGGGCGAACCATGAAGTTTTGGGGGAAACGTGGCTACACTGTTAAATGCTTGGTTTATGTCAGATATGAAAAGATTGAAAATAATTGCTGCCAGCGGACAGCCTTGTTTCACACCCTTATATGTGCTGATAGAGGCAGACAGCGTGCCTTTCTCGTCCAGACGAATCTTGATGGATGTGTCCGTGTGTAGGTCGCGAATTGCGTCCACTAAGCTGGAAGGGCAGTTCCATCTGATAAGTTTTTCCCACAGCATCTCCCTGTTTATACTGTCAAACGCTTGTGACAGGTCTAACAGGGCCAGATAGATCTTCGAATTTGATCTAATTGCTTCCATTTTTAAGAGATTCAGCAATAGCAAGTTTAGACCACATCCTACCCCTTTTACAAAACCAGCTTGTCTGGGGTCTACGTGGCATATGACATTTTGAGGTCATCTCAGATTCCCATCGTAAAGACAATTAGAACAACAAACACCAGAGAATGTCAAGACCCAGCAAATCTGGTGGTCCCAGTGATGGCAAGCTATAGAATCTGGCCGAAGTGTTCAAATGAAATTGGTGATCATCTTCGTAGCAGGCAAACTTTTGATGGTGGCAGATGCCACTGATTGAAAGGTGGATACGGCCCTCAGAAAAGGCTAGGCAGGTTCGAACTTCACCCAGTGGGCTGGAATTTACCAAAATGTATACTGCACAAATTCAGCTGAAAATCTTGCAAGACATGTTCCAGATGATAGGAGGATTGTAGACAAATCCTGCTTAACATATAGCAGTTAATACAATTTAGGTCCAATACCACTCTGGACAACATTATTACATGCTTGCTTGCTTGCACCACTTCAGCAGACGGACGGCACCAATAAATCAGGGACTGGAAAACAGAGGTTGGACAGAAAAGCCTTGTCTTGTATATGCTGCTCTTAGAAACCATGTTGTTCAGACCAGAACTGGATACAATAGTGGAAATGAGCTATGAGGGATGCACTTCCTCTGATCCTTTGCAAGGAGACTCAAGAAAGAAAACATGACAAAGACATTAACAGAACCAATTGCTCAGTAAGAGGTTTTCCCCAAACCCAAGGCCGGTTCACGGACTAACAAGATATCAATGCTTTACACTTCTCTGGATCTTCATAACACCATATTGAAATCAACAAAGCTCACCAAAGGTGGCTCTGATTCGCCCGACTGGAACAGCATTTACCATACACTGTACTCCTATTCGGCCTGAAATAATCACACATAATCGTCATAAAGATCCTGGCCTCACTAATTGCCATCTTTATCAAAAGAGGAATTAAAATACACCCCTAAATTGACTGGCTAATCGTCAACCAATCAAATGAACGGGCAGGAGTAAATCCTTAGAGCGTATGACAGGTACTGGATCAAATGGGCTAATTGGTGGACCACTAGAATTCATGCCAGTCTCTAGTAGGCATACAGCGCTATCACCTGGATGAAATCGCACAAACGATGACATACAATATTGAAAATTACTAAGAGTATCACATGAATATGGATCAATTGGCATGATGTCACTCATTTTTGGGAATCATTAGGAATTTTAGATCTTTAAATACATTTTTTTTAAAACAATGACTAACCAGGTGGAGTAAGTAAGGTACACTCACAGTTGTAATTTTGGGAAATGTTAGGGACCAAAAAAGGAATGGACTAAATGTGTATTGAACCATCAAAGGATGGCGTACTAACGATTTACTAATGGGTCTGAAGTACCATTTTCTAAGAACGTAACTGGAGTGCACTTACATTGAGTCTCTGGGGGAGAGTGAATGCCATCAAAATGACATCAACACCACAAATTAACTATGTGCTCAGTGTGCTTCCCCTGGAAGTTAAAAAGGGCCATTGGAGGAAAATTGAGAGTTTAATCCAGTCTTTTCTCTGGGAAAACAAACAGCCACGCCTCAGTCTGTGGAAATTACAGCTGCCCCAAGACTGTGGGGGTTTGGGGGTTCCGGATTTTGAGAATTATAATTTGGCCTTTGGAGCCAGGCATCTAGTTCCATTTATTGAAAATTCAGAGGATATTTGGACGCTGGCGGAATCAAGTAGTTCTCCGTTGCCGCCTAGGGCCATGCTGTCCACGGTGGATGGATCTGGTTATCGCTCATTTCCGCCGACGAAATTCCTGAGAACTTGTTGGAGGGAACTATGGAAGAGGAGTAAGCGCAAGGTATGTGATAATGATTACATCCCTATCTGGCTGAATCCAGGTATTTTGCTGAATGGGAGGCCGATATTGTGGTTGAATTGGCTCCTGAGTGGTGTACTATGGCTGAGTGATCTGATTGAAGACGGCAAATGGATCAGCTATAGAAGACTTGCACAAATTAAAGATCTCGGAGACTGTACAATGGGTGAATACAGAAAATTGAGAGGTTTGCTGCGGAACCAAGGAACTGTTAATGGCGGTGGTTGGCAGTTATGGCTACCTGAATATAAGACATTCGGTGGTATGGCGTCCAAGGTATATAGAAATCTGGGACAACAGTACACGCCAGCAGAGGGATTGTTAACTAAGTGGTCTGAGATCCTTGGCTCTGATATGACTGTGGAGAGGTGGAGGTTTCTTTGTAAAAATGTGACTCTGACTTCCATTAATCTTGGAGAGCAATGCCGCCAAATCAAAATTCTTAATAGAGTGTTCTGGACTCCCCAAAGACTTTATGCGAGAGGGATGATTGACTCAGAGGCTTGTTGGAGGTGTAAGCATGATGTCGGCTCCTTTGAGCACTTGATCTGGGACTGTTATGAACTGAGGACATTTTGGAGGAGTGTCACTGAGAAGATTAATGAGGTTCTATTGCTGCAAGAGGATTTTGATTACAACACTATCATCTTGGGTGAGGATGATAAAGTGGAAGAACTCACTTATCCACATAAATGCTGATTTTTTAGGGCTGCAAATTCGGCGAAAAAAATCGTTTTGAGAAAATGGAAATGTGAAGAGAGGCCGACCTTTTCAGAATGGGTGGAGGACTTGAGGCAGGTTGCCAGGATTGAGAAGGTTATCCTTCGCAGAAACAAAAAAAATGAAATTGTTTGATGAAATGTGGGGTGGGTTTTTGGAAGGCATGTGATAAGAAGTAGGTCTGTTATGCATTTTTAATTCTGTGAAGGTTGGGGATGGTTAGGGGGGTATGGATTCTCTGTGATGAATTCTACAATTACAATGCTGATAAGTTTGATGTTTGTATGTTTTCTGTAAACTTCAATAAAAAATTAATAATAAAAAAAAGAACGTAACTTTCTAAAAAGAAATGTTTCTCTGTTTTCTTACCCTTTATTAATCCCTCCCGTAACAATCCCTTATGTCCTTTTTTCATTCATCATAATTTGTACTACTATGTAAGTAATACATTCAATTTATTTATGGTTTATTTTGTGTAACATATTTGCCTTGTTGAACATACATACAATGTGTGACAGACTATCACTATGCATGTACAAGCAGTGATATAAACTGCATGTTAACCAGCCCTAGAGAAAGACCAAGGTTTTGTCGAAACACGTGTTGGCAGAATAGGCATATGCCAATGGCACCTTAAATGAAGAAGAAAATTAATAAAAAGATAATTGGGAACCAGCTAATTTCTGTTTGCTGTTTGAATCCATTCATAGGACTTATGATCAACTTAACCAAATAGGGCATGCACCAACCATAGGTGCCAGCTCATGTTTCAACTTGGGCATGTTCTTTCTACCAATGATAAGGGCAAAAGTTGCAAGATCTGCTACAATACACACGTCCCTGTTTCGGGGGGCCCAACCCTCAGTGTGATGGTTAACACTGTTGGCTTCAAAGTGAGTCCATTTGTCACTTGGTGGTCAGTGGCACCCTATGGGCGGTGGTTTGTTGGAAGTTATGTGGGCTCCCTTGGATGGCTTTGCATTTTGTCTGGGATGTGAATGATGGGGGGGTTGCTTTGTACACTTGTTAGATACGGTGGCTTTAGGGAGAGGACTCCAGTAGGATTAGCTAACTATTAGGCAATTCCTCCTTTTAGATCACTGGGTTCCTTAATCTCTCCAGGCTATCTGCGCTTCTCCCTTTTCAGACACTAACATCCTTTAAGGTATCTCGGGCACAGATGTCCCTAGAGTGATTCCAGGAAGGGGGGCCTGTAAATATATTGCGCACCTTGTGCAAAGCGATATGAGCTTCACCGAGTCAGCAATCGGCCTCTCTCCACTCCCTTATTCAAATAAGTGAAAGCATTCTACAGACCCTTCCAAGTGCCAGGTTCAGCCCCTACTCGGAAGTCCAGAGCCTCACCTGGAGCTCTTTAATAGAGGGGGAGTGCTTTTGAAGTAGTCAGTGTTGTGGCCATGGAATCCTCTCGGGCCTACCTGCACGGCTTCAATTATGACGCAGCAAGTTCGAAGCTCATGATGTGCTCATCGACATGGGGACGGTCTGTTGCTGGGGCTGCAAGGTCTGCTGCACTTTCCAGGTTGTGCCGTCGTTTCCCTCGTTGTGGGTGGCCCTGCTGTCTACTTCCCATCTCCTACTGCCGGGTGCGACGGAGGAGCGTATTGTGCTGGGCGGGGGAGGATGGCCGTAGACCATGTGTGTAGGCATCTCAGTCTCTGGAGCCGTTCAGGGGCCTGTGTGATCGCAGTGCTAGTAAAGGCACAGTGGTGGTTCTCCTCCAGTGCAACAAGGGCGAGCGGCCAGGAGCATGCAACTCCTCAAGGCTCGGGCTCAACATGTACAATACCTCAGATCGGTATCCTTGCTCCCGCTCCGGTATGCTCCTCCTCAGGGACCCGGCTTGCGACGTGGATCCCACGACTGGGGGCCTGGCAGGTGTGCGCAAGCGAGTGCAAGACAAGGGCCACGTCTGCCCCGGGGGGGCGGAGGACGACGTGCTCCACATGGTCCTGGCGGTCCGGGTCCCAATTACACCGGTCCGCGCAGCGGAGCCTCCATTGTCACCCCGTCCGGCCCTCGAGGTGTCAGGGAGTCAGACGCTCCCAAGGGCTCTCTGGTGTGCTGACTGCACCCGAACAGCCACTGGCACAAGGTTCGGAGCTCCAGAATCGCCAGTGAGCTCTGCTTGGGCCAGGGGAGCCGAGGTACACACCTCACGTGGCGTCGGTGACTGTTGCACCAGAGAATGTGGATATCTCTGTGAAGAAAGCGCTGATTGCTTCCAATTTTTTTTCTCCTAAGTGGGCGTACCCTTCATACCCCAGGATCACCAGTTTTCAGGTACGGAGGGGATCCATCAGTGGGGGTTCAAACTGCTTTTAGGACCTACGGAGCAGAGCTCACACGGGAGGGATACTCATCCGTGTGCCCCCTGGTTGCCAACCCAATTCAGTATTTTAATAAATGTAACTTGGCTTGTTTTATTCAATTCGGTATTCGATAAGTTCAACTTTGCTTACTTCTATGGACCGCTACTCCATTCACGGTCTCTTGGAACGCCCGGGTAGCTCCAGTGTCCAGACACTCATCCAGATCAGGCAGCTCCTCTGGGCGGCTTCTCTGTGGGAAAGCCTTTTGCCGGGTGCTTCATTCAGCACTTGCCGGCTCTCGTGCGTAGCTCTGCTCCACGTACAGCGCCTGCTGCCCACCTTCCCTTCTGAGGGTTCTCTGTCCTGCAGAGTCCCATCAGCAGGACTCCTGGGATCTTGGTAGGCGTCTCGGCTTCTCACGCTCCCGCACAGCTCCTTCCCTTTCTGCATCCTCTCCTGCGTCTCTCTGCTGTTGCTTTCCCCTCTGCTGCTTCCCCCAAATGCATCTGCAGTCCACCTCTTATACACCTGTGGTCCTTCAATGGGCTGCAGGTGCATTCCATTAAGGTTTCCTGACCTTCATGCATCTTCTTGTCTCAGTACCAAAGTGGTGAGATTAAGTGGTGTCTATTACGCTCAGTTGCTTCTTCCAAGTCTCAATACTAGAGTGGGGAAAGTGCGTAATGTTCATAACTCTCAGTTGTTTCTTCCTTGTCTCTGTACTGTTAGGTACTCCAAGAGGGGGCTACAAGGGAACTGCTCTATAATGTAACCTGACCATAAAGGTCAGAAGAGGGTTAGGCTGGTTTGTCACGAGGATACTGTGTTTGGTCCCAAAATACTGCATCCCCACTCTTTCTCCTTTTTCTAACACGTCTGGGATGACAATATCTCCTGACCTTCTCAGAGATAAGGAAACATGGTGAACAATATCCCATAACTACTTCTGGGATAGGGGTTCCCTCCTGAAAGGAGGATGTGGAATACTGTGTCTTACCCAAGGGCATCCCACCTCCAATCCCCAAGGATCCTCCATCCAGGTGGTCCACCCTCGCTTGTCCACCCCCAGGGGCAGGATCCAAAATCAATGGCCTTTCCCTGGCCACCTGCAAAGAGGATCCAAGGGGAGTAGATGTGAGAACGTCCTCCGGTTTCTCACATGGTACAAATTAATTTGTGCACATAATCGGTTATATGGGGCCTACAATAATATATTTTTTCACACTTAATGTTCATATGAAACTAGGACATTGATTTTGTTTAATAGCTCTGAAATAGTCAATTACGTTTGCAACACTGGGGGCACTTTGCAGGGTGCCTCATGTTTTAGGCACAGCTATTCACACTTGAATCAATAGAGACACTGATAGTATTCTGTAGTTCTTTGGCGCGTAACTGACAAGGCACTGCAAGTCTCATTTGTATGCTGGAGACAGTTTAGGGAAAGGTGGAGATTGGAGAGATGGAGGAGACTGGAGAGGGGGCAGCAGAGAGCAGGAGGAAGTGGTGAGAACAAAAAGGGTGAAGGATAGGTAACATCAGGAAGTTAAGGTGGTACAGAAGAAAAGGAGGTGGCAACATAAGGCGCTGTAGGTGGGACGCAGGAGGAGTAGGGCCGCAACCCAATAGGAGACCAGGTCAGGAAGGTGTAAAAAGACCAGGTCGGCCCCAGGGGAACCAGACGGAGAGAGGAGGAACACGAATGGGACAGGGAGGCTAAAACACAATGAGAGGCAAGGGGTGAAGAAGATGGAGGCCACAGCTAAGCTGGGCCTCAAGACGCTTTTCCAGTTCTCATTGCCAAACACCCCCAACATCCCCTATGTCGGCAAGACTATGCGTCAAGAGCGAGTCTTGTGGTACAGGACCTCTAAATGAACACAAGAGAGTCATCTGTGCAAGCTTTTGGGAAACCCTAAAGCCAACAGCTCCCAGTGCAATGAAAAAGGGGTGACAAACTGCACTTCTGAACACTAATTGCATGTGGCTGTGAGTGTTCTGAGCCTGCCCCCTGCTGCAGACAGTGTCTGGTGGCTTCTTACTCGTATTTTCCTTTGGAACACAAAACCTATTCACTGGCACAACTGAAGAACCTCAATCTCCTGCTGCATTAAAATGTACAGCGTTTTGGGCTTAATTAACTTGGTCATCTCATTTTTGCCTATGTATATGAAACCACACTGTAGGGGACTGGTTGCATCTCTAGGTTCTTCTGCGGGATGAGAATATAGTGTACATTCCTGTATTTCTATCCCCTGGGAAGAAGTGATGCTATCTGAAGGACCGTCCCAGCCCCTACTAAAAAACATCTTTTTCGGCCCTCTTATCCCAACCAACTACAGACCCATCTCGAACAACCGATAAATAGCCAAATTCACTGAGCAAGCGGCATACTCACGACTATGCCTCTTCTCAGAATCAAACAAGATCCTCGACAATCTTGCTTCAGACCTTTATGAGGAACTGAATATCGCCTAGTCTCCATCCAGGACGACCTTAAAAGACACACTCAGAAGGTGGCCAGGCGAGGAAGCCGATTGATGCAGCCTCTGTGAGATCCTGTGTCCAAACCTGTCTCGCTGCCCAAACCCTCCATAAAATAAAATATATTGGGCCAGTAAGGTGGGCACAAGTGCCAGAACGTTTAGGATACCTCCCGAGAAAAGTTGAGGCAGAAAGGCGGGCAGTTTGTGGAGGATGTGACAAAATGGTGGCCCGGACGCGGGATTGAGGGGTAGTGCAGAGATGGCAGTCCATGCTGGACACATGCGTTGCTGGAGAAGAAGAGAGGCCCAAATGCGGGCGGGGAAACACAAATGAGGTGGGGGCCCTGCCACCTGGCTGGGCCCTCTGTGCGGTGGAGTGAAAAGGCTGCTGTGCAAGGGAGAATCTGAGAATCTGGACAGCCCCGGTAGGAGGCGGCAGAGGTGCAAGGAGAAGTGGGCGGATTATGGGGATCTCGGGACACCTCCCGCTAGTCTCATATGGTTTGGCTGAATTGGGGGCAGAGACAACGTGTGCCCTTACGCTAATGGGCCAGTGATGAGGAGAATGGACGTTTGGCAACACGGCGAAGGCCCTGAGTGGGAGCATTAATTGCCAGAAGAAGGCAGAAGAGCCGTAGAATGACACAGAAGTGGGGCCCACCAATTGGGACACTGAAGGAAGAAACAAAGCAGGAAGATTAGCAGAGCTCGCGCTGGACCTTAGGGCCAAGAAGGTTGACGACCCTAGGGGCCAGCTGAAGTATTGCCGCTTACTGGGGACCGCGACTGGGTCCAGTGGGGAGACCTGGATCCCGTGGCACTTGAGATCCATAACTAGCAGATAGGCTGGAACTTGGACAGTAGGAGATATACTGCCTACCAACGGACCTGAGGACATACCTAGGGCCCTCCGGAACAAAGAAGGATGGCTAAAGCAGCAGCAAAACAAGAGAGGCCAGCTTTGGGGGACATCAATGCTCTAATGCAAGGTGCAGAATCACAAAAACGTGGCCAGCAACAAACGGCCGCCCAGATACACTCACCCCCACATCAGTGTCTCCAAGAGAGAGAGGATCCACCCATAAGGAGGTCAGACCTGATGGCGATGTTGCTGGAGTTGAAAAAAGACATTAAAAAAATCACCTCCGACCTAGCCAAGTCAATCACAGACCTTAACAGAAACGTTCTGGCTATTGAAAGAAGAGTAGATCAAGTAGAAACTACAGTGGCAGAACAAGGGCATGAACAAGATGAGCTGTCCAAGAGGGTGCGGACACTGGAGCAGCAGATGGACTGGATCCAGTGTAAACAAGAGGATGATGAAAACAGGTCAAAGCGTAATAATGTACGTATTAGGGGGAATTCCCCAGATCTATAACGGACGAAGGCCTGCATCAATATGTGGTGGACCTGTTCTGCCACATCCTGGACTCAGCAGGGGAGAAGGAAATGCTCCGGGATCGCACTCACGGGGAATACTCCTCATACCAGCCAAGCAAAAATCTGACAATGAATGTGCTGACTAGGGTCCATCTCTTCCAATTGAAAGAAGAAATCATGCAGGCAGCCCGGAAAATGTAACCGGTCTGCTTTCATGCGGAGTCCATCCTACTTAGCCCAAGCAACCTTAGTGAAAAGGAAACGTCTAACGGTAGCTACAGACTCGTTGATATGCAAAGAGGTGCGATACAGGTGGATGTTTCCGAATGGCTTCGATTTGAATGGAAGGGCCAGCGATATAAGATTTCAAAAGAGGATGAAATGGAGGTGCTTTTGAGGGATGAAGAAAACACAGGGGCTAGTGACCGGGAGGAAAGTCTGAAAGAAAGCGCAGCGGAGGGGACACGGCTAGGGAAGGAGAAATGGAGGCCGGGTCGCCCTCGTCTGAAAGGGTGCAGTAGAGAAGCCAAGAGCTCTGACCCTACATGAGCAGAACAAATGCGAGAGAAGGGCCAGAAAAATTTGATCTAACTACGTATAATGTACTGCCCTGACTATAAAGAAGAGAACTACCGTAGTGGGGGGCAGTCCCCGGATGGCGGGCCTGCTAATAATAAAACGGGGCTAACATGGCAGCATGAGGTTGACACATGTCACGTAAGAAGGGAGGGGGAAGGTGGGACGGGGGGAGGGGATTCAGACCCTTTATTTTCCGGATGTGGTTTAAGACCCAGTGATTTACTGTTGTACTGCAATAGGAAAAATGTTCTTGTTGGGTTGGATGGGGGAGTTGAATGTTGGGGATATTGGGAGGGGTTTGGGGATGAGATTTCAAAAGGTTGATGAGGCGCACAAGACACACTTATTGCTCAGAGGATGGGAAGAGGTTAGAGTGTTGATAGTTTGCATGTCACGGAACCCAGAATATCGCTGATCGGATATTTGTGACATTGAACGTGTAAGGGCTAAATTCCCTGGTTAAAATAAAGTCAACAACGAGAAGGCTTATGAAATTACATGCCTCAGTGGTGTGGGTGCAGGAAACACTTGCTGCCTGGGGATGAACACAGGCTAAAGCATAGAGCTTTCCCCATGCAATACTTGGTCTCAAGTGGGGTGAAAAAAAGGGGAGTGGGCATATTGTTTGCAAAAGGGGTACGGTCTGAGAACCAGTTTATAAGGCAGGATCCTGAGGGTCATTACTTGGTGCTGGGTGGGAAAGTGATGGGCAAGCAGGTAACTCTGATTGCAGTTTATGCCCTTAATGAAAAACAGGATCACTTTTTGATGAGCTTATTAACCAAGGTTGCAGAGTGGTGTGTTGGACAGGTCCTAATTGGGGGGGTGGGAAGGGGGCTTAATTTCGTGATGGATGCCCAAATGGACAAGACTCTCCCTGCTAACGCTAATGATAACAAGTGTAGGCAGGCTCTGGCCCGCTTTCTCAGGGAACTGCATCTCAGAGACTTGGCGGTTTTTCCACTTGCAGGATAAAACATACACGCACTACTCAGCTGCACATAGAGGCTTCTCGCTGATATATATGATCTTATATGATCTTGATCTCAGACACTTCGATTTCTCAGGTCACAGGGTTGGAGATAGAGGTGAGATACCTGTCAGGTCATGCACCGGTCTCCCTTGGGGTGGACCCGACAGCTCCGCTTCCACACTTCCGCAAATCATGGCGGCTGAATGAGCTCATCCTAAGGGATCAGGCCCTTAGGTCACATGTGTAAACAAACCTGAGAAATTACTTCAAAGAGAACGTTACCCCAAGCTTAGATTGGGGCACAATATGGGACTGGGAAGAGGGGAGGCAGAAATAGCCGAAATTATGCACTCATACTTCACACACAACCTGGCGGGGGAGAATTTCGAGAGAGAAGCACAGGTCGAATTTTTGGGAATGGTGGACGTGCCACAGATTTCAGAGCCAGACAGGCTGGCGCTAGAAGCACCAATAATGGAAGAAGAAGTGGGATGCGCCATAAGCTCTCTGAAAGGGAACACATTCCCGGGCCCTGACCTGTTTGGAAATGCCTACTATAAGACGCTTAAGACCATACTAGTGGGCCCCCTGACAAAACTTTTCAACCGCATAAGGGATATGGGGCGAATCTCTGGGGGATATGGGCCCTTCCACCACAGTGCTATTGTTAAAACTGGGTAGGGACCCGATGGATTGTGCAAGCTATCGCCCCATCTCTACTTAATGGAGACACAAAACCGTACACAAAGATTTTGGCACAGAGGCTGGCCGGAGTTCTCCCGGGGATTGTTCACCCGGAACAGGCCGGATTCGTAAAAGAATGCCATACATACGATAATATTCGAAGAGCCGTAAATGTTATCAAATGGGGTCGGAAGCCAGGACATCGCATGTTGGCCTTGGATGCTACCAGGGCTTTTGACAGCCTGAACTGGAGTTTCTTACAGCAGACCTTGGGAAAGTTTGGGTGTGGGCCGATATTCTCTCGCATGGTCTTAGCCAATTATGGGAACCCGACCACTAGATTACTGGTTATCTGGCAGCTCACAGACAGCCTCCCTATACACAAGAGAACTCGTCAGGGTTGCCCATTATCCCTGTTAATATTCGCCATGGCTATGGACCCTTTGGCACAGGCGATCCGGGTCGAACAAATGGTTCAAGGGGTATCCACAGTAGCCAGCGGCACACAAAAAGTCACCCTATACTCAGGATGTTTTATTGCTCCTTAAGGACATGGCACAGTCCCTCCCCAGGGTCATCTCTTTGTTGGATAGTTTCACAAGGGTCTCAGGGTTTCACATTATGCTAAATCCAAGGCACTCAATATCACGGAAGACCCAGAGCAGGTACGGGAGTGGGGGGGAAGAGCTATCCATTAAAATGGGAACAGAAAACCATGGCATACCTGGGAGTAAACCTGACACCTACATAAGAGAGGTTATACGAGGGGCTAATATCCTGGGATTACTAAAGGCTCTGATAGAGGACCTGAAATGATGGGAAAATGCAGGAGTTGTCCTGGTTTGCTCGGATTACGGCCACGAAGATGTCTCTGCTACCTAGGTTTTTGTATGTGGTGGGCGCACTTCCAATTCAGATCCCAAGCTTAGCGATCAAAAACTTTGAGGGGGATATGGTGTCCTTTATCTGGGAAGGGCAGAGGCCCAGAGTCCCTGGAAAGGTCCCGTTCCGATCTAAGGTTCTTGGGGGACTGGGAGTACCAGACCTTTGCAGATAGCTATTGGCGGCACAGGTGGCCCCGATGCTTCAATGGGCTCCCCGGGAGAACCAGAACCGGTGGGCAAACTTGGAAAGAGAAGTGATGAACATACCCTGAGTTTAGGCTTCTTACCTTCAAAACACAGGGCATGAGGGGGCACGCTGTTGGAAACAACAAAAGACACTATCTGGTATTGGGATAAAGTGTTACGGGGGAAGAAAATAAAATTTGGGGGAGGCCCACTTACACCAATAGCCCATAACCCAGACTTTATGCCGGGAACGCAACCCAATTTTTGGATGCATTGGGGAGACTGGCAACCCCTGGTTTTGGGGGAATTCTATGTGGAGGGGAATCCTTTGATGTTCGAAGACTGTAAAAACAAGTTTCAGATACCTGAAGGCGAGCGCTTTCGATACACCCAGATTAGGCATTGGATCTCAAACACAAAAGTAAAAGAGGGGGTTAATAGAAACCCAATAGGGTTGGAACTCACACTAAAAGAAGTTGTACCTGAGAAAGGGGTGTCGAGGCTCTACCGATTGATAGACTGGTTGGACCCGGAAGAAGTCCTACCATACTTGTCGAAATGGGAGCAGGACCTTGGAGAATCCATTACGTGGGATACGTGGGGTCAAATCTGACGACGAGGCAATGAAAAGCTTGAAGTGCATCCCAATTCAAGAAGCTGCATATAAACTATGTTTGAGGTGGTATATGACGCCACAACGCATGTACTCTATTAACCCGGACTTCCCCTAGACATGCTGGTGAGGATGTGGGCAGACTGGGGACCTGATTCACATGTGGTGGGCTTGTCCTGTAGCAGAGGCATAATGGAAAGAAATCTTAAGCCACATTAAGCAAGTGACTAAGGCGCAGCTACCTTTTGATACGGCAGTGGTATGTTGGGAGCAACGGTTGAAGGAATCTATGCTGCCACGGGATGTGGTGCCGCCCTCATCACCCACATGCTGAGTGCAGCCAGGATTACCCTGGCACAGACATGGACGAACGAGCAAGGGCCAGTGGTAGCCATGTGGTGGGTGAGGCTATGGGGAGTGATGGCTATGGAAAAGGTGACGGCTCTGGCATATGGAACCTACCAAATATTTGTGGCCACCTGGCTGCCCTTTCACAAGTTTATGCTGGACAGGGAGCAAGTGTATTTCAAGCCAAGTGTGCTTCATAAGGTCTCTATTCTCCGAAAGCAAACCTGGTTCAGGATAGGGGGGGTGTGGTGGGGTGGGGGGGGGGTCAGCTTGATAAGGACAACAGAAGTGTACCAGCAGAAAAGTGTTCTAGCTCAACCTTATATTGACATGTTAAATGGAAGGGGGTGGGGGAGTTATATAAAAGTTAAAAACTATGAGCACATGTGTAACAAAGCTGGTAAAGGAAACAAGGAACTGTATAAGTGGCAATGTTTGTTGTGGAGTTGTGTCATTGGCTCATTTCTAATAAATACAGTTTGTGTAAAAAAAAATAATAAAAAGACTCAGAAAGCTGTGCCTCTCTAATCCTACTTGACCTCTCTACAGCCTTCTACACCATTGACCACTCCATCTTCACTAAGAGACTACATAACATCAGCATCAGGGATACAGCTCTGAAATGGATATCCTCCTTCCTCTCCAACAGATCTCAAATAGTACACATGCCCTAATGCTCCTCGGCACCGTTCCCAGTCGCCCATGGAGTTTGGCAAGGTGCCTCAATCTCCCTGCTCCTCTTTAACCTCCATTTGAGATCGCTACCAGCTCTCATTCGATTCTACGGCCTGTTGTGCTACAATTACGCAGAGGACACCCAAATCCTACACAAAATCCCAAGTAGCCTCGTGTCTATCACCCATGATCTTGCAACCTGATTTTCAGAGATCAAACGCTGGATGACAGCCAATCACCTCCTACTCAATCCAGGCAAACTCGAGATAATGCTATGTGGGATGACATCCCTCTTCCCTCAACCCACACCCTTGCCGCTCTTCCTAGGCCCACCTCCCACCACTTGCAACACAGTTATAAATCTCAGGCGCATCATGGATGCAGACTTGACCTTGTCACATCAACTCCGTGGTAAAATGCTGTTACCTACACATATGCATCCTTTGCTGCCTTTTTCCTTTCATTTGCACAGAGTCACTGATCATTTCTATAATCCATTCCCAACTAGACTATGCTAATGCCCTATACCTAGGGGTACCCTTATCGCAGCTAAGAAAAATCATACCAGTACAAACTACTGCTGCAAGACTCCTTAGACCCCAGAGAACACATCTCTCCCGCCCTCCAGTGTCCTTCACTGGCTTCCAATCAGGCGGCAATCCTCCTTCAAGGCGATGTGCATCACCGACAGTGCCTTCTACAACAAAGGACCGAAATACGTGCAGCATAAATCTACCCGATAAAGGCCAAACAGAAACCTTAGATCAGGCTCAACGCTTACCAGTGACCACATCGACTAGTATGGGTGGTTTCTCCTTCAGCACAAGCACCCACAATCTGGAACTCCCTCTCTAACCATCCACTGCATACAGGATCACCTCGCCTTAAGCAAGGCACTCAAAACCTGACTCTTTGCCACTGCAACTTTCCACAATTAGTCCGGATCTCATGCCCAGCTCGACTCCTTACCCCCAACCAGCCTCCCGTACAGAGATTATGATGCACAAGGTGAGTCAGTCAGGTGGAACATAGCACTCCTACCCATGCCTCTACGATACGCTGCATGATAAAAACTAACATCCTTCAGACGTACTTCACCCTACCCTTTTGAGTTGCATCACATATAATACAGCTAAGTGCCAAAAATATTTGGTCCAGCTGGCCACATAGCTGCATACCCCCTTGCCTTTATAAGATGTGTTATTTGATAATACCTTGCTCCAGACCTACATCACCCCCGACCACCACACACTACGACCCATAGAATACAGCCGAGTCCCACAGAAAATTCGATCCAGCTTAGCCACCTTGCTACCAACACTTGACACAGCACCCATTCTCTCGCATTTGCAATGTATGCCGCTGCTGGCGACCGAGCCACTATACCTACTTTCGATTTGGCTATAAACAAACAGACATTTTACCACTCCCCTCATTACAGCTCAACACAGACTATGGTCTTGCAAAGGGCATTCATCCACCACAGTACTTCAAGGCCATACCAGTGGATGTAGGGGTGTCCAATCCAATAACAAAATCCCACCAAAGGACAAAAAGATAGCAAAGGAGAACGGGAGAATGGGAAAACAGAGTAAACTATGGTAGGAGTGTTACAGACACACCTACCACAAGACCCCGCCAATAAAGAAAACTGCAAACCCCCAGGAATGATATCACAGTAGTGAACTAAAACAACACACCCTGACGCAGAAAGGAAAACCCAAGGAATGACAAGAAAAAATCCAAATCCACAAGGACTGCATGGGGCAGAAAACCAAAGAGCACACTATTATAAAATATTAAACCTCAGAATCACAAGAAGACATTCAAACTGGGAGGTATTCCGACCCTCCAAATATTCAAAGGAAAACCACTAGAAGTACAGAAAATACCACACCATAGGAGTGGACGACAAGTGAGAAACCACAAAGAAAGGATAAGCGAATTGAAATCACACCTGGCCATCATGCCAGAAAACACCAACGGTATGCACGCTCACAAACCCGACTAGTAAGAGCCACCCCGGAAACAAGATAAAAATCACTGTACCCAATGCCTTATCTTGCAACGATCACTCGCCAGAGCAGCAACCAACTACCAGAAACATTTGACATATCAGCAGATATGTCAAAGAGAAAGGGAAAAGGCAGAAACAAACAGAAGGAGAACGATGGGAAATGATATCTCCACCCCATATATCACTAAAACCCAAGGGGACGCGATCCAAGATGACGGCCGGCGGAGGGTGTGCATGAGTGTCTCTCCCCACCGGGCCGCAAGAAACAGTAGCAAAAAGCAGCAACGTAGAAACGAACCAGCACAACTCCTCCACAATATGCAGTGAGGTGAAGAAGAAGAGCCCACCAGAGGACGAAAAAGAATGTGGCAGTGTGTCTCGAGGGACAGAAGCTAGCGGAGGCGGGAGGCAACAGCAACAACAACCACCAGAGGCAGCAGTACTCAAGCTGAGGCGGACTGCGCAGCGGAGGAATAGCGGACTGGGGGAAGCAGTAGTATGAAAAGTAGCCCCACCCCCTGCAAGCGTTTCACAGGAGAGGAGCGGAGAGAGTGGAATCGCTCTTGAGCGGAAAAGGAGGCAGGGCGACCCAGCAGGTGACGGTGTGGAGCGAAGTGAGGAGGAGCTGCCCACGAGCAACGTCGGAAGGTGAGAGAAGTGAGCCCAGCCGACCTGAAACAGAGCGGGAAGAAGGACATCCAAGAGGGAAGCAGTAAAGCGAGAGGGATGGCCAGATAAGGTGAGGAGGCACTGGAAGTGGACAGACGTGGAGGCGACACCATGTAAGACAGAAACTCCCCGGCCTCTCCCCCACAAGGGGGACAAGTGAGAACAAATGACCGGAGCCAGGGGGTTTGGGGGAAACACGGGAGGTGGTCCGAACCAGGGGAGACCAGCCAGAGGCAACACATCAACAGGAGGGTCAGAAGAACCACCCCCCAGAAGAAACATGATAAAGGTCAGAGGAGGGGGAAAAGACAACAGGCAATCAGGGGGGAGGGGGAAGTGAGGGGGAAAACTAGAGTACGCCCCAGAGAGGCAATAGGAGAACGCGGTGGAAAGAAGGCCCCGGGCAACCAACACAAGGTGTACAGGAGGAGACAAGCCCCGGGCGAGAGGGGCCCAAAAAAGGAAGTCCCCCCCCCCTCGCCATCAGGAGAACAATAGTGGATCCCTGAGGACGGAAGGAAAAAAGAGCGAACGGAGGAGCAAAGAGAAGTAAACATCCATAACGAGAAAGCAGTACCCACATGTCAAAGACAAGAGCTAAGGTGGTGCCATCATCCCAGCAGAGCCCCCAGGGACGGGAAGAGACAAGTGTTGGAAGTCAGGTAGCACAAAAGCATCCAAGAAGGGGGAGACCACCAAAACCAACCCATGCCATCAAACAAAGAAGAAGGTGCGATGGCAAGCAAAGACGACATGCAGAACTGGTTCAAAGAATTTCAAAACCAATTCATGGCTTCTTTCCAAACAACCAGTTTGACAAGTTGAAATATGAAATAAAGCAATCATTTCAGGAACTAAGAACAAATGTGGCAAAACTAGAAAAGCGAACGGACACGCTAGAAAAAAAATCATAAAGAACAGATGATTCACAAAAAATTGACAAGACGTTAGAACATTTAGCACACCTAACACAGAACTTTGAACTCCAATACAAGGACTTCCGTTCAAGGAGGATCAATATACGAATACAAATATGCCTGAAGCAGTGGAAGACAAAGACCTGAAATGCACAGCGCAACAATTGTTCACAGATATTCTAGCAGAGGATATGGAGAAACAAATACAAATGGATAGAATCCATAGAGTAGGACCAAGAAGGACAGGCGAGCTGGGTGCCCGCCCGAGAGAGACGTGTTGGTGGCAATGACGTCCTAAAATCAGAAGAAACAGATCCTGCGGAAAGCGAGGCTGGTAAAGCAAGTGAGAATTAACGGGGATGTGGTGCAAATAACGCTCCAAAAAAGGAAATTCTTGGGTCTGCAATTCCTAACAAGGAAACAAATATGGTACAAATGGACATTCCTGTTCGGCCTTCTTTTCACATGGGAGGGAAGAAACCACAGAATAACTACATGTGAAGAAGGAGAGCGGATCCTGAACATACAAAGCGAGGGGGAAGCGACCACGGAGGAAAGACGCACTGGAGCAACAAGCCGCAGAAAACCGTGGGGATGGAAAACAGTGACAAGGAAGTGGAAGGAGGGAAGCAAGACATGAGGAGTAAACGGGGGGAGAGCAAACAACCTACTGCGGGAAAGTCAATGGTGAAAGAGAAGGACACAACGAACCCTTGAAGAGGGTAAGAAAACCACATACAACAAGAAGGTGGCCCGAGGGGAGGAGTGAGTGGGGGCGCTTCTTGGAGCTTCAAGTGGGGTTTAGGACTCCCCACACCGTTATCTCTGGGGAGACTAGAGGGCCAGATGCGACGCACACTCCGTTTGAGCACACTTAGGAACCTGGACCACCCTCAGAGAGAAGTTAGGGGGGGGGGCTAGAGGGGAGCTATGGTTGTCAAGTAGGGGGAGGGTGGGAGTGGAGGGGGAAGGGAGGGATACCACATACAGGAACATCAAAAAAAGGGAAGGAAAGAGACGAATAGAACCGGGAGGATGGACATTAAAATACTAACAATCAATGTAAGGGGACTAAATATCCCAAGTCAAAAGAAGAAAAGTGGACCACCACCTTAGGGGGGTGGGGGGAATTCGATATACTCATGTATCAGGAAACACACATAATAAAACAACATACAGGGAAACTCAAAATAAATGCATTCACACAAATATACCAAGCTAACTCCGGGGAGAAAAAAGCAGGGGTGCTAATGGCAATACAAAATCGGTTGGGAGCTCAAATCAAGGACTATGAATCGGACATGGAAGGGAGATGTGCATTCCTAAACAAAGAAATGGGGGGGGGAGGGCGCAGGCAGTAACGCTCGCGTGACTATATGCCCCGGACACGGGACAAGACGGATACTTGAGGGGAGTTCTATCACAGCTAGAAACCTTTGCCGATGGGGAAATCATCCAAGCCGGAGATTTTAACATGGCCTGGGTACTGGGACAAGATAGGAGTGGGAACAGTACAAAGGTCAAGCTAGCCCCCTCCAAAGCACTTCAACGGAAAAGGACTACGCTGGCCCTTTGTGAAATGTAGAGGACAAAAAGGGGGCAGGACCAGGGTTTACGCACTATTCCCATGTACACACAACGATGTCACGGATAGATTATATCGGGGCTTCAACAGGATTAGTGGGGAAAATAAGCAAAATAGAGATAGGAACAATCACCCCATCAGACCACGCCCCGCTGTGGATTACCAGGAGGTGGAGAAATAAGAAGGGGAGCGTATGGAAATGGAAACTACCCAGTGACCTCTTACATGACCCAATACAGAGCGAACAAATAGGGGTACAGATATAGCAATACTTTAGTGAAAACGAATCAGAGTAGGCCCCCAACAAATGATATGCGACGCCTCCACGGCAGTAATGAGGGGGAACCTAATAGCCCTAAAGGCGGGTAAAAACCAGAAGAGACGGAGATGGGAAAAGGAATTGGAGGCAAAATTGAGCGACATACAAAAAGAAATGGTGAAATACCCAAGCAATTAACTGAGGAAAGCATTGAGACATGTTCAGAGACACCTGGAGACACTTAAGACAAAGAAAGCAGAGAAAGCCTTATATTTAAAAAAAATGGCTCTATGTGAAAGCCAATAAAGCTGACCGATACACCTGGCCAGACAATTAAGGGAAAAAAGGGAATGCAAACAATCATGATGCTTCGAAACAGTCAAGGACAGGTGGAGACGATGAATGATGATATGGGAGAGATATTTAGGGAATTTTACCAGAAACTATACACCTCCCCTCGGAAAAATCACAAGAGGAATACCTAAAAAGGCTCCCTATGTCACAAATAACGGAAGAAGAACGGGCAGAGCTAGAGGGGGCAATAAGGGAAGAGCAAGTCCAAAAAGCCATACGGGATTTACCAAAGAATAAAGCCCCAGGCCCAGACGAATACTCAGAGATTTTCTATAAATAAAATACAATAGTATCCTAACCCCAATCCGTACAAAACTATTCAATACAGTTAAGACAAATTAAAACATTACACCATCAATGAACAAAGTTAAAGTGGTAGTTTTCCATAAGCAAGGCAAAGACCCAGCAATGCCAGGGGCATGTAGACCAATAGCGTTAATAAACCTGGATGCCAAACTCTACACCAAAATACTGCCCAACAGATTAATTCACCTCTTACTGAAATTAATAGGACAGGACCAATCCAGTTTGCTAACAACCAGGCAAAAGTTTGACATCACACGAAGGATCTGCCACCTCATAGAAAAAACGGGAACACCACAAAACCTGACGATCCTGGTATCGCTAGATGCCAAAAAAGCATTTGACAGGGTAGAATGGACAATGTTGTTTAAGGCAATGAAACATATTGGGCTATGTGAGAATTATATACGTTTGGTAAGGGCAAACTATGCAACACATTCCTATGTATATCATTAAACGGTATAGTAACGGAGAGAGTCGAACTGGGACAGGGAACTAAACAAGGCTGCCCACTATCCCCACTCCTCTACGCTATATATCGAGAACCACTGCTAGCCAAGATACGAGAATCAACCCAATTGACGGGAATAGAAATGGGGTTGGGGGGGGGGGGGGGACACATAAAATTATAGAGTTCGCAGACAATATGCTCGTCGCCCTGTCAAACCCGTAACAGTCACTGCCGTCACTAATAAAAGAGTTAAAACGCTTTGGGGAGATCTCAGGATTAAAGATAAATAAGCAAAAATCAGAAATGTTAAATCCATTAGCGGCCTCTGAAATAATAGGCAGATTAGAAAAAACGACAACTGAAACAAGCCAACAAAGGCATACAATACCTAGGTATAACCTTCACAAAAAAGCAGGAACAATTATATGGGGCAAACTATCCCCAACTCGTGGACAAGATCGAAATTGACCTGACGAAATGGAACCCACTAATGGTATTGTGGTGGGGTCGATTAACGATGTAAAAACGGTGATATTACCTAGACTAATGTACTATTTCCAAGCTTTACCAACTAGAGTCCCCAAAGTCATTCTTTAGAACCTTGAACAAGACGTTAATAGCATATATATGGAAAAGGAAACCTCCCAGGGTGGCGATGACAACACTTACGGCCCAAAGGAATAAAGGAGGACTGGCTTTCCCACATTTTCGCAGATACTATGAGGCGGCACAACTAAGGGTTATGAGAGAATGGCTGGGGTGGGGGGGGGGGGTCTACACAAAATGGTGTACACCAAATTATTCGAATGAACAATTGACCGATTTTAAAGAGTCACAATTGACAAATATCTGGTTTTGGGTTGGGTGGGGAGTTGCGGGGCGTTTCCCCCACATATATGTTACAATTGACCTTCACAATTCGGTCAATTGTGAAAAGGTCAATTGTAATTCGAACAGTTGTAATACGAACAATTCGTATACAAACGCACAAAATATGGACATGACGGGACAGGGCGGTAATTTTGTGGCTAGACAAGAAGAAGAGACACCCCAATACTAGGATCAGAGAGATAATAGGGGTGGGCTTGGACGCGTGGGAAGAGGCACTAAGGAGGGGAACACCATAGTCGGAACCTTCGCCATTCACCCCATGTTTGGAAATCCAGAATTCCCCCCGGGGATGGAAAAAGAGGCATTCAATAGGTGGGAAAAAAAGTGGGATGCCAGAAAAGAACAAGTTACTCTCTTACCTGGTAACGTTCTTTCGATGGGATGGTCCGACGACGTATTCCATATCCATGACAGTAATCACCACAGCTGTGCTGCTTCAGAAAATCTTTCGCGTCTGCGTCCTGCGCCGATGACATCGATACGCTGCTCTCGAGGACCTCCTCCTACGGCCGACGTCACTGGATGTTATAAGTAGGACGCACGACGCCCATAGCCTCAGTTGTAGTTTTTTCCCAGAACGTGTGGCACCAGTCTTCTGCCAGTCTGACCACACAAAGCCTTGCGGAAATGTAAGCTGCAATCGCATAAGAAATTCTGTAGCAGGGAAGGCATGGAGGGAGCGATATGTAATAAGTCGTCGGACCATCCCATCGAAAGAACGTTACCAGGTAAGAGAGTAACTTGTTCTTCGAGGGGATTGGGTCCTCCGACGTATTCCATATCTATGACAGACTCCCAAAGCAGTACCAATGCAAGGAGGTGGGAAAAGAATTTAGAAAACAGAAATTTAGAATGCCCAATCAAATTGCGGAGTAAAGGCCTTGCCAAAGGCCAGATCCTGCCCCTGGATGGAATCGAGGGAGTAGTGACATACAAAAGTATGTACCGAAGCCCAGGTGGCTGCATCACAGATGTTACGAATAGGAACACCCCTCTGTAGGGCAGTAGAGGCAGCCATACCACTGGTAGAATGGGCCCATAAGCTGACCGGTAGGGGCCTTACCCGCCAAGCGGTAACACTCCGAGATAGCCAAAATAATCCAGCAAGACAAAGTCCATTTCCTCACAGCTTGTCCCAAAAACTTTTCAGCATAACCAATGAAGAGTTGATCGTCCACTCTGACCCGGGACATGCGTGAAATATAAAAGCTTAACGCTCTCCTAGGATCAATCCTATGGAGCCTCTCCTCTTCCTTACCAGGATGTGGAGGAGGATAAAAACGCCGGAAGAACAACCTTCTGGCCTAAATGAAATTCCGACACCACCTTCGGAAGAAAGGAAGGACGAACTCTAAGGACAACCCTATCCTTATGAAACACAGTGAAGGGTGGCTTAACTGAAAGTGCCTGTAACTCATTCATTCTGCGAGCAGAAGTGACCACAACCAAAATTACAGTTTTAAGAGTTAACAGTCTCAAAGAGCATGAATGCAAAGGCTCAAACGGAGCACCCATCAGAAACTTGAGAACAAGGTTCAAATCCCAACCGGGCACCTGCAAAGGTGACGGAGGGAACACATTAGTGAGCCCTTTCAGAAACAGAGAAATTAAAGGAATTTTAAAATAAGAACACTTCAGACGAGCGCTTAAATATGAACAGCACCGCCAGGTAACCTTTAACAGTACCCACTTGCAGGCCCCTGTGGGCCAAAGAAAGCAAAAAAGACAGAACTACAGGAATGTCACATGAAAAAGGATCCACATTCTTAACCCTGCACCAGTCGCAGAATTTACGCCAACGGCACAGGGACGTTGTTGCCGAGAGCAACACCTCCATCACGTCTTCAGGGAGGTCCAAATCCTTATACCTCAACCTTTCAGAAGCCAAGCATGAAGATTGAGGGATCTGACCTCTGGATGGAGAACCTGACCCCCCTCCGGTGAGAGCAGATCGTCTCGGTAGGGAAGACGACGTGGAGGGCAGATGGACAAGTCTAGAAGGTCTGGGTACCACATCCTCTGGGCCCACGCCGGAGCAATGAGGATCATCCGGGAACCGAACCTCCGTAACCTCCGCAACACTTGCGGGATGACGGGGACTGGAGGAAACGCGTACAGCAGTGGGAATGACCACTCCACCACGAACACGTCTCCCAAGGCTCCTTTTGGAGGAAATTCCTGCGAGCAAAACCTTTTGCACTTCCGGTTGACACTGGAGGCGAAGAGATCCACTTGAGGGATCCCCCAAAGGGCGAATATCTCCAGGAGAATCTCCTGAGCCAGCTCCCACTCGAGAGAGATCGTGCTCTGCCTGCTCAGAGCGTCCGCCGTCTCGTTGTCGTCTCCGGCCAGATGAACTGCCGAGATCGAAACTTCCTGCTGGTTGGCCCAGAACTCGAGCTGCATCGCCTCCCTGCACAGCGGAAGTGCCCTGCCCCCCCCCCTTTTGTTGAGGTTGTGCATGGCCACCGTGTTGTCCATCAGAATCAGGACACTCTTCCCGCGCACAGTCGGCAGAAAAGCCCTCAGGGCTAGCCTGGCGGCCCTCAGCTCCAACAGATTGATATGGAGTCTGGAATCCGACGGAGACCAACGACCGCTGACTGTCAACTCGTTGGCATGAGCTCCCCATCCAGTGAGGGATGCATCCGTCACGATCGTCACCTCCGGCCAGGGTAGCCAAAATGGAGCCCCCTTCATCAGATTGTCTTCTACGGTCCACCACAGAAGGTCCTGGGCGACCAAGGATGGCACCCAAACAGGGTCCGACATCCTGCCGGAGGACTGAGACCACTGGAGCTTGAGTGCCCATTGCAAAGATCTCATCCACAACCTGGCCTCTGGCACCAGAAGAATGCAGGATGCCATGAGGCCGAGTAATTACAAGAACTCGAACGCTGGGAGACTCTGGGCAAGCTGAAACTTGTGCACCATCTGCTGAATGTGATGAGCCCTCACCTGGGGAGGAAAACGCTGCCCCAGGGACATGTCGACCACTGCTCCGATGTACTGGAGCCTCTGAGTTGGTGTCAAATGGGACTTCTTTAAGTTGAGGGAGAAGCCCAGCTTGTGGAGGGAGTGGCAGGTGACTGACAGATGATCCAGGACTTGCTCGGGAGAGCGTGTCCTGATCAACCAATCGTCCAGTTAGGGGTAGACGTGAATCCCCCCTTTCCTGAGGTGCTTTGCCACCACTACCATGAGCTTGGTGAAGACCCACGGGGGGAGGTCAATCCCAACGGCAGGACCCGAAACTGAAAGTGCGAGTCGCCAACCGCGAACCTCAGGTACTTCTTGTGATTTGGATGTATCGGCACATGAAAATAAGCGTCCTTGAGGCCTAGAGACACCAACCAGTCCTGAAGTTAAGGGCCTGGAGGACTTGAGAGAGAGTAACCATCTTGAACTTGTCCTTCCTGAGGAGCTTGTTCAAACCGCGCAAGTCCATGATGGGTCTCAATCCCCCGTCTTTCTTGGAAATCAAAAAATAAGGGGAATGCCATCCCTTGTTCCTCTCCACTACAGGCACCAGTTCTATGGCGCCTTTCTCCAGCAGGGATCGAATTTCCTGCGCAAGGAGCAGATCTGGACTCTTCAAAGAGAGATTCCCCGGTGGATTGTCTTGAGGCCTCTGCCGGAAAGGAAGACAGTAGCCGTCGGTTAGGATCTCCAGAACCCACACATCTGAAGTAATGGCGCGCCAATCTGCAAGAAGCTGCGCCAGCCTTCCCCCAACCGGCGAACCATGGGACATGGCCTCATGACTGAGCTGAAGCGGCTGCGGCATTGCCTGAGGGCAAGGAGGCAACAGCCCGAGCGACCTTGGCACCTCGAGTACCTTGTTTTCCACCTCTGGCACTCCTACGGTGGGCCCCTTTGACTGGCAGCTCCTCTCGCTTTACCAAAGGATGAGTAATAACGAAAGTAACTGCCCCTCCATTGCTGTCCCATAGGACGAAAAGGCGGAGGTTGTCGAACTGCAGTGCCCAACGACTTTGCTGCAGCTTTGGAGGTCTGCAACCTCTCAAGGCTCTCGTCAGCCTTGCTGCCACAAAGATGTTCCCCATCAAAGGGCATGTTGAGGAGCCAGGCCTGAACAACAGGAGCAAACCCCGACTTCCGCAACCACGCAAACCTGCGTATCACGGTGCTCGCCGCCATGGACCGGCTGACACAATCTGCCATGTCCAAACCCGACTGAACGGCCTCACACATGGCATCCTTGCCATCCTGAACCATGGCAAGGAAACCATCCTGTTCGTCCCCTTCAGGAATATGATCAGCCGCTAAGGAAACAGTTCCACAGAGTATGCGTGAAATGTGACAAGGCACATACAGAGTTGGCCGCCTGAAGCGCCATACCCCCTGAAGAAAACACTTTCTTCGCCCAGCCGTGCAAGCGCTTGTCGTCCCTATCAGGAGGGATGGTAGGATACGACAACTGCTTTGCCAGGGCCGTAGCCACCTGCACCACCAAACTCTCCGGAGTGGGGTGCTTGGACAAGTAGCAGGGGTCGCTACTGGCTGGGCGGTCTTTTCGCAGAAAGGACTTGCCCACTGCCGGGCAACTCTCCGGAGCAGTCCAAGCCGCCGCCACCCTCCTCTGTAGAGCCATATGAAACGGCAGTACCGGGTCAGTTTTTCGAACAAGGTCGAGGATATCCGTAAGGTCATCTTGAAGAAACTCCCCCAAGGGAGCAGACCATCCCAAGTACTCGGTGACCCTCGACATAAGGTGCCGGTACGAGGAGTCGGCATGAGTGCCAGGCTCAGGCCTACAAAACTCCACCTCCAGAGAAGTGTCCAGCCCACTAGCATCGTGCAGGGACTGCCTCAGTTCCTCAAATTGGCTATGGCCCGAGAGAATCTCGTCTGGCACCGTATTAGGAACCATGCCATCATCAGAGCCCTCATCCACCTCTGAAATAAACTCAAGATGGCGGTAAGAAGGCACAGAATGTGAACCAAAGCCATGCTTGACCTTGGCCAGAGCCTTTCTAGGGAGTTCCACCGAGCCTCGGTGTACCCCCGTCGACACAGCCCCGAAAGGCGTCGAGAGCATCGAGTGAATCAGCGTTGATGCCGAACGCAGCGCCAACAGCATCGATGGCATCGACACAGGCCTCGAGGCCGGAGCCCCGAAAGTGTCCTTCGACAGCATGGGCGCCGATGACTTCTTCGGAGGCGGGGCCTCGAAAGAGTTAGTCGACGACCTTGGCGCCACCGGCGTCGACGTCTTCCTCGAAGAAATCACAGGTTCACACGGTCTTGAGCGCATCGAGGACCTGGACCGGGCATGACGAGAACGATTCCCCTTGTCCGAGCGGGACCTCTCCTGCGAATCGTGCCGACCACCCGAGCCCGAAGGCGCGCGAGCGGTGTCTCTCGACCGATCACGACTGACCCCACTCGGAGGCGCAAACGGACCGGTGACCTGCGATTCGAGAATCGCTAATATTTTCTTCCCAAAGGAAGCCCATTCCTCTGGTGTCGCCTGCTTGGTAGGGTAAGCGACCTGCCGACAGGCGGAATCCTCGGAAGAGGACGGGGAAGGCAACCAATAACAGCGCTTCCGGGAGTGCCTCGAAGAGGCAGAGGAGTGGCGGGACGCACTCCGGGACCGAGACCCACTGGACTTCCAACGACGCGGAGAGTCGCCTCTCGAATCGTCCGTCGAAAGCCCCGCAGACCTCGACTTCCGTGGCTTAGACACCTTACCTACCGATAACTTCTTGCGCTCCCGCAAGGCTTTAGACGTGAGCGACTGGCAGTCGACGCAGTCATCCGTGTCATGGGCCTCCCAAAGGCACCAGATGCAGGTGTCGTGCGAGTCCGTAACCGACATCTTGGACCCACAGTCCCCGCACTTCTTAAATCCCGGACGCGGGGTGGAAGACGAGGTGGACATCCTTCACAAAGAAGAAACTTCACAAAACTAACAGGTTCGAAGAACCGAGAAACAACAGAAACTCCAAAGAGTCGAGGCGTGCCGAGATTCCTGAAGCGTACACGTTCACGGAAAAAACGGAACTGAGGCTACGGGCGTCGTGCGTCCTACTTATAACATCCAGTGACGTCGGCCGTCGGAGGAGGTCCTCAAGGGCGGCGTATCGACGTCATCGACGCAGGACGCAGACACCGAAAGATTTTCCGAGGCAGCACAGCTGTGGTGATTACTGTCAGATATGGAATAAGTCGGAGGACCCAATCCCCTCGAATAAGGGATATGTATTAAGTGCAAACATTGAGATCACACAAAGATTGCATTCAAGACATAGGCTTGGAGGAAACTGACAGATTCAAATATAACCAATTGAAACACTGACTAAGCACCCCAACAATAAAAGGCAGCCATAAAACAATTGACACCCTTCAACTAATACATCACATCGGACACAGGTTCGTAAAGTCTAGTCTGCAACGTCTACAAATACGTAAATGACCACGAACAGCAAATACAATGGAACTGTATGAGTAAATGTCGGGAAACACTAGGTGAACCGATTCCTAGAAAACAATGGGGACCACCTGTGGTACCTAATACCAAAACAAACCAGGTCAATCCAACTCCAGGAAATGTGGATCAAAGTAACGCTAAAATGGCACTATACCCTGGAAAGACTCCACAAGATGTTCCCCCAAACGTCCGATCAACAAGCGCTCGGGAAGTGGCAGCACATATGGCGAAACTGCCCAAAGCTACAAGAATTCTGGGGGGCGGTTAAGCAACAGATGAAGGAAATATACCAGGGCACTGACCAACTGGTGGACACATTTTGGATGTGTGCTATACTGGAACCACAAGCGAAGACACCAACAAAAATGCATAAGCGGGGAATGATAACCCTTCTAATTGCAGCATGGTTGCGGTTGGTGATCGCACAAAATTGGAAACAACAAACCCGCTCCCCAAGATTCAGGATTGGTCACAAAGTCTGGAACTTTGTGGCACCTGAATGGGTAATGTACAAAATCCTGGGAGATCAAGGGAGATTCCTCCAAGAATGGGGCCCAGTGCGGACTTACCTACAGAGCGACTACATTGCACAGTGGTGTCCACTTAACAAAATTTTGGACATTTTATAAATCCTGACGAACAATCAGCTGGAAGAGTGACAGACACAACCTCTGGGGTGATTGGGGTGGTGGGGGGGTGTTTAATTTTATGTTCCTGAAGTTTTGTATTATGTTAAAACTAATAAAAATATTTAAAAAAAATGTTTTTAAAAACCCAAGGGGACCTCTGGCAACACCAACCTGAAACAGAAGAGGACCAAGAAGATATGCACCCAAAACAAAACCTAGACAAACTACTTAATGACGAAACAGACCTAACTGAACACAACCTACACCCCGCGGATAATGAGCGTCACCAACAAGACCACCAGAAGACACAAGCAAGAACAAAAGAGGCCACTAAATACACTGCAACCTAATCAATGTCAGATTGATGTCCAAACACAACAGAGAT
Source organism: Ambystoma mexicanum (assembly GCF_040938575.1). NCBI lineage: Eukaryota > Metazoa > Chordata > Amphibia > Caudata > Ambystomatidae > Ambystoma > Ambystoma mexicanum. The sequence goes on from NC_090931.1 coordinate 292,525,893, forward strand.
CTACGCTCTACTTCGTGACGGGTGAAGAGACATCCTATTCGTCACAGAAACCTGGCTAGATGAAAACTACAAAGTCAAACTGCACAGCTGTATGCCTGACAATTTCAAATGCTTAAAGGCAAATAGAAAAGGAAAAAGAGGACTACTACCCACAGTGGCTTATTAGCTCTAGCTACTGAAGGGTATCCCCCTGCTGGCGTAAGCTGGAGCAAGTATTAACCAATAAACAACGTGAGGGTGCCAACGACAATCAACTTTTTTTTTAATTGTCTCTCTGAGCCTCATATAGAGTGCTATTCCATGACTACTCAGACCCCTTATTAATCAGTGTATCAATACATATCGAAAATGGGATTAAATCAAAAAAATCATTATTTGTTTGAAATAAAATGTAGAAGGCCATTTTTTAAATTTAGAAAATAGAATTCCAACTTTGTAAGTGAACAAAACATTTTACTATAAACCTGTACATAACTTGTTTTCTGTTCAATTCAAGTATAAGAAACTGAAGTTATGTATTCAACCATAAGTAAGGATTAAGAAGAAGAGAAGTGGCTTACAAAACATCTAAAAATAAAAAACAGCCAATACGCTGAACAACTGAACTGCAAATCTCTTGTACTTCACTTGACCTCAGACCTGCAAACCAACCTCACCTTTATACTCCTCTATAGGCCACCAGCCTACGACCCAACCTTCATAGACACCTTCATAGAAGCAGTCACAAACCTGGCCATTAAACATTACCAGTTGCTCATTCTCAGGGACTTCAATATATGTTTAGAAGAAAAGCATGCAAACTCTCAGATAACCCTAACTAAGCAGCTTGAGACAATAAAACTACAACAAAAGGTTTAAGGAGCAACGGACACAGCAGGCCACACCCTAGAAGCAATCTTCGCCAATCCAAATTTGATCACAACCAATCTAAATACTATGGAGCGACTACCTCATTATACCCTTTGTGAGCCAAATAGCATCAAAAGCATCCAACAAACCCCAAAAGAGTCCCACAATCAGCAATAAATACTGGAGAACCGTCAAAAGCACCACCCTCTGGAACAGCCCACCCCCCCCCCATCCAAACCCTTGTCACACTTGAGCCGGATCTCCTCAACTTCCGGAAATTGCTCAAGACCGTTCTTTTCCCCTCTTCCTTCCCTCTCCCCCTCGCTCTACTCTCCACCTGCCACTGGGGCCTGGTCCTTCAGAGTCCTACCCGGACAAGACCACTCCCCTGCCAGTCTCCTACGCAAGCACCTGCCCTTGGGTGTCCTTTCACATACTATCCCAACCCAGTCCTCCTGTCCACGGCACTTTTCCTCCCCTAGCCCCTTTCCCCTGGCACTTGCCACCCTGGTTCAAATAACACTTTTCCAACCCCAACCGTGGGGCTCCTCCACTATTGCACTTCTCCCCCTCCCCCCCACCCTCTTGCAATCACTTTGTCATGCATTTGCACGATAGGATTGTCACAAGGCCAATATAACTGTCTTTGTCTTCTTGTTTTCCTTTGATTTCCCATGCCTCCTCCCCCTCTTTCTTGTCTTGTGGCACCTGGAAAAACGTGTGTATAGGCGCCATTAAAAATGTCCACTAAACAAATAAACACTCAGAAAGAACTATTCAACATTGCAAACAAGATGAGAAATACCCCTGGATGCAGTAACACATTGGTGCCCTCGCAAAAACTGTGATGATGATCTCACAGATCACTTTAAGAGTAAAGTCACCAACATACATCGGATCATACAAAGTAGACCTACCACACAGACCATTCAGTGCATCCAACCAACCCATCCCAGGACCACAGAAGAAGCTGAACAGTTTTGCCCTAATTTCTATAGATCAATTCTGCAGCTTGGTGAACAAAAGCAACAAGGTAGGCTCCCCAATGGTCCCATGTCCACCAGACAAATACAAATCGATCCTTACAAAGGGTACACAATTGGAATACTACATAAACATCTTCAATCTCTCCCCTTCAACAGAAAGAACACAACAAGCCTTCAAATCAGCCGATCTCAAAAATTCCTTACGCTGCAGAACTAATAGAGACCTATTTCTACGAACAAATACAGGAACACATTGAAAATAACCTAATCTTGGACCAGACACAATAAGGCTTCAGACCCATGAGAGGAACAGAGATGGCAATACTCTCTATATGGGACCACCTAAAGACCAACGCAAACTCCAAAACAAACTGCACTACTAATAGTAGACCTCTCCACAGCTTTGGACACAGTCAACCAGAACACCCTCGTCAAGAAAATGGAAGAAATAAGGATCTGTGACAATGCTGTTTTGGATAAAATCTTTGTCTAATCAAGCAGAAAAAGTATGGCTAAAACCATTCAAATCTGGACCACGGGACGCCACTTGTGGAGTTCCACAAGGCTCCTCCTTATCCCCACTACTGTACAACATCTATATGACCCCACTAATCAACCGCATCAAAACACACCGCCTCACATGCTAGAATTATGTAGCTGATACCCAAAACATCTACAAAAATCGGCAATAATAATGATGAGAGCCCCAAGATAATACGTGTCAAATAACTACCAATGGATGAACACTAGTAATCTCAAAATTAACCCAGACAAAACAAAAACCATAATCACAACCAAGGAAACAACCAGGACATCCCATAGCCCAGAACTGGGAACTGCACCCAAACCGTCCAAAATAGTAAAAAACCTTGGAATCTTAATGGACAATGCTCCTCCACCCTTTCATCTCTACATCCAGACCAGTACCAAAAGGGGTCCTACAGGGAAATACCACATCTCCCTGGAAATACCCCATCTCCCCCCTCCTGTTCAACCTCTCTCTGCACCCAATCCCTGCATTCATCCGCTTCCACAATCTCACCTGCTACAACTATGCAGGCGACACCCAGATCATCCTTAAAATCTCAAAATCGCCAGCCCCCAACCACCCAGATCTGTCATCATGACTCAGATATTGACTACTGGATGACGACCAACCACCTCATCCTCAACCCTGGGAAAACAGAAATCCTATACTGTAAAAAACACAGCTCTCCTTCCCCAACCTATTCCCTGCCTCCTCCCCCCCACACCTCCACCCTCCAGCCAACCTCCACTTTGGATGCACACTGGACACAGATTTATCCCTCTCCCAACAAATCAACTCCATATCCAAAACCGGTTTCTTCGACTTGCGCATCCTCAGACCTATCTTACCATACCTCACCTATCCTCACTGTTTCTCCACCATCATCTCCATCGTCCTCTCCCGCCTTAACTATGCAAACTGCCTTCGTCTAGGCACACCAGCGTTTCAGCTAAGGAAACTGCAAAGAATCCAAAATGCTGCGGCCCGCCTACTCATTAACCTCCTTCCAGGAGAACACATCAGTGATACACTAAGTCCTCCACTGGCTCCCTATTAAAGCCATGAGCATCTCTCACTGTGCCACGCCCAGTAATACCTCCAAGACAAACTCACTCGCTATCACCCCTTGAGGACACTCTGATAGGGAACATCATCTCTACTAGTTGTCCCACATTACAACTTCACCAGACTGGGCGGATCCTCATCGCAAGCCCAGTTCGTCTGGAGCTCTCTGCCCTATCACATCCGCAAATTGATAATCACTTGCCATTCAGAAAGGCCCTCAAAACCTGGCTCTTTCCTTCCTCTTCTTGAAACCTTTTTGCACTGTATAATGTTGATATGCGCACAGAAGACTGTTCCAAACCAGACAACACACCTATCCACCCAAACCTCCACGGATGCCGGCAGTGTTCGCAGTGGTACACCATGATGAGCTCGGTCCCCCTTCCCCCATACATCACTGCCCCGTCCCTCCAGGACCCTCTCCCACTGCTCAGGCTCTCAATCTAGGGAGACCGCAGATGGTGAGAACAGACAATCGCTTTGGACCTAGGAAAATGGCACTGAAGATGAAATGCATCGGAGTTTAAGGCATGTGTACCTTGCACCACATCTGTGGACACAGACCACAGGCACGGCCACCCATCCATGCACTATACACGGTCGCTATGGCTTTGCAAATCCGGTCTAGCAGCTCGCATAGCCGTCCGCACAAACCCTTGACGTACCTCAAAACCTCTGCCATTAGTATACAGTGACAACCTATGAAAAATGTTTGTCTAGCTGCTGGCACTAGCACTCTGTGCTAAACCACCAACAGCAGCCACCCACGTTACAGATCTCCGGGCTGCTTACTGGAGCCTAGCCAGACCAATTAAGTCCTAACCTGGCAAAATGCACACACACATCTTACAATCAACTCTTAGAATCTCCTACACATGGACTTCGGTCCCTGAGGGTGTTCCAACCACAAAGAGCATTGAGGCCAAACAAATGGGGAAAGGCGCTATATAAATGGCCAATACAATACAGCACAACACAATAAGAGGTACATTTTGCATATGACCCACTTTTGTAGCAGAGACGTTACTTTAGCTTCTAGTAGTAGTGAGTGTTCTGGCTGTAGCAGAGTTTTCCTTGGTGATAATTTTATAATGGACATGCACTGAATTCCATGCAATAGCCTTATCTTACTGTACTTTATATCCACTTTTCAGTTGACATTGTCAGGCATATCAACCTCAAAGTCTGATTCCGACCTCTCACACTCTTCCTCACATGAGGATTCGGTCTTGGGTGACTTCTTCTTTTCTCAGACTGTAGATTTATTTTTATGGCTGACTGCGGAACGACGCCACAATGGTTACTGGACGTATCCAGACACCAGAGGCCCCGGATCTGACAACTGCCGAAAGGGGAAAAAGCCGCTCAGGCAAAAAAAAACAAAGTGCCTTCCGAATGACAGATGTGATGATTCTTCTGGTTTACAGGTAAGTGCCGATCCGATGAGAGGTACATCCGTCAAAGTATGGGTAGAAGCAAGAAGTGTATTGTTTGCAGGAAATCCGGATAAGCAATGTCCAAAGGTAATCAGAAAGCAGAGGAATGGAAATGAGTGTGTAATAAAGCCCAGAGAGTAAAGAACGAGACGGAAGCAGGGCGAACAGAGAAACGCCAGAAAGGAAGAGTTGCGGAGGGAAGCCAATAAAGAGAGGTAAGGAGAAACAGAAGACAATACCTGAGGAGGGGGGCTCGAGGACGAAGGATAGCAGGGCTCAGCGGAGCCAAGGGAAAAACACTGCGAGCGCTGGCAACAAAGTGAAAAAAAGAACACACAGTTGCAACGCAATCGCTGCTGGCTGGGAACACCTGAAAAGTCGGCGGCGGCCATGATGGAAAGAAACACTAGACCGCTGCAATGCGTTAGGGTCTAACGTGATAGAGCAATTCCATGGCGGCCCCGTCACCATCGGTCCCACAATCGCACATAGAAGGGGCGCATGACAGACATCTCCTCCTAAACGTGTGGAAAGTATTTTATTCTGCTCCCTACCTACATTGCAAGGCAGAGAGTATAAGGGTAGTCACTTCTTTGTTGTGTTTCGGCCTTTAGTGAGAGTCCACATGTGCAACCCTGTTCTAGTCTTTGGTGTCTAAACTGACCTTGTTGATAAGTGTTAGGTTTGAGGTCATGTTCCTGGGGTGAATTTTAAATGCTTATAGCGTTGATAAAAACATATGCTGTTTGCTATTGTTATGGGGGAGACTAGGGGCAGTGTATTTGGCCAAAGAAATGTCCACAAGATCACACAGTGTGTAATACTTATCAAACAACATGCACACTAGCCCCAGGATGTGCAACTGGAACATGATGCAAATATAAGAAAAGGGATGTGGGGTAGGCACTAGAAGCTCCTTAAAATAACAAAGAAAGTCTGCAAGCTCCTCACCTATGTTATGGGTACTGTCTGCACTAAGCCCACATGCAGGACAAGGAATGACAGGGTTTGTGAGATGGCATTGTATACAGTAACTTAAAGACAATACTTGTGAGGACAAGACCACCACCTGGAATGTCAGCAAAGCCCTCAAACCCTGCTCATTAAACAGGGACCCAGAAAGGGGGATAACTTTATACAGTAGACTCCAGACCAGGGACAAGTAGGAATTGTGCTTGCAGAATAGTGAGGAAAACATATACATGCACACAGGAGCTGTACACAGCAACATAACACACAACATTCAATGTGGAACAGAGAACAATCCAAGGGAAAACAAGGAACAGATTCCTAAAGAAAGACAAGTAACAGGAGCACAAAAAACGAAATTACAAGTGCAAATCCCCATCTCCACAGGAAAGGAAAGGGGTACAAAATAGGATATCTCTCAATGGGGCGAAGGAGGGGTGTATAAAGGGTCAAGGTTACACTACAGAACAGGGCAAGGTTAAAGGTATAAAGAACACAAGCAAACTGGGATTCACAGGAAAAAGCACTGCAAAGTGCTGACTGCAAAACAAAGAAAGAAAGGGAATTCAGGATGCAGAAAATATTAATAAGCACACTAAGTTCGATATCCAGAAACAAGAAATAAGGAACTGGAAACTAAGCATAGGAGCCAGGAACAAGGAACCAGTTACAAACAGAAATGCTGCAATAATTGCCAGTGCTGGACAGAAGCAAGCTCTGGCTTTTAAAGCTGACGAACAATCACATGCCAAAGGTGCTACTTTATCCTCCACCCAACCTTGTCCTGCAAGGATGGAGATGAAGCAGTGGGCAAGGAATACTGGGAACCGTAGTCTTTTGAATAATAAAAGCATACTGGCTGCCAAAAATCCGAAATGGATCTGGAAGGGACATGGAAGAACAAGTTACTTTCTTACCTGGTAACGTTCTTTCGATAGGATGGCCCGACGACGTATTCCATATCTATGACATGTAATCACCACAGCTGTGCTGCTTCGGAAACTTTTTTCGGCGTCTGCGTCCTGCGTCGATGACGTCGATGCGCCGTCGTAGAGGACCTCCTCCGACGTCCGACGTCATCCGATGTGATAAGTAGGACGCACGACGCCCGTAGCCTCAGTTGTAGTTTTTTCCCCCAGAACGTATGACATTAGTCAACTGCCAGTCAGACACAAAGCCTTGCGGAACGTAAGCTGCAATCGCAAAAGAAATTCTGCAGCGGGGAAGGCAGGGCGGGAGTGATATGGAATACGTCGTCAGACCATCCCATCGAAAGAACGTTACCAGGTAAGAAAGTAACTTGTTCTTCGAGGGGATTGGGTCCTCCGACGTATTCCATATCTATGACAGACTCCCAAAGCAGTACCAGAGCAAGGAGGAGGGAAAGCATTTAGAATCAAAATTTAGAATAGCCAATCAAATAGCAGAGCAAAGGACCGCCTTACCAAAGGCCTGATCCTGTCCTCGGATGGAATCGAGGGAATAGTGACGTACAAATGTATGTACTGAAGCCCAAGTGGCTGCATCACAGATGTTGCGAATAGGAACACCCCTCTGCAGGGCAGTAGATGCAGCCATACCCCTGGTAGAATGGGCCCGCAAGCCAGCCGGTGGGTCCTTACCCGCCAAGCGGTAACACTCCGAGATGGCCAAAATAATCCAGCGAGACAAAGTCTGTTTCGTCACAGCTTGCCCCAAACGCTTTCCAGCGTAACCAATAAAGAGTTGATCGTCCACTCTGACCCGGGACATGCGTGAAACATAAAAGCTTAAGGCCCCTCCTAGGATCAAGCCTATGGAGCCTCTCCTCTTCCTTACCAGGATGCGGAGGAGGATAGAATGCCGGAAGAACAACCTTCTGGCCAAATAAAATTCCGTCACTACCTTCGGAAGAAAAGAAGGACAAATTCTAAGGACAACCCTGTCCTTGTGAAATACAGTGAAGGGTGGCTTAACTGAAAGTGCCTGTAACTCACTCTGCGAGCGGAAGTAACCGCAACTAAAAACACAGTTTTCAGAGTTAACAGCCTCAAAGGGCAAGAATGTAAAGGCTCAAATGGAGCACCCATAAGAAAGTTAAGAACAAGGTTTAAATCACAACCGGGCACCAGGAAAGGTGACGGAGGGAACACATTAGTGAGCTCTTTCAGAAACTGTGAAATTAAAGGGATTTTAAAGTAAGAACACTCTTCAGACGAGCGCTTAAAGATGGACAGCGCCGCCAGGTAACCTTTAATGGTACCCACTTGCAAGCCCCTGTTGGCCAAAGAAAGTAAAAAGGACAGAACCATGGGATGTCACATGCAAAAGGATCCACATTCTGAACTCTGCACCAGTCACAGAACTTACGCCAATGGCAACGGTACAGAGACTTTGTTGCTGGCCTTCGGGCCGAAAGCAACACCTCCATCACGTCTTCAGGGAGGTCCCAATCCCTATACCTCAACCTTTCAGAAGCCAAGCGTGAAGATTGAGGTATCTGACCTCTGGATGGAGAACCTGACCCCCCTCCCGTGAGAGCAGATCGTCTCGGTAGGGAAGATGACGTGGAGGGCAGATGGACAAGTCGAGAAGGTCCGGGTACCACGTCCTCCGAGCCCACGCCGGAGCAATGAGGATCATCCGGGAACCGAACTTCCGTAACCTCCGCAGCACTTGCGGGAGGACGGGGACTGGAGGAAACGCGTACAGCAGCGGGAATGACCGCTCCAAAACGAACGCGTCTCCTAAGGCTCCTTTTGGAGGAAATTCCCGCGAGCAAAACCTTTCGCACTTCCGGTTGACACTGGAGGCGAAGAGATCCACTTGAGGGGTCACCCAAAGGGCGAAGATCTCCAGGAGAATCTCCTGAGCCAACTCCCACTCGTGAGAGATCGCGCTCTGCCTGCTCAGAGCGTGCGCCGTCACGTTTTCGTCTTCAGCCAGATGAACTGCCGAGATCGAAACTTCCTGCTGGATGGCCCAGAACTCGAGCTGCATCGCCTCCCTGCACAGAGGAAGTGACCCTGCCCCCCCCTTTTTGTTGAGGTAGTGCATGGCCACTGTGTTGTCCGTCAGGATCAGGACACTCTTTCCTCGCACAGTCGGCAGAAAAGCCTTCAGGGCTAGCCTGACGGCCCTCAGCTCCAACAGATTGATAAGAGTCTGGACTCCGACGGAGACCAACGACCGCTGACTGTCAGCCCGTTGGCATGAGCTCCCCATCCCGTGAGGGATGCTTCCGTCACGATCGTCACCTCCGGCCAGGGAAGCCAAAATGGAGCCCCCTTCATCAAGTTGCCTTCGACGGCCCACCAAAGAAGGTCCCAGGCGACCGAGGGCGGCACCTGAACCGCGTCCGACATCCTGCCGGAGGACTGCGACCATTGCGTCTTGAGTGCCCACTGCAAAGATCTCATCCGCAGGCGAGCCTCTGGCACCAGAAGAATGCAGGATGCCATGAGGCTGAGCAACCTCAAGAACTCGAACGCTGGGAGTGTCTGGGCATGCTGAAACTTGTGCACCATCTGCTGAATGTGAAGAGCCCTCACCTGGGGAGGAAAACACTGCCCCAGGGAAGTGTCGAGCACTGCTCCGATGTACTGGAGCCGCTGTGTTGGCGTCAAATGGGACTTCTTTAAATTGAGGTAGAAGCCCAGCCTGTGAAGGGAGTGGCAGGTGAAGGAAAGATGATCCAGGACTTGCTCGGGAGAGCTCCCCCTAATCAACCAATCGTCCAGGTAGGGGTAGACGTGAATCCCCCCTTGCCTGAGATGCGCTGCCACCACCACCATGAGCTTGGTGAAAACCCTCGGGGCGGAGGTCAATCCGAACGGCAGGACCCGAAACTGAAAGTGCGAGTCGCCAACCGCGAACCTCAGGTACTTCTTGTGCTTGGGATGGATCGGCACATGGAAGTAAGCATCCTTGAGGTCGAGTGACACCAACCAGTCCTGAAGCTGAAGGGCCTGGAGGACGAGAGAGAGAGTAACCATCTTGAACTTGTCCTTCCTGAGGTGTTTGTTCAAACCGCGCAAGTCCATGATGGGTCTCAATCCACTGTCTTTCTTCGAAATCAAAAAATAAGGGGAATACCATCCCTTGTTCCTCTCCGCTACAGGCACCAGTTCTATGGCGCCTTTCTCCAGCAGGGCTTGAATTTCCTGCGCAAGGAGCGGATCCGGACTCTGCAAAGAGAGGTTCCCCGGTGGATTGTCGCGAGACCTGTGCCGAAAGGGAAGACAGTAGCCGTGGGTTATGATCTCCAGAACCCACACATCTGAAGTAATGGCTTGCCACTCTACAAGATGCTGCGCCAGCCTTCCCCCAACCGGCAAACCATGGGACATGTCCTCATGACTGAGTGGGAGCGGCTGCGGCGTTACCTGAGGGCAAAGAGGCAACTGCCCGAGCGGCCTTGGCACCACGGGTACCCTGTCCACCTCTGGTACCCCTGCGTTGGCCTCTTTGACTGCCAGCTCCTCTCGCTTTACTGAAGGACGAGTAATAGCGAAAGGAACCACCCCTCCACTGCTGTCCCCTAGGACGAAAAGGCGGAGGTTGGCGAACTGCAGCGCCCAACGACTTTGCTGCAGCTTTTGAGGAGCCAGGACTGCACATCAGGAGCAAACCCCGACTTCCGCAACCACGCAAACCTGCATATCACGGTGCTCGCCGCCATGGACCTACTGACGCATTCAGCTAAGTCCAAACCCGACTGAACGGACTCACACATGGCATCCTTACCATCCTGGACCATAGCAAGGAAACCATCCCGTTCGTCCCCTTCGGGAATATGTTCAACCGCTAACGCAACACAGTTCCACAGAGTGTGTGTGAAACGAGACAAGGCACAAATGGAGTTGGCTGCCTGAAGCGCCATACCACCAGAAGAAAACACTTTCATTGCCCAGCCATCAAAACGTTTGTCGTCCCTATCAGAAGGGATGGTAGGGTACGACGCCTGCTTTGCCGGGGCCGTGGCCGCCTGCACCACCAAACTCTCCGGAGTGGGGTGCCTGGTCAAGTAGCAGGGGTCGCTACTGGCTGGACGGTATTTTCACGACAAGGATCTGCCCACCGCCGGGAGACTCTCCGGAGCAGTCCAAGCCGCCGCCACCCTTCTCGGTAAAGCCATATGGAACGGCAGTACCGGGTCAGTTGGGGGACCAACATCAAGGATGTCCGTTAGATCATCCTGCACAAACTCCCCTGGGGGAGCAGACCAAGTACTCAGAAACCCTAGCCATAAGGCGCCGGTACGAGGAATCGGCATGAGAGCCAGGCTCAGGCCTACAAAACTCCACCTCCAGAGAGGTGTCCAGTCCACTGGCATCATGCAGCGACTGCCTCAAATCGTCAAACTGACTATGGCCCGCGACAATTTCATCTGGAACCTGACTAGGAACCAGGCCATCAGAATCCTCATCCGCTTCTGAAATATATTCCAGGTGGCGAAAAGAAGGCACCCGAGAGTGTTTGCTCTTAACCAGAGCCTTCCTAGGGGGTTCCCCCGTGCCACAGGGTACCTCCGACACGAAAGGCGGCGATGGCGTCGAGCGAATCGGCGCCGGCGTCGAGAGAACAGGCATCGGCGCCGAGAGGATCGGCGGTGAGGTCAAGGAAATCGGCGTCGACGTCAGATGCAGCGCCGCCAGCATCGGCGGCGTCGACACAGCCCTCGAAGCCGGAGCCCCGAGCGTGTCCTTCGACGACCTGAGCGTCGACGGCTTCGATGACTTCCTCGGAGCCAGAGCCTTGAGAAAGTCTGTCGATGCCCTCGACGCCTCAGATGTCGATGTCTTCCTCGAAGACCTCACAGGTGCACACGGTCTCGAATGCGTCGAGGACCGGGACCTGGACCTGGAACGGGTACGTCGAGAACGAGTCTTCTCCCGTGACTCGTGCCGACCACTCTTGCGAGCGGTGTCTCTCGACCTCTCACGACCGACCCCACTCCGGGGCGCCGACGGCTTAGTACCCTGCGACTCGAGAATCGCCAGCATTTTCTTCCCGAAGGAAGCCCATTCCTCCGGCGTCGCACGGCTGGGGGGGGTAAGCGACGTGCCGGGCAGAGTCCTCCGGAGAGGACCTGGAAGACAACCGGTGTCGGCGATTCCGAGAATGCCTCGAAGAGGCTGAGGAGTGGCGAGACCGACTCCTAGAAGGAGACCCACGAGACTTCCGATGATGACGCGGAGAGTCACCTCTCGAATCATCCGTCGAAAGCCCCGCAGACTTCGACTTCCGGGGCTTGGACACCCGACCTACCGACAACTTCTTCTTACGTTCGCGTAAGGCTTTGGACGTGAGCGACTGGCAGTCGATACAGTCATCCATGTCGTGGGCCTCCCCGAGGCACCAGAGGCAGGCGTCGTGCGAGTCCGTCACCGACATCTTGGACCCACACTCCCCGCACTTCTTGAAGCCCGGACACGGGGTCGAAGACTAAGTAGAAGACATCTTCACACGAAGGATTTTCACAAAAACGAACAGGTTCGAAGAACCGAGAAGAACAGCACTCCAAAGAGTCGAGGCGTTAACCGAGATTCACGAAGCAACACGTTCGCGGAAAAAATGGAACTGAGGCTGCGGGCGTCGTGCGTCCTACTTATCACATCGGATGACGTCGGAGGAGGTCCTCGACGACAGCGCACCAACGTCATCGACGCAGACGCCGAAAAAAGTTTCCGAAGCAGCACAGCTGTGGTGATTACATGTCAAAGATATGTAATACGTCGGAGGACCCAATCCCCTCGAAAATAGTGTTTCAGAGCTCCCAGATCAGTACAGTACTGTGTTGTGGGGTTCAGAAGAAGTCCAGTAGGAAACAGTTCCTAAAGCATGGCACCAAGTAGCAGGAACGAGAGCGAACGGGAGCAAATCTTGACAGTTGAGGGTGAAACCTATTAGAAGAACAAGTTACTTTCTTACCTGGTAACGTTCTTTCGATGGGATGGTCCGACGACGTATTCCATATCTATGACAGGTAATGTCCACAGCTGTGCTGCTTTGGAAAATCTTTGGCGTCTGCGTCGATGATGTCGATGCGCCGTCCCCGAGGACCTCCTCCGATGGCCGTCGTCACCCGATGTGATAAGTAGGGTGCACGACGCCCATAACCTCAGTTATAGTTTTTTCCCAGAACGTGTGCCAACAGTTTTCTGCCAGTCAGACACATAAGGCCTTGCGGAACGCAAGCTGCAATCACAAAAGAAATTCTGCAGCGGGGAAGGCAGGGAGGGAGCGATATGGAATACGTCGTCGGACCATCCGATCGAAAGAACGTTACCAGGTAAGAAAGTAACTTGTTCTTCGAGGGGATTGGGTCCTCCGACGTATTCCATATCTATGACAGACTCCCAAAGCAGTACCAAGCAAGGAGGTGGGAAAGAATTTAGGATACAAATTTAGCATGCCCAATCAAATTGCGGAATAGAGAACTGCCTTGCCAAAGGCCAGATGTTGCCCTCTGATGGAATCAAGGGAATAGTGACGTACAAAAGTATGTACTGAAGCCCAGGTGGCTGCATCACAGATGTGATGAATAGGAACTCCCCTCTGCAGGGCAGTAGACTCAGCCACTCCTCTGGTAGAATGGGCCCGCAAGCCAGCCGCAGGGTCCTTACCCGCCAAGCGGTAAAACTCGGAGATAGCTAAAATAATCCAGCGAGACAAAGTCTGTTGTCCCAAATGCTTTCCAGCGTAACCAATGAAAAGTTGATCGTCCACTCTGACCCAGGACATGCGCGAGATATAAAAGCTCAACGCTCTCCTAGGATCAAGCCTATGGAGCCTCTCCTCTTCCTTACCAGGATGTGGAGGTGGATAGAACGCCGGAAGAACAACCTTCTGGCTCAAATGAAATTCCGAAACCACCTTCGGAAGAAAAGAAGGACGGATTCTAAGGACAACCCTGTCCTTATGAAACACAGTGAAGGGTGGCTTAACTGAAAGTGCCTGTAACTAACTCACTCTGCGAGCGGAAGTAACCGCAACCAAAAACACAGTTTTCAGAGTCAACAGCCTCAAAGGGCAAGAATGTAAAGGCTCAAACGGAGCACCCATAAGAAACTTAAGAACAAGGTTCAGATCCCAACCTGGCACCAAAAATGGTGACCGAGGGAACACATTAGTGAGCCTTTTCAAAAACTGCGAAATTAAAGGAATCTTAAAATAGGAACATTCTTCAGACGAGCGCTTAAATATGGACAGCGCCGCCAGGTAACCTTTAATGGTCCCCACTTGCAAGCCCCTGTGGGCCAAAGAAAGCAAAAAAGACAAAACCATGGGAATGTCGCATTCAAAAGGATCCACATTCGGAACTCTGCACCAGTCGCAGAACTTTCTCCAACAGCAATGGTACAGAGACTTTGTTGCCGGCCGCCTGGCCGAGAGCAACACCTCCATCACGTCTTCAGGGAGGTCCCAATCCTTATACCTCAACCTTTCAGAAGCCAAGCGTGAAGATTGATGGATCTGACCTCTGGATGGAGAACCTGACCCCCCTCCCGTGAGAGCAGATCGTCTCGGTAGGGAAGACGACGTGGAGGGCAGATGGACAAGTCTAGAAGGTCCGGGTACCACGTCCTCCGGGCCCACGCCGGAACAATGAGGATCATCTGGGAACCAAACCTCCGTAACCTCCGCAACACTTGCGGGATGACGGGGACTGGAGGAAACGCGTACAGCAGTGGGAATGACCACTCCACCACAAACGCGTCTCCTAAGGCTCCTTTTGGAGGAAATTCCCGCGAGCAAAACCTTTCGCACTTCCGGTTGACACTGGAGGTGAAGCGATCCACTTCAGGGATCCCCCAAAGGGCGAAGATCTCCAGGAGAATCTCCTGAGCCAGCTCCCACTCGTGAGAGATCATGCTCTGCCTGCTCAGAGCATCCGCCGTCTCGTTGTCGTCTCCGGCCAGATGAACTGCTGAGATCGAAACTTCCTGCTGGATGGCCCAGAACTCGAGCTGCATCGCCTCCCTGCACAGAGGAAGTGACCCTGCCCCCCCCCCCTTTTGTTGAGGTAGTGCATGGCCACCATGTTGTCCGTCAGAATCAGGACACTCTTCCCGCGCACAGTCGGCAGAAAAGCCTTCAGGGCTACCCTGACGGCCCTCAGCTCCAGCAGATTGATATGGAGTCTGGACTCCGACGGAGACCAACGACCGCTGACTGTCAGCTGGTTGGCATGAGCTCCCCATCCTGTGAGGGATGCGTCCGTCACGATCGTCACCTCCGGCCAGGGCAGCCAAAATGGGGCCCCCTTCATCAGATTGCCCTCAACGGCCCACCACAGAAGGTCCCGGGCTACCAAGGGCGGCACCTGAACAGGGTCCGACAGCCTGCCGGAGGATTGAGACCACTGGAGCTTGAGTGCCCACTGCAAAGATCTCATCCGCAGACGAGCCTCTGGCACCAGAAGAATGCAGGATGCCATGAGGCCGAGCAGTCTCAAGAACTCGGACGCTGAGAGATTCTGGGCAAACTGAAACTTGTGCACCATCTGCTGAATGTGAAGAGCCCTCACCTGAGGAGGAAAACACTGCCCCAGGGAAGTGTCGAGCACTGCTCCGATGTACTGGAGCCGCTGCGTTGGTGTCAAATGGGACTTCTTTAAATTGAGGGAGAAGCCCAGCCTGTGAAGGGAGTGGCAGTTGACGGACAGATGATCCAGGACTTGCTTGTGAGAGCTCCCCCTGATCATCCAATCGTCCAGGTAGGGGTAGACGTGAATCCCCCCCTTTCCTGAGATGCGCTGCCACCACCACCATGAGCTTGGTGAAAACCCTCGGGGCGGAGGTCAATCCGAACGGCAGGACCTGAAACTGAAAGTGCGAGTCGCCAACCGCGAACCTCAGGTACTTCTTGTGCTTGGGATGGATCGGCACATGGAAGTAAGCATCCTTGAGGTCGAGAGACACCAACCAGTCCTGAAGTTGAAGGGCCTGGAGGACTTCAGAAAGAGTCACCATCTTGAACTTGTCCTTCATGAGGAGTTTGTTCAAACCGCGCAAGTCCATGATGGGTCTCAATCCCCCGTCTTTCTTTGAAATCAAAAAATAAGGGGAATACCATCCCTTGTTCCTCTCCGCTACAGGCACCAGTTCTATGGCGCCTTTCTCCAGCATGGCTTGAATTTCCTGCGCAAGGAGCGGATCTTGACTCTTCAAAGAGAGGTTCCCTGGTGGATTGTCATGAGGCCTCTGCCGAAAAGGAAGACAGTAGCCGTGGGTTATGATCTCCAGAACCCACACATCCAAAGTAATGGCTTGCCACTCTACAAGATGCTGCGCCAGCCTTCCCCCAACCGGCGAACCATGGGACCTGGCCTCATGACTGAGTGGTAGCGGCTGCGGCGTTGCCTCTGGGCAAAGAGGCCTTGGCACCTCAAGTGCCTCTGTTTCCACCTCTGGCACTCTTACGATGGCCTCTTTGACTGCTAGCTCCTCTCGCTTTACTGAAGGACGAGTAATAGCGAAAGGAACCTCCCCTCCATTGCTGTCCCCTAGAACGAAAAGGCAGAGGTTGGCGAACTGCAGCACCCAACGATTTTGCTGCAGCTTTGGAGGTCTGCAACCTCTCAAGGCTCTCGTCAGCCTTGCCGCCAAAAAGGTGTTCACCGTCAAAAGGCATGTTGAGGAGCCGGGACTGCACATCAGGAGCGCACCCAGACTTCCTCAACCACGCAAACCTGCACATTACGGTGCTCGCCGCCATGGACCGGCTCACACAATCCGCCAAGTCCAAACCCGACTGAACGGCCTCACACATAGCATCCTTGCCATCCTGAACCATAGCAAGGAAACCATCCCGTTCGTCCCCTTCGGGAATATGATCAGCCGCTAATGCAACACAGTTCCACAGAGTGTGTGTGAAACGAGACAAGGCACATATGGAGTTGGCCGCCTGAAGCGCCATACCCCCCGAAGAAAACACTTTCTTCGCCCAGCCGTCAAAACGTTTGTCGTCCCTATCAGGAGGGATGGTAGGATACGATGCCTGCTTTGCCGGGGCCGTAGCCGCCTGCACCACCAAACTCTCCGGGGTGGGGTGCCTAGACAAGTAGCAGGGGTCGCTACTGGCTGGACGGTATTTTCGCGACAAAGACTTGCCCATTGCCGGGAGACTCTCCGGAGCAGTCCAAGCCGCCACCACCCTTCTCTGCAGAGCCATATGAAAAGGCAAAACCGGGTCAGTGGGTGGACCGAGATCAAGGATATCCGTGAGATCATCCTGAACGAACTCCCCTGGGGGAGCTGACCAACCCAAGTACTCGGTAACCCGAGACATAAGGCGCCGATATGACGAATCGGCATGACTGCCAGGCTCCGGCCGACAAACCTCCACTTCCGGAGAGGTGTCCAGTCCACTGCATCATGCAGTGACTGCCTCAGGTCATCAAACTGACTATGGCCCGAGATAAGGTCATCTGGAACCCTAACCGGAACCAGGTCGCCATCAGAGCCTTCATCACCCTCTGAAATGCACTCCAGGCGGGGAGGGGAATAGCCATTTTAGGGGCAAACCCCGAGCCACGGGGCCCCTCCGACACCATCGCCTTGAAAGGCGTCGAGGGCGCCGAACGAGTCGGTGCCGGCATCGACAGAAAAGGCGTCGAGGGCGGCGAACGAGTCGGCGCTGGGGGCGTCGACAGAAAAGGCGTCGGCATCGACGTCAGCTGCAACGCCTCCAGCATCTGCGGCGCCGACACAGTCCTCGAAGCCGGAGCTCTGAGTGTGCCTCTCGACAACCTGGGCGCCGACGACCCCCTCGAAGACGGAACCTCGAGAGAAATCGTCGACGATCTCGGCGCCACAGGCGTCGACGTCTTCTTCGAAGACGGCACAGGATCACGCGGTCACAAGCGCGTCGAGGACCGGGACCTGGAACATGCATGGCGAGAACGGCTACCCTTGTCCGAGCGGGACCTCTCCCGCGAGACGTGCTGACCACCCGAGCCCGAAGGCGTACGAGCGGTGTCTCTCGACCAGTGCCGACCGACCCCACTCGGAGGCGCAGACGAACCGGTGCCCTGCGATTCCAGAATCGCTAGCATCTGCTTCCCGAAGGAAGCCCATTCCTCCGGTGTCGCTTGCATGGAGGGATAAGCGACCCGCCGACGGGCGGAGTCCTCGGAAGAGGACGGGGAAGGCGACCTATGCCGGCGCTTCCTGGAATGCCTAGAAGAGGCGGAGGAGTGGCGAGACCGACTCCTGGCAGGAGACCCACCGGACTTCCGACGACGACGCGGAGAGTCACCCATCGAGTCATCGGTCGAAAGCCCCACCGACCTCGACTTCCGGGGCTTAGACACCCCGCCTACCGACAGCTTCTTCTTGCGTTCCCGCAAGGCCTTCGCAGTGAGCGACTGGCAGTCGACAGTCGTCCGTATCGTGGGCCTCCCCGAGGCACCAGAGGCAGGCGTTGTGCGAGTCCGTGACCGACATCTTAGACCCACAGTCCCCGCAGTTCTTGAAGCCCGGACGCGGGGTCGCAGATGAGAAAGACTTCGCCACGAACAGGTCTTCACAAACAACCGAACAGGTTCAACGAACCGAGAATAGAAAACAGCAACTCCAACGAGTCGAGGTGTACCGAAATTCACGAAGCGAACACGTTCGCGGAAAAAACGGAACTGAGGCTATGGGCGTCGTGCGTCCTACTTATCACATCGGGTGACGTCGGCCGTCGGAGGTCGTCCTCGGGGACGGCGCATCGACGCAGACGCCAAAGATTTTCCGAAGCAGCACAGCTGTGGACATTACCTGTCATAGATAAGGAATACGTCGGAGGACCCAATTCCCTCGAAAGGGCTATACTGGCTGCCCCAAATTGCCAGACTAGGCAAGTATTAACACAAACCCATGCTTGATTTATAAAAGATGCCCAGAAAAAGGATCATGACACAGTAAAAAAGGGTTAGACTGGCTGCACCCAAAAGCCAGTCTAAGCAATAAATTACACATACCATACTTCAAACTAAGTATGGTATGTATTATTACTGGGCAAGACTGGAATTTGGGGGCACCCAGTCTAGCCCTTTCTTACTGTGGCATTTATTTTATTTATTCAGATTTGTAGAGCGCACGTCAGCCCGGGGGCATCGTGGCGCTTGTTACAGACAATAACTTAGTTACATAGGATACAATATTTACATACAAATACAGTATTTACAGTAGACATGTACAAATTAGCAATGCAGTATATTTACATGGGTTCACGAGAGTTTCCGATTGATTTGCAAGGAATGAGGTTTTCAGTTTCAAGCGAAAAATTGGGAGTGAGTTTTCCGCTATAATGTCTGCAGGAAGAGCGTTCCAGGTCTTGGCTGCAATGTAGGGGAAACTTAGACCACCGGCTTTGGCTTTTTTGATGCACGGGATGCAGAGTAGGTTGGAGTATTGCGTCCTGGTGGGACGGGAGGAGGATGGTTTCTGATAGATAGGACGGGGCGGAGAGAGAGAGGCATTTGTGAGCGAGGGTGAGGATTTTGAGAGTGAACTGCTCTTTGACTGGGAGCCATTGGGCTGAGTGTCTGGCATGGGTGATATGCTCTCTTC
Source organism: Ambystoma mexicanum (assembly GCF_040938575.1). Lineage (NCBI taxonomy): Eukaryota > Metazoa > Chordata > Amphibia > Caudata > Ambystomatidae > Ambystoma > Ambystoma mexicanum. The sequence continues at coordinate 292,545,271 of NC_090931.1, forward strand.
TTGGGATACTAAGAGCGGCCCAGAGAGCATTGTTCTGCGTGACTTGTAGTCTGTTTAGGTTTTTGGCTGATGTGCCTGCCAGGAGTGCATTACAGTAGTCCAGTTTGGCGCCAATGGTTGCTCTAGCTATAGAGAGGCAGTTGGGTTTAGAGAGGTAGGGCTTGATGGCGTTTATGAGTTTGGTGGTGTGCGCAGATGAGGAAGTGATTGCGCTGACTTGTCTAGTCATAGATAGTGAAGAGTCAAGGTATACTCCCAGTGTCTTTACAGCTGTGGATACGGGGATGATGGAGTTGTTAATGGAGAAGTTAGCGTACAGTTTGTCAAGTTTATCTAGGGTGTTCTGTTGACCTAATATCATGATTTCAGTCTTGTCTCCATTGAGGCAAAGGCCATTAACTGCCATCCATGCTTTGATGATGAGTAGATTGTGTGGAGTGCCTTGGCGTCTTCGTTGTATGATCCTGAAAGGGGTAGAAGTACTTGTGTGTCGTCCGCGTAGTTTGTGTATGTGATGCCGTATGAGTCGAGTTTGTCAAAGAGGGGCTTGGTGAACAAGTTGTAAAGAGTGGGTGCAGTGCATGATCCTTGAGGGACCCCGCAGTGGATTGTCGTGGGGGTGGCGTTGGCGATGTCCGAGAAGACTTTCATGGCTCTTCTCTCTAGGAAGGAGGTGATCCAGAGAGCAGATTCTTAAGAGAAGTTGGCTGAGTGTGTGAGGTGTGAAGTGAGAGTCTTGTGATCAACCAGATCGAAAGCGGCTGAGAGATCTAGAAGGAGCAGGAGAGCAGGTAGGTTGCCTTTGTCCATGATTTGGGTGATCTGACTCTTCAGATCCACCAGGGCTGTTTCTGTGCCATGTCCTTTCCGGAAGCCTGATTGCCTAGTCCCGAGGATGGAGTGGGTTTCCAGAAAGTGTTGGATTTGGCAGTGTGCGGCTTTGTCCAGTAATTTCAGGAGGAATGGCACCGTGGTTATTGGTCTGTAGTTGTTGGGTTGTAAGGGGTCGAGAGTAGGTTTTTTAGGAGAGGCCGGAACCAGGCCTCTTTGAGGTTAGCTGGGATGATGCCTGTTTTAAAGGACACATTGATGAATGCCGTGAAGAGCGGCGCAAAGCAGTCTGCGCAGTCTTTGACGAGTTTTGGTGGGCAAATATCGCCTTTACAGGGGGAAGGTTTGAGATTTTTAAGTAGGTTGACAACTTCTGATTCAGTGACGTCCCTGAAGGAGAAAATGCACTAGAGGGTATATCCCTACTCTGTCAAGGACTGGGAAATCACTAAACCACAGAACAAAAAAAGTGTCCTGACAGGTTCACTAAACATGTATATAAATTTAATTTATAATAAACCGCTCAATACCAGAAATATGGCACAAGCTATCTAAAGTATTTCCTAGGTATGTGTTTTACATTTTTCTGTGTCCACCTAAGTTTTCATTGGGATACATTTTACAAAAATCACCATTTCGTACTTCTGTTTAAGCATGATACAGAAGTAACTCTTTATTATTTCAGTTATTACTCATAAGCAAGGTCTGTCAATTACCAAGCACTATTAGCTCAACATAAATTCCAAATCAAGCACAATATGTACAAAAAAGAACCAATAAGTATCCATGTTCATGTACACAGTATTTCATACAATGCAAAAGACAGTTATATACACACATTAGAAAAGAACATTTGAAAAAACTTTTTCTCAGAATAGTCAACACTATATAAATTTTGAAGTTGATAGGCCCCCACTCAGAGGTTGAAACCATATGTCTCTGAATTATAAATTTTCAGTTCCATTGGGGGCATTTTCAATTGGTTAGCTAAACTCAGGGTCTACTAGCTAAACTCGGGGTCTACGTGTGACACCAGGATGAATCTAGAAGGTGTCGTACTCGCACACGAATAAAACGGAAAGTGCGAGTAAACTACGTTTCGGCGGAGTGGGCCATTCCGCCTTCCTCAGGACCAGTAGAAGTCATGACCCCTGAGGTGCAGAAAAAATAATAAAAAGGAGAAAAAGAAAAGAAACATAGTCTCACTAGGAACCACAGGATCACAATCAAGATACCTCAAAATAATGTGTCCCGTGACTCTTAGGGCATGCAGCTACAAGGTCCACAATGCATTGGGCTCATGAGTCTGTGAAAACAGAGTGATGTGAATGAAACCAATCCTTCTATAGAGGGAGCCTGTGGGAAATATTCACCTCTTGTGCAAAAAACAAAGAAACATTATTTTAAAAGAACCGGATAAAAACCAATGTAAAACCATTAGTAATGTGTCATGAAGCAGACATATGTATAAAGCTTTCAGAGAGCATAGCCACTAAACCATGGAGCGAGGTTAATCAAAAACCATGAGTTACAGTTAAAAAATAGTGCAGTGCGATCCAGTTTTGAAATATTAGCACCTTATATGTATCTGCACTAATAAGAAAAAGTGCACCAAAAAGTGTAAAACACCAAATGTACGCACTCACGTGTCTGGGGCTCAAGATCAGATACGTTCCTTCACGTTTACAAATTGACGTTACTATTTCAAAGGTGAAATCAACATATGGAATTAGTATAGGCGAACCGACATTAGCATAGTAATCCAAAGGTTGTAAACAAAATACATGTTGGCAACAATCAGTCGCTAACTCTACCTTTAAATTGGAGAAGCTGTGCAATAGTCGCTTGGCGTCTCTCTATAGATGCAGGGCACTAGGATGTTATTAAGGAAGCCATGCACAATTCGAAAATGTGCCCGGCATGGACTGGAGCCTCCCGCTCCATTATGTTTGAAATCTGCAACAGAATGGCATGGTCAAAAGTTGCCGCTTGTCCACATAGAATAAAGGGCAATGCGGGGGCTGAAGCAAGGCTGCCTAGATTTGTTACCTTTGTGCTGGAACCGTAATGTGCAGGTTGTGTCTCTCTCTCTCTCAGCGCTAGGAACGAGTGTGTCAGAGAGTCTTGCAGGCATGACCATAGTGCACCTAACTAGCATGCGAGCCTCGGCAGGGAAAGACCTCGCCTTGCAACAGCGCCACAGGAGCTGTGTGGTAAAAAGTGGAATAGCAACCAAATGCTTCTAAGAACGAAAGAGGCACAAATAAACGATGATATTCATTAGTCTGCAACCCCTCGTTTTCATGCACCAACAATTGCATCAAATAGGCTGAAAGGAAAAACAAAATAGAGTCAGCTGTGTGCAGAAGCACATCATCTAGATGTAAAGAGTGGCAGAAATATCCTGCAGATGTACCTCATTGTACCTCTTTCGTTCTTAGAAGCATTTGGTTGCTATTCCACTTTTTACCACACAGCTCCTGTGGCGCGTATTTTGTTTACAACCTTTGGATTACTATGCTAATGTCGGTTCGCCTATACTAATTCCATATGTTGATTTCACCTTTGAAATAGTAACGTCAATTTGTAAACGTGAAGGAACGTATCTGATCTTGAGCCCTAGACACGTGAGTGCGTACATTTGGTGTTTTACACTTTTTGGTGCACTTTTTCTTATTAGTGCAGATACATATAAGGTGCTAATATTTCAAAACTGGATCGCACTGCACTATTTTTTAACTGTAACTCATGGTTTTTGATTAACCTCGCTCCATGGTTTAGTGGCTATGCTCTCTGAAAGCTTTATACATATGTCTGCTTCATGACACATTACTAATGGTTTTACATTGGTTTTTATCCGGTTCTTTTAAAATAATGTTTCTTTGTTTTTTGCACAAGAGGTGAATATTTCCCACAGGCTCCCTCTATAGAAGGATTGGTTTCATTCACATCACTCTGTTTTCACAGACTCATGAGCCCAATGCATTGTGGACCTTGTAGCTGCATGCCCTAAGAGTCACGGGACACATTATTTTGAGGTATCTTGATTGTGATCCTGTGGTTCCTAGTGAGACTATGTTTCTTTTCTTTTTCTCCTTTTTATTATTTTTTCTGCACCTCAGGGGTCATGACTTCTACTGGTCCTGAGGAAGGCGGAATGGCCCACTCCGCCGAAACGTAGTTTACTCGCACTTTCCGTTTTATTCGTGTGCGAGTACGACACCTTCTAGATTCATCCTGGTGTCACACGTAGACCCCGAGTTTAGCTAGTAGACCCTGAGTTTAGCTAACCAATTGAAAATGCCCCCAATGGAACTGAAAATTTATAATTCAGAGACATATGGTTTCAACCTCTGAGTGGGGGCCTATCAACTTCAAAATTTATATAGTGTTGACTATTCTGAGAAAAAGTTTTTTCAAATGTTCTTTTCTAATGTGTGTATATAACTGTCTTTTGCATTGTATGAAATACTGTGCACATGAACATGGATACTTATTGGTTCTTTTTTGTACATATTGTTCTTGATTTGGAATTTATGTTGAGCTAATAGTGATTGGTAATTGACAGACCTTGCTTATGAGTAGTAACTGAAATAATAAAGAGTTACTTCTGTATCATGCTTAAACAGAAGTACGAAATGGTGATTTTTGTAAAATGTATCCCAATGAAAACTTAGGTGGACACAGAAAAATGTAAAACACATACCTAGGAAATACTTTAGATAGCTTGTGCCATATTTCTGGTATTGAGCAGTTTATTATAAATTAAATTTATATACATGTTTAGTGAACCTGTCAGGACACTTTTTTTGTTTTGTGGTCCCTGAAGGAGAAGTCAGGTATGGTGGGCTTGGACGAGGTGGGTGGGGCGTTGGTAGGCTTAGTTCCTGTCTGTTGAGGAAGTGCTTTGCAGTGGTCTTTGATTTTCTTTTGGAGAAGGTCAATTTTGTGTAGCATGGCGGCTTGAATGCTGGTACACCAAGCTTCATCTTTGATTATTTCGTCCGGTGTATTGGGGGGAGGGGGGTGGGTAGATGAGCTCGTTAAAAATGGCGAAGATCTCTTTAGAGTGTGATTTGGCATTAGAGATACGTGTGTTGAAAGCGTTGGCTTTGGCATCGATGATAGCTGTCTTGTATTGGTGGGAGATCAAATTGAATTTGTTTTTGGTGCTGGTGCAGGGGTCAGATTGACAGTTTTTTAGTGCTGCTCTTTTGTGGGATCGCATTGAGTGCAGTTCTTCGGTAAACCATGAGTTGGTGTGTAGAGATTTCTTCTCTTTTTTCCATTTGAGTGGTGCTATTTCATTGATAGATTTGGTGATGACATCTTTGTAGATGTCGGCTAGGATAATGGGGTCATTAGCGAATGGGGGTGCTAACTCGGGGCTATTGAGGTATGGGTGCAGGTTGTCCTTGGTGAGTTTTCTTGAGCTTCTGACTTGTGTAGCACTAGCAGGGGTCAGTGTTTTGTGGTTTTTGGTGATAGGAATAGAGAACTCGATGCAGTTGTGGTCAGTCCAAGGCAGTGAGGAGTTAGAGGTGATAGTGGAGAGGCAATTATGGTCTGCAATCCAGTCAAGAATGCGGCCTTTGGAGTGAGTAGGAATTTCTACTTTTTGGGTGAAGCCCAGGTCATTGAGTTCCTTGGTGAGAGTGACTGCAGATTTGTCCTTAGTATCGTTGAAACCGAGATTGAGGTCTCCTAGTAGAAGGGTTTTGGTGGAGCTTTTGATATAATTGCTGAGGATGCGAATGATGTTTTCCTGGGAGTCTGGGGTGTTGCCTGGGGGGGGGGGGGGAAGTATAGTAGGTGAATGTTAATGGTGCTGGGTGACAGTGTGAGTTTGGCCGATAAGAGGTCAGAGTTGTTGGTCGAGGGCCGACTGATAGGTCGGAGCTGGAGGTTCTCCTTGTGGATGAGGGCTACTCCGCTTCCTATTCGATCTGGCCTGTCTTGTCTGAGTATGGTGAAGCCAGGTGGTAGTGCAAGTGCAACGGCGGGGCCTGATGCTTCATGTAACCTTGTTTCTGCGATGGCCAATAGGTCAATGTTATTGTTGGTTATAAGGTCATGAATATCAGATGCATGAGCTGGGAGTGATCGGACATTGAGGAGGGCACATTTGATGTGAGGTGTGTGTGGTTTGTTTGTGGAGGTGCGAGTGGTGGTTGTATCTGATATGTTATGTGAGGTGGTATTGTGGGGTGTGGCGTGGTTAGTGGGTGGTAGATTGTGGGAGAGTGGGTGTCCCATGCAGCGTTTGGATATGGTGCGGGAACTCAGTCTAAAGTTTATGTGGGAAGGTGTGCTAACTTCTGTGGCTGTGTGCAAGCTCTAAGTCTTTCTAGTCTATGCATAATTACGACGTAGGGTGTGCGAGGTGGCAGTGTTTGTGTGGTATCCGGGGTAGCGAGATGCTTGGGGTAGGGGAGTGGGCTTAGTGGTGTGGGTATGAGGAGATGGAAAGGAGTATAGAGTTGAAGAGCGGCGAGTGTTGCGAGGAGCGTGAGCAGCGTGGTGGTGGCAGCGGTGAGCTGGCAGGACGCTGTGGGCATGATTGTATGCTGGGCGGGGCTGTGTGAGGAGGAGGACACAGTCAGATTGTGTGGACCTAGCCTGAGGAGGGCAGGAGTGGATAGGTTCAGGGTGGGCTAAAAAGCAACCTGGTACTAGGTGGTATCAGTGTGGCTTATGCGCAGCAGGAGGCACCGGCAGGATCGCAGATGAGCGACTATAAGGCATGACGTTTTGTAATGGGCATCCATGATAAACCAAGTATTGTATGTGTTATTACTTAGCTAGAAGCATGGATGAAGCCCTTTACAAAAGTGGCAGTGCCAAAATGGAACGTTGCACCTCACCTGCCAAAATCAGCTCCTCCGCTGCCGGCCTAGCAAAAAGGCACAAACACACACCCATCCAGTCAAACAACATTCACTCACTACACATACATCGTAAACACACAACACAACACAACACAGCACACATACATACATACATACATACACACACATAAAAAACATGCTCCTCCAGTGCTGCGTCTTTGCCAGGAAGAAGGCATGGCCTCTACTGCAGCCGACCCAGACTCCCATGCTCAGCCGACTTCCGCCTCCACTACGCAGACATGGAGGCAGGGAGAGCTTCCTGGTTTTCTGTCATGCGTAGTGGGGCCGGACATTAATTAATGTTCTAGTTGCAGGGTGGTGCGTGCGCTGCAACTAGAACATTACTTAAATCTGTCTCCTGACAGCATTCACTCCGAATTTAGAAACAGAAAGAAGCAAGATCCTTTCTTTCTGGGGGCAGATGCACTCCTACTCCAGAAAGAAATTATCCGACTCCTTTCTGTAATTGGAGTGAAGGCCCTCAGAAGGCAGAGCACACACCAAAACTGGGGTCCGTGTCCCGCACCGCTCCAGACCACTGCAGTGGCCAAAAGCGGGGCAAGACATGTACACCTATTGCAGTGTGCTCCTGCTCGGCAGCACCATTATTGCTCTGTCAGCGGGGTACCTCTCCAGTTTGGCATCCTCATTGACAATGAGTGTCGAATGGGAAAGGAGTACCGCTGCAGGACGAGTCATTTTGCCAGCCAGGACGCCAAATGTCCAGGCTCCTGCTCAAAAAAGAGCCACTGGTAGGGCACGCTGCACCATGCCCTGTATGCCACTGAGCACACCTCAGACCTCTCCACTCCCTCAAAGTTGGCAGACAAATCTTCACTCTTTAGTCTAGAAAACATTGCTTTCCCCTTGTGAATAGCTCTCTATGTGTGCCATATTGCCAGATAGTTCCATTAAGTAGCACCCCTCTGGTTACTATTGCTAGCTTCCTGGTCTTTGTATGCAGAAGCGCATGTAATACATTGATGGCCACACGGATGTTCCTACCCCTACACCAGTCAATTCCTTTATCCTCCTGTGAAGACACCAATCTTTCCCCTCTCTGGTCTGTCTTGAGGGAGCAAGACCCTGGTTAAAAAAAAAGAATCCTATCAGACATTTCTATTACGTGCAATACCCACTTACGATGTACCTTCCTGGGACTTAAAGGCTTACCCAGATGTAGTGTTCCATCTCCTGCCAAGTGTTTTCCACCCTGTATGACAACTAACCCAATCTGCTGGTGAGCTGTAAGGATGATTAAAGGCACAAGCCGTCACATCGCCTTCCTCGCAGTGCCCAATCCCAGAGGAGCAAAGAAAGTACTATAGCTGCATCCGCAAGTACTCTAGTTACTCATCCTGCTGCTGTATATTTTTCTCATCGGCATGTAGAACCTACTAACCATGGGTTTCGATTCCCACAGATTAATAGCCTTTTAGCTGGCCTACTCCCAGTCAGTTTCACACACACAGGTGTTAACACCTGCTCTACCGGTAAGAAAACACATTTTGTCCATCACCAGAGGTGGGTGGCAACCTCTTTCATCTGACCTGCATTAGGGGGACTACCAGCATATTTTTAGGAAAATAATGCAAACCATTTGTGCTGAACAGTAAGTCACAGGAGCCTAAAAAAAACATCCTGGGCACTGGTCGACTTATGCGAAAAAAATTGAAATAAATGCCAATCATCAGGATTGCCAGCGCCACAATGGGTAATTTTCTGAGCCAGTATTATGTGATAGCCATTCAGTTATGGGGAACAAGTGCACTGATTGGGCTAAGCTCTTACCGTTAAAGCAGCGAGCGACATGAACCCAATGAGGTTGTTCCAGATCTTATCAATGTCCTTCAGTAGCTGCTGGAGCTTCTCACTACAAACTGCTGTTGCCTTTATGCCGAGCTCCACTCGTTTGGTTACTCTGTATACCTCAACAACACCTACAAAAAGGGGATTGTGCAGATAATGACTGGTAAGTATGAGAGCTGATTGCACTGACTTATTTAGTAACATGTCCACTAAACACACACTAGACAAATCAAGCAACTGTTTCAAACATGATAAATTATCACAAAAAATATTTGGATGAAAAGCACCTTCCTTCTACAGGGCACAATTTGTAATCTCAGCAGTTTCAAAGCAATTTCTATACATCTACTCTTAGAAACAAAAAAATGGTGTACAAAATAGCAGCTTCAGTCTATGTTTATTTCATCCGTTCAATCTTCAGCATAATGACAACCAATGGGAGGATACTAAAGTGATCTGCCTGTACCAACAGATTCTAAATTGTGATGCGAGCTGGTCATAAAATACTCCTTGTGTAGAAGGTACTCTGACCAGGCCTTTAAAAAGATCCGAAGTGAGAAACAGGAAATGGAGAATCAAAAAGAATGTGCGTCTGCCAATAGTAACCATTTAAAGAGCCAAAAGTTATTGCTGTCCCTCTGAGGGGTTCCTGATAGCACTGAGTGGGCTTATTGGATAGTGGTCATCCTGCCTGCCCGACACCTCTTTCCACATTAAAGCAAGCTTTGTTTCTCCCACTGTGTGAGCAGGGATGACAGATTTCCAGGAAGCGATAGAAGCTGCGAGCAGCAGCAGCTGCCGTGGATGCGCATAGTCCGCCCACCTCTGTGCAAGCATGAGTCTGTTTCACAACAGAGATGGAGAAATGCATTACTGGTAATGTTCTATGGATTCTTCTCCCACAGATTTCTCATTGGATAGATATCCCCTCCAGCATTAGCTGCTCGGAAACTTTAGACAAAGGTTGCGGCTCAGCTTCGACTCCATTATGACTCGGCTGCGCCACTCCTCCACTCTGGACAGGATGTCGACAGTACATATATGATGTCACTACGCCCCATACCTCAGTTCCACACCTTTTTTCTCCTGAGCTCAGCAGTTGCAGGTAAGAATCCAAAAGGATTCGGTTTACGAGAAGCTTTTTTTTGGTGAGGAACAATCACCATATTGTAAGCAATAGGCCGACTGCATCCAATTGAAACCGCACAGACATGTGCTCATCATACCAAAGCGTCAGTACCTTAAAGCTGTCGTCCCAACAATGAAGAGAAACTAGGAGCGGCAACTAGACCACTTTCACAGCGGGTCAGGACGGGAAGGCTATGAAGAATCTGCAGGAGAACAATTCATAGAAAGAACATTACTGGTAAGTAATTTCACCTTCCATGGATTCCATTCTCTTACAGATTCCTCATACGATAAGACTCCAAAAGGTGTACAGCGTATGGAGGCGGGAAGAAAGTGTCAAACGAGGAAGCCTTGCAACACCGCTTTTCCAAAGCAGGCGTCAGCACCATGAGCTACGTCCAGAAAGCAATGTTTCATAAAAGTGTGGAGCGATGACTAAGTCGCTGCCTGACAAATCTCTTATCAGCACACTCTTTTGCAACACAGGAGGTCAGCATACCCCTGGTGGAATGCACTCTGATGACTGATGGCAATTCCTTTCCTGCTTTGTCATAGCATTCTGGAATGGAGAGGACCGTCAAATGGGACATTGTCTGCTTAGACACCACCAGACCCTTGCTGGATTGTGTGAAAGCAACAAAAATCTGGTCATCACTTCTGATGTCTGCCGCGCCAGCCACAGAGTAGCCAAGCGTTCTTTTTGGATCATGCCTGGTCAACCTTTCCTCATCCCTAGAAGGGTCAGGGGTCGGTAGAATACAGACAGGTGGATGATCTGAGACGTGTGAATTTAGCTCTGACTAAGTGAAGCCTTCTCCTTTAAAAAGCGTAGGAAGTGCTGCCTGCAGGTGAGACAGCTTGAAGCTCACTTACCCGCCTTGCTTACGTTAGGGCCACCTGAGAAACCATCTTAAGGGGGAATAACCTAACCGAAGAAGAATGCATAAGCTCAAACTGAGCCCCCATCAAAAAGGTCAGCACCAAATTGACGTCCCATCAGGAAACACAAATGGCATAGGCAGAAACCTAGTCGCAAAGCCCTTCAGAAACTGGGTCATAACCGGAATAGTAAAGAAGGATCCCTGATCCAGAGACACCTTGAACAAGGACAAAGCCGCCAGCAAACCTGACCATGAAGGCCGATGAGGCCAGGGACGGAAGGAATTCAATCACAGTGGTGGGGCATGAGATGGGGGTCCACCCAGTGATACCAAGCCTCAAACTGTATCCACCTGCACGCATACAAAGACCTAATGAGGGTCTGTGTGCAGCCAGAACACCTCAAGCACCTCTTCTGAGAGGTTCCAGTCATCATAGCTCATCCTCTCAAGAACAGCGCATGCAGATTGAGATCAGGTGTAGCACCCGACCTTCCTACTGGGATAAGCGATCCAGCCTCAGAAAAAGCCGGTGAGATGGGCAGATGGAGTAAGAAACCCGAGGGTATCCTCAGTCTACTCACCTGGATCCTCTTCTCAGGTGGCCAGGGAAAGGCCACCGCTTTTGGATCCTGACCCCGGGGGTGGAGAAGCGAGGGAGGAACACCTGGGCGACGTTTCCTTGGGGACTAGGAGTGGGGTACCCACAGGCGAGACATGGTATCCCCAGGTTCCCTCTGAAAACCAACCTAACCCTCCCCCAGCCTTTATGTGCTACTGTAAGACATCTCCCCTCATAATTTCTCCCCACTCAATCTGCTACAGTACTGGGAAGAGGAAGAGGCAACTAAGAGTGGTGAACACCAATAGGTATTTTCAGCACTCTGGTACTGAGACGAAGAAAACTACTGCACAAGAGTAACATTGGGGAAGTCAGTCATGTCCCACAAATAGGCTGCCTAGAGGTCAGGCAATTGAAATCACTGCCCCACACCCGTGGACCCTTAATACTTTTAGGGAGTATGAGAGGGGGACGTGTGTGAGAGCAGAAAGAGCAGGGGATGCAGCAGGCTGGAGAGAAGCATGTCAGCGCCAGGACTGGAAACCGTGCGAGTCTGTAGACGGAGAGAGACTCCCTGTCCGAGTGCGGGCCAGAAAGGGGTCTGAATATCCGGCTGTGCTCCGGTAGCTGATAGCAACAGCGGGAAGCACTGCTCTGCCCTGCCCAAAGTCCAAAGACGCTGCAGCAAGCAGTAGAGCGAGGGAAGCTCTCGGAGCCCGCCGCAAGGAGGTGAAGCTAGTGGATCCAGGAGGATCGCACAAGAAGGGTTAGCAGAGCTGCAGAGAGCGGTTGCGCACAACCAGTGAGTGTAATGCAGGGAACACACTGTCCGGAGTACCCCGCTAATGCCGACACGTATTCCGAGAATGCTGAGCAAACTGAAATAAGTGCTGAGTAATCTGACAGTAATTGGACATAGTCCTAAATAACAAATTGAACACTTTTGAATATCAAGCAAGTTACAAGCACTTCAAATGAGAGGTTAAGGAAATATTGAATACTAAACTGAATGAAAACCTTGTAGGCAAGGATACAAACTGATGAAAGTTAAATGGGAAAGTGCCCATTTAAAAGTGAACATACGAAATAAGAGAGCAAGTGTGAAAAAGCCTGCAAAAGGTGGGTAATAAATAAAGTGAACTTTATGAATGAATACAATGCAGCAAGACCAAAGAATGGCAGAGGTTGTGCAACACATTGTGGCAAAGCCAAGAAGCTAACAGGGAGAAGCCACGAGAGTGTGAACCTGCACATAAAGCCAACAGACGGATCAAGAGAAGCTAAGTGAAGGTGATTCTGCACAGAAGGGCACATATAGAGGAACCTGTGTGGGCTGAAGAGTCAAGAGTTCCTGGTTGTCTAACCTGTGATGGGTGGACCGTGTAGTCTGACAACTGCGCCTAGACCAGGGAATGCTCCATTGTGAAACAAACCAAGAAGGAGCACTTCAAGTGAACTGTTCATGCCATCCAGGAGGAATGCAAAGTTGCCCTGGAGTTGTGTTGCACATTGACTATCCTACCCTTCTCACTAAGTCTGGTAGGAGAAAGTTCAAAAAGGATATCATGGTCTCCAACCCTGGTCTCCCCATCGCTGACACCTACACCAGCGCTTCCTCCAGACAGACTCTCACCGACATCCTCTTTGTCGTTCCCTCAGCAGACCTTTGGACTCTTCATATGGTCTCTGTGCTCCCTCCCTCCCTCCCTCCTGGACCCCTGCCACTCTTCTAAGGTAATCATTAATGTCTACTGAAAGGTCACTGTCCTGGTCAAAGTCCCTCAGGCCAATCTTCTCCTCTTTGATAGACGCTTCCTGCGCCTCATCAACTTCCTTCCTGCTCCTGCTGTACCCTCTCTCTCCTCTCTGGCTTCCATGCCCCCCCACAACTCTGCCTCCACCTCTGTTACCTTGCCCCTCTCCTCCTTCCTCTGTCGCCCTGCCTCAGGCTCCTACACCTCCGCGGGGCATTCCTCTGATTTGTATCCCTCCCAGGAAGTCTTTCAAGGGTGTCAATCTTTTCCATATTGCCACTCTAAACTCCTGCTCTGCTCGGCTGTCAAACACTCCTCAGACATCTGCTGCCTCCTGTAACCTCAACATCCACCTTGATTTTTTTTTTTTTTCTCTCTCCATTTCATTTATAAAACTCAGGACATCCGGTCACCCTCTCGTTCTCTCCTCCTCCCTCTCCTCTCTCCTTTACATCCGGCCCCACTGCTGCCACATCTTCTCCCTCTTTCGCTTCCTTGCTGTTCTCCCCTGAGGAGCTTTCTAGACCAGTCCGATCTATGAAATGCTTGTCAAAACAGGTCCTTCCCTGTTCTTCCAAAACCATCAAAGACCAAATCAACTCCCTTGCTCGTGTCCTGGCTGACTTCTGCAACCACTCCTTCGCCACTGGAGCCTTTGTCCCCTGAAGCACTCTTGTGCGCCCTCTTCTCAAGAAACCCTCTGCCGACCCCTCCTGCCCAGCAAACTATCGCCCGATCTCCATCACTCCTTTCCTGGGCAAACTCCTGTAAAAGCTGGCCATCTCACAGCTTAATCTTCACACTGAAGCTGTTGGTCGTCTCCATGACCATCAGTATGGCTTCAGAGCAGCCAGAAGCACAGAAACTGCTCTCCTGAACATCTGTGAAGACCTGCTCTCTAACCTCGATTCTAATCTCCCCTCTGTCCTCATCTTACTCGATCTCTCTTCTGCCTTTGACACAGTCAACCATGCCATCCTGCTCAATCGTCTCTGTGATAACCTGGGTAGCACCAATCAGGCTCTGGCCTGGCTAACCTCTTTCCACTCGGACCAACCCTCCCAGGTCCAACATGGGTCCTTCCTTTCCTCTATCTCACTCTCTACCTGTGGTGTTCCTCAGGGGTCTAGCCTCTCTCCCTGGCTTTTCAACCAATACCTGGCACCTCTTGCCCACCACATCGTCGCTTTCTGCTCCAACTTTCAGTGCAATGCAGATGACAACTAGTTTTCAGGCTCCCCTCTGCCACCTCTTCTTCTCTCATCTCCGATTGTCTTTCTACTATCCATGAGTGGTATGCCGCCAACGATCTCTGCCTTAATGCCAGTAAGACGGATTCTTCTCATCGGCACACCTGCAACCTCCTTTCCTGTCACTCTCTGGCCAGCCTCCCTTAACCTCTTCCTTCTTCCACCTCTCCTGCCTCACTTGGCCCTCTTCCTTCTGTGAGGCTAAGAACCTCGGGGTCATCTTCGATTCCACACACTCCCTTTCCTCCCACATCTGAAGTCTCTAAGAAGGCAAACTGCCAACTGCACCTCCTCAGAGGTATTCTTCCTTTCCTCTCCTTCCCCCAGAAGCTCAAGGTCTCCAGAGCTCTGGTTCTCTCTAGGCTGGACTACTGCAAAAGTCTCTTTCTAAATCTGCCTGCTTCTACTCTCTGCCCTCTGCAACTCATCCAGAACAGGACTAAGACTTGTCCTTGGCCTGATGCCCAGGGATCGTATCTCTCCAGCACTGACATCTCTGCATTGGCTTCCAGTGGCTGTGAGGATTAAGTTCAAGACCCTCTGCATTGTCCACAAGGCCTTCTGGGGTCTGGGTCCTCAAAACCTCCAACTCTCTCTTCGTAAATACCTTCCTACTCAAGCTCTTCGCTCCATCACCTCAAACTCCCTCAGAGTCAGTCACTTCTCCAAGCAACAAGTTGGAAGTAAATCTCTTTCTTCGTCTGGGGCCTCCCTCTGGAACAGCCTCCATCCCTCTCCGAAACTTGAAGATAACCATCTCCGGTTCCAGAAGCACCTCAAGACGTTCCTCTTGGCTTCTGCCTTCTCTCCTCCTCTACCCTGCTGATCTCCATCTGTTCCTGCATTGGGCTTCTGGCTCCCCTCTGATTTCAGGCCCATATCCCTTGCCCACTGGGCGACTTACCCCCACTGTCTCTGGTAATCCTTGCACTTGGGTATGCATCTGCAACCCTACAGTCCCCTCAGCTGCACTTATTTGACACCTCTTGTCTGCGCCTAAGTCATGCACTTGCCACCTGATGGCTGCACTACCTTTTGTTGTTTTGATCCTGTGTTTTACACTTTCCACTCCTCCCTTGTCCCTCGCACTTTCCCATTCCCTTTCAGCTGCACTTGCCCGTTCTCAATGTCACTGGGCCCAGTAAGATCGTTTTTTTTGTCCTCTTGTACCCCCTCCATTGCCTCGTCGCGCCCTGAAACACTTGTGTACGGGCGCGAAATAAATAAAATACATCATATCACTGGAAGACTGAAACCAAGTATAAGGTGATACGTTGGTAGTCTTGGGGAAGGGAACCCTAAGGCTTGATGAACTGTAATGCTGTCTTTAGGAGGGAGCCCTCAAGAACCCTTTGTGTGGAACCGAGTTGCCTTTACTTGGGAAAGGGAACCCCAAGGATTTGTGGAACTTCCTTGAACTTGGGGAAGGGGAGCTGAAAGGAAGCTAGGAGCTGGAAGCAGCTCAGAACTTTGTTTGATCGCTGTTTCGTTTATTATTGACATTTCTTCACAGTGATTACTTGTGAGGGCAAGGATAGGTTTTGGACACAAAGACTTAAGTTGAACTTTCTGACTCAGACTTTCCTTAGTTTTGTTCAGGTAGGGAAATCCCACCTTCGCATAGGGCAAGTTAGGCCTTCAACCATCCTGACATTTTGTTTAATACATAATTTTATTTTGAACTTTGAATCTGTTGTCTGTGTCTTGCTTCATCATGCCCTAACAAAGGCCATTTCCAGAAGCTCAGAGTACCATGTTCTCCCCACCCAGTCCAGGACTACCAGGATCATGGTGGCCTGGAATCTCCTGAGAACCCACTGGATAGCCAGTATCAAAGGGAAAGCGTAATAGAGGTCAAAGACCCACTCCACCAGGAACGCGTCCCTCGATGCACCCCTCAGAAGGAATTCCCTCAAACAGAAATGCTTGCACTTCATGTTGGCCCTGTTGGCAAACCAATCTATTGCCAACGTAGCCCACAGGACGAAGATATCTTCCAGGACTTCCAGGCACACTTCCCCCATCCGGGTGTCCAGGACTGGGCCTAGGAACTGGATCTTCTGTGCCAATGAGACATGGGACTTCTGGAAGTTTAGGGAGAAGCCCAAACTGTAGCAGGGAACAGGTTTCCTCGAGCTGCGGCGATATCTGTCCTGGAGACCTTCCACAGATCAATCATTCATCCAGGTAAGGGAATATGTGGACTCCGGCTATCCTGACGTAAGCTGCCACCATTGCTATCAGTTTGGTGAAAACCCTGGGGGCAAAGGTCAAGCCAAAAAGGAGCACTTTAAATTCACAGCTAATGTTCCGATGATGAATCTCTGGAAACGCAGGCTTTCGATGGATCGGCACATGGAAATGAGCATCCTGAAGGTCCAGCGACACCAACCAGTCCTGGAATGCAAGGCTTGGATAATCTGTTTACCTCTTCCACTGCACCCTTCAAAAGCAGTGCTATCTGTTCTTCCTGGGTCTCCTGCTCCTGTTATTGGATGGAGGAGAGGCGAGGTTGGTCTGGAGGTCTTTAAGAAGGGCAGACAATACCCCCATCCAACGAGCTGCTAGGCCCAGGAGTCTGTGGTTATTTCCTTCCACCTATCCCAGTGCTCAGAGAACCTCCATCCAACCGGTGAAACATGTGGCGATAACACAAAGTGGTTTAACAGGCGCTGCTGCCCCAGACGCTGTCATAAGTTGGCTCTAACAGGCCCCTCTGCCCTGCCCTCCACAAGAAACGTCTCTGTCCCTGCAGCAGCTGTGCTTTCCATCCAAAGAGATCATCCCACCTGTAGCCCCTGGCTCTAGAGGCGAAGCCAAAGGACTGCTTAACCGGCTGTTGTACTGCAAGCCCTAAAGATTTAGCAGCCAAAGTGGAATCTTTACATTCCTCCAAGGGTTCATCGGCTTCTGACCCACCAGGTGCTCATCAAATGCCATATCTAATAACTTGGTCTGAATATTGGGAGATAAACCTGAGCTGCGGAGGTATGCCGCCCTTCTCAGCACTCTGGAAGATCCAATGGCATGGCCAACACAATCAGCTGTGTCGAGACCCACCTGAAGGGCCTGGCAAGTCACCTCCTTCCCATTATTAATCATGTCTAAAAAGCAATCTCTCACCTCCCCTGCTGGGGCATCATCAGCCACCTCACCTATTGTTCTTCATAGAACATGAGAATATTTTGCAAAGGAGCCAAAGGCGTCGATTGCTTTTAAAGCCATGCTCCCTGATGCAAAAATGTTTTTCACTAACGCCTCAGTCAGGCCGCGAGTTTAACATGGGGGCTTGGACCACCAACCCTTTGATGTAGGGTGAGCTTGTACTTTTTGGTCAGCTTGGCATTTTAAGGAACTCCTGGTGGCAACAGTAAAGACACGCACAAGTGATCACAGATCAAGGGTGTTTACTAAACTGTATATACAGGGTGGAAAAAAAAACAACCTCAACCTAAATCCAAGATGGGAGCAAGTGTCGACCACCAAATGAAAAATAAGGCTGTCCTTGTGGAGTCATGTCAAAGTAAAAAGGCCTATACTTAAAAAAAATTAAAAAATGTTGCCAAGTCCTTATAACTAATTAAAGAAAGTGTGGGATAGGGATTTCAATAAAGAAAGAAGTGGTCACAAATAGTAAGTCAGGATGTGATTGCCAGGGATCTCCCTTGGCCACGTTTTCAGCACGGGACAAGGTGGGTCTCCCGAGCACAACACACACTCTAGCTTTCCCAGCACGAGCAGGCAGTTTCGTTCCAGCTTATCAGGTTCTACGGAGGTTAAGTCTCTTTTCCAATAAAAAAAGTCGCTTGCCTTAGAGGGCCTGATATTTTCAACAAATACAAATATTCTGTTGCACGTATGGCTTTGGGTGACGGTTGCACCCCTGGTTCCCCCTCTTCCGGTCGCAGAGCTCTCACAGTCGTACTCGACAATTCAATTAACAGTTCCTTTCTTTACGAACTTTGGGTGGTGACTTTCCACCTCTGGATTTCCCTCCTTCGGGTTCAGACCCCCTTTCAATTTCCCACCTCCCTCCTTGGGGTACACAATGGCTTTTCTTTTGGGTTCTCCCTCTACCGGGCTCGGATCCCAATTCCAAGGGGGACACTCCACTTCTCTGGGTCTTACAATGCTTTCATATTTAAAATAAACTAAATGTCTCTTTAAACAGTTCTTTCAGGTTTTGCCCCTTTTCCAAAACGGTTCACTGTGGACATCCCTCCACCGGGCTCACTCCTGTCAACACCATGTTCATGTCTTTAAACTCTTACACTCACAAGTCTTAAAGGAATAGTTAGTTCAGAAATATTATTGGCCAAAAAGATGGCCTATAATAAAACAAATATGTAAAATATATATTTGTTTTAAATGTCTATGTAAAGTTTCGAGCAAATGAAGCTCAAACTTTAAAATTGCAAGCACTAGGGGGCAGCCATTTTGTGAAATGGATGCCACCTGTGTTTGCATTTGCGGCACTAATGAAGCAAAAGCCAGCCAGCTGTAGTAAACAAAAGCTGCCACTGGGTGGCTTTTGCTTCATTGGTGCCGGACGCGGAGGACGGGGACCAGAGAATACAGGCAGGAAAGCTGCAGCTGCATCTCGGTAAGTGCTATTTTTTTACAAAAAATAAGCACTAGCTGCGTTTTATTTCCTACGTTTTCTGGGCTGGAGGAGCCCGGAAAACTTAGAAATGAAACCGCAGCTTTTTAAACGTTGTATTTATGTTTGCGGTAGCTTCAGCTTGGAGCCCGATGGGCTCCACGCTTAAGGTACCGCAAACATAAATACGTTGTTGTGTTTCAAAACACTTCAGTTTTTCTTTCCAAGTTTCTCAGGCTCCTCCGAGAGCCGAAGCGTTTTTTGAAACACAACCACGTTGTGTTTGTGCCTGCCGTGGCTATCACTTTGGGTCTCCGGTGCACCCCTGGGGGAGCACCGGAGACCCAAAGTGAAAGCCAAGGCAGGCACAAACACAACGTGGTTGTGTTTCCATGCCGCAGTGTTTCTGCTTACAGCAGCTTTCACTCTGGGGCTCTCGGGCTCCCCGTGGGGAGCCAGAGAGCTCCAAAATGAAAGCCGCTGCAGGCAGAAACAACGCGGGTGTTTAGAAATGCTGCAGTGTTTCTGCTTACAGCAGCTTTCACTCTGGGGCTCTCGGGCTCCCCGTGGGGAGCCCGAGAGCTCCAAAGTGAAAGCCGCAGCAGGCAGAAACACAACGTGGGTGTGCAGAAACACAACGTGGGCATTTAGAAATGCCGCAGTGCTTCTCACTGCGACAGCTTTCGCGTGGAGTCTCCTGGACTCCCCCAACCCTGAGGAAGTGCAGGAGACTCCACGCGAAAGCTTCCGCAGTGAGAAATACAACGTTTTTGGATTTGTAAATGCTGCAGTATTTACAAATCCAAAAACGTTATTCTGAATGCGGCAGCTTTCGCTGGGAGTCTCCTGGACTCCCTCAGGGTTGGGGGAGTCCACAAGACTCCATGCAAAAGCTGCCGCTGTCAGAATAACAACTTTGTTGTATTTGTGATTGCCGTGGTTTTCCAACCACGACAATCACAAATACAACAACGTTATATTTTTAATTGGTGCGCCTCGGCTTTTTGTCTTCATTTTACGTTTTCTGTGCTTCCCTGGGCTTGGGGAGCAAAGAAAACGTAAAATGAAAGTGAAGGCAGCCTCCTCAGGTCTGCTCAAGCTGCAGTAAGCAAAAGCTCCCAGTAGGGGGCTTTTGCTGCTTGTTTAGTGCCGCAAATACAGAGCCGAGGAGGCTGCCTGCAATCACAAAATGGATGCCCCCTAGTGATTGCAATTTTAAAGTTTGAGCTTCATTTGCTCGAAACGTTACATAGACACTTAAAAAATATATATATTTTACATAAATGTTTTATTATTGGCCATCTTTTTGGCCAATAATATTTTCTGACCGAACCATTCTTTTAAGGTCTGTCAAACAATTCACTATGGACTTCCCTCCGCCGGGTCCACTGTTGTCCACATCATGTTCATGGAACTTCAGAGTTTGTCTCCTCCTGTTAGCATCTCTCCTCCGGGTTCACTCTTGCCAACCTTTTCCACGCACTGTTCGTGTACTACCTTTACCATGCGAGATTCATTTCCCTTAGTTTCCCAATCATCTGTCGTTCAAAGACTTTCAACTGTACGGAGGATTTGACACGACCACTGTATAACCACCTTGACCCCTCTTCTCGCCTTTCTCCCAAGGCCTTCTTGTTACTGTAGTTCAATAGCAGGGTAATCGCCTAGCGTTTCTCAAATGAACACCCACATGGTGTTTGATTCTGTTATGCTGGCTTTTCCCTTTTCAATAAGCAATCAGTTCTTCGTTTACTCAAAGTTAAATTAACTGCTTGCTAATTTCTTTGAACACAGTTTGGTTTCTCTATCAGCTCTCCCTCCGACTCACCAGCTGTGATGAACTGTTTTCTTTCTTGTCTTGTAGAGTTAAGGCCGGTACCATTGGGCCATGCGTCTCTCCCCGGCTTGGCTGTCAGCAGAGGAGGCGTCCGGGTACCGCTGACATCTGCTGCAACACACTTGCTACTGTTCGCGGTCTTACGATTCCTTCTCTTGAAGGTTCACGGGTCTGTCGATAAGGGCAAGGTCACTTCTCCCCTTGGTATCCGCTTGACTCGGACCGTCTGTCTCCTCCTCTAGAACTGCTGTGCTGAGTTTTCTTTCACGACGTGCGGTCAGTCTTGCTCGTCCTCTGCTTTCGTGCTCCACCTTTTATCCCGTGGGAAGGAACAGAGCCATCAGGTGTGGGTCATTCTGGCCCATTGCCTGACCCTTGTATTGGGACATGTCAGGTAAACTGCTCTGGTGTGAGTGCGTGGTCTTTCGTGTTGTGCCAAAGTGTTTGTGTTCCAAAAGGGGGGGGAGGAGGGGTAGTGTTTTGGAATATCCTACCTAGTAGGCTGGGAAATAGGCGTTTAAAGAAGAGGGATACCGCGTATCACCAGTCATTGTCCCACTCCCAAAGGAGACCCCATTCAGGTGATCCTCCCTCACTTGTCCACCCCCAGGAACTGGATCCAAAAGCAATGTGAGTGTCGTGGCAACCTGGATGACAGCTCCCCAGGGACTAGATAGGGAGACACCTTCAGGTTTCCCACAGCATCCATGACTGGCGTGGAACATGGTTCATGCCGCAACGTGCCAATAGGGTTAGATATAGCCGCATTAAATGGCAATGCTCTTTCTGACAGAGAGCCTTTGTCCAGGATATCTGCGCTCATGTCTGAGCTTGGGTCGGGTACATAGCACTAAAGTCAGAACCTTCTTTCTGTACTGGGCATTGGGGTGTCCATAAGGGGGCCTGCTGCAGGTCGAAGTGTCAAGCCCATAAACCTCATGCAAACCTTTAGCCACAGGCAGTAAGTCAGCCTAGTCCATAAAGAAGTCTGCTTCCTTAACTGCTGCACTCATCGGCTCGATACAAAAAAGGGACCAGATCCCTTTCAATGTCGAAGATCGGCCTCATTGAGTGGAAAAACCCAAAATCTCAACTCTGGGGCAAATGGCTGGGTGACTGCCAGCAGAACCGCTCTGATGAGACCTCTCGGCAATGAGTAGAGGGTCATCGCCTCTGCGGTCAGCTTAGTAAGCATTGAGGTTGAGGAGATTGAGCAAGTCAGGTCACTGTGGTGCTGTAACCTCTGGGCGCAACTAGTGTCTGGAATGCCTGCGGCATTGAGGCAGGAACTGTACCCACAGTGCTTTTTCGAAGAGTTGGATCATCTGTGTTTTAAATGCCTCCCACACACCTCTCTTGGGGCACAAGTAATTTCTTCTTCTTGAGGGAGAACAAGGCCGACGAATGGTGCAACTTTTTTCGTGAGTGCAAGCACTTTGTTGTTTTCAAACAGTGCCCGTCTTTCTCGGGCATAGGGCCTTCGGTGTCAAGGTCTGATGTCTTCACAGTCTATCATGCCTTAGTGCTAGTTTCGCCGATCACTACCTGTTCGCCTTCGGGTTCATATGTTGACAAAAACTGCACTGTTCGACCGCGTGTTCCACCCAGGGGCACCACATGCAAATACTTTGCAGGTCCATGATGGACAACTTCGAGCCTCAATCCTTACAATGCTTGAAACACAAGGTTTTAGGGTCTGACCTATCTGCGTCAATTGGAAAAAAAATCTATGGGGTCTACCGACATGATAGATGTACTACTGACGTCACAACTGGAGTCATGGAGTAGCACCAACAAGTCATGATTGAGTCGACGCACTACGCCCCCTGTCAAAATGTTTTTGCGCAGTTGATACTGGAGGTGCCATCTACCAGGTGAGGAATCTGCAGGAGGATGCTATCCATTGAAGTTGAATTCTTCCAGCCCACACCTCAAACGTCTGGTAAAATTAATTCACAAGCAGTTTGCCAATTGCAGATGGGGAACAATGCTCAAGGACAGCCAGATACTGTTTGGTTGAACACAGCACCATGGGAGTGAAAGCACCTATATATGAACTGAATGATTTAAACAGCTATTAAGGCAATTTAGAGGAGTTAGTGGAAGGCTAGAGATAGATGAAGAAATGTGCAGGAATGCATGTAGCGGTTATAGGAGGGTGTCGGATGACTGTTTCAGGAAGAGGAAGCAGGATAACATCAGGTGAAGTTTGAAAGAAGGAATTAGGAGGGCAAGGAGAGGGAGAGAACAAACAGCAGAATGATGTTGGAGGAGAGAGCATGCTCGGCCTAGGAAGACTGGGATAATAGAATTAGATATGAACCCTGGGAGGGGTCAAAAGTAAGACTCAAACACAACGGTGACCTGTTTGTGATCAGAAAATTTTATTATTTGAAAAGGGGCTGGAAAAATGCCTCTGTCCCTAAAACTAAGATTTCGCTTTTCGATAATGATCCCTGGTCTCCTGATCGTCTTCATCAGAGTCCTTGAGACTCTAGAAGGCTCCTTCTGTTTCTGCATAGTGAGTCGGACTCCATTTTCTAGGGTTTGAACGTTGTCAAGTATATTAGATTGACTAACCTGGCTAACAGATATTGGCTTTATCAAGGTGGCAGTGTGAGGATTGAACATTGGAGACGGGTTTAGGGGTACTACTGCGGGGGCATACCACATTCTCTGAATGTAGTTCGAAATCACATAAGGGTTTCCTCCCCCATGTGATCCTCTCTCGTTACACCACCCCGAGATAGGCTATTGTACTGTGTACAGACCACGCTGGGCCCATGGGAAAGGTCTCCCCTAGGGGAAAAGGGTCAACATCCTCAGATTCGTCACAGCCCTAAGTAAAGGAAAGGGGCATGACTTAAGTAGGTGGAGGAACATGTACGTGGTGGAGCATCAAAGAGCTGCAGGCAAAGCCATTTGCTTGGAAGGAGGCAACGGGTCAAGAAGCAGGGCCCTAATTTAGGAGCAGGTGATAAAATGTCAAGTAGATGTTTGGTCTGGAGCAAGAGTCCCCCCCCCCACTCCATTATGGACCTCTGGTACGGGTAGGAGAAATCCCCACGGTACAGGAGCCGCCTAGCAACCACCCCAAGAAAGTAGGAAGATTAATGAAAGTACCCAACAATCAAAAACTGAGTGATGGGGAAAGATCCTGAGAAACCCCAAGAGGAGAACTGGAGGGAGGTGTGGAAGGTTTAGGCAATACCTTCATATTTTAGCTTGCTGCTTCTTTTCGAGTTCCCACCTCAGCCACAAACACACGATTCCCCAAAATAAATCTTGCTGAAGTATACTCTTTGTGTTTTGTCTTTCTGTGAGAACCCCTCTGCTTCGTGACCTCCAGCAGTGCCCTTAAAAAGGTAGCAAGGGCAACAGTCAGCCAGGCTTCACTCTAAAGCCATTCCAGAGTTTGCAGTATACAATCTCTATAGAAATGGGGATCGGCATTCCCTTAGCAGGTATTAATGTAGTTTCAACTGGCTTCAGAATACAGCTTCCCACGCATGTTTATGGTAGAAACAAAGTCAGGGCTGGCAGTAAGGTATGACATTGTTATGGGAGTGATTGCCAGGACGTTTAAGAGGGCATAGTTAAAGTCTTACTATTTAACCATGGAGCTGCAACCTTTGCTAATCAGGCAGGATATCCCAGTGCCCAAATTATCTGGGAGATGTATTACGTTCCAAACCATAGGAGCATACTGATCTGCCAGCCAATAAGAGGGGTAAGAAAGGCTTTGGGTCCTCCCATTCACCACAGATTAGAACCAATAGTTTTTGCCTTGGCCAGAATCTACCAAAAAGGGAACAGGGAGGGGGAACTGGAAAGAGCTGCTCTCTTGGGTTCCCATGCCTATTGCCCAGAATTTGCCATCACCCAATGCAATGATCCCTCTCTTCGATCTACATTTAAGCAAGCGATTTCTTTGGAAGAGGGCAATCAAACAGGTACAAAAGTTGTAAAGAGGCAGGGTTTGCAATATCAAGGGAACAGGGCATACCAGATATCAGTTGATGGTACCTACCACTTCCAAAAAGCCGTTCAAGACTTTGCACTTTTGCACTTGTCAGCAGGATCCCATCCTAAGAAGGTTTTTCTGGCCAGGCATCTACCAATGTGAAAAAGTTGCTAGACGGACAATGGAGACATACAAGGGGATCAGGTGTTTCCCTGACCTAGTGGATGACAGGACTGGGGCAGTATGGAGAGGATCCCCTAATTATCCACCCTTAGGCCTCACCCTAAGGCAGGGTTCAATCACGTGAGGGCTGTTAAAAAACTGTCCCTTTAAGGGCCATAGCTCTGACATCTCAGAACCCGCCACAGGTATGAATTGGGAAAAAGCACACTCTTGCGTCCTGCCCAAAGACTAGTACCCCCTGTAAACAGCAACACTGTTAGGGAGAATTCTCTCTTTAGGCTGAATTTCCTAACCTAATGAGTCCCCCAGCAGCTTTGCTGGATTTCTGGAGTTTGTTTTTTTCCTCCTGCCAAGAGTATAATGGAGGGTTGCGGGGGGTTTCCCCCCCGCAGATATGTAACAATTGACCTTCACAATTCGGTCAATTGTGCAAAGGTCAATTGTGATTTGAACAATTGTAGTTCAAACAATTCGTATACATCCGTTCCTTTGACTGTTAATGTGTTTTATGGGCTATGGGTTCCTTTACTCCATAGGGTCTCATGTGTTTTTATTATGTGTGTTACACACCACCCTCCGTGCAGTAACACAGGGGTGTCATAGTGACCCCCCACCATAGACTCCATACCCTGGGACTGACTACTATCTCCCAGGGTATGTAAAGTCACCATTGGCTCTACTAGTCCCAAATTATTAACAGAAACCAGTACAAACCATCATATTGTGGACGTACTGGTCGGGGCAATTCGATTGCCCCGGGATCTGTTAGTCGAGGGGGCACGTCTCCGTCCCCCCTGATCTAGGTTTGGCTGGTGGCTGTGGAAACTACTTTTTATATTCGACCGCAAATATTTTCCTATGGGATTTTCCCATTGTTCGAGGCTACCAACTTTAATTATTTAATTCTCATAGCCTCGAACATACCGCCGGTTTATTTATTTAATATTAATTCACCGGTTGGTATTTTTTGCCAGGACTCGATTCTAAAATGGCGTCTGTGTTCTCTTCTGTGACTCCAACCCAAGTCGAGCCCTTTGTTCCACTTTTTGGCGGGCTTCTCCACAGAAGCCTCCAAAAGTGGTGCCACTCTGTCTGGGTACCACATGGGGTGGGGGAGGGGGTTTAGGCACGCTGGACTGAGTTACCTGGGTAACTCAAGTCGCACTCATGTGATTGGCCCAAGTGGTGAGCCGCCCGGCTCACCACTTAGCATGTTTGATTGACAGCTAGGCTGAGTGAATGGGGGTATGCTGCATAAAAGCAGGGCTTTGGGGACTGGAACTTCAGAAGTCGCCACAGGACCTGAGAATCCGACGAGGGAGAAGCTGAGCCGACCTACCACGACGACACCACCGGTGGAGCCCTTCGGAACCGACTCACCACTTCCCGACGACAGAGAAGATCTCCCGGCTGGAGAGGCTTCTTCCCCTGACTGGTGGGCACAACCAGTTTTACCTTCCTTCTTCGCACCCCAGACCGGTTTGTGGTCGAACTGCCCGTGCCAAGCACCCCGGCGGCCGGATAGCCACTCACCACTGAACCGCGAATCAACGGACTGCTCCTTGTACCTGAGAAACTCCGCGGCTGGTTTCTTCCCTGGCAGTGCAACGGACTCCTGTCTTCCTCCCTGACGAAATCCTCTCTTCCCCCGGACGAAGCACCGACTTGCATCTGCTGCCAGGAACAACTGCCCCCGCTGGAGTGTTCTCACCACTTTAAGGTACCGTGTCCGCCAGGCCTCCCTTTCTAAAGATTGCTACAAGGTAATAATAACTCCTTAACCTTCTGGACTGGGCTGGCCGCCTTGACACACTAACTGGTCCCTTTCTTTGGTCCAACTCCTTTTTGAACCATTACAAGACTTCTGTGCACTGCAACCGTGTGACCTTGGACACATTTCGTTTGATCCCCTGAAAGTGGATCCAGCCTATTGAACTCTAACCTCACGGTTTTACTTTGCCTTCCCCTCTTGTTATGTTCTTGTAAAAGTGTTGGGATCTGTTTCAACTTGTTCTCTGCTTTTCTCTCCCTTTTAAAAACAAACTATTAGAGTGCCCTCTACGTTAAGCGCTCACCGCTGTCTGAAAATAAGTGGGGCTTTACTTAAGACTTGTCTAATATTCTTTTAAGGGAGTGTATATCTTTTAGTGCCCGTGTTTTTGAATTGCTTACTATTGGTGCCTGTGTGTTTTTCTAGATGTGGTTTTAAATAAATAACTATATCTCTTTTACACCAAGCCCTGGTCAGTGTTTACTAGTTCTATTGTGTTCTCTTGACCTATTGCGAATACTCTGTATACTGCCTAACTCTTCTTGAGGGAAGTCTGACTGCTCAGCCACAGCTACCAAGTGAATCTGTGTGGTACAGACTGCTACCAAGTGGGTTTACTGCCAAACACTTGTAGGCTTAAACCTTTTGCAGTGGTCCCAGAGGGAACTGCACAGGTTTCTGCCTAACAACTGTCCCTTTGAGAGATCTGAGCCTGGAGAATAAACTTTGTAACAGAGAAATTATATTCCTTCCGAGCAAGTAATGCAACACTTGCGCAGACTTCAGAGGCACCGCACAGATTCCAAAAGTACTTAGCTGATGAGCAGTTTAGACTGTGAAGATATACATCAAATCCATAGGGCACTTGCTCAGCCAATGCCTGCTTACCACAGAGGCACTCAAGTTTACACAGAACGTGTTCGGTAAGCAGCATTAACACTGGCAAAATACTAGAATTTATTGTGGAATTCACGCAGTGAGTTCACTGGTTCCCAGAGGTTTGCTCACAAACTAATGACAATTATTTTAACCTGCTCCCTCTGGATTTACCAAAGGAGAGTTTGAAGGAAATGTGGGAGATATAAAACAAAGTCCCCTGCTTAAACTTAAAGGTGGATGGTGTCGCCAAGGGGACTGGATGGATGTCGCCACAAGCTGTGTAACGCTGGGCCGGGGGGTGGATCCTGGGGCCGCCACCCGCCCCCATCCTCCATGAGGTCGTCAGGGTTGTGTCACAGTGCACTGACTTTCACCACTGTACCTTGAAGAGCTGGGACCATCAGACCCGGTAAGAACGTGACATGTTCTTGCCCCTTTGAGGGATTCCTTACAACAGAGAGAGCTTTTTGATTAGTGGTGACCCTCAGCTCAAATTAGAGCAAGCTCTGCTTCTCCCACTATGCATTCATAGCTGGCAGGAATATAAACAGAGGGCGAGAGAGGAGCAAGGAGTATCAGGATCAGTGGATGGAGGTGCTGGGCTGTCTGCAAGTTTTTTTAAAAAACAATTGCAGATCCGTCTTTTATGGCTTCTACGCGTATAGTAAGGCAGGTCACAGGCCAGCATATTTAACATCTGATCACCTAATTGGCACATAGTGGGACTAGCGGTATAACGGTATACCGTTATAGATACCGTGAACAGCTTAATTGAACTACATTTCACCATCGCGTGTTTATACCGTTTTAGGGCCTGCAGCTATTAAGTGAGCTTTTCAATCTGATTTGGAAAGGCTGCAGTAAGCAAGTGCTGCACATTTAAGATCTTGCACTGTGGGATGTGGTGGTTGGCAGACAAGAGCATAGGGAAAGTGAGGCCACATTAGTAAATGCAGCTTTGATGCTGTGACCGCTCTTTCTCTGTGATCAGTAGAGTCTGGTTAAAGATCAGCCAATTTGTAGTTTTCCCACCAATTTGAAAGATGGGGAAGTATGCATCCCAGAATTCAAAGGGGGAATGAAATGGACGCCCTTCTGATGCATGGCCACAAAAAGCGTTAGGCCCAGTGTTCATACAGTGTACAGAGCTATCAGTGCTTTGTGCTAGTATATAAACTGTTCTCCCATCCCACAGTCCTCCATGTAGATTTACACATTGGCACTAGAGTGGTTTCTTCGCTTGATCATTCAGCTGCCTTCTGCATATGGCACTGGACTCAAGCAGGCAGGACAGATTCTACATTCAATTTGAAGTATCCAGAGCAATGGGGGTGAGATATTTCTCAGGTCTAACCTCGATTTGTGACACCACCCATGAAAGCATTCCTCCAACTCAACTCACATGACAAGGGACCTAATGCGCTCAGACCTGGTAAAAATGGTAATGATGGGGTTGTGGTGATGTGGTGGTCTAGGCCATATTTGTGCGGATATGTATTTTAACTGTCATTTTCAAAAGGTATTTGTGCCACTATCTTTAAGAAGGTAAATGAACATGTATTGCAAGAATCAAGAAAGAAATCAACAGCGCCCACTGAACGCTGTCCTGTTAGGTTTACATGGTCAGTGGTGACTCCAACATCAGACCTTTATAATACACCAGAGAGATGGTAAACAAGCTATAGTGATTTGATCAATATGCAACCTTTCGGTGAGTGTGTGTTGGCTATGACATGTTGACAGAAGAAACACAATGACATGGGCTTTCAGACCTCACGAGTGACTTTTCTCCCTTTAATGGGATAAAGCTTTCTCAAAACAAACCTTTATGACTGATTACAGCGAGTGGTCATGATGCCCATGCCATGTGGTTCCAAAATAATGCAGGTCAAGGTCGATTTTTTCAAAGCAAGGACCTGTGACTGATCAGCAAGCTCATTGCTCAAAATGTGCATTTTAAAACTTCCACTAGTCACTCATTCATTCAAAGCGATCAACGAGTGAGCACCATGAAATACCAAATCTGCAGCTGCCTTAGATTCCTGGAGGATCAGCTAAAGATGTGCAGCGACAAGTTTAAAAATGTTGACAATTTACGACCTTTAAGAAAATATTTGTTAAGATTAGTTAACTCCACCAGCTGTAACGCGATAACCATGATATACCATCATTTGGCAAGAAGGTTATCATGCCGCCATAAAACCAATACCGCGACTCCCCTAAGTGTGACAATCTCGGATACAGAACAATTATCAAGGAAAGATGCATACAGTCAGTGCAAGCTCTGTTTGAAGGGTTTTTGGTAGGAGGGGTAGAAGGCTCAATATAAATCAAGTGATTTAGACCAGTAGTGTGGGCGTTTGAAAAAGGAATTAGAGGTGATTGAGTATTGGAAACAGGAGAAAGGCGGTAGAGCAACAGACATGTTGGAGAGTGGAGCTGAGAGGCAGGTGATGTTAGAGAAAGGTGGAAAGAAGAAGAAACAGCAAACCTCAAGAGTCGGTTGAAGATGGGTACCACAGGGCATGGAGGAAGGTGTCAGAGGTTGGAGGAGGGTTTCATGGGGAGGAAATCATCATCGGGCAAGTGGAGGGAGAGGTACGTATTGTGATGACTCAGATATCATTCTCCCAAAAAACCTGGCCTGGGACCCTTCTCATGTGGCCAGGGAAAGGCAGACTCTACCTGATCCTGACCCTGCGGGGTGGTGTTCTGCGGGAGGATCACAAGCAGGGGGAATCGAGTCAGGAGGACTGGAAAAAACCCTTACCTAGAGACCCTTCCAACTTCATTGCCTACTGTGGAATTTAAACTTTTAAAGGTAAATGTAATTTAAACATTGGGGACTTCATGTCCCACAATGCCCAAAGTACTGGGACGAGGAAGAGGGAATCAGAGGCACTAAACTGCAAAGTGCAGTCTAGTGTTTCCAATGAAACCAGGATAGCTCAGCGGCAACGTGCGTGCTTTGGAAGCAAGACGACTGTCAAGACCCTCAGCCCTGATCCCCACTGGCAAGCCCATTGGCCAGGCGGAATCAGGGCTCGGATCACTAATAAGGCCTGGCATCCACTTCTCAGGCCCTCTTGGGGCCAGTCCTGGCGCCTTTGCCACCAGGCTCATCAGTAAGGAAAGACATCTGCTTGAGGAACTACTTTATTTAGGCTTTCAGCCAACATGGAGGCATCCACATAGCTTGGTTCCTAGAACCAAGCTATGCGGTCTAGTGTTTTGGGTGTGGTGGCCTAGGGCCTACTTTACCTGGACTACTTTACAGTGGCTATTTAAACCACACCCGAACAAGACAACACGCATTGCGTTACTTTGCTTCTAGCAACGTGACACTCACCGTGTCCAGCTTTCTCACGAGCCTGGTGCATTCCGGACCTTCGGAAAAACCAAGAACATCGTTAGCAGCCGAAACTTACCTGCATTCATCATCCTTCACTGCTCGCAGCTCCTGGGCAGCTCTGTTGGTGGAGTTCACTGCCCGGATCGAAGGACCTGAGAAAAGGAAAAAGACATCATTAAAAAGAGGTAGTGGAGACATTACAACCACAAAGCGCCTAAAGACTTACCTGGTTGGTTGCTTTTCAGCCGGCATAGCTCCGGAACTCCATCTGCGCTGGGAACTCACCGCGACCGACGAAAAGAGAAAAGCACAGGTCAGTGAGGACAAGACATCGCTGCGCTACGCAAAGCGCCTCCTTACCGCATCATAGCGCTCTAGCACGCCATCATCTCCCGGTGAGAACCAGCAAATCCAGTTCTCCAAGTGGACACTCTGCGCGCTCCTAGGGAGATAAAAAAAAGAGACATTTAGAACAGAGAAAAGGCATGCAAGAATTACGACGCCATCAATCGCAATAAGACCTACCTGAAAGACACTACAAGGGCAGCAGTCGGTGAAGTAACTGGACCGCCCGCGCCCACAAAAGACAACGCGCCCCTGCCCAGAGAGCCATCCAATTCCGACAACAAGGTGAGATGAAAACCTGGAGGGGCTTGAAACACAAAGGAGGTGGGGGAAAACTTATCTTGGTCGCCCAGTCCTAATATAGTCTTCATTTCCAGGCAGAATCCCATCAACACCGAGACCACACCAGGGAATCACTGGGAAGGGCATTAACGACCAACTGGCTGGGTGGCGTCCCCGTGGATACCAGGTGAGCATACCAGAACGCGAAGCCTCACATAAATAATCCACCTGGGTGCCATGGAAACATCAGAAATCGACCAATTGGCCCAATTTTTGGGGGACCTTCGTGCTGAGGTTCATTCAGCCCAACAAGAGACTAATGCACTCCGGAGAGACCTAATAGTGACCAAGGAGCGCACCCACGAAATAAGCAGACAATTCTTGCAATCGCAGGCAGGGCAGACTCCTCTGCCTGGAGGAAATCCACCGATGCAAAATCCTATCTCACCATCTTATACCCCCACACCAGTACCGATCACGCTGCCTGGAACAGTTCCCCTGGCACCACCAGAAAGGTTTTCAGGCGACCCACGGAAGTATGCAGCACTCAAATCAGTGTTGCCTTCACTTCCTTTGTCGCTCTGGGGCATTTCCAAATGACCAAGCTTGGGTAGCTTTCATCCCATCATACTTGAGTGGAAGTGCAGCGGATTGGTCGGTGCCGTTGGTGACCCATAATGATCCGTTGTTACAGGACTATGGGGGGTTCCAGAGAGAAATGGGAAAACTGTTTGCTCGCCATACCCAGGAACAAGGAGTGGATAACAAACTTTTATCCCTCCGGCAGGGGAACCAAGACTTGTTAACATACATTGCGACTTTCAATAGACTGGTTGCTGAAGCCAGGTGGCCAGAAAACAAAAGAACCACGTTATTCCATCGAGGCTTACGAGGCGGATTAAAGGATGTCTTGGCCCAGACAGTTGATCCCCCCCAGAGACTGTACCGAATTCATAAATCTATTCGTGCAGCTCGATCATCGGTTGCAGGACTTAAAAGCAGACTGGTCCAAAGCAGACTCTCGAGTAGTTTATGTTCGGCCTAAAGACAATGTGGCACGGGGGCCAGACAACGCTGTAGAACCCATGCAGATCGGAGAGATACAACCTCCATTAACAAAACAAGAGCGGAATAAAAGAAGACAACAGCAACTTTGTTTGTATTGTGGAAAACCAGAACATTTTCTGAAAGACTGCCCAATAAAAACCCCAAGGAGGACAGCCGGGGCCACAGAAAAGGATGAAGTTAAGGAATTGGAAAACTACCAAGCTCGGCAACCGCAGAGGTCAGTTTGTCGAGTGATTAGAAAGAGCCACTGACCTCACACTTTGCGATACCAGTGATCTTAATAAATCACCAACAATCGTCAAAGATGCATTCTGTAGAAGCATACATCGACAGCGGAGCAGTTGGGAACTATATAGATCAAGAGTTGGCAGCAGAGATGGGGCTCCCTTTGTGTTCTAAGTCTACCAGGGACAAGGTGACTACCGTGGATGGGACAGAAATCACCTCCGGACCAGTAACCCAGTGCACAGCAGTAGTAACCTTGCTGTGCCAGGATGGACATCGGGAGTGTATTTCGTTCAATCTTATAAAGGCACCTCAGTTCCGGTTGATACTAGGGATGCCATGGTTGGTTGCTCACAACCCTTGGATAGGCTGGCAGGCACAGAAATTAACCTTCTCCAGCAACTGCTCCCTGACTTACTACTCTCCAGACCCGGAACAAGACTCCTGTGTCTCCAAGACTTCCAATACTAGAACCTCTACTCTGGGAGTAACTAATACCTTGCCAGATGAATATCGTGACTTTCAGGACATATTCCAAAAAGACCAGGCTTACACATTGCCGCCGCATAGGCCTTATGATTGTCAAATTGACTTCATTCCTGGGGCACAGATCCCTTGCGGCAGGATCTACGCTCTTACCGAACCAGAAAACCTTCACCTGAAATCCTATTTGGACCAGTACCTCGCAAACGGATTTATCCGCCCACCTAAGTCCCCAGCAGCCAGTCCTTTGTTCTTCGTACCGAAAAAGGAAGGGGACTTGAGGACCTGTATTGATTACCGCGCAATAACCCAGATAACCGTGAAGAACCGCTACCCCTTGCCTGTTATCCCGGAAATGCTAGACCAAGTCAAAGATGCCCAGATCTATACCAAATTAGACCTTTCGGGGAGCATACCACCTGGTCCGGGTCAGAAGCGGAGATGAGTGGAAACCCGCTTTCCGTACCAAATATGGCTTGTTTGAATATCAAGTCATGCCTTTTGGCTCATGTAATGCTCCCGCAGCGTTTCAATATTTCATGAATGATGTCTTGAGAGAACTGATTGACGTTTGCGCCTTAGTGTACATCGATGATATCTTGGTCTACTCGGCCTCAAAACAAGATCATATCCGGCATGTTTGTTCAGTCCGCCAACATCGTTTGTATGCAAAGCTCGAGAAATGTTTTTTTCACGTCACCGAAGTAGAATTCCTTGGTTTCATCCTTTCGCCGAAAGGCATGCATCAGAATGGACGTTCATAAAGTTGACGCTATTCTAAAATGGCCATCACCAACATCTTTGAAGAGGATACAGAGCATGCTAGGCTTTGTGAATTTTTACCGCCGGTTTATCCCAGACTTCTCTGGTGGTGCACCCGCTCACAGTACTGCTACGAAAAAGCAATACAAAGTTTGCTTGGACTGAGGAAGCAGAAATAGCCTTTCAGAAACTGAAACTAAGGTTCACCTCCGCTCCAATCCTGTGGCACCCGCGTCCAGACCTCCCTTATGTCATAGAAACTAATGCTTCCAGTATGGCAATAGGAGCGGTCCTTTCACAGAGGGACCCAGAAACTGGCCAGCTGCATCCTGTGGCCTTCTGGTCAAAAAAATTCTCACCCCCCGGAAATTAATTACGCTCTCACGGACAAAGAACTCCTAGCCATCAAGTCCGCTTTCAAGGCATGGGACACTATCTTCTGGGAGCTAGACACACCATTACAGTGATCACAGACCACCGGAACCTGCAATATCTCAAAACAGCCAAAACCCAGTCTTCACGCCAGTTACGGTGGGCCCTCTTCTTCGCCGAATAGGACTACGTGATCACCTTTTGACCAGGGGTCAAGAATGGGAAAGCTGACGCCTTATCTCGAATGGGCATCGATGAAACGGCGTATACAACTCCAGACCCAGTACCCATCATACCTGAAGACAAACTCTTGGGTATCACAACAGTGTTATCACAAGCCGAATTACGAAACAAAATTTGACAGTCAATGAACCCGGATGCTTTCCTTGCATGGCAAACTCAAGGAGAACAATATTGCATCAAGGATCAGTTACCTTATTTTAGGGACCGGCTATATGTACCCGAGAAGGAGTTACAACAGCATATCATTTCAGGTTATCATGACTCTCTGATCGAAGAACACCCTGGAATCGCTAAAACTTTAGCCAAGGTAAAAATAACTTTTGGTGGCCTACCTGGCGTAAGGACATTGTCCAGTATGTTCAGTCCTGCAGCGTCTGCGCACAAAATAAATCACAGAAACAGAAACCATCGGGTCTCCTACAGCCACTGGACATCCCTCCCCGCTCCATGGCACGCTCTTTCCCTCGACTTTATCACTGATCTGCCACCGAGTCAAGGCTTTAAACACCATTCTTGTAATCGTGGATTTGTTCTCAAAGATGGCACATTTTATTCCTCTCAAGGGCCTCCCGGACGCATCCACCCTAGCAGAAGAATTTCTGGAAAACATTGTCAAGCTGCATGGCTTTCCATCAGTTCTGGTGTCCGTTCGAGACAGCCGATTTGTATCCAATTTTTGGAGAAAATGTTGCGCAATGGCACAGATTGACGTCCGGCTATCCACCAGTCACCACCCCCAGACAGACGGCCAAACCGAGAGGACCAACCAGACCGTCAAGCAGTATTTACGGTGCATGCTGCACCATGAATTGAGAGATTGGAAGGCCTTACTGTGGATAGCCAAGTACACATATAACAACTCCATACATTCTAGCACGGGCCAAACACCTTTTTACGGCAGACATCCATGTACATCAGAACTTGACCTTCCTGCCAGCTTGGAAATGCCTGCAGTAAAGACTCTTCATACAACCATCACTCAGGCGTTCAGAAAGGCGAAGGAACATCTTATTCATGCTAAAGAAAAACAAAAGCACTTCGCCGACCAGCATCGGAAAAAGGCCCCAGACTATCAAGTAGGAGACAAGGTTTGGTTAGCCGCCAAATACGTACCCATCAAAGGGACCCGGACCTTCCATCCTCGATATTTGGGACCCTATACAATCAAGGCAATTATCAACCCAGCAGCCGTCAGATTGGACTTACCACCTAATCTACAAATCCATGCGGTATTCCATGTGTCCCTCTTAAAACCAACGCAACCCAGTACACAAATCAAAAAACCACCTCAACCCATACTAATAGATGGAGAACCAGAATTCAAAGTCAAGGGCATCCTGGACTCTAAGTATTCTAGAGCCAAATTGTACTATCTCGTCGACTGGAAGGGGTTTGGGCCTCAAGATAGATCCTGGGAACCCAGTGAGAACATCCATGCACCACGTCTGATCAAGAAGTTTCATCAGAACTTCCCAACTAAACCTGGACCAGACAGACACCTTGGAGGGGGTGAAGGGGGAGGGGGGGTGCTGTCACAACCCTCAGCCCTGATCCCCGCTGGCAAGCCCATTGGCCAGGTGGAATCAGTGCTCGGATCACTAATAAGGCCTGGCATTCACTTCTCAGGCCCTCTTGGGGCCAGGCCCATCAGTAGGGAAAGACATCTGCTTGAGGAACTACTTTATTTAGGCTTTCAGCCAGCATGGAGGCATCCACATAGCTTGGTTCCTAGAACCAAGCTATGCGGTCTAGTGTTTTGGGTGTGGTGGCCTAGGGACTACTTTACCTGGACTACTTTACAGTGGCTATTTAAACCACACCCGACAAAGATAACACGCTTCGCGTTACTTTGCTTCTAGCAACGTGACACTCACCGTGTCCAGCTTTCTCACGAGCATGGTGAATTCCGGACCTGCAGAAAAACCAAGAACATCATTAGCAGCAGAATCTCACCTGCATTCATCATCCTTCACTGCTCGCAGCTCCTGGGCAGCTCTGTTGGTGGAGTTCACCGCCCAGATCGAAGGACCTGAGAAAAGGAGAAAGACATCATTAAAGGAGATAGTGGAGACATTACAACCACAAAGCGCTTAAAGACTTACCTGTTTGGTTGCTTTTCGGCCGGCATAGCTCCGGAACTCCATCTGCGCTGGGAACTCACTGCGACCTACGAAAAGAGAAAAGCACAGGTCAGTGAGGCAAGACATCGCTACGCAAAGCGCCTCCTTACCGCATCATAGTACTATAGCACGCCATCATCTCCCGGTGAGAACCAGCATATCCAGTTCTCCAAGCGGACACTCCGCGCTCCTAGGGAGATAAAAAAGACATTTACAAACGAGAAAAGGCATGCATGAATTACGACACCATCAATCGCAATAAGACCTACCTGAAAGACACTACAATGGCAGCAGTCAGTGAAGTAACTGGACCGCCCGCGCCCACAAAAGACAACGCGCCCCTGCCCAGAGAGCAGGACAGAGCCCACCGATTCCGACAACCAGGTGAGAAGAGAACCTGGAGGGGCTGGAAACACGAGGGAGGTGGGGGAAAACTTACCTTGGTCGCCCAGTCCTAATATAGTCTTCATTTACAGGCAGAATCCCATCGACACCGAGACCACACCAGGGAATCATTGGGAAGGACACCAACGACCAACTGGCTGAGTGGCGTCCCCGTGGATACCAGGTGAGCGTAACAGACACAAAGCAACATAGGTTTGATCCCTGGGTCCGCGCTTAGAAACCTCTGGGTATTTAAGCGCATTACAAATATGCAACTAAGAGAAAAACTATTACGCAACTACAAAACAAACAATTCCTGTAACAGCGCCTTGATGCCTGCAGGCTGTGTGAACGCTTTAAAAATGTAAAAGAAAAATAAAAAAAAAAAACGAAAAAAATGACCCACCTGAGCGGGACCTTTGAAGATATAAGATCCCCTCAGGTGCAGGCCATGTGAAGTAGGAGGTGGAGTAGTTCCATAGACTCCACTTTGCAGTGGCAGCAAAAGAAGGGAAACTGAGCAGCCGCTATCTATAGGGCAGATGACGGTCCCAAGAGGGTCTCCAACTTTGATGGCCGTGAATGCAGAGGTTGAACGGTGGGAAGGGTTATTGTGAAAAGCTTTCCACCAGGAGAGAGGCCTTCTCCTTACTGTAAATTGTGATCCAGTGGCAGGCGAGCACCAGCGTATTCCTGGAGCGAGGAACACTCCTTTCCCTACCAGAGCAGGCTGTGGGAAGTGAACCCAAGCAGTTTGCCGTGCAGGAGGAGGAGGAGGAGGAGGAGGAAGCAGAAGGCACTGTGGCTGCGGAGCAAGCAGACGCGTAATGCAGCAAACGGCGAGCTCACCACTGTTGGGTAACTCTGGTACGCTCCGTAATCACCCGCTGGCCACTAATATTAATTTTGAATACCAAACCGATGTACAGAAGTTAAAGTGGCATAATAAGAACCTTGTGAACAGACAATAAGGTTATAATTGTAATTATAAAGGTCATAGTCATTGCCAAAGCCAAAAGAGGGCAATACTGAAGCAAGCTAATTATAACCCTTATTGCCAGAGTGAGGAAGAGGCAATAGTTGAAAAGAACCTCAACAAGCATTGTCTAAGCCTAAGAAGAGCAAGTGTGTCAGGGAGATATTGTCAGCATTTGATGAAAAAGTGGGAAAACAAGAGTGGCCGGAAGGAAGCCCTCCTGATAGAAAGCGTTCAGGAGGAGAAGCCCATAGCCTGAATTGCATGTAGAAATCACAAGATTTGAACAAACAGCACCAATGTGCATCATGTCTTCCCAGAAGTAGTAGTAAATACTGATGTTGTTGAAAGTCAAAAGACTAGACCAAACTGTTTGAAGTAACCTTTATGACAGAAGTACTTCTAATAG
Organism: Ambystoma mexicanum; assembly: GCF_040938575.1. Taxonomy (NCBI): domain Eukaryota; kingdom Metazoa; phylum Chordata; class Amphibia; order Caudata; family Ambystomatidae; genus Ambystoma; species Ambystoma mexicanum. Next base: position 292,583,626 of record NC_090931.1, read on the forward strand.
TTTTAGGAACGTATTGTCCCGACAGGCGAGTATACCAGCATTGGGAGTTTGTAGTAGTAGTACTGTCAGGTTAGTGGACCAGGAAGAAATCATTGTAGTACTCTGTTGTGGTTACAAGTAGTGAAGAAGTGGCAAGACAACTAAAGTGTTTCCTTTGTTGTTTCTTAAGAAGTTGTGTTGAACTATTTTGCTATACGTGGAGAGATAAAGACTTGTCATCTAGTTGAACTGTTCAAGTGAAAGACCTTTGGAGCAAGAAGAACTTTATAATCAAAACGTGGTTACAACTGGAACTTTCCTATTTTAACTTTTGATTGAAAATCCTGCTTTGAATCTGGAGAAGGGAATCCAACTCAGGTTCCAAGGACATACAGTTATTAGGTTTATGCTAAACATAACTGTCATTTTGGTTATATTTGAATTGCCATATATTACCTTTATGAGTTTGATATATGTATAAGTGTGAGGGACAGATTTATTTTTATTAGAGTGTTTTCCTTTAGTTCACTTAGATAGGCAGGGAACTCCTCTTTGGGGTGCTTGTCAAATCCTTTTAAGTTAATAAAATGGCATTTTATGAAAAACATTTACCAAGTTGTCCGCCTCACATTTCTGACCCCTCACAGTATCGGGAAAATGAGAAGCTGGAGAACATCAGGTGGAGATTGGAGGAAGGTGTCTGAGAGGACAAGAGATTAACAGCAGAAGGAATTTGAATAGAAGGACAAGTTGGGGCCCAAGGATGCCAATGGGCTGCAGGGTTGAAAGGCGACCCTTAAACCATAAAAGGGTTACACCTGAAGTGGGAAGAGAAACAACCACGTGGCACAGCATGGAAGTGATACAGACTAAGCCAGATGCTAGAGAGGAGAGGAAGAGGATAGAGACAGGCCCCTTGGGTATGAGGAGGTGGTGGAACTTTGAGCAGGAGACAGATTGCGTTGGTTGGAGAAGGAAGCAGGTCCAGGCAGAAAGGAGGTTCCAAGAGGTCAAGGAGTAAGCCAGTGGGACCTCTCAGTTGGCATACACTAAGCCTGCAACTCTGGGCCTTTGTAAGAAACCTGTTCCAGGCCAACATTTTGGTACAGACCACACGAGGAGCCGCTCATTCAGGACCTGTGGGACCCTGAGGGGTGGCCCCCACATATTCAAGCCATCTACATACAACGTCAAGGGGCCAAAAGGATCAAGAAAGGCCACAGCAATCAAAGAATGAGTGGCAGGGCCAAGGTCTGAAAATCCCCAAATGAGAGGTGGACGGACGGGGGTTTGGTGGAAGATAGGAGGGATGTACAGAGTTCCATTCTGTTTGAGTTTCCATCATGGCCCCAAACCTGCAATTTCCTCAAAACAAAAATGTTGCTGGACTACACTTCTTGCGCTTTGCCACTGTGCAGAGAGAACTCTCCTTTGTGAAGCCCACACACATTTGTTTAGAAGAGAGTTTGCATTTCAAAGTGACGATGAGAGCAAAGAGTAGTCCATCTAGTCTGCATGTACATCACCAGGAAATTAATTTCCGAGCGTCAACATTGAACGCACACACAATGTGACTGGCAACTGCTACCAAGGTTAAGAGATCTACAAATGGCAGACAAGGGTTAACCTGCCTCTATATTTTCTGTTTTGGGTCATTCTAAATGGACTATTAGAAGGGTGAATTCCTTTGAGTCAGCAGAGCAGGTGGCAGCTTATGGAATGAGTGATGGATTCACATGCTCAATATGGTCTACAAGTAAGAAAGAGAATAATCCTATCATGCATACCTACTAGGTATTCCATCCCTTGTACTGACTGGATGACTTCGGTGCATACAGATGAACTGCTGATTCCATTAAGGGTATCATTGGCTTTCTTGATCACCTGAAAGAGGAGATTAAAAACAAAGTCAGCACACAGAAATACAGGTTTTCTTAGCTGTGGTAATTCCTTTGCCTGGGAAGGAAAAGTGGGCAAACTCCTCAGGAAATGCACAATACATTCTCAACCTACCTAGTAATTTCCTTCTCAAGTGTTCCCACTACAGCCCCCATAGTATTGGTATACTTGCAAACTAAAGAAAAAACCATAATGGAGGAATACCCATACAGAAAGAACATTACTGAGAAGCAAAGTCAATTGTTCTTACGATGGAATCCTTCCTACAGATTTCTCATCTTTGATGGACTTCCACAGCAGAACGTAGACCTAGAGGGCGGAAGGATAGCAAGGACAACACTTCAACCAGAAAATTCTGATAGACAGCCCTGCCAAAATGAGCGTCCTGACCAGACAAAATCCTAGCAGGAATGTTTAGCAAATGTGTGCAAAGAAGCCGGCGTAGCTCCCTTGCAAATGTCCTAAACAGAGACCTCAAGTTTCAGACCCGAAGTGAAAGCAAGCCATCTGATGGACTATGCCCTGAGGCCTTCATCTACACCTTTATCAGCCAGTTCACAACATTCCGGGATACAGAGGATGAGCCACCTCGACAAGGTATATTGGTCACGGCTTTGCAGCAGAGGCAACAACATAACATACGAAAAGCTAGTCATCTTTCCTGGCCTCTCTCATTCGAGAGATGTAGTATCCGAGGGCCCAAACTGAGTCCAGGCAATGGAATCATTCCTATGCCTTAGAAGAGAGAAGCAGAGGAGAAAAGACCAGAAGATGGATATTTTGAGGGAGATGGAAATCAGAGACCACTTTTGGAAGGTAGGATGGTCTCACACTCAACGTTACTGTTAGGGACAGTTTTTCTAAAGTCCAACTAAGGGCTTAATAAAACCATACAACTTGGGCAATACAGAATCTCCAACTCTTAGTATAAGGCTCTACCACCTGAGATGAGGGTAGCATGGAGAAAGCAGCCAGGCTTATTTTAGCTCTCTCTGCTGTAAATCAGTACAATGAAATTGTAGCACACATATGGTTCAGAGAAACACTGACACACTAAGTATTGTAAAAACAATGGTTTATTCTAAATACAAGTAGGCCAAGTTAAATCTTGGGTAAATAAGTACCATTTCAATAAGTTATAAACAAAAATATAAAAATCTACACATTGCTTATGGTTTACAAACTGAGGTATAACCTTATTTAGAGAGGCAATAAGCAAGTCAGGGTGAGTCAAACCTAATAGTTATACATTCAGAATAGCATTCTGCTGTTCCTGGGGAATAAGACCTGGTTAGTTACTTTTAGATTACACTTAGTAATCCAAGGGAAGTAGACCCTATTAATCAAGTGATATTGCGTTATTCAATTACAGAATCAATAAACCAACACTGTTACAAGTATACACCTTGCAACATTATTACTCGTAGAACTCAGTTCAGAGATATTCAAGTAACTCATACTTTCTGGAGGGGCCTTAGGCTATTGAATGGTAAGTATGAACACTCAATAACCATTTGAGAATGAAAGCAACACCCAATTATAGTTTAAGAAAGGAAGAATGTATTTCCAGATAATTAATCAACCTATTGGTACATAACTGCTACCTAATAGTTAGTTATACCCAGTCTACTTTTCAGAAGTGTATAATACATTTTTAAGGTAAGTAACTTTATGACTAATTCAGAAATGCTGTACAACAGCTCAGGGAAAGCATAACCCAATTATACACTTAAAGACACAAAGTTTTCAAGTAAAGAACCCATTATACTTTTAAGAATTGCATTCAGCAATTCCAGGTAAGTAAGAACTCATACTTTTTAGAGCAGCTACAAGCAACTCAAAGTATTAACTCCAAGACTGTTTTAGAAGTGCCCTTAAGCAGATCAGGGAAAGCAAAACCCAACAATACATAATACACTTTAAGAATGACAATCTGTTATTCAAGGTAGATAAAACCTATTGGTAAGCTTTTACACTGATTCACTTTAGAAATGATAAAGCAGTACCAACTCATTACTTATCAGAGGCCAGGACACCATTTAACGCAAGAAGACATACTTTTTAGAGGGGCAGTATGCAACTCAAAAGATAAGCATAAACGTAATGACACTTTGTAACATCTTCTATTACAGAGATACAGTTACACCACTATCTTCTTTAGCAATTAAGTACTCTTACATTTGTTATAGTCCCGGGAGGATAGCTCAGCGGCAACGTGCTCGCCTTGGCAACAAGACGACACGAAGCAACACTGGTTCGATCCCCGGGTCCGCGCTTAGAAACCTCTGGGTATTAAGCGCATTATAAATACGCACCTAAGAGACATATTTCTGTAACAGCGTCTCGATGCCCCCGGGCTGTGTGAGCGCTTTAAAAATGCAAATAAATAAATAGTATTCAAGACAGAAGCCTTAGCTTTTACTTTCCTTCCCTAGTCTATAGCATGAGTTTTCTCAGAGCCAGCTGTAGACAGGTCAGGATAGGTTTCAGTTGCAGGAATGTATGAATTCCAAAGGATATCTTTTTTTTTTAAACTTGATTTTATTAGCATCTATAAAGTAAACCAGACATTTTCATGATAACAGAAAAAAACATGTATAACCCACAGTGATCAAAATCGTCTAGATCTCCCAATCTCCCCCTCCATCCCTCCCTCAACCCACCACTCCACCCCCACCCCCACCCCCTCCACCCCCACCTCCAACCCCACATCCAACTCAACTTTTATTCAGTGGTTCAAGTTTCATCTATCACTGTCTCAGATCTGAGGCTTCTCATATTGTTTACATCTCCCTTTTCGGCTCCCAGCCCGGCCTCACTCCACTCCACTCCACTCCACTCCACCAAGATCAGTCTACGTGGCTGTCTTCCTCAAGTCCCCATTTGAGGAGCAGGGCAGACCACTCATTAAGGAATCCCTCAATTCTATCATCCAGAGGATATCTTATTCAACAAGTATTAGCTTTAGAGTTAGTTAAAAGTGTTCAGGGGCTTCACAGAACGCTCCCTATGTGTGTTCCAGCATTAGGCCTGGGCGAATGGTATGGGCAAACTCCCGAACACTAATCACCCACACAGCCTCACAGGATTCACACAAGACTTAAGCTAAGTATTACCCAAGCCAACACAGTACTTTAGGAGAAAAGAAAAGCTTCTGGGTGGATGCCTTTGGGGTCTGGAGACGAAAGACACTGACACTGGATGGGTACTTGCAGCAGCAGTTGCCAGAGGGGGCTTCCAGCAAAGGATTGTTCTCGGATTCTCACAGCTCTGTGTATTTGGTGCCTTTTAACGGAAGCCAGATGAAGGACGAACATCGCCGGTCAGATTCTCTTCATTCTCTCGGTCCTGCACTCTGGTGCGAGGAATTCAATTATTCGAATCTTGTCCCTGGAGGTCCAGCAGGAGTCCACCAAAGTTACAGCAGGATTCGGACTTCGAAGACTATGTACTGCACTCATGCTCGAGGTCCCCTGGTATCATCGGTTTGCAGCCAACCAAGGTCACAGCATGTTGAGAAATGGGTCGTTTTGCAGGTCTTCTCAAGACTAGTGGATCTCACCAGACTCTGGGTAGGAGTCTTTGCATTCGGGACCCAACGTACGTTGGAAGGGTTACATCAGGCTCCGGGTACACAACAGACTCTCCGGTCACAAGAAATCTTTACAGCCGTCTTTTTCCATCTTCGTCTTTGGATTTGCTTCCAGTGGTCGACTTGTCAGCAGCTTCCAGGATCGGAGTATTTGTCAGGAACTAAAGCACAGCTTCTTCAAACTCCCTGCATTTTACAAAAAGAGGCGATCAGGTTGTCCAATCAGGACAGCCAGGCCCCCCAGTGGAAACTGGTTCCTTTTAGGCAAGGTGAAAGACAAAGGGCTGCAGAGTTTTGGACGCCTGCTTCGCTTCCGGCCTTCTCAGACAATCTAGAGCCTCCGCGGGGAATACAAAGTATTTCCGCAGAAGACAAACCTTCAACTAGGGCCTTTCCCACCTAGGACGGCAGAAGAAGACCCAAGTAACAACAAGCAAACAAGGGATGGAAAAAAAAGGGGTCCACTATTCTAGCAGAATTATGGCTGTCCTGTGCATTACCACAGCTGATTGGACAGCCTGCAAGTAATAATGACAAAATAAGTCATAAAAGTAGTTTCACTGCCACCAGCCATTCAGGTAAACTTGGAATTGTAACAAAAAGGTTACCAGGTAACTAAGCAAGGGGATACATTGAATCGGCTCAGCACTCCACGTAAGGTGCCGTTTGCTGGCTCACTATATACAACGTAAAGGGGATGGAAATACCACTTTACCCCTTGGTAACAGTAGTTCACCCAATTACATTAAAGAGAAATTAAAAGGAAGCCACTGCATTTAAAATGCTGTGTGCTGCCATAGTACTTTACAGTCAGTCCAAAGTAATAGGAAACTATAACTCCAATGGCACACTACGGAGAGACATAAGAAGGTCACTCATAAAAAGAGTAAAAAACTAGGTATGGGGGGGTTCCCTTCACCTATGGATAAGGAGAGACATGCATTACTCACCGTAATAGCATTTCTGATGATTGTATCTGCTTAGATTCACATGCTGTGCATATAGTCCGACATCTAGTGGTAATCAGGGAGTATTGCATCTTTCATTTGAGGATCAAAAGGGGACATCGATATAGTCATGACTGTAACACTATCCCTAACGTGACGTGTAGTGTACCCAAAATCCCTCACGCGTCGAGGTCCCTCAGATTGTGTTTTTTCTGCCGTGAGGGAGCCTTATAGTCAGCGTGAGTGAGTACAGAAGAGAAAAGATGTAAGAGGTCTATGTTCCTTCTACTCCATGAGGTAAGGAAGGGGGACGCATGTGAATGTAACCAGATACAATCATCAGAAATGCTATTACGGTGAGTAATGCATGTCTTCTGATGCTTGGTAATCTGCTTAGAATCACATGCTGTGCATAGATTAGCTAGCCGAACCCAGAGATGGTGGTGGGTTGTGAGAAGGAACAGTAGAAAAGAGATGCCTTAGCACTGCTTGTCCCACCTGAGAATCAGACTAGGAGTTTGTATCTAGGCAATAGTGGTGTGTACAGAACTGTGGGTTGCTGCTTTACAAATGGACTCAAGAGGAACATTTGCAATGAAGGCTATGGTAGCCCTGTGCCCCGAGCAGTGTGTGCTCTAGGCGTGAAGGGCAGATCTCTCTTGGCAAGAGTGTAGCACAGTGTGATGCAGTTTACTATCCACTTTGAAATAGCTGATTTAGAGACAGGATCCCCTTCTCTACCAGCTGCACTGAAAGGAAAAACTGGTTTGTTTTTATTAGCGGTTTTGTCTTTTCCAGATAATACATGACCGTTCTCCTAACATCTAGTATGTGGAGGCTTCTTTCTGCCACGTTAGTGGTGTTCTGGTTTACATGGAACTTTAAAATACATTTAGGTGCAAATCGTGGGTGAGTGCGCAGGACCACCTTATCTTTGTGAATCCTGACAAATGGGTCCTGAACTGAAAGGAAGGTAGTCTTGTAAGCGAGTGCTTTAAGGCTAGCCTTATGCATTGGTTCAAAGGGGGGGGGGGGCATTAGTCTGATAAGTACAACATTCAGGTCCTAGGGGATGAAGCCTTTTTACCCCTTCCATAAATGCTTTAATTACTGGAATTTTCCACCACAAAACTTTCTTCTGGGACGTGGTGTATGCTGAAAGCGCAACTACATTGACCTTTAGGGAATTGAAAATCTCACAGGTGAATTAAGTACAGGACAATAAGTGTTGGTGTGCATTGAATAGGATCAATGCTTTTGCCATTACACCAGATGAGGGTGTGTTTCCAGTTGCTGGAGAAGCAATGCCGTGCTTCCCTGAGTATGTCCATACATCTTTGAGGGAGTTGGAGGTGCCCAAACTATGACCTCAGGAGCCAGGCTAAATTAAGAGTTTGAGGGCATGGATGTAGTGTCTCCCCCTTGGTCTTGCAACAGCATGTTGTAAGGGCATGGAAGCTTCCTGGGAGGGCAGACTAACATTTCCATGAGATAGGCGAACCAAGGTTGGCAGGCCCACATCAGGGCCACCAGAATCATCCTGACTGGCTCTTGGTGCATCTTGAGCACTATCCTGTTGGGGGGAGGGAGGATAGACATTTCCCTGACCATGATATCGAGAGACTGTTCCCCTTGGAGCAGTTCTGAGGGTACCTGGAGGCGTAATCTGGGCATTGTGCGTTCTGCAGAGTTGCAAACAAGTCGATCTCTGGGAAGTCCCAGTCTGCGAAGACGTTGAGTACAATGTCCTTGTGTAGTTGCCACTCATGCTCTATGGGTAGGGGTAAGTCTCTACTGATCATGTCCGCCAGAAGATTGAGTTCCCCTGGAACGTGTTGCGACAGGAATAACAGCTTGTGTTTGAGAGCCCATTTCCATATGTTTGGAGACAGTTTGGACAGCCCTAGAGAGTGAGTGCCCCCTTGTTTAAGTAATACATGGCCGTAGTACTGTACGTGAGGACTAGAACGGTCTTCCCCTGGATGTTGAGTTTGGAAAGTCTTCTGGGCCTTGAACACTGCTAGAAGTTCCAACAAGTTTATGTGGTTGGATGCTACTGCTGGCAACCACACGCCGTGCGCCGTCTAATTAAGAAGGTGACCGCCCCCCGTCCGAGATGCATCTGTGGTGAGAGTGCCTTCTACTGTGGGCGTGGTGAAGGTTTTCCCTTGACCACCACTGCAGAGACTGAAGGAGGGCTGCTGAGACAACCACTGGATCGTCCCATTGTCTGCTGGCCTGACACCATTGGCTCGAGAGCCACTCTTGCATCGGGCGCATGTGCAGACATGCGTGTGGAACTAGATAGATGCAGGAGGCCATCATCCCTAACAGTGGCATGGCTTTGCGTACGATCACTTACCTGGCTACAATAGTGAGGGATCTGACACAGCATGTTTTGAACCCTCTCGTCGAGGGAAAGACCAGGCCAGGCTCCTAAACTGTTTGACCTGACTGGGGTCTAGGCTGGCCTTTTTCCTGTGGATCAAGAGCCCTAGGCTGAAGTGGATGTCTACCATCTTCTGGGTATTTGTTAGGCATATTCCGTACGAATCCCCTGTTATTAGCCAGCCCTCGAGGTAAGGATAGACTGGGATGGACTGCCTGCGCAGATGAGCAGCTACTACCACCATTACCTTCGTGAACACCTGTGGAGCGGAGGCAATGCCGAAGGGAAGCACCTTGAACTGATAGCGGGTGTCCTCTATCATGAACCTTAGGTACTTTCTGTGCGCTGGCAACCTTGAAATATGAAAGGATGCATCTTTCATATCCAACGTGGCCATGTTAATCCCTGTGCCGCAACAGCGGGATTACCTCCTGTAATGTTGTCATTCTGAATCTTTGCGGTTTGACATAGTTGTTCGCTGGGCGCAAGTCTAATACAGGGCGCATGGTGAGATCCTTTTTGGGTACAAGGAAGTACACTGAATAAATAACCCTGTTTACCTGGTGAATCGGGACGACTTCTATGGCGCCCTTTTACAAAAGGATCTGCACCTCTTCCAGCAGGATTTGCAGGTGTGCTGGTGATAGAAGTCTGCTCTTTGTTGGGTGGTATTGAGGTGGCCGGTGGAACTCTATGCAGTAACCGTGGCTGACTGTCTTGAACACCCAATGGTCTAATGTGATCCCCTCCCATGCGTGAATTAATGATGACAAGCATCCACCGACCGGGGAGGCATGAGAGGGGCCCCGAACGGTGAGTCACTTTGCTGTGGAGGCCGGGGAGCCTCTTGAAGTAGAGTTCCTGCCTCTACCCTTGCCTCTGCTGAATTAGGGATGCCACAGTACTGATTTTGCGACGGTATGATAACCTTCATGTAAAATGATGGTATACCGTGGTTATCACAGTACATCACACATGCGTGTTTTACCATTATCTTAGGTAATATTTTGCCAGGTGAAGTCCCACATTTTCACCCAAGACACAAAACAAAAAACTAGTGATGGCACCAAGAAGTTGCCTTAGTTCTTCTTACATACAAAGAGGGATCCTGGTGGTCCAATTTAACTGTCAGTTGTCACAAACAATAATACAACCTTTATAGACGTTTTATATAACTGTTAGAGAAGTAGGAGGTCCTGGCCCCTTGCAGACCACAGCACTTTGCAATTGCAAGCAGAGCTATCAACGTATGGCACATGGGACGTGTTGGGTAAAACATTAACATTTATCTGCTCGGGTAGGAGATTGCTAAAGCATCAGGCCTGGCTGCAGTCAATGAACGGATTAAAATACATGTAAAAAAATCAGGTTTCATTTTATGCTTTCCTTGAAAAGAAACCGTGCTTGCTGCGAAAATTTGCATTAATATGATCTACTTTTTTCAGAAGCAGTACGTGGTACGCCACAGTTTATGTATCTTTAATAAACAGATGTTACAAAAAAAAATAAACACCTTATTTTACACAATTCACACACCTACAATAAAACATTTTCGAATGCAAATCCCACAGGAGTACGAATTGTGTAAAGTGGGGTGTTTATTGCACAACGCAGACCATATTGGGTACACTGCTTGCAATTGATTGCAAGCAGTGCACCCTAATAAGTATAGGCCCCACACCAGCAAGCATTCACATACTTGCTCAGATAATCCAGGAGAGCAAAGGGAAATACTGGTGTCAGAGTGGAAATGCTTGAGATAGCCCTTTCACAATGCAGTAGGGAAATCGCTATGAAGGGGAGAACGTCTGCTGGATTCAGTTGTGAACTTGCCGAGAGCCAAAGTAGATCATAACAGAATCTTTCTCGGTGAAGCTATAATATATCCAAAAGGGGCCCAGCACCATTTAAAGTTTCTTTTTCATTGCGTGGCATAGGCATATCTATGCACAAATGGAGCAGACGCACCTCTCTTGGGCATTTTAGTGAAATTGCAAGTGACATTTGGGGTGGCATACTCTTCCAAACAAACATTCATTTTATTTTATTTTGACTGCAGATTTTGAAAGAAATACATATTTCACTTTTTCAAATACAAATCGCACATGATTAATGCAACGCGAATTGCGTTTGAAAGTTATATTGTAGTTTTGCGAATTGTGTAAAATTAGGCATCTACTCTGAATAAATAGGATCCACTTGAAAGACCTTCATGCAAGCAGTCACCTGGAGGATAAACGAGGCTTGAGTGGAGGACTGCTGCAAGTCCATGATTTACTTTACAAAACAAATGCTTCATGGAATCGGAGCATTTTTTTTAATTTCTATAACCTTTGTTGTACATGACAAATGACATACCTGCCTTGCTGTGTGCTGCATCCAGGGCTCTAATGCCGGTGTGGCGCGCACACATCATTAACATGATGCTCTGATGCCCCCGACGATCAGCTTTCTGTTTTCTGTCATGACTCACCAGCGACTCGAATCTTCTCTGTCTGCAAACAATGGGACTGCAGCGGCCGTGATGGCTCAGGCTCCCCAGTCCCCACTTATGGATAGTACTACTGGCTGACAGTGGGCAGGGCACACTGGTGGGACAGGACTGGGGCTTATGTCTACATGTGCAACTGTTTGACAGTTTGACTCCTTTTGCAACGTGCGCTGGAGGTGTGGGGGCAACTCAGCCCAGGCAGACTCCACCTCCACTCCCAGGCTAGCCTCAGGGATAACAGAATCCAATGGCTGCCTGTCACCACTAGGGATGTCACGGTATTAGTTTTATGACGGTACAATGACCTTCTTGCCAAATGACGGTATATCATGGTTATCGCGGTATAGCAGGTGGAGTTAACTAATCTTAACAAATATTTTGTAAAAGGTCATAAATTGTCAGATTCATCATCACAAACAAAACCAGGCACCCAGGGCCAGAATTGGGCTTTTCAACATACTTTCCACTGAAATGCCACCCCTTGCTTCCACCAAACAAACACACGTGTGGAGAGGAGGAGGGGGGGGGGGGGCGGGCCCTGCTGCGACTGGCAAAGCAAACTGAATAGCTTTTCTTAAGTGGTCATTTAGGCTTTTAGCTCCCCCACTGGCTACTGGTGAAGATGACCATGTTGCCATCTTGATAACCTGCATGCCACAGATCAATGGAGGTTGATGGTACTATGCACTTGTTTGCATGTTCTCTTTCTCTCTCTCTCTCTCTCTCTGCCCCCTCTCTCTCTCTCTCTCTGCTTCTCTCTCTCTCTCTCTGCTTCTCTCTCTCTGCTTCTCTCTCTCTCTGCGCCTCTCTCTCTGCCTCTCTCTCTGCCTCTCTCTCTGCCTCTCTCTCTGCCTCTCTGCCTTTAGTTTACTTGTGGGCCAAAAGGTGTTCAGTAATCACGGACATGTTAACCTTTGGTATGGCAGCAGGGAATGCCCACAGAGATGAGTGAATTTTGCGGTGTGCCTTATTATATGTAAATTCAATGATAGAATCATGGAAATCCCCCATTGTCATATATTTAGAAACCATCCATTATAAATATATAAACCCCAAAGCCGCCAACCCATTTAAACCCTTTTCCTTCTTGGAACTGTATTTATTCTTCCTATTGCTAACATATTGATTGTGTGTCAGGCACGTGTGGTTTATGGAATGGCATTAAAAACTGCGCCAACTGAAACTACTTGGCAGACGGCACATCCAACAGTGCAAGACCAAGACTACGCAGCACCTGCTTACTGCAGCCTTTCCAAATCAGATTGAAAAGCACACTTAACGGTATAAACGGTATACCGGTATAAACAATGTAACAGTTATTATTGTTCAATTAAGTGGTTCACGGTATCTTTAACGGTATACCGTTATACCGTTACATCCCTAGTCACCACGGCAATGCACGCTGCGCATAGGGAGCACAGACTGCAGTGCCCAGCACACTGTGCGCATACCATACATCTGTTAAAAGGAAGGCTTGCGTTCATTGCCGCTATTCCTATTTAATTACTGTTACTTCGTTTGCAACGGTTTACAAAATCGGTAAACCGTTGCAAACAAACTAACGGTAATTAAACACGAATGCCATTGAACATGGTATTTATATCGGTGTACTGTTTCATGCCTACTGCTGGTATTGGCTGTTTCCAGATGAGCCTTGGCTGGAGGAGCATGGGGTATTTCCAGAGCCATATTGACCATGGGGAAACCGGGAGAAAGATTGACAGCGAAAGGAATGGTGAGAATTTGAGCCTCCTCGCTGGTTGAAGGGCTTGGCCGTGACATGGCTGAGTGACTTCAGCGTCTCATGCTCTTTCCTAGCAGTCTCCAGGGAGTCATGGACAGCATTGCCAAATAAGTTGGAGTCTTCAACAGGTTTGTTAATCAGAGAGGGCAGAGTATCTGGTTTGAAGCCTGAGTTCTTCAGCCACGCGTGTCTCTTAAAAAAGACTCCCCCGAGTTAGAGTACCTCCAAAAGTCTCATTAACGTCTTGAGTCTTCTTTAATATATCATGGGTCCCCTGCCTGCCCTCAGTCACGACCGCTAGCAGGTGTGATCGGGTGGTCTCAGAGCTCTTGAAGGCCTTCCTGGAGCAGGCCCCATTGGACGTCGCTCGAACTAGCGAGGAGAGTCATACTGTTAGCTATTCTGGCAGAATACGCTTCCCTTTGGCATAACGTTTTTGCAATCTTTATCTGGGGGAAGCATTCGCTGTAGACAGTGGAACCCCTGCCCTATTTCTAGTGGTTTTAACAACAAGGGAGTCCGGTGTGGCATGACCTCGTATATACATAGGGTCAGATGGAGCGTGGCAGAACAACTTCTCAACCCAAGGGTTGACTGCCCTTGTGAGGGAGGGTGAAAAAGAAGGAGCTAGGCATTTCTTTACTGAATTCAGTAGCGGAATAGCCTGACTAGTGGGAGGCTTCTGCATGAGAATATTTTCAACAAAGTCGCCATCAGGGGCTGTGACCTGTGTAGCGATCTCAAAATGATCTACAGCTCTTTTTAGTGGCTTTAAATAGCATTTGGTCATCCACAGGCGATGACTGTCTTTGCTGAGGTGAATAAAGTGGGTCTAGAAAAATAAAGTCTGGGTCTGGGGTATGTGTGGGTGAAAGTCAAGGCCCTGGACCTGCTGGCTGATCCTGCTCCCAGTCCTGGTCAGCTGTGCCGTGATCAAAAGGATTGTTCTCCTATGTATCCTCCTGTTCTGAGTAATAAAAGACCTCCTCTTGGTGGACTTATGTAGGAATGGGAGGCTTTTTTGGAATGAGGCAGGAGACTTCCTCCCTAGGTATCTTGGGAGTAATACATTTATCAGAGAAATCTATAAATTGGGCCATCTTGTCCATATAATTCTCAAATCTCTGCCGGGTTCACAGGGAAGATGCAGAGGGGTCTGGAGGTGATAAGGCTGCTCAGCAGGGGGAGATTTTCCTGACAAAGCCATTGAGAGAGCATGAGGGCTCCTGTATACTCCTTTCGATGAGAGGGGGTGCCCCTTTGTTCTCCTGCTGCCGAAATAATAGCCGTGAGACTCTCGCGTATTTTCAGCAGTTGAATGCTAGGTTTCGCCGCACCTTGAAGCGCCGTCACGGTTGACGACTCTACCGAAGCCTTAGCTGCTTGTGCACCCTTGGATGGCGTGATAGCGACCGTGTGTTTTTTTTGGGGGGGAGGGAGGCACTTGTGAGAAGAAAGCCCAGTCGCATGCCGAGAAGACAGTTGCGTGGAGGGCGCCGAACCGTGAGGTTCGGAAGACAGCAAAGTTTTCGACAGGCCTGTTGGCATTACGCGCTTCTTCGATGTGACCGTCGAAGAGGCCTTAGGGGTTGTTTGTTTGGGCTTAGGTGGTGCGCGTGTGCCCTTGTCGCCAGGGTCTGAACTCCCCATTACAGAGCCAGTGGCCTGTCTGTCGGGGACAGGGATGGGCATCTTGGAACCAGAGGGTTCTGCCAAAACGTCTATGGCTTTCAGATCGGAGCCATGTCTACCGCTGGAGTCCTAGTCATCCGAAGCGACGGCGCCAATGGGGGAATAACTTTCGGCTTGCATTATGTAGGCCGCCCACCGTTTTGTCTGCCTGTCCTTTAACGTCTTGGGACGAAATAGCTTGCAGGACTTACAAGAACGCTTGTCGTGGTCGACACCTATTGCAACAGCGATGGGTGTCCTTCCACAGGAATTTGCCGTTACACGACAGACAAAATATAAGGGCGTCCTCTCCATAGCAGAGGTAGAAGGCAGCCAGACCAAATAGGGAAAGAGAAGGGAAAAGGAAATGGATTCTTTTTTTAAATAAAATATGTTTTATTGTTTTATAAACATAAAACCAAACAATACAAACATTCACTTCCATTCCCTTCGCTGTTGTGTCCGGACCTCGTCAGCCATAGCTCACCAGTGTCCATAAGTTAGGTCAAGTCACACTGCATCGTGCATAACCATACCAAAACTCCCATAGCCTCCTCCACCTTCCCATTTGCCCCAAATGTTTGTAGCCTTTACTGTGCAACCCTGTGAGGTATATATATTCGGTGCTCTATTGTCGCACATACGTCTACATCCGCGACCCATTGGGCCAGCACTGGAGACTCTGGTGAGCCCCATCGCTGAGCTATATTGCATTTTATCAGTCCAATTGCAGTTGATAAAAATAGTGTTTCCCATAGGTTGGTAGTGTATTCATCGCGAATATCCAATAATTGTTTAGGGTCCATTGGCACTACTCTTCCCATGGTGTCAGTCAGTTTGTTGCAACACTGTCACCAGAAGTTCGGATTCGGGGGCATTCCCATAGGATGTGTATGAAAGTGCCTTCCGTCGCTCTGCATCGTAGGCAGTTTTGGTCGGGAGATCTGTTCCACCGATATAGCGCTACCCTGGGGTAGTACACTCCGTGGAGTATTTTCAGTTGTACGAGGCGGAGCCTGGAGGTTATTGCATTCTCCCGGGGGTGCAGTAAGGCTATTATCCAATCTTCCGGGTCAATGGCACCTACATCTGTTTCCCATTTCAGTTTGAGACTGGATAGTTCCGAAGTGGTGAAGGCTGTTATGGCGTTGTATAGGATATAAGTGACTCTGGTGGGTATGCGCTCTACTAAAAGGTTGCGTTCTAAAGGTGTACATTCAGGTGTGTCAGTAAGTGCTGGAAGGTTTCCCCGGAGGGCGTGAATGGTTTGCATGTAGTGATAATGTTCTGTGTTTGGGAGCCCAAACATCCGCTGCAGTGTTTCAAATGGGGCAATATTACCTTCACTGAGAATATCCCCCACCTTCGTAATATGGGCATCCACCCATCTCGGCCATACCACAAGTTTCCCCATTTCGGTGAGATTTTTGTTGTTCCAGAGGGGCTGCATCTGAGTTACTCTGTTCCCCCACCTAATATGGTTGTGTGCCGCCTTCCAGATTATAGCGGTATGCGTAGTCATCGTCTGTGGGGGGGTTTGGTGGAGTACTGTAAGTGGTGACATATTCTGCTGTTCCAGACTTTGAGCTCTGATGTGTGGTAGCTCTTGGTTACCATGAAACAAATCATTGATTACTGCCACTTGGCTCGCCCAGTAATATTGTTGGAGGTGTAGCATCCCTATTCCCCCTTCCCAAATAGATCTTTGTAGTGTGCAGAGGGTGATGCGTGGTTGTCCACCACCCCATATAGGTTCTCTAAGGAGACAGTCTATCCGGCGAATTTCCGAGTCGGAAATCCAGAGCGGGGCATTCTGTAAAATATACAAAAACAGAGGCAGTGCCAAAATCTTAGTGCAGCCCTACCTATCAAGGTGAGGGGGAGAAGCAACCAATGGTGACCATTTTTGGAGAAGTGGTCTGTAATCGGGTGTAGATTAGAAGGTGTGTAGCTCGAGAGATCTCTTGAGATCTGGATACCCAGATAACAGAAGTTTTCGCATTCTACTCGGTACGGGCAGTCTGGTGGGATCGCATACTCCCCACCCTTCACGGGGAAGAAGACCGACTTTCCCCATTTAACTCGCAGTCCGCTAAACTCACTGAAACATGTCAGCATCTGTGTGACTACTGGGTCGGATCGGGCTGGGTCGCTGAGGTATAGAAGATCGTCAGTATAGTGGGAGGACCTGTCCTCCCCACCCTCCGGCCATCGGAAACCCACCCACGTGTTCACCTGGCACAGCCACAGGGCCAGGTGCTCGATCGCCAGTGCAAATAATAGTGGGGATAAGGGACACCCCTGTCATGTTCCTCTGCCCAGGGGGAAGGATCTAGAGGGCCAGCCGTTAACCCTAACCTCTGCTTGTGGGGCTTCATACAGTAATTTCACCCATCCCAGAAAGGTTTCTCCGAACCCCATTCGCTACATAGTTTCCCATAGGCTCTCCTACACCACAGAGTCAAACGCCAGCAAGGCAAGGAGTGTATCTATGATGGGGGCTCGCTCCAAGAGTAGTTGAAGAGGTTGTAGATTTATGCGTGTCGATTTATGTGGCATAAAGCCGCATTGGTCGGGTGAATTAAAGAGGAAATAACTGATTGCAGCCTAGTAGCAAGACGTTTAGCAAGGATCTTGGCCTCCCCATTAATTCATGAATTTGGCCTATATGAGCTACATGCTTCGAGGGTTTTCCTGGTTTTGGAATGACCATGATGCTGCCCTTGCGTAAATCCGGAGGGAGGGTCTCTTGTTCTTTAGAGTGAAGGAACATCTTAAGGAGGGGAGTAGCCATCATCTCCTCCACCCCCCAGATTCTTCCAGGTTTCCACTGGTAGGCCGTTGGGCCCTGGCATTTTCCAGGAGTGCAGCTGGGTGATGGGCTCCGCTATCTCAGTTTCGGTCAGATCCTTGTCTAGTTGTGTGCTTTGTAGGTCAGATAGTCGAGGGATTGTTACCTCGTCCAATATGGAAAGATCCACCAGGGCGGTTGGACCCGGGAAGAGTATGGCGTAAAAATGTGCGAATGCTCTGCAATGCTGGGGTCTTGTTGGACCCAATCAATCATTTTGTGCGTTTATAATTTCCCCCTCACATGTCGATGACCCTCATCCCTTTTCTCCAGCCAGGGCAGCATCTTGCGAGCTTTATCCCCTTGTTTGTAAATACGAGCCTGTGTTTCATGATGTGCGCGTTTAGCGTTATGTAGTGCAATGTTCCGGAGGCATTCTCTGGCTTTAAGGAGGGAAAGGTGTGCGCCCGGGTAGCATTCAATATGTAGTCTTCCATTTTTTAGTCTCTCTTTCGGCAATGCCACTTTACGTGAGTGTTCTTTCTTTTTGGTTGATGTCCAGGAGATCATTTCTCCTCAGAGTACCGTTTTATAAGCCTCCCATACCACTGCGGTTATTTCGAAGTACTTTGCGGTCTTCTCAGTGATGTGGTCCACTAATTTGTGGAAACCGAGATGGTAGCTATTTAGTCTCCCTGTTCTGGGGGGCAGGTCTGTTCATTTGTATCTCTGCCGCAGTGGTGACCCTATACGCTTCTGGCATCGGGAGGAAAAAGTAGTCCAGCCTGGATAAGGAGGCGTGAGCTCCAGAATGGAATGAATAAAAACGGTTCTGGGGGTGGAGTTCTCTCCATAAATCACACAGGCCAAGGGCAGGCGCGAATGTCGCCAATCTGGTGGGGGTGTTTGGTTTCCGTCCCCAGATGTGTGTGCGTTTGAGTGCGTTATCCATTACATCGTTAGTCATCCCCAAGGATCCAGAGGTCAGGTTGGAATTTTGCAACTATAGCCACTAGTTCTTCCGTGAGTAGCCCCCCCACCCCTCCGTCATGTCCCCCTCTCGACTGCCGGTGGGGCGTATATGGCCAGGATAGAAATGGTTTCCCCCCACAGAGTACCCTGTACCACCATAAACCTGCCACTAGGGTCCTGCTCCACTGAGGCCAGTGTAAATGGGAGAAGTTTGTGTATTAGGACCAGAACCCCGCAGGAACCCATGGTGAATCCTGCATGTAGTGCCATGCAGTAGTTTTTCATCTGGAAGAGGGTGCAGGACGTACCAACTAGGTGTGTCTCGGTAAGGAGGGCAATGTCAGGGGAATGCCCGTTGAGGAATTGGGTGATGAGATGCCATTTAATACCGGATCCCATGCCATTCACGTTCCAGGCGAGGAGCCTAAGGGATTTGCAGGCGTTGTCAGCCCTCAGCAGAGTCTGGGTATCTGCCATGGGTGTTTGTGGGTAGTATAAATATGTTAGCAGTGTTGCCCGCACGTGTGACTTGTTTAGGGTAAGTGAATGCATAGGGACTCCCTTCCTGATTCACATCAAACTCAAACATTAAACGAAAAATCGAACACACTCCCTCCCCCACCCCATACTCTGCCCCAACCCGAAACATCTGTCACCCAAACAGTCAAAATTTCAACAGTCAAAAATCTTAACTGTCAGCACATCCCAGAAAACATAGTTTACCCCAAAAAAACGACCTTAGAGGTCGTGGCCAGTGAGCGTCAGTGGAGACTGGTGCAAGTGCCAGTCCACAAAGAACCAAACAAAAGGGGGAAAGAAAAAAAGGAAAAGGGAGGGCGCGGGGGGAGAGAAGAAATCTGAGAGGTGCTCTGAATTGTAGAGTACGAGCCAACGCCATGGTGAATCCGTGGAGTGTTCAATATTGGATTCCAGTGGGTATGCCACATGTCCGCCTTGTAAGCATTGTCTCAGTTCTCCTCTTTTCCTTAAGCCCTGCTTGTATTGTGCATTTTGCCCTCAGGGTGCCGCCTCTTGCTCGGGTTCGTTCCGTTCCAATGATGTTGGACATCTTTCTGGGGGGGAGGCACAGTCAGGACGGTGCCTCCCGCCGGATCCTCTCTGTTCCGCACCCCAGTCACCCTCAATGTGTCTTTCAGCCCAGATCCAGGCCTCCCGCGGGTCAGTGAAGTGCACTGTGGTGCCATTGTGATAGATCTTCAGTTGGGTCGGGAATAGTAGCCCATACTTCACATTCATGGAGCACAGTCGCCTCTTCAATTGTTCAAATGATTGCCTGGCGTGTTGCACTTCTCGGGTATAGTCTGGGAAGAAGGAGATCCGGGAGCCATTGTGTGAGATTGATCCTTTAGTGCGAGCCATCTGCAGCAGCAGGTCCCCGTCTCTATAGTTGAAGAGCCTGGCTATCACCGTTCAGGGCGGCGCACCCAGGGTAAGCCTTCCTGCCGGCAGGTGGTGGGCTCTTTCCACCAAGAAAAATTTTGAGAAGGATTTCAGGGCGATGTCAGCCAGCCATTGCTCCAGGAAAAGTTCCCTTGTTTGACCCGTTTTCTCAGGGAGCCCTAGGATGCACACATCATTGCGACGCGATCTCCTTTCCCCCTCGTCGAGTCGAGCTTCCAGAGTCTTAAGGCGAGTCTTTATCTGCAAGAGCTGCTGGTTAGTTTCTCTGAGGCAGTCTTCCGTACCAGAAATGCATTGTTCGGCCTCCGCGGTACGGGAGGACAATTTTTGTAGGTCGTGACGGAGGAAGGAGACTTCTGCCATAATGCCATCCATCTTGTTTTCCATTGAGGAGTGGGAATTGGCTATGGCAGCCATCACGTCTTTCGGGGAAAGTGTGTCTTCCATGGCCGAGGTCTCGGGTTGTGGTGCGTGGTCCACAGCTACTGTCGTGGTGGTCGTCGCGTATTGGTCCATTTTGCTTTGTGTGGATGATTTTTTGAGCTTATCCTTAAACATGTTGCGTGGTTGGGCCAGTCGGATGACGTCCGTTGTGCAATATAACATTGTCGTGAAACGGCGGTTGGGCCGTTTTGGCGTAAGCGTTAGATTTCCTTCATGGGGGCATCTAGGTACTCCTGGCAGGTCTATGGTGTGGGTCTACGGGAGTGCGCCTCAGCCCCCGGGTGGGGGGGGGGGGGCGGGATGGGACTTTTCCGTACTTACAGTTTCGGAGGTAGTATCCTGCAGCGTCTCTGTGCCGGTCTTTGTGAAGGAGGAATGCTTCCAGCAGCCATAACTGTTTTGGAGGTGTTGCCCTGGTTTCAGTGTTAGTACATGTCACTTTACTTCGGTATTGCCGTCATATCTAAGGTCTATCAGTGAACATCGATACAGCACAAGTCTTTCATTTCCCTCGGATCCTTTCCGTTCCTCTTTTTGGTCAGTTAGTTGCGGGAGGGAGCTGCACCCGGGGGTGTGCATTAGTCACCTTCTTGAGTTGGTTGTAGGTTGCGCAGTATGTGCTTATTGGCCGGTTCGCGTAATCCGTTCCCTGCCCATAAAAAGTTAGCTAGTAGGGCATTGGGACGAGGAAAGACAGAGGAAAGCGTCTGTCCCTGGGAGTTTGCGTTCAGTCTGCTACTCTATGGCCTTCAGTATAGCTCTGTGCGCCAGTAAACAGATCGGATAAAGACAAGCAGGGTTTATCTTCTATTTAGTGGTGGAGGGCCGGCTGTAACCCCGTTGCTTGTTTCATCCAGGTCCGCTCCGACTTCTTTTCTCAGACGGTCCAGGCGCTGCTATCAGCTGTCCCGATATCTCATGTCCCTTGCAGGGTTCAGGACACCTCCGAGCTAAGGGGCCACAGCAGTTGCCTCAGTCTCAGGATTGTTCTTTACATTAGCGATTTTTCTATTAACCCGGCGCCAGGCTCCCGGCACATTCATGGAGTTCCGTCTTCTGCGTGCCGTGCTGGGAGCGCTGTGGGTTCTGTGCTCTGGTCTGCACTTGTGGATGTCCTCCGCATGGAAGTCCGATTGGATCCCATGTCATATTTAATTGGGGAGTCTGTGCCAGG
The DNA here is from genome assembly GCF_040938575.1 of Ambystoma mexicanum. Lineage (NCBI taxonomy): Eukaryota > Metazoa > Chordata > Amphibia > Caudata > Ambystomatidae > Ambystoma > Ambystoma mexicanum. Next base: position 292,605,141 of record NC_090931.1, read on the forward strand.
CGCTCTCCTGTGCAGAGCGCTACAGCGTCACGCTGTGGCTTGACCACATGCAGTCTCCAGACGAGGCGGACCGTGGACTCGGGTGGATCGGTGCGTAGCGTTTGAGAGCCAGTCCCCGCTCGCCGTGCACGCAGGGCACCCGTTGGTTTTGGCGCAGTCTTCTTGGTGCCGTTATATTGTCCCGGCACCAGTCCCATTGTATACCAGGTAGTGACCTGTACCCAGTAGTACGCAGTCTCCGTAGTGAACGGCCGGCGGCCATTTTGGAGGAGGTTCTTTGGCTGGCCGTGGGGCTCTCTTCCGGCACCTCCGTCTCCCGTTTGAGCCGGGTATCGTTATTTATCTTTTCCCCCAACCATCCAGCACATATTCACCCTTCTGCTCTGGCGTTTCGGTCAGCATCCACCATGAATACAGGAGATCTTTTCAGGATACGGATGGCTTTCACTGGAGCTCGTAGGGACTCACGTCTTCATTGCTTTCCAGTTGGCCACGCCCCTCCAAAGGAAATGCATTCTTGAAAAACAATAAAACCAGGACCCCACTCTCCCTACTGTAAGGGCCTGGCAGATGATCAGTACACCAGTCGCCGAGCAGTAGTGGATGTCTTCGGTGGCAAGAAGTCCACAAAGCAGTCATCGAAAAGAAGTAGCTGGGAAACTAGACAACCGTAGGTCGTGGGACAAAGTAACAATATTGAGCAATATAAACTCTTGCGAGCTCCGCTTAAGGCAACCAACAAGTTGGACGGAAAAAAACAATCTGAGGGACCTCGATGCAAGAGGGATTTTGGCTACATGCTGATCTCTAAACAGCTAGTCCCACATCGGGGAAACACAGCCTTCCTACCTTGTGGTAAGAATGGGTTTGCTACCATAGACTGCGCACACAAACACAATTGTTAAAGCTCATTGAGCATTATTTAATGCAAATCAAAAAACAGCCGACACGCGTTTCGAGCAGCGACGCCCTTCTTCCAAGGCTGCAAAATTAATCCCAACATTTTTTTTTGTACATATGAAGCATAATCATATGTAACAAACAAAATGTAGCGAACATCTAGGCCCAAGATAGGGACATGGTAGTGTTAGTGCCAGACAAAAATAATTACCCAACACAATGAGTCAATGATATGCTTTGGCAAGAATAACCAATAGTTGAAAAACAACACATATTAATTGAAAAATTCATAAAAAGGATATGGAGATGAGTGGACGATGAAATTAACCAGAAGTTGAAAGCAATTGACAAACATAGTAAGAGAAAACAAAAGACAAAATTGATTAGGAGAATATAATGGTAGGAGCTGTCATGTATGCACAACCATGGTCACACATTGTGCTATGTAATTACAAAGCAAAATTGACACATACGAAATTAAGGGGTTACCTTGTGGGAGCTTGAGTCAAAAATCTAATATGGAGCAGAGAAAGAAAAAAAAATTAAAAATAATATGAAAAATCAACCTGCCGCAGATAACAGCCAAAGCACATAATCAAGTAAGGTTTGAGATTGTAACTGATTAGGTATAAATCATGAAGATAGATGGCTTGAATAAACTTACCTATATAGTTGTGTGATTAGGAAAATGAGACTACAGGGTCAATCCAGGGCTCCACTGCAAGTATAGAAATTGTGTGTTACCTATAATTCTTGTACAATTAACGTGATGAAAATTGAAGTCATTATAAGCATGTAGCGACATACCTATTTGGTTGCAATTGCAAAAGGACTCTATTCACTGTGACAATTGCAATTGTAAAAGTCGAAAGGATCAGCATGAACGCGGCACAGAAATCAAGGGGAGACAGTAACAAACAACCATGTTAATGGAGCTGATTAGACCCTCATTAGTACTCGCAAAGTGCGAGACGGTCACATGCGTATGGCCCCTGCACTGTGCGAGTCTGCAGGGGTCTACGTGAAAGATCTATTCTTACCGGCGTTTCCGCACGTAGTGAGAAGAGCAGGATCCTCGCGCGTGTAAGCAGCGCTCCTGTTTAAGCAAGTTGCATGTGCCGTTTGCTACCAAGCTAAAAACCCGGAAGCACGGCACATGCTACGGCCATATTGGGAGTGAGAAATTCATATGAACTGAATTACTGGCTGAACAACTGCTATATAGCCACAGTGATTAACACAATTTTGGACTAAAATGAGAAATGAAAAAGGAAGAGCAATTAGGAAAAGGATTTACTGCATTGACTAGAAGGCTAAAAAGCAATTCTAATAACCACTTAAGTCTGCGGTTGCCAGGATAAATAGGAAATGAGTTTGTCACGTTGACTAAGTCAAAGAGCAATTCGAATACCAACGAAATAGCTCCGCCGGTGCCAGGATAAATAAGGTAACTTAATGATAGTACTGTACTGTGTAACAGCGCATAGGCTTACTGACAGCCTCATGCATGTAAATAAGACAATCATTAGACTACAAATGTGGGTGGATCTATTTATGGGTAGATCTTTTTATGAGCCAAACAGTGGTACATTTACAAGATTACACCCCTTGGGGAATGGTGCATCCATGCAGCCAATTTTAAATTGAACATGAATTTGTAAGATTAAATCGTAGCATAGTGCCCAACTGAAGAACACAAGGTGACCAGTGTTGTCTGTACAGGACAGTTCCTTTACAAAAATGTATATATGCTCATGAGGCATGAAACTAGATAGCCATGGGCATTTGTACAGTATGGCTTCAGAGAAACACCAAAAATTAATGGTCACTGTAGAGACCAAATGATACAGTACGGTATTGGCAAATTAACCGTGCTTCTAGTGGTCTTAGTTTCAAGGTGAGATTGCCGCCACGTTGAGGCAAAGTTACTTTTGCCATGCCGGCAAACCTGATTTCGGACTTCTTGTCCAATTGATGATTTTTTTTGCCAGTGTATGGCCAGAGGATATTTTGAATCCTGACTTGAGATGGTGGACAAATGCTCTCGTATCCTAGTCTTGAGGGGCCGAATTGTGCTGCCGATGTAGTATTTGCCACAGACACACAAAATACAATAAACACAAAATTTGGTATTGCAATTGATAAGTGTCCACTTTAAACATGCCCAATTTACCAAAGTCAATTTGAGAAACCTCTAATGCATAACACATGGAGCATTTACCACATTTATAAAAGCCATGATTACTGGTCTGACTGAGCCAAGTTGTAGCTGGTTGCTGGGAAGGCATAAATGATGGCGATAAGTTTTTTAGATTGCTTGCCTTGCTGTAGATAAAATTTGGTGATGTATCCAGCCATGGTGCTATCTCTTGGTCAAGCTGGAGCAAATGCCAGTGACGTTGGACAATTTTGTATAAGTTGGAGCTATCTGTATTATAGTGTGTAGTACATTTTAATTTATTAGTGTGGGTAGAGTTGGATCTTATTTTTGGTGTGAGTAGGTCAACCCTCTTCATGCTTTGTACAGTGCGTTCTGCTTTTAACACCGTGCTGGGGTCGTAACCTCTGACTTCAAATTTATGTTGTAAAAATGTACATTCTTGCGAGAACTCATTGTCATTAGAACAGTTTCTACGTGCTATAATGAATTCGCCTTTAGGTATGTTGGTGATAACAGATTTTTTGTGACAACTTGGCGCATGCAAGATTACAGTGGCTGCAGTAGCCTTTCAAAAAGTTTTGTTACAATAGCATTATCCTGCAAACTGATTGTCAGATCCAGGAAATTAATGCTTGAACTGCAGCAATCATGAGTGAATTGAATACCCCAATCATTATTATTCAGATAATTAAATTCATTCAGACAATCCACTGTGCCGTCCAAATCAGAATCACGTCATCAATATAACGTTTCCAAATGTAAATGAATTGAACAAACTTGTTATCATACAGTGCAAATTTATCCTCAAAATGGTGCATGAAGATGTGAGCAAGCGCCGGGGCGTAGCTAGCACCCATAGCCACGCCGATTTTCTGCTTGAAGTAACAGTTGTTAAAGAGAAAGACATTATTACATAAAGCGCAGGTTAACATTTCTTTGACCATTGCAATGTGTTCAAAAAAGGATGCAGAATGTTGACGATAGATATAGTCAACACTTGCAATTGCTTGAGTATGGTTAATAAAAGTATATAATGCTTTAACATCAAGCGTAACCAATAGCATCCCTGGTATAACTTGTACTTCTGAAAGGATTTGCAATATATGCATAGTATCACACAAAAAAGTTGGAATCGTGATCACTAGGGGTGATAGGCATTCATTAATATAGATGGAAATGGGTTCCATGATGCCACCTCCACCACTTAGGATCGGCCTACCCTCTGGTATATTTGTGAATTGTTTATGTATTTTAGGCAGGAAATATGCGGTTGGCATAATGGGTCCATTTACAACTAGAAATTGTTTTCCTACATCGGTAAGGAGGCCTAGAGAGTGCCACTCACTAATTAGTGAGTTTACTGTTTTGCGAAGGTGAGGCAAAGGGTTAGCTGGAAGTTGTTCATAACAACCAGGGGAATTAAAATGTTCTATTCCCATGCTGATATAATCTTGCTGGTCCATGAGTATCACATTCCCCCCTTTGCTTCTTTGATAATTAGAGAGTCTAGGGTTCATTAATTTGCATAACGCCAGTTGTTCCCATGAAGATAAATTATGTTTGTGCTTTTTACATTTTTTAGAAATATCCTCCATGTGGTGGATGTCGTTGATTACAGCCTGATGAAATATATCAATTAGGTTGTCTTTTGGAAAAATTGGGACAAATTTAGATTTGGTAGATAATGTAACGCTCACCTGGTTCCCACGGAGGCGCAGGTCTAGTCTGGATTGCTGTGGCCTCTTCAAGCGTGATGCGCAGAGCCCCGAACACTGATTGAACTGGTTCCCCAAATCTTGCTTGCCTGGCCCGTAGGAATATCCTTCTGCAGATGAGAAAGGGAATTAACTGTGCTTGATTCCCCCCTTGTTCCCCTTCGTTCTCCTCTAACTTCCACCTCTAAACCCCCGGTTTAAGCTCACCTTATGGTTTGGAAGGATGAACTCTCCATCCTGCGTCTGGTGCAGGGGCGCACGTTAGTCCAGTTACTTCACTGGTTTTCAGAATGGCGCTGGCAAAATCCTCTTGACTTTTCTGAGTGAAACGCCGTAAGTATGAAGATTCAAAAGTTCAAGAGTGAGCCCCCTTTTATGTTGTCTTCCTAACTTGTGATCTGTCCTTTATTTCAGATGCAGAATGAAGACGATGCATTGAAGGGGTTAATTGCCGATGGTAAACTCAGGTGAGTTAGTGAGGGCGATTCCTCTAAATGTCTTTATCAATTCCCAATAATCTCTTTTGTCCTTTCCCCATAGGGGCTGGGGTGCGGTACCTGCCAACGGAGCGGCGCCGACCCGAAATATGGGATGACACCAAGAAAAGCTGGTAAGTATTATGGCTGTAAATTAGGCTTTCCTCCGGTGTTCCCTTTGCTCACCTTTTGTCTCTTATTCTCTCCCCTAGGCGCAGAGATGTGGCGACATGTGCTGACAGCCGGGAGATGTCTCGAGGACAGGTGAGTGAAGAGCGCGCTGCAGCGAGCAACGCGATGCTTTTAAATGGAAGTCCTTCTTCAGGGATGCTGGAGTGAAGATTCCGGATGCAGGTAAGAAGTTTGAAATAGTTTGTGTTTTTCACCTTTCTCTTCTCTTCTTTCCTAACAGGAGTTCCAGGTTCGAGGCGGGCGTGGCTGGAGTCCAGGAGCAGGAGCAGACACGGTGAGCGTTCAGCTGCTGGAATGCAGAACAACGCGAAGCATGAGCTGCTGTCTGGGCGTGGCTTAAATAGCCTCCAAAGAAGTCCCAGGTATGTATCTTTCTCCAACTAGGTATATATCATTCCCTGGCCATGCCCGAGTGAAAAAATAGTCCCTATAAAAAAATAGTCCCTTTCAGGTCTCAGGGAGGCCTGAAGCGTACAGCATGGTCTGCATCAGGTAAGTGCACCAAACACCTTCCTTTATGAGCCTGGCGCCAGGACTGATGTCCAACATGAGCCTGGCGCCAAAGGCGCCAGGACTGAGTCCAAAGAGCCCCTATAAGGGGCCGCTGGGCTTTTACCCGAGGGCATGATGCCTGCTTCCGGGGGTGCTGGGCCTGGCCTGGTGCTCTGGGGGCAGGCATCATGACAGATAATTCTTTAATTTTCAAGTTCTGTTGCTGTAGGTCTAATTCTTTCATGAGATCACTCACATTCAACATTGGATTTGATTCACATTCATTAAGAGACAACAGTACATGTGTATTATGCATCATTTGCAATGAAATGTCTGATGGGCAGGGTATAGTGGGTTTAGTCTTGTAGTATTTCACCTGGGTTGCAAAGTATTTTTTAAGTTTGAGTTTCCGTATGAACTTGTATAAGTCAATTTGAATTTGAACATATTCATTGTAACCAGAAGGTGCAAACGAAAATCCCTTATTTAGTACTGCACATTCGCTTGACGAGAGTGAATAATTACTCACATTGCAAATTAAATTCATATATTTAGAAGCAGTAGTCTGGCATCCTCACCAGCTAGCTCCAATATATAGAAAGTGAAGGTGAAAAACCAAGTACTAGCCGAGTCTCTGTCTCTGAGACACCCGACAATGACTCAATATCATTAGATGATGAGACCCCAGAAGTTTCCGAACCCCAGACAACAGAAGAACTTAGTAACACTCGGCCGTTGGCTTTTTTAGAACAAATACGTTGTTTCAAAAAAGGCAACCGGCAAGCAGCAATAGTTGCAATGAAAAACTTCGGTTTCAAGTTCCACTCCCAACAAGTACTCTAACACCAGGCCCAAATACAGGGGGTCAAGGGGTGGCAAACCCAACAGGAGGAAACGCTCCACCTCCCCAGCGGAGAGTAACGCGTGCATCGTATTAGCAGAATCTCAGGAAGATAAACATATGAATTTAATTTGCAATTTGAGTAGTTATTCACTCTCGTCAAGCGAATGTGCACTACTAAGTAAGGGACTTTCCTTTGCGCCTTCTGGTTACAATGAATATGTTCAAATTCAAATTGACTTATACAAGTTCATACGGAAACGCAAACTTAAAAAATACTTTTCAACCCAGGTGAAATACTACAAGACTAAACCCACTATACCCTGCCCATCAGACATTTCATTGCAAATGATGCATAATACACATGTTCTGTTGCCTCTTAATGAATGTGAATCAAATCCAATGTTGAATGTGAGTGATCTCATGAAAGAATTAGACATACAGCAACAGAACTTGAAAATTAAAGAATTATCTACCAAATCTAAATGTGTCCCAATTTTTCCAAAAGACAACCTAATTGATACATTTCATCAGGCTGCAATCAACGACATCCACCACATGGAGGATATTTCTAAAAAACTTAAAAAGCACAAACATAATTTATCTTCATGGGAACAACTGGCGTTATGCAAATTAATGAACCCTAGACTCTCTAATTATCAAAGAAGCAGACAAAGGGGGGAATGTGATGCTCATGGACAAGCAAGATTATATCAGCATGGGATTAGAACATTTTAATTCCCCTGGTTATGAACAACTTGCAGCTAACCCTTAGCCTCACCTTCACAAAACAGTAAACTCACTAATTAGTGAGTGGCACTCTCTAGGCCTCCTTACCGATGTAGGAAAACAATTTCTAGTTGTAAATGGACCCATTATGGCAACCGCATATTTCCTGCCAAAAGTACATAAACAATTCACAAATATACCAGAAGGCAGGCCGATCCTAAGTGGTGGAGGTGGCATCATGGAACCCATTTCCATCTATGTTAATGAATGCCCATCACCCCTAGTGATCACGATTCCAACTTTTGTGCGTGATACTATGCATATATTGCAAATCCTTTCAGAAGTACAAGTTATACCAGGGATGCTGTTGGTTACGCTTGATGTTAAAGCATTATATACTTCTATTAACCATACTCAAGCAATTGCAAGTGTTGACTATATCTATCGTCAACATTCTGCATCCTTTTTTGAACACATTGCAATGGTCAAAGAAATGTTAACCTGCGCTTTATGTAATAATGTCTCTCTCTTTAACAACGGTTACTTCAAGCGGAAAATCGGGGTGGCTATGGGTGCTAGCTACGCCCCGTCGCTTGCTCACATCTTCATGCACCATTTTGAAGATAAATTTGCACTGTTTGATAACAAGTTTGTTCAATTCATTTACATTTGGAAACGTTGTATTGATGACGTGATTCTGATTTGGACGGCACAGTGGATTTTCTGAATGAATTTGTTAATTATCTGAATAATAATGATTGGGGTATTCAATTCACTCATGATTGCAGCAGTTCAAGCATTAATTTCCTGGATCTGACAATCAGTTTGCAGGATAATGCTATTATAACAAAACATTTCGAAAGGCGACTGCAGACAATGCAATCTTGCATGCGTCAAGTTGTCACAAAAAGTCTGTTATCACCAACATACCTAAAGGCGAATTCATTAGCGCACGTAGAAACTGTTCTAATGACAATGATTTCTCGCAAGAATGTACATTTTTACAACATAAATTTGAAGTCCGAGGTTACGACCCCAGCACAGTGTTAAAAGCAGAACGCACTGTACAAAGCATGAAGAGGGTTGACCTACTCACACCGAAAATAAGATCCAACTCTACCCACACTATTATAGTGTACTACACACTATAATACAGATAGCTCCAATTTATTCACAATTGTCCAACGTCACTGGCATTTGCTCCAGGTTGATCAAGAGATAGCACCATGGCTGCATACATCACCGAATTTTATCTACAGCACGGCAAGCAATCTAAAAAACTTGTTATCGCCATCATTTATGCCTACACAGCAACCAGCTACAACTTGGCTCAGTCAGACCAGTAATCATGGCTTTCATAAATGTGGCAAATTCTCCATGTGTTATGCATTAGAGGTTTCTCAAATTGACTTTGGTAAATTGGGCATGTTTAAAGTGGACGCTTTTATCAATTGCAGTACCAAATTTTGTGTTTATTGTATTTTGTGCATCTGTGGCAAATACTACATCGGCAGCACAATTCGGCCCCTCAAAATTAGGATACGAGAGCATTTGTCCACCATCTCAAGTCAGGATTCAAAATATCCTCTGGTCATACACTGGCAAAAGAATCATCAATTGGACAATAAGTCCGAAATCAAGTTTGCCGGCATGGCAAAAGTAACTTTGCCTCAACATGGCGGCAATCTCACCTTGAAACTTAAACCACTAGAAGCACGGTTAATTTGCCAATACCGTACTGTATCAATTGGTCTCTACAGTGAGCATGAATTTTCGGTTTTTCTCTGAAGCCATACTATACAAATGCCCATGACTATCTTGTTTCATGCCTCATGAGCATATATACATTTTTGTAAAGGAACTGTCCTGTACAGACAACACTGGTCACCTTGTGTTCTTCAGTTGGGCACTATGCTACGATTCAATCTTACAAATTCATGTTCAATTTAAAATTGGCTGCATGGATGCACCATTCCCCAAGGGGTGTAATCTTGTAAATGTACCACTGTTTGGCTCATAAAAAGATCTACACATAAATAGATCCATCCACAATTGTAGTCTAATGATTGTCTTATTTACATGCATGAGGCTGTCAGTAAGCCTATGCGCTGTTACACAGTACAGTACTATCATTAAGTTACCTTATTTATCCTGGCACCTGCAGAGCTATTTCATTGGTATTCGAATTGCTCTTTGACTTAGTCAATGTGACAAACTCATTTCCTATTTATCCTGGCAACCGCGGACTTAATTTGTTATTAGAATTGGTTTTTAGCCTTCGAGTCAATGCGGTATATCCTTTTCCTAATTGCTCTTCCTTTTTCATTTCTCATTTTAGCCCAAAATTGTGTTAATCACTGTGGCTATATAGCAGTTGTTCAGCCAGTAATTCAGTTCATATGAATTTCTCACTCCCAATATGGCCGCCGCATGTGCCGTGCTTCCGGGTTTTTAGCTTGGTAGCAAGCGGCACATGCAACTTGCTTAAACAGGAGCGCCGCTTACACGCGCGAGGCTCCGGCTCTTCTCACTACGTGCGGAAACGCCGGTAAGAATAGGTCTTTCGCGCAGACCCCTGCAGACTCGCACTGTGCAGGGGCCATACGCATGTGACCGTCTCGCACTTTGCGAGTACTAATGAGGGTCGAATCAGCTCCATTATCATGGTTGTTTGTTTCTGTCTCCCCTTGATTTCTGTGCCGCGTTCATGCTGATCCTTTCGACTTTTACAATTGCAAATGTCACCGTGAATAGAGTCCTTTTGCAATTGCAACCATATAGGCATGTCGCTGCATGCTTATAATTACTTCAATTTTCATCACGTTAATTGTACAAGAATTATAGGTAACACACACAATTTTTATACTTGCAGTGGAGCCAGGGATTGCACCCTGTATTCTCTTTTTCCTAATCACACAACTATATAGGTAAGGTTATTCAAGCCATCTATCTTCATGATGTATACCTAATCAGTTACAATCTCAAATCTGTATGTGATTATGTGCTTTGGCTGTTATCTGCGGTAGGTTGCTTTTTCATACATTATTTTTTCTTTTTTTCTTTCTCTGCTCCCGTATTAGATTTTGACTCAAGCTCCCACAACGTAATCCCTTAATTTCGTATGTGGTAATTATGCTTTGTAATTACATAGCACAATGTGTCACAATGGAGGTGTCATGTTGTGCATACATGACAGCTCCTACCATTATATTCTCCTAATCAATTTTGTCTTTTGTTTTCTCCAACTACGTTTGTCAATTGCTTTCAACTTCTGGTTAATTTCATTGCCAACTCATCGCCATATCCTTTTTATGAATTTTTCAATTAATATGTGTTGCTCTTCAACTATTGGTTGTTCTTGCCAAAGCATATCATTAATTCATTGTGTTGGGTAATTATTTTTGTCTGGCACTTAACACTGCCATGTCCCTATCTGATCTTGGGCCTGGATGTTCGCTACATTTTGTTTATTACGTATGATTATGTTTAATATGTACAAACAAAATTTGGGGAATAATTTTGCAGCCTTGGAAGAAGAGTGTCGCTGCTCGAAACACGTTTCGGCTCTTTTTTGATTTGCAATAAATAATGCTCAATGAGCTTTAACAATTGGGTTTGTGTGCGCAGTCTATGGTAGCAAACCCATTCTTAACATTGCCCTTGACGTGGCCACCTTGGCAGGGTGACCACAACTTGCTCCCATCTGCAGCCTTTTAACACACCTTATTTTCCGTCAGGGCACCTAACCTCAACTGTCCACTACTACCTTGTGGGTATTCACATTAAACATACAAAAGGAAGGTAAAAATTAAGTGTCATCACTCTTAAAAGACAGAGACCTACACATCATTGGGCTCAGTCCCAAAATTCAGTATTTGTTTGCAGAGCATTGCATCTTTCTTTCGAAGGGGACGTCAACATGGGGGTGACTAACACTATCTCTAATTTGATGTGTAGTGTACTCAAATCCCTTTTAAAAGACAGAGACCTACACATCATTGGCCTTGCTCCCAAAATTCAGTAATTGTTTAAAAAATAAAATATTAATCAAACCATACAATCACAAAATAGTTTTAAAACAATAAAAATAATGTATAAAACCACAAGTACATACAAACATGTAAAAAATGGATCCAAAGTACAGCAGACAATCCGTGTACAATGTTTGCACTGGATTCCTCTAACTAAAGTTTAATGTTCGTGCTATTACTGTTTTAGCATTCTAAGCCCAACTTGTGCAAGTTCCTGTCCTAACCATGCACTTCAATGCTGGACATTCATCAAAAGCAACATTTCCACTTGTGTGTGCTTTGTATAAGTCCCAGCGATGTGTTGCAATTTTTTTCCTCTCTCCCCTAGTCTCTCTGTCAAGCCCTGTTGAATAAAGACACTATTAGTATAGAATAATAATCTTATAATTCGATCTGTACTGTCCCTATTTCGTTGGGACTAAGATAAAATGTTAATAAAATACCATATAGGTAACTTGGGGAGTCTATCCAATGCCTCTGGGCAACCTTTACTCTGTGTTATGACTGGCTTCCTTGATATAGGAATGTCAGTATTATTCCTCACTCACCTAGAAAAAATGAATAATAGAATCCATTAACGAACATACCAATTGCAAAACTGACAATGTCATATGTATGAATAGGTGTCGCTGTCCTTGTATGTACATTGGAAAAACGAATAGAAAATGCAAAACCAGGATGATTGAGCACAGGAGTTGCATCAAAAACCAGGAGGAACAAGCACCTATGGTTAAACATTTTGTTGACAAAGGGCATACCCACAATGATTTTGAGTGGATAATTCTCAAACACATCAAGGGTATACCACAAGATCAAATTAATAACAGATTACTCAAATTAGAACAAACATTTATTTTCATATCACGGGTCTGAATGAAAATGTGGAATGGCATAATGCCAACTGATGGCTCAATCTGCCGATCATTGTGGTTTTGCATAGAAGGTTGACTGATGACGAGTAAGGAATTTTGTTCCCTACCCAGAGACATTCTATTACCCAGACTCTGCAATGTCAAGTAAATCTATGTTCAAGGGAGAGTTTGATTAAGTTGTATTGCAGTTATCTCCTAATTATCAGTGTGTGATTTATTCTATATAAGTGATGCATGTTAAGAGACCCCTTTGGGAGTCTACATCTGAAGACATGTAAACAATGATAACCAGTGTGATGCACTATGGTCTTTAGAATAATTACCATGGAGTGATAATATTGACTATGTGAATTAATTAATATGGCTGTGTTATTGTTTACTGCGGGCATGATTCTCAAGTTTCACAGTGAGCGATATACTTACACAAGATCCAGTGGCTGACTGTTTGCAACATATAGAACTACACATATTGGGCCTCATTACAACTCAGGCGTTAAGGGTTAACGCCACCGTTAACCCTTAACGCCTGATTCTGATTTTAACGCCTGCTTCTAGCAGGCGTTAAAATCCATGGCGCTAACCTGCCATGGTGCTAATTACGCCGCCGTAATTTACGGCGGCGTAATTAGCGCCTTCCCCACTCCCATTATGCCCTATGGGGAAAAAATGGGAATGGGGAAGGGAAAATGGGAAATGGGGATTTACCGCCCCACTCACCTTGGAATGGGGCGGTAAATCCGCCATCCACCATGGTGTAAACGGAGTTTACACCATGGTGGTAAAGTTGGTGCACTTAGCACCAAGGTTGTAATGAGGCCCATTGTATTTACCATGTTAGGTAGGCAAGAATAAAGATTATTCACCTTGGAGATAACGAGTGGTTAATGACGTGGAATTGGCAGACTGCACAAGCTACTGCAACTTTGAACAAGTAATTTAGTAAGAAAGAGGGTGGCCCCACCTGGTGTATCCCTTATTGATTAGCGTGATCGAGATGGGGCATGCATGACATCATGTGCGCAATGATGTTGTCACGTTGAACGTCATGACGTCATCGCGTTCCACACATAAATAGCTGCCATTTTGGAATACCGCGAGACCCACAAATTAAATAACTGATTTCTTTGGATGTAGGATGCAGCACCACACGAGGTAAGAATGGTTTGAGGTCTTTTTAGATCCCTTGTCTCCAGCCTTGTCTTAATATCCTTGAAAGGACAGAATAACCTCCAAGTAAGTGGCATGTTCCATCTACCTTAAATTAGTAGATCAATCCATAGTGTGTTGTGAAGTTGCCATGCTGTTGGAATTATGCCTTTGTGACCATTGGGTCTCCAGCTACTGTAGATTATGATCCCATGCTTGCTGGAATAACAGAGATTGGCTCTATCCCCATAGGAGCAGCCAGATAACCCGAGGCTATACCTCTTTGAAGTAAGACACTGAGGACATTTTGAATCTACGAGTGTTTTTCAAAGGGCCGTATAGAACCCTTAATTGAGTGTGGGTTCTTTTATACATTTTTTCTAGGTGAGTGAAAGGAAGAATACGGACGTTCCTACATCAAGGAAGCCAATCATAAGTCATAGCAATGAGTAAAGGATTCCTGGAGGCATTGAACAGACTCCCCAATTTGCCTATAAGGTATTTTATTAACTTTTTATCTTAGTCCCAAGGAAATAGGGACAGTAAAGATCTAATTATAAGATTATTATTCTATACTAATAGTGTCTTTATTCAACAGGGCTTAACAGACTAAGAGAGAGGAAAAAATTGCAACACATTGCTGGGTCTTATATACAGCACACACAAGTGAAAATGTTGCCCCTGATGAATGTCCAGCACTGAAGCGCATGTTTAGCACAGAAACATGTACAAGTTGGGCTTAGAATGCTAAAAGAGTAATAGCACGAACAGTACACTTTAGTAAGAGGAATCCAGTGTAAAGATTGTACACAGGTTGTCTGCTGTACTTTGGATCCATTTTTACATTAGTTTGTATGAACTTGGTTTTATACATTATTTTTTATTTTTTAAAACGATTTTGTGATAGTGTGGTTTATGAGTAATAACATTTTATTTTTTTAAACAAATACTGAATTTTGTGAGCGAGCCCCATTATGTGTAGGTCTCTGTCTTTTGAGAGGGACTTGGGGAACACTACACGTCACGCTAGTGATAGTGTTACAGCCACGCCCATGTCAACGTCCCCTTTCGATCTTCGAAAGAAAGATGCAGTACTCGGCGATTACCACTAAATGTCGGACTATATGCATAGCATGCGATTCTAAGCAGATTAACAAGCATCGGAAAAATAATTACCAAGTCCAAGCAAAAAGTTCTGGGGTTGACCGTGCAGGAAGACTTAACATGCATCAAAATCTTAGCCAACAGTTACCTTCTTTGTTAAAAAAAAACAGGAAAATTACCTTAAGGGTGAGTAATCTTAATGAACAAGAATTGAGGGGCTCAAACGAAGCTTTCATGAGAAACATTAATGTTAAATATAACAATTCCATACCAGAACAAACTGGCATGGAGGAAACAATACGCAGAGCCTGTAGGAATTACATGGCTGTCAGGATTGTGAAAAAAAGAGCCCTGCTCCGAGGTTCTCCTGAAAATCTTTACAGTGCCAATCTGCAGGCATGTCCAGGCCAAAGAAAATGAAAAATCCAGAACAGAGGATGTGGAGCAAGTAAAAGGGACTCATACTCGAGACTCCACGCACATCATGGAAATACTGAAGCCCATGGTATGGCAGCATGACTTTCTCCTGGCCACACTAGATGCAAAGGCACTTTACACATCCATTGATAATGATTTAGCAATCAAATCTTCAGAATATCACTTTGCTGAACTATATGCAACATACTATCTATATCTGACAGTTATCAAAGAACTACTATTCTCTATGAAAAACAATATATTTGTTTGTAACCAAGAGTTCTACAAACAAACAAAAGGTGTTGAAATGGGGGATGCATACGCTCCGGCATTAGCAAGCCTATTCATGGCTGAATACGAAAGGACACATGCAACACAGCACATCAACCTGTCGAAACATATGCGACATTGGCATTGGTACATTGATGATATTCTTCTGATATGGGATATGATATATGACATTACAAAGCATGTATAACAAGCCTATAAACAAGTGTTTCAAGGCGCGCCAAGGCAATGGGGGGGGACAGAGGGAAGAAGGACAATGATTTTACTAGGCCAGGTGACATTGAGATCTCACAAGTGCAGGGGAGGGGGGAAGGGGAAAGGGCAGTGCAGTACATAGGATAAACAGTAAAATAAGTAAAAATAAAACAATAGGAAGTGCGGCTAGCTGGTGGCAAAAGTAAGTGCAGACATCAGGTGTCACGTGCTGGTAGGGAGCTGTAGGAATACAGAAACAGCCCACGAGTGCAAGGGTTGCCAGGGGGGCAGTGCAGGTGTGCAACTGGCGGGGAGGGTCCTGGGCCTGAGAACAAAGGGTAGCCAGGTGCAGTTTCAGTTTCGGCCATGAGTTCAGCAGGGGTGAGGAGGAGAGAAAGCAGAAGCAAAGAGGAAGGTCTTGAGGTGCTTAAGTTTCAGAGAGGCAGGGAGGCTGTTCCAGAGGCAGGCCCCAGCCGAAGAAAGATCTACCACCAACTCGTTGCTTGGAGAAGCGACTGACCCTGAGGGAGTTGGAGGCGGATTAGAGAAGAGCTCAAGAAGGAAGATATTTAGGAAGAGGGAGTTGAAGGTATTGAGGCCCCAGAGGGCCTTGTGGACATTGCAGAGGGTTTTGAACTTGATCCTCGCAGCCACTGGGAGCAAGTGCAGAGATTTCCGTCCTGGAGAGATACAATCACTGGGCTTGAGGCCAAGGACAAGTCTCACAGTCATGTTTTGGATGAGTTCCAAATGGTGGAGAGTAGAGGCAGGCAGATTAAGAAAGAGGCGGTTGCAGTAGTGCAGCCTAGAGAGAACCAGAGCTCTGGAGACAGTGAGCTTCTGGGGGAAGGAGAGGAAAGGAAGAATACCTCTGAGGAGGTGCAGCTGGTAGTGTGAATTCTTATGAGACGTCAGAGATGTGAGGAGAGAAGGAGTGTGTGGAGTTGAAGAGGACTACAAGGCTTTTAGCCTCACATGTGGGAGCAGGAAGAGGGCCAAAGAGTGACAGGAAAGGGGGGGAGCAGGTGTGTCAATGAGGAGAATCTCAGTCTGTCATTAAGGCAGAGATCATTGCCCGCACACCATTCCTGGGTAGCAGACAGACAGTCGGAGATGAGAGAAGGAGAAGAGGTGGCTGAAGGGATCCTGAAAATGAGCGGATTGTCATCCGCATACCACTGAAAGTTAGGGCAGGGAGCGGCAATGCAGTGGTCAAGTGGTGCCAGGTATTGGTTGAACAGCCAGGGAGAGAGGTTAGACCCCTGGGGAACACCACAGGTAGAGATAGAGGAGAGGAAGGACCCATGTTCAACTTTGGAGGGTCGATCAGAGAGGAAAGAAGTCAGCCAAGCCAGGGCCTGATCGGTGATACCCAGGTTACCATGGAGACGGTTGAGCAGGATGGCATGGTTGACCGTGTCAAAGGCAGAAGAGAGATGAAGTAAGTTGAGTACACAGGGGGTGTTGCAATTGAGGTTGAAGAGCAGGTCTTCACGGATGTTCAGGGATGGCTTGGTAGAAGAATTCACACAACCTTGGCTCCAAAACCTTTGGCATAAAACTCACGGGACACGTAAGCAAAAACGAAATAGCTTTTCTGGACTTCAAGATTTTCATAAAGGAAGGAATGCTGTACCTATAGGAAACCTACAGAGGTCAATTCAACCCTACTAGCAACCAACTTTCAGAAGAAACAGGTGATGAAAAACATACCAGTCATTGAACTGATTCGAGCCACACGTAACTGTAGTGAAAGCACAACTAAGGATGAGATAAGGAAAGTTACCAACAGATAGACAACGTGACTACTCGGACAAGGACCTCAAAGCAGCCACAATAAAAGCCAGCTAAGGAGCATTTGTTAAGCGTTCAAACAAGTCAGACAAAAAAGACACAATTAGATTCATTACACAATTCAGTTGCAACAATACACAGATTTACAAAATTCTGAATAAACACTAGTAACTTTTACTAATGGATGACTGTCTGAAAACATTTGTCAGCAATAAGCCCAACAGTTTTTTTTTTTTTTTTAAAGCACCAACCATGCGCAACAAGCTATGCCTGAGCTATATGGCAACCATCAAGCCAGCAACGAACTGGTTAACACAGGTCAGACCACTAAGAGGGTTAAATAAATGTGGTAGCTGCTCGATATGTTCCCATTGACTAAACAATACGGACAGAATCAAATTCAATCAAGTTCCGGAAATTTTTGAGAACCAAATGTTGAACTGTAAAAGTAAATTTGTAGTCTATATCATTATCTGAAGAACATACTATGTGGGAAGTACTATCAGGGAACATCAGACAAGGATTAGACAACATCTGAGCACCCTGACCA
Source organism: Ambystoma mexicanum (assembly GCF_040938575.1). Lineage (NCBI taxonomy): Eukaryota > Metazoa > Chordata > Amphibia > Caudata > Ambystomatidae > Ambystoma > Ambystoma mexicanum. Next base: position 292,623,044 of record NC_090931.1, read on the forward strand.
ACAAGGACACAAGAATTCCGCTATCCCAACATTGAACAGAACAAGACTGCGACAAGAAAGATGTCAGATTCCTCGCAGTGGATAACATCCAATCATCAAACAGAGGAGGAGATTGTGAAAAAACCCTGAGCAGAACAGAGGCATAGCTAATCTGCAAACTTGCTGTAACGCTCACCTGATTCTCGCAGAGGCGCCGGTCTTGACTGGGCGACTACCGTATCTTCAAAGGTGATGTGTAGCACCCGGTTGGCTCTTTGGGCTGGACCTCTGTGCACTGTATGCCTGACGTGTAGAGTAAGATGTCTGCAGATAGAAAATATGGGGTTAATGAACTGGGGTTATTGGGGTGTCCCTATCTCTTTCCTCTTCTCCTCTCCTGTAGACCCCCAAAGGTTAACGCTCTCACCTTAGGTAAGTGAATGCCGAGCTCTCCATCTGCCTCGGGGCAGGGTGCTGTAACCAGTTTCTTCACTGGATAGGTAGCGCAGGCCTCTTGACTTCAGAGGACTGCTGTCCGTCGTTTACTGCACGAACGGTAAGTTTCGAGTCATTCAAATGTCTTTAAAGTCTTTAGTAATGATGTCTCTTGTTTTGCAGGGTTCCGGCGATGGCGGATAACGGGCTGAAGTGAGTTGAAGATGGAGCCCGTGTGATGAATAGAAGCGCCTGGAAGCACGTAAGTAAGCGCTTGTTGCCTGCTTCACTATGCGCTCTAACTGTCTTTTTATTTTGCAGGTACGAGTTCGGAGCGGCTGCAGGGTGCCGGAATACCCACTGGATTAGATGTGGAAAAGAGTAATGGCACGTGAGTATTAAAGTTCCCCAATGTCTTTAAACGCACCTTGTTTTGTCTTTCAGATGCGGGATGCAGCGCCGAAGGCCTCCGGAGCGTGCGAAGAGTTGGTAAACTTTTGTCTTTCAGATGCCGGAATGCAGTGTGAAGACCTCCGGAGCGCACGAAGAGTAGGTAAGCCTTTGCCTTTCAGATGCCGGAATGCTAACCTGTTCTTTCTTGTCTTTATAGGTGTTGCTGAAGACTGGATTCAGGATGGTAAGCCTTTGCCTTTCAGATGCCGGAATGCTAACCTGTTCTTTCTTGTCTTTATAGGTGTTGCTGAAGACTGGATTCAGGATGGTAAACCTTTTTCCTTAGGCCCAGGACCGGATGCAGAAGACACGATGAGCGTTCTGCTGCAGAGGTTGCAGAATAACGCAAAGCAAGATTCATCCACCGGGTGTGGTTTAAATAGCCTCCTGTAGTGCTTAGGTGTCTCCTTCCACAGCCACGCCTAAGTAAGAAAAGAGTTCCTGATAAGAAAAGAGTTCCTGCCTTCCAGAAGAGTTCCAGTGTTCTGAATCTAGGGAGTGGCTCCAGCCCCACCCAACAGGAAAAGTAGTTCCAAACAGAAGAGGATCAGAGGCTCAACTGGCAGGCAAGTAAGCAGCATGGTCTGCTGAAGGTAAGTCCACCCAAGCATTATGAGCCCGGCGCTTCCAGCGCTGGGACTGGGCATATTTATGAGCCTGGTGCCACTGGCGCCAGGACTGGGTCCAAAAGGTCCCAATTGGGACTGGTTGGCACTCGGAACCTGGGTTATGGATCTGCTTCCAAGGGAGTTGGGAAAACCCTGACCTTTTGGAAACAGAGATCATGACACTTGGAAGCACAACCTTGGGTCTGAACAGTGACCATGAACATGAAGAGTTTCTATGATAGTAGTTAATGTACTTACCTGTATTTAAAAATCCTGAGGTAGTGCTAACTAATCTGAGGAAATGCACACCATGGATAACACACACTCTCAAAAAAGTAAAAATTGGCAGAACAATGTGAAAAATTGGCTACTGAGGTACAACCTCAACATAAATCAATATTAACAAGTTATTGAATTATCATATGCATGCACTTTCCAAAAGGAATGTACCCCATTTCATCATTCATCATCAGAACGCTACATCACCCTTACTCATTTTGCACATGGTTCCCCAATGGCATTAGCTCATAGTATCCCTACACTAACACAAAACCACGACTGTTGCCTGGCAACTAAAGCATCACATGACTGAGAAGGTTGATCACGCAAGTCTTATTTACAGCACGTAGGCTTCACAAGCATAACACTGGGAAGCTGTGAACTGTACCCTAGTGTGCTGAATACTCACTAAGGAAAGATAACTGAAAGGTAAGCAGGCAACCCCCAGGCCCTTTTTCGACCGCAACCTCGCAGGTTGTGCACGTAACAGCAGGAACGGCAGTAACCATTTGAATCCATACTTATGTTTTGCTTTTCCCCTCTCTCAAGGTCGTTCAGACCAATATGCGGCACACACATGACTAGGCACTCCAAACCGACTTTAATAACCCCACTACGGCAGAAACATGGCACAAAGGTTTTCCATGCATTACATGGACATCTGAGCTCACTCCAAGTAAGTTCCACTCAACAGCCATTTTAAGTCGCTGTCATAATTAATGGGCATATGGCTAACTCGCCTTAGTTTCCATTTTAGGCATACATATCCAGAATGCGTGCATAGCTTGCAGGCTTCTGCTGTGATAAATTGCATACAGTTTCAATGTGAGTAATAGGGGAACCAGCAACTCCATCGGCGTACCCGACATCTTGTGGCACAACCTTAACTACTTTAACTGGCTCCCCAATGCCTTGCAGCATAACTGCTGCTATACCCTGCATACTTATTGATCCTCTCCCATATGCACTCTGCCCAGCTGCACACCCCAGTGCCCTCCCAGCACCATGATGTCCCTACCACTCAGCCACCCTTAACTCGTCCACCTAACACCCATGGCTATACAATACAAAACAGATTGTTGGTGCCTACTGGCAAATATCTGTTCTAAATCATCCAAACAGTAAGAACATTCACTCTTTGCCACTGCATGCTTGCGCATGGAAATCTCATGGCCTTTTGCCATAAAACGGTATCTAGTCATAGCATCGAATGCCAAAGCATCGAATGCCTTACCATCTAAAATAAAAGGGCCGGAAAAGAAAGCTTCTAATGCAGTTTTTTTTAATTTAAAGGATTTATTTTAATTTTATTGTTTTTTTAAAGGTTATAAAAAGGGGGCTGGAGGGACCCCCTCATAAAAAAAAAGAAAAAAAAATGCATTAGATGATTTTTATTTCAACGTTTTTTTGATGGTAAGGCGTTTGATGCTTTGGCATTTGGTGCTATGACTATAAACCCCATAAAACATGGAATAACCTGAAATGAGATAACTAACCCCACCCCCCCCTCTTTGCCTTCCCTTCCCTTCATTCGCTCTCGCTTTTCCCCCAGGTACCCAAAAACCGAATATAATGTTATGTGATACTATGCTTCGGAAACTCATGTTATAACAATGAAAATGCACACAAATGTATGACTTTAAGATACTTCACTAAGTATGACACTTGAATGACCCTGCCTTGACAAAGCTCGGATTGGCGGAACTGTAGGTCACGCAGTTGGCAATTAACCTTCATATTGTATTGCCCTGGACAAACACTTTGCTTTAATAGCACAGTATATTTGTCACTTCACTTACTAACAGGAACCTCAGAGGTTGCTTTCTATGCGGTCCTTATCTTAGTGTAGGCATTTAATGAACTAAACATCGTACTGTATACGCAATTGAATACTTTTTTTACTTGGAGCGCCTGCATGGGGATGTGCCTACCTTTGACCCTTATATTTACAATGGTAGCACAGGCTTGAGTGCTACCCATCTCTGCAATCTGCAGCATCAAGTACCCGCACAAATATTAGTTAACAAGCAACTACCCTTGATATGATCAGCGTGGCTAGAAGGTCTGTCATCCAATCGCACTTGCTCACACAAAGAGCAAGTAAAAGGGTCCAGATCTCTCTCCGGGCCCAAAGCTGAAAATGTATGTCACTGGCATGCATATATGCATTGGGTGGTGGTCCTCCTAATGGAAAGGAGCACGTCCAAGGCGTCCTCTGACAAACCCCACTCCCTGTACTTCAATCTTTCAGCAGCTGTGCATGAAGGTTCAGACGGTTACAGTTCGGGTGTCGGACGTGTCCCTGCGCAATTCCGGGTACCACATTGTAAAGAAACTGTGAGTAGAGATCAATATCATTGTGGATCCGAATAGGCATAATCTCCTTAGAACCAGTGGAATGATGGGGCTCGGTGAGAATGCATAGAGCAGTTCCAAGCCCCACTTGACTGTCAAAGTGCCCCCTAACCCCCATTCTCCTTGCCGAGGAAATTCCTTTGAGCAGAACCACTTGCTGTTCACACTGGAAGCAAAGAAGTCCACGTGAGGGGTCTTCTAACAGGAGAACACCACCTAGAGAACTTCCTCAATGAGCTCCCACTCGTGCGAGGTTGAAGACTGACTGCTTAGGGCACCTACCAATACCTTCTCCTTGTTAGCCAGATGAGCAGCCATCAAATACATACTGTTCTCCAGAGCCCAGAACCACAATTGTATTGCTTCTCTGCACAGAGGTACTTGGCTTGTTGTGGTAGTGCACAGCCACTGTGCTGTCATACAGTTTTGCCTCATACAGATGGAGAAAAGGGACCAGGGCAGCCAGATCACTCTCAACTCCAGAAAATGGATGCGTTCCCAGCACACTAGTTCAGACCAAAGGTCGCTTACCATAAGATCCTGGAGGTGAGCGCCCCAGACCTTCAGGGATGTGCCCATGACTAAAATCAGGGTTGTCAAAACCATGCACTCCCAGCAGGTGGTCCCTCTGGGCCCACCATTCCAGCTCCCTGCACACAATTGACCAGACCTGTACAAGGTCTGAGGTACCTGCCTGCATGGCCAACTATCGGTTATTGACCACATCGCAGCCTAGTACGATTTACTCATGATCGTACTACATTCTAAATTTGCCCTAGGACTATTGAATTGGCACCAATTACATTGCAATCCCAATGTGCCTGCATGACCATTGTATTGCTACTGATTACATTGTTATTAACTGTATTGTTATGGACTACAACGTGCCCACATGACTACTGTATTGCTATTGATTACATTGTAGTCCTAACATGGTGTACAACATGCCCACATGACTACTGTATTGCTATTGATTACATTGTAGTCCCAACGTGCTGAACAAGTCTATATTGCATAACCAGCCCAAATTGCCCCCCCTTCTATTGCAAATCCTTTCCTCACTAAACCAGCTGTCTAAGTTCGCTGCCCCATTGATAGACCACTCACACCCAACTGCATTTTCTACTTGCTCCACTTAATACCATTAGTACTTGGTACCGCTATACTCGCATCTATCCAGCCCAATTTAATATTGGCCACTACACACAAAATGGCATGCACATCCTTAGCCGTGAGCAATAGACTCCCTCCAATGGACAGCATTTCACCTTCAGCCTTCTTGCCTCTGTGCTTACAACCCATTGCCAGAATCACACCCACTACAGCTACACCACTGCAAAACCCCTACTTGAATTCACCAGCCCTATGACTTGAACACTTCGCCAACAAACCTACACCGAATCAACCCATCGCTCTGAATCTTAGGAATTCGAGACTAGGCACTAGATTCCCACCAGCCCCGCCTGTACGCAATCCCACTACCACTACTAAAACCCATAAAACTACTATCAAAACAGCCGACAGCCCCAAGATCATACCCACCATGTGTATTGTGCCCAACCAATTATCCACCACGGCCAAGATTAGACACACCCCCAACAAAACTACCACTAGCAAAACTACCATTAAGGGCGCACTAATCAATGCCAGGTCACTCCCAGCACACGCCTTAGACATTGCAGACTACATCACAGCTCAAGACCTCGATTTCTTAGTAGTAACTGAGACTTGGCTACATGCTGCATCAGGACCAACTCCCTCACTCGCCATCGCTAATGACTATTCTATCACCAGATGCAATAGAAACTCCAACCAATCTAAAGGCGGGGGTGTCGCCTTCATCTCTAAAACCTCACTAGGCATTAGACCCATACTAAATCAGCGCATTCCCTCTGCCAAGCTACAGTCCGTCAAGCTACCTGTTTCAACTACCCAAACACTCACCATGAATCTGATCTATAGGCCACCAGGGCCGGTATCCACCTCCAAAGATGACATTACTACCCTCAACTCGACCAACACCAAGTCCAGCTCTCAAATCATTCTACTGGGAGACCTCAATCTCGGCTTCCAAGGTGCAAAGGATCCCAAAGCACTTGACATTTGTTATCATGCCGGGACTTTCTCAACGAACCTACATTTCGGGAACTCCAAAACTAGGTATATAAACAAACTGGATACAGACATCTTTCTGACTAGTTACTATTAAGGAGAAGAAAAACTCAAGTACAACCCATTTACCCTATCTAAAGCTATACAGACAGCCAAAATACATGACTGTTTGTAAACCAAAGCTTAACACAGGCCTATCCCTCCTGAGGATCCGTCAGAAAGACAATGACAGTGAAACACGTGTAGAGGGTTTTTGATATGGATGAGACTAAAACTACAGTTCTGTAATAAAGTCACTGGAAACTGACAAAAGGTGTCTTGTCTAACTTAAAAATCAAGAAAGACCAACTGGATTGCTCATTTAACCAAACAAAATATAAGAAGAAACAGAGCGCACAGTGAAGGGTTCCACTTTCCTTTTTTCATAGCCAATACTATAACAGAACTAGGTTTTACCCACCGCATCCAGGAACCGACCCACACCAAAGGCAGAACCCCTGATTGGCTTGCAGACCTCAACTGCAGCATCAATATCCTGTCCAAAACTCCTTGTGCCTGGTCAGATCACCATCAGATTACATTAACCATCAAATCCGACAACCAGTACACTGCACCACCCATCTGCACCAGAAACAAAAGGGACATAACCAGTGAGAAACTGCTTCCACTGATACTCCCCATCCTAAACAACGCCACTGAGTTGCTCACTGACCCCACAGCGGTAGTTGATATTTACAACCAAACCATCCTTAAGGCCATTAACACTATTGCTCCACGTAAACTACGAAAGTCCAAACCATGTGCACACCTTACGCTTGGTTTACTTCAACTCTTAGAGCATTACGCAAGGAAAAAAAGAAATGCAGAGGCCCTCTGGGAGAGCCTACCTACTGCATCCAACAAGATCAGCCTCACACTAGCATCCCTAAACTACAAAGAGGCAATATTCCAAGCAAATAAAAATAAATCAATAAAAAAATACACCTACAACCGGGTTACCCAAGCCAAATCGAGTACTAAAGAACTCTTCAAGATACTCAAAGAATTGGAATCCCAGCAGCTCCCCCCGACACCTGCATTAAAGATATCACATGATGCTCTAACATTCAAAAAGCACTTCTAGCCAAAATAGCCATGCTCCAAAATAAAATTGATTCTAAAAAAAAAAGCAATCTTTCACTCGACTCTCAACAAAATCCATCAGTCAGCTTACCTAACCCCCCTCAGCTTACCCACAAGCTATTCAATTCCTCACCACTCTCCAACAAAGATGTACAAAACAATCCTCAAACTTAAACCATCTAATTGTCAAGGAGACACCTGCCTAGCCCCCATCATTAAGGAGGCATCGAAAGAACTAGCACCATATATCACTACCCTAATAAATGCCTCTTTCAACACTGGCATTGTACCCATCAACCTCAAAGACGCATGGGTTCTCCCATTACTCAAGCAGTCATCTCTAGACTTGAGTATCCCCACTAACTACAGGCCTATCACCACAGTTCCCTTTCTGCTGAAAATCCTGGACAGAGCAACTTAACTGCAAGATCCAGGATCACCTACAATCTAATAAACTCCTTGGCCTCAGACCATCAGGTTTCATACCTAGGCAAGGAACCGAGACAGCCTTGATCGATCTGAAAACCGAAATTGAAGACTTAAAAGATCATGGCAATCTGTCCCTCCTCCGTTTACTCGACTTATCGGCTGCATTTGATTTGGTTAATCACCAAATACTATGCAACCATCTTATCTCCGCAGCTCACTTCTCTGACAAAGCCACCACTTGGATCAGATCCTTCCTAGAGAACAGATCAATGAGTGTTTTCTCTCCTTCGGCTTCCGCGGATAAGACCGAGCTACTCCTCCCTGGTTCACAATCCAGACTCAATAAGCTAGATCCAGACCGACTGCTTCACCATCGATGGTAACAACATTAAGGTATTCAATGACGCTAAAACCCTGGGCATATACCTTGATTCCACTCGATCACTCACAAGACAAACCAACGCCATGATTTCTTAAGCGGCGTACACATGCAACCTCATCACCACTTGTCGACCCTTGCTAACCACCGTCAACTGCACCACCTTAGCCAGAACACTGGTCCTGTCGAAACTACACTATTGCAAGGTGCTCTACTTAGGAACCTGCTAACGGAATACAAATAAACTGCAAGTAATCCAAAACAATGCCATTAGAGCAGCACTGAATGTCCCCAGAAATCACCATATCTCAGATACCAGAAGCAGCCTACATTGGCTATCTGTCAATCATAGATTCGCTCTCAAATCATTGTCACTCACACATAAGTGCCTTGCAAACTGTGCACCAAGCTACCTAGTAAATCTATACACGCACAACACTTCTGACATCCCCGCAGAGCGGCCCAAGCACCCTGCCTCATGATACCAAGGTTCAGGCATCAGAAGGCTGGGGGCAGCTGTTTCCCTGGGCTTGCCGCAAATCTATGGAACCCTCTACCCATTACACTCGAAACTGAACCTTCCTTCCATTCCTTTAAAAGCAAAGCCAAAATCTGGCTGGCATCACTAGATACCACCTCGAACTCTGCATATATCTTCACTCATGTTTCCCATTGTAAATAACTGTGTAAAATGGGTGTCCAGTCATAATATCGAATACAAAATTTCGAATGTCAAAAAAGTCGAATGAAAAATGTCGAAAAAAAAAAATGTCGAATTATTTTTTTTTTCGATATTTTTTTTTGGGCTCTAGTTTATATAAAGAAAATAGGTAAAAACAAAAAAAAAGAAAAAACGGGGGTTGAGGGGAACCCCCCATTTCGAAAAAAAACCGTCAAAAAATAAATTCGACATTTTTTTCGACATTTTTTTTTCGACTTTTTGACTTTCGAAATTTTTGATTTCGAAATTATGTCTATAAACCGTGTACATGCATTCAATGGTTTATACCACTGCATAATATGTAACAATGTGCAAATGTATGTAACTGTAACCTAAGAAATGCAACTGTAACCTTAAGAAATGCGCCCAGATGCCCAATGGCTTGGCATGCTATACAAATAAATAAAATACAAATACAAAATACGTCCCTAAAATTGGGACCACTGGCAACTGAGAAGCCAAAGGAGCAACCTCATGTGCAGCCGCGCCTCTGGCACCACCACGGGCCATAAGACCCAGCAAGTGCAGAAAAGGATAGCCTGGAACCATTCCTGAAATTGGACGACATGCACCATCTTGGGGATGTCGCTACTCTGTCCTCGGGCGAGTCTACAAGACCGTCCTGATAAATCTGAAAGACCAGGATGTTCAGGGAGTTCTTGAACTTCCGGGATAAGCCCAAGCTGTGCAATAGGCTGCCTGTCCACAGACGTCTGGTCTGGGGAGGGAGCTTGGATGAACCAGTCGTTCAGATAGAGAAAAACAATGATTAACGCCTTGCATTCTGAAGTGAAACGTAACCACTGCTAGCAGATTGATGAAAACCCTGCGTGTCGTAGAGACCGAATGGCAGGACCTTGAACTGGTAATGACATTTTCCAACCATGAATCTCAGGTACTTCCTGTGCTTTCTGTGGATGGGAACATTTGAATATGCATCCTGGGCATACAGGAAGATCAGTCAATCCTGTGGGGCAAGGGCCTGAAGGAACTGGGTTAGGGGAACCATCATTTACTTGCCCATACAAAAGCACAGGTTCCAGACCTTCAGATCCAAGATGGGAAGGGGGACCCCTTGACCTAATTCGGCACCAGAAAAAATGTTGAAGACCAGCCCTTTCCTCATTCAGAGAAGGGCCCCCAGGTCTATGACAACCTTATCCAAAAGCTCACAGATCTCATCCAGTAGGAGAGGGTCCGGAGGTAAGAATATGCCAGCCGGTGGATGGTCTGGCAGGTGATGAGCAAAGGGGAGACAGTATGCCTGGTGAATGACCTGTAAGGCCCAGGCATTGGCTGTGGTAAGAATCCATTCCTTGCGGAACTGGAAAATCTTGCCTCGGACCAGGAGTGATGGTATAACTGATTCAAAGAAGCTTCGCACCTGGGGCAGCAGTGAATTCCGGTTGGGGCGTCGTTGCACCTGCTTGCCAGAGGGAGCGCGACCTCTTTCTTTCTGTTCACACGTGGTGAAGGGGCAAAAACCCCTGCCCACTGGATTAGCGGGTTGTTTCTGTTGAACGCCCAGTCCTAGTAACTTCTCCATCGCCTTTGAATCCTGGAATTGTATTTGTCAGCCTTGGTACCAAACAGATAGTTGTCGTCTAAGGGCATGTCCATGAGTTTTCCTGGATTTCCAAAGCAACAGTGGAAGTCCTAAATCACAATAATCTACTAACCACGGCACTGGTGGCCATCATCCTGGCTAAAGGATCTGGCGTGAGGTCTCCTTGCCATCCTTCACAAGGGCTGCAAAGCCATCTCACCCTCCAGGATGTGATCTGCCGCCACCGAGATGACAAACCAGGTGCCAAATGAGAATTATGCCAGGGCATAGGAGGTGTTGACACACCTGAAGCTAAGGACTTGCTGAGCCAAATCTTCCCCCCCATGTGTCTAATCTCTCGCTCTCCCAGTCTGGGGGCGGAGAAGTGAAAGATGTAGTCTTCAGGTTAGCCATTGCAGCCTGCACAACTAGACTCTCCGGAGCAGCATGGGTGCCTAAACTCTCCAGAGATGCATGGGCAGACAGGAACAGCGGGTCTGAGAGTGCTTGTCTGTGCTTTTTAGCCAGATCCCAGTCTACAGTCGGAACCGGTTTGGACCATAGCTTGAGGACAGGAGCCTCTACTAAAGCAGAAAAATCTCCTTCTTTAGACTTTTGTCCACAATGTCTATCAGTTCATACTGCAATTTTGGCCGGAAGAGGGCCAATAACCCCGGGGTATCCACCACCTTCGCAATCAGGTGCTGAAAAGCAGTGTGAGGCTAGCCCAAGTTAGGGGCAGCGCATGTCTATATCTGGTATGGGGTCCACCACATTCGCATCCTGAAAGTCTACAGCAAGGTCCACCAAGTCACCATCTGCATAACACTCCACTGAGAAGTCCCTAACTTCCCTAGCGTGAAGGGATACCAAACCAAAGGGAATGTAGTTACCTTCCTTGTCATAAATGTCCTCCAAGTGCGACATGAATGTACTCCTAGGGAGCGCGGCATACTCTCAAGGATTTCCAGTGTCGCCGGTGGCACTAAGGAAGGGATGAATGAGGTCAGTGGACCTGTGTCCTAAGATTGACCAGTGCAGCCTCTAGGCTTGAAAGTGTCCGCCTTTTGCGCAGTCTGGCCCGAAGGGGCACAGTCGTGCAATCTGTCAGCTCATCCGTTGGACTGTCAGCACCAGGGGAAGAGTCAGCCGGCACCTTGTCAAAGATGTCTAGCATCTTCAGTCTGCAAGTCTCCCATTCCTTTGGGGTAGAAGATTGGGTTGGAAAGGTACCTGCAAAGCGAGGTCATTCTGGGAGTCCCTGGAGAGCTGCCTGCTCTTCTTCAAAAAGGAAGAAGAATGGTGCCTTGAAGAACCACCTAGAGACCAAGACCACATACGGTGCTGATTTTTCTTTTTGTCCTTGGAGACCGGGGACAGTTCTTTGGTGCGATGACCGATGATGGGCAACCTGGAACGAGTCTGATTATCATGTTTTTCTTTGTGGAGGAAGGAAAATAGTTTTGCTTCATGCTCACACATAACCTTGGGGTTTATCGATTGATAGGATAAGCAATCTTGCATGTCGTGTCCCTCACTGAGGGAATAAAGGAAGATTCTAGGAGGATCTGAGATGGACATTGATGGCCGCAGTTGACGCAGTGTTTAAACACCAAAGAATTCAATGGATTCTGCATGTCAAAGAATAAGAAAGCTTTGAAGAAGCAGTGTTCCTGGAGCGAGCGGAGTGCGGGGGAAAAAAGGAACGACGGTAACGGAAAAGACCATATGCAAATCAGGCTTGGTCCCACTACAAAAGAGTCAGTTCAGCCCCAACTGCTAGATCACATGCCTTCTGTATGAGACCACAAGCAACCCTGACATGTTTCAGATACATTTTGCACACACAGTGATGTTTAACTTGGGTCTCTAGACAGGGCTGGTTCAAGAACCATGTCTGGGCATATCCGTCCCATTCAGGGTGACATAAAAAAAACTGAAGGTTGATGGCTGGACATTTCTGAGTCTGTATTTCATGCATTCTCCCAGGAGAGGTGACGACAACCAGATAAAGTGTTCTGAGGGTCCCCATTTTCAGATTACTGTTGGCCGAATACCCCATGCGCCAAAAACAACTGTTTGAATCCCAAACTGAGCTGGTCTTTAAAAGTATACTAAAAACTCAACCAACAAAAAATATTACTGGGAAAAATTCCTATAAACAAAAACAATTACTAACATAGGTAATCTGTAAATACCTGATCATCAAAGCTGACCAGGCTAAGAATTAAATGAGTAAACATTAGCAAGGGAGAAACAAAAATCGAAGAGCCAATTACTTTTGCCATGATCGAATGATAAAATCTGAGTAATTTAATTTTCCACCGGAGACATGTTCACAGTTTCCTACTCCCCTTTTGACAGTCAAAAGGGGAGTAGTCCATGGAGATATCAAGGGGACTGTAAATGAAGTCTGCAGAACCCAGATGCCCAAGCTCAGAGACAAAGGGCAGGGCTATATAAAAAAAACTGCACTGCTGAGGGAGGAGGCTCTCCATGACAGTACATCAATGGAAACAGAGGGAGGCTGTGCCGTTGCCAGGTCTAGTTCTGCCAACTAAAGCCGAGAGGCATGCCACCAGAAAATCCGACACCTTTGAAATCCTATGAGCTTGCAGACGATGTTAAGTAGGAAAGGGGATGGGGAGCACAGTGAAATTTTCCCCCATTATCTAAAATAAATGCATCGCTAGGGAAAGCGGGTTATTCCTCCATGAAATAAAAGGATTGAGCGCGGAGTGGTCGACGAGTCGAGCAGTCCTGCAGTCACCCTACTCTATGCTGTTTTGAGCGGAGTCCTTCTGCTCTGTTTACTCTGCTGGTCAACTGGGAGGAGCAGTGGTTAAAAGGCCAGTTAGACCGCAGAGCGGCCGACGAGTGGAGCAGTCCTGCAGTCACCCTACTCTATGCTGTTTTGAGCGGAGTCCTTCTGCTCTGTTTACTCTGCTGGTCAACTGGGAGGAGCAGTGGTTAAAAGCCCAGCTGGACCGCGGAGCGGCTGCGGAGTGGTCGACGAGTGGAGCAGTCCTGCAGTCATGACAGGCAGGACGGCGCCGGAGGAGTTCGAGGAGCGCCGCCCCAGGAATACAAGATCTAAACGAGACGGCGTGCCCCCCCACAATAAGCAGAATGAGGACCCGGTCGAAGTTGCAGAGATAAGAGGTAAAAGGAAGACGGGAACAGGTACTGGTCTTTCTCCGGTAACACTAAGACCAAGACAGCAGCGTATTCCCGTTTTAAAGATGCCTCTTAACAACTCTAACATCGTCAACACCATCAACAACCCTATCCATGAGCCGTTCTCCCTAATCATCTCAAGCACCTCACCTGCTAGTGCATCCCCGATACTTTTCAAAACCCAGAACCCCGAATCCTCGGATCAGCTAGTACGTGATGGCATGAGAACTCTTGTGACTCCAGTGCAGAGGGGGGAGATAGAGGCAGGGCGAGTACTACAAGATGAGCCTTGCGAAATCACGCAGGTGTTAAAAACTGGAACTATCGATTGCACTAGCACGGCCCCCACTGACACTTCGGCACCTTCCGACGCAGACTTAGTGACAGACTTAGTGTCTGCTTACAAAAATGGTCCCAATGCCACTTTCTCAGACCCACTCCCACTGACCAAAACGCTAACTCCATGGGAGCAAACAAGGTAAACCAACCTGCATTTATCGACAACAGCCCTCCACCAGCCCCACTTACCGTGCCTGATGCGGGGAGGTCGGGGGGAGCTCTACTTCGTGATCCGAGGGGCCCGGGAGGTGCTCTGGAGGTGCTGGAGGGGCCTGTTCCGGGGGCACGCTCCTCGAGAGGGTTCGCGCCGGCGTTGCCGACGACGGCCCTTCTCGGGGGTGTTGAGGTCACGGCAGACGTCCATGCGCCTGGCGAAGGAGTGGAATATGGTGACACGGGGTGGGGGGCGGAGGGAGAATGGTTGCGTTGCAGCGGGCGCAGCCCCGGCTTGAAGACGACGCTGCACCTTGCGAGCTCGGCACAGCAGCCGCTGTGAAAGCAGTGTCAGGGGTGGCTGCCGACGGCACTGACTGCAGAGAGCAGGGGGAAGGGAGGAGCCCTCTGTCCGCAGGTCCAGATGCGCAGAACGAATCGCCAGTGAAGGAGAGGGAGAAAAATCAAGCTGTGGCTGGGAAGGGGGAGGACCTTGCAGCCCAACACACAGCAGGAGAGGACACCGACACCTGTTGGCAGCCTGAAGGTACAGCAGAGGTCAGGCGAGACAGAAGAAAAGAACGTGCATTTACAGCACAGAAACAAAAGAAATTGAACGGGGGAAACAGTCCACAAAACCCTATTACAGAGGACCTATTCAAAAAAGCAAAACATTTAAAGCCCATTCCCTCAATAGATGACAAACTTCTTAAAACAAAAAAAAAGGAGTAAGCACCACCACACCACAAAAAGAAATCTCGGATGGTGAGCTTCTGGAGGGGGGGGGTGGCGGTCGAAGAGTCCATTTTAACAGAAAATCTAACCAACAGTCAAGAGGAGAGAGATGCCGCTAAACAGATGATTGTGGCCAAACCATTACAACTCGAAACGACTGTAAGGTGGCACTTTGGGAAACCTCCTCCGGCCTTGCCCATTCCTCATCCTCCCATGGTGATGGTAGGTGCGCCACCCCCCCCCGGAACACAATCTGACCATTGATACCACTGATACCCTGAAAAGCACCCCCGAGACCCCGGAGGAGAGGGAGGAAAGACCCGAGGAGCCTCAATGTGGATATCCGCTAGGGGAAGCCTCAGGTTACACCCCACTCGACTGCACGAAGGTAACGAGGCATCAAGCCAACCCCAAAACAACCTGGTAAAGACACCGCCGTGCGGTGCCTTGGGAAAACCAATACTGGTCCCCGAAGCGTGCCCAACCCCAGGCAGACCAAGGGTGGGCAGAGACTCCATATCAGAGAGTGCAAAGGAAACACCACACAAGAAAACAGACCTAATGGGAATAATGTCCACAGTGATGATTTCCCTAACACCTTTAAACAAACTGTACGAAGCCCTGAACGACTCGGTGAAAGATCAAGCAGCAATTATGGACCTAATGCACACAAAACTAATATACTTGGAAAAATACATACTGTCCAAGGAAGCGAGACAAGAGAACACCCGAGACCAAGGCTCATCGTGCTCAATGGACGTGGAGCGGAAAACACAGGGATCCCAGACTAGTGACAACAGCTGGAACAAAAACAGTGACTTGACCCTGGACCTGGAGGGTAACAACTCAAGTCCAGACGAGTGATAATAGCCAGAAAAAACCCAACGTCCAGTCGTCTAGTGGAAAGAAGATGGCGACCACGCTGGAGAATGGATGCATTAATTTGGATTGCCCAGGTATCACCCCTATTGCAGCGGAAAAGGGGTTGGGGGGAAAACCCAAAAGTAAATGCCTAAAGGTAAAACAGAAAAGCCTTGAAAACATCTTTAATAAAAAGTTGAATCCAGTGGATAATCCACACCCAAAAATAACACCAGCTTCGGACAAAGTGAAAGCCAAAAAGGTATTACTAAAGATACAGTCTCCACCAAAACTGCCAAGATGTACCGCAATAGCGAGACGAAGAATGGGGACGAGTGACACCTCTAATTTAAAATCATTGGGAAAGGGAGATTCGAGAAAAAGAAAATACTCGGAGGAAGAGAAAGAGGTGGAAGAGTTCAACACCATGGAAGCTTTATTGAACTTAAGCACATACACAGTTGAGGACTCTGAAACAGACATTCCACCTCCTAAGTCTAGATCGCGAAACGAAAGTGTGCTCAGTTGTGACCAAGCACCAGACCTTTACCCAAGGCATCAAAGGGAGAAAAAGCATAGTAAGGAACAATAAAGGCCAATGGAAATGAAAAAGAAGGCCCGAAAGCCTTCTAGATCCCAAACCTCAAAGATAAGAAGAGAGAGCAACTCTCCTCACGTCAAACGCAAGGTCGACGTAAGCATGAGAGGCAAAAGGCCCGGGCAGAAAGAGCCCAAAGCCGGGAGGAACTTAGAACCTCTTACCAGCAATAGGCAACTAAACAAAATAAGAGACCGAAGTAGAGGCCGTTCACAGCAGGCGAGTAAGGAAAGGACAAGGAGCAGAACGAACAAACGAATCACGACAGATTTCGTGATCTTCAAGATTGAGAGACGGTTTAGAAAGCAAGACGACTTCAGGCTAAGTAGAAACTCATTGTTGTACATCTTTGAGCAAGTCCCAAACCTACGATACCCGAACTCTCAAGACTTGAACATCGTCGAACTGTGTGAGAATGGACGGAGTGACCAGGCCTACCTACATATATCTTCGCCACTAATAAGCAAAATCTTGAAGGATGAGAAAGACAACCTCTGGTACTTGGGATACGAATTGAAAGAAATCCAGGCAATTAAAAAACCGCAGTACCACCGGACGCATAGTAACTCAGTGACGAGATCTTCAACTAGAACCAACAGAACAGCACCTGACCATAAAGGCCATCACAAAGATAAAGAAAATCGCTGGCGGAGTCAAAATTCCCACCCTACACAGGGCAAGCGAAATACATATGGCCCCAGTGGGCAGAGGGCTAGGAAGACGAGGGAGGAGTCACCCCATCATGACAGTAGGAAACACTCCGAGCGTAATCGACTAACAAACCCGGAATGATGGCCAAAAGGACCGGATGAAAAAATAAGAATTACAATACTAGAAGCCCCAAGAAATCGTCCCGAACGGAGAGAGGTTGCGAAATCGAGAGCCCGGACAGACAACACAATAGAAGATGGATATCAAATACAAGACATTATGCAAATAAAAACTAGCAATTAGTGGATAGAAAACCCTTGGTGAGCCAACTGAGGCAGCATCTGCCCCTGATAATGGGCTCATGGAACACACATGGGTTTTCCCACCTGACGGTAAGCTCAGATGTCAACTTAGGAGCGTTTGACATCCTGTGTCTGCAGGAAACCTGGTTGCTGACGAAACCTTATCAAGACGGATACACCTTGACCTTTACCCCGGCAGAGAAGGGAGCCACGGGAAGACCAAAAGCGGGTTTTGTGGCGGCAGTAAGATCAGGATGTGGATTAGTGCCTCTGGCGGACCTACATCTTTCCCCACTTATCCAGGCGACCAGACTAGAGTGTCAACAAGACAGCGCGGGAAGGGGGAAGGAAAGTTCCCTACAAAAACTCCTAGTGATCAACACATACTGGAACCCGGCTGATTACACCACAGACCAATACTTAGAGTACATCGATAATCTCTTGGAAGATGAAAGTGAAAACCACCAAGCCACCCTGTTCATTATAAATGGAGATCTAAATTGTACAATGGAGGACGACGTGACTCCGATAGGTACGATACCTACAATGGACAGGGATAGAGCTAAAAGATGGGGTAACCTGATGGACAAATGGGATATGCACAATCTGCACTGGCTGCGCTCTAAAGAGAACAAGAAAATACCAACATGGCAAAGAAACGAACAAAAAGGAACTATCGACCACACTTTTGTATCGAAGGCTCTACTGAGTGTGGCAAAGTCTTTTGACGTGGTGAAAACAGAAAACAGCGACCACAACATTTTAAAAACGACCTGGCACTTTTGCAAACCATTGCAAGAGCTTATGATGCAAGGTCTAGAAGCTAACCCCAGTGGCAATCGTTTAAGGTTAACGGCGAAAACCATCAGTGAATTAACTTCGGCTTACAAAACAATCAGCAATAAGCTTATTGACAAGCCAGCCGGAGTTGTCACGGTGGACTATGTGCCGTTACTGGAAATTTACCGCAGACCAAAGCAACAAGAGGACCCTAAGAAAGTAGTCCACAAACACAGCTATAATAAGGAACTAGTGAAGCAAAGAGCGTCGCTGAGAAAAATCCGCAGACAGGCGCAAACCGCTAATTCTACAAACTTGCAAGAGAAATATCGCTTAGCACATCGCCAGTATAAAAACTGGTTGAGACACCAGCGTGCAAGTCTTTTACAACACGACGCTGAACAAATTCTACGTACACTTACGAAGAAAAGCAGTCAAGAATTCTGGTCCTTGATCAACGCGAAAACATCGAATAGCCAGACCAATCTCCAGAACAACGTCAGCGAAGAGAAATGGGTGGACTTCTTTGAGTCTCTATATAAAAAAAGAGGACAACCAGCTACTGAGCATTGGGGGGCACCAAGCACCAGGCTGGGACATACCTTGTGATAGTGACTCAATAACAAAGAAAATTAAAAAGCTAAAAAATTCCAGAGCGCCGGGGTCAGATGGCATTTCTAATATTGATCTGAAGCACAATGTTGCTATATGGGCGCCACTCATTGGCCAGATCTTTCAGAATTGTAATATCTCTAAATCTGTGCCCCCTTCCTGGAAGAACTCAAATGTGGTCCCGATTTTCAAAAAAGGAGCGAAAGATGATCCAAGTAACTACCGTCCTATAGCGCTCTTGGATGTTATTGGGAAGGTTTTTGGCTCTTGCGCCCTGGAGGGCTTGAACAACTGGCTAAAAGAATCCAACTACAGAGACCAATTCCAGACGGGGTTTGTCAGAAACATCGGCACCACAGCAAACATCTTGATTTTATGCTCTCTGAAACCAAGAGTCCAACAAGGAGCGCCAAGAATATTCATGGCCTTTGTCGACCTTGTACAGGCGTTCGACCGGGTTAGCCGAGAACACCTGTGGGATAAACTGGCTGGCAGGAACTGTCCGGAGAAAATCTTGGCACTAATGAGAGCTCTATACGAAGACACTACCATGAGAGTCCGGCTGAATGGTGCGGGGGCGCTGTCAAAGGTAATCCACACTGCCCGAGGAGTAAAGCAGGGCTGTCCCTTAGCGCCAGCACTATATAATGCCTATATTGCAGACCTGGAAGACAACTTCAACAAAATGAGGTGCTTTCCACCCATCACTAGGAGGAGAGAAAATACAGAGACTCCTTTACGAGGATGATATCATCTTACTGGATCAAACAGTGGTGGGGTTACAAAGGCAGTTGAACAGCCTGCTTGTTTATCTAGAAAACAACCATCTTGAACTAAATAAAAACAAAACCAAGATTATGGCTTTCGAAAAAACAACTTGAACAGCAGGCAAGGAAAAATGGAGTGTCGAAAACGAAAAAAATCGAAATCGTAAAGAGCTTTAAATACTTGGGAGTGACGCTAAGCAACAGCTCCACCGAAATTCCAATGCAAGAGATGCTAATAGCAAAAACAAAGACCTTGTCATGCCAAGCTCGGACGATCGACAAGAAATATGGAAAGTTTACATTGATCCCAGTCCTGTCCTTTTTCAAAGCCAAGGTGATCCCGAGAATAACATATGCAGCTGAAGCCATGCCCCAAATCCCGGAAAAGTTTTGGGATAGGCTGGAAGGTCAATTTTGGAAGAAGGTGCTGGGGCTACTGATGTCCGTTCCCATATGCCACATCAGACAAGAACTCTGCCTTCCCTCTGTGAAGGGGATTGTGGACAGGAACACCCTGATGCTTTTCAGTAAAGTGATCATGGACGCTACAGAGCCTGTTTTCAAGATCTTGAAGACCGAATTGACTAATGGGAAAAACAGAATACTGGCCTCATGGGCGGATCACTGTGAAAACCTGCTACAAGAAGTGGCCTTGACGAGAGCAACCCTTATACAAAATCCAACGAAAGTTGTGAAAAAACAGACTCAATTAGATTGGATTAAAACGCAGGACAACGCCGCCTCCTACAAATCAACCAAAGACTTTCCAATAATTCAAAAGAGCTAACGAGGTGAGAGGCTATTTGAAAAAATTCCCGGACAAACGGCTGCGTAACACCTTTTTCAGAATCAGACTAAATCTCCTGAAGACAAACGAGATCTTGGCAAGAAGAGGAGCGTCAACTTCAGATAAGTGCCGATATTGTAACACTGAGCAGGTGGAATCTATCAGACACCTTTTGTTAAGGTGTAAGGGGACCCAAAAGGCTAGAGAAATCTACCTAATGAAATACCTGACCAACACCACCACGGAGGACGAAGAAGCCTGGTCGTATGGTTTGATGGGAGGGGAAAAAAACGAGTGGACAATGGCGGTGACTCTGTTTTTCAAACCAATTGGCCTTGTACAGGAGCTCAAACCAAGTTCAGGAGCTAAAAAGCCAATAATAACGGACGAAGGAACAAGTTGAAGACTTCACTCGATTCCTCCCGCACCAGGAACGACAGAACTTAATCTGGAGGGACTCAGAGTGATGAACTTCTTTACTGATATTTTGTAAAAATTGTAAATTTGTTTTACAATTAAATCAAATAAAAAAAAAAAAAATAAAAAAAATGAAAGGATTGAGTTTAGCATTCTCACTGGGAGAAAAGAGAAATCTTTGGGTGGCTACAAAATTGGAACAGATGACTGGCACTAGGTTTGATATAAAGCTACAGCAGTGTCATCTGGTTTTATTAGAAACAACCTTAACAAATAGCCATTGTGAACTGAAACATTTGTGTTCCATACTAGAAACACCCCTAGAGATTTTACCCCGCAGGCATGCTCTCCCAGGGATAATGGTGCAATTCATTTCTCAGTTGCCTTAATTTTAAGGCTAAGGGTTTAAAAAGAAGTGAACACCTATGGTAATTAAGTTTAGTAAATAAATTCGAGGATTATTTTAAATACATTTTTAGGTGCGGGGGAGGAACTGGGGTCATGGCACAAGACCCCGACAATAAACAGTAAAAAGAAAGGAGGATTCAACTTGGGAACCCTCCCGTCCCCTGCACACTTTCAAATGTTTCGATTAATCCAATACAGTTATTCAAATTGAGATATAGGCATTGTACATATTTTTGTTTCTAACAAATATGGTCACACAGAAGTTTGAGATAAACAAATAAATATTTATAGCCAATGTATATTATTTTCAGCAAGAATTATAGTTCAGAGAGATTATTTACAGTGCATAGAACCAAAATGGAATCAATAGATAAAGCTCAAATTGAGGAACAATTGAGTCCAAATTAAATAGCGACGCGCTTCGAGGAATTTCTCTTCTTCTTCATAAGGCCAAACTTGGACTCAATGTAAAAGGAAAAACACAAATTCAGTAAAGAAAATATTGCAGGCACAATTCATAGATTGTTCATAACATATTCAATTTTACAATTTAGAAAATTTAGTGACGTTAGTTGTAACATGTCATAATATGCGTTGTAATACATGCAACATTATAAGGTGAATTATGTGGTCCATGTTTGAGAGAGAAACTGAAGGTCAATTAATACACCCCTTCCAGTAAAATAGACAGTAGAGCGTACAACATATTATAGTTCAGTGGAATGATCCCTCTAATGGGACCTATCAAGTGGATGGTGAAACATAAGCTAAAGTGAATATATAGGGGAAAAAAAGCTAGTAGTTCCTAAACTCTATCGATCTAATGATGAAGAAATGTGAAAGTCGTTACCTTTGTGTGTAGAAAGTGTCGGAAACAAAGAATCTGACGAAGCAGGAAAAATAAGTAAACAGACTGTCTTCGTGTATCAGTTAGTTCCTAGAGACACGGCCAATTTCCAAAAAGATATAGAAATCTGTAAATAACAGAGCCTGATCAATGTCAAGCTCATTGCTTAAAAGTAACGGACATTAGTATGAAATATATAAAAATCGAATAACATACCTAGCCAGAATGTGGATGGCGGTAAATAATCAAAAGAAGAGCCCACGTAAAGTGTGGACCTCAAATATCCCGCTGTCGCTGCAGGAGTGCCTCAGAATGTAGGAGTTCTGTCACGCAAATAAACAAGCTGAACAGAAATGGAGTCCTGATTAGTATAAAAACTCAGCAATCTAATATGGAGTAGTGAAACGTAACGTGATGTTTAATAAAGGCAAACTGAAATGTTAAAAATTACCATGACAAGGATGTGCACAAGGCACATTTCTTGAAGCTGATGTGAAACTGATGTCAAGATTGTGCGGCCGGTCTACAGCTGAAGAATCCGGCAGTAATGGATTAGGTAGAGTATCAACTAAAGAAAGTGTAAGGAAAAAAGAATAATGAGACTAAGGAACTTTATCCCTGGTGCCTAGATAGACAAATGCTAATGCATTAGGGCTTACCTGGAGCGTAGGGGGACAATCCTGAACAGGGTCTGTTCAGCCGAGCAGCTTGTTGTTCACAAACCATGGAAACAGCATGTGACCATGGAGATAAATAGAGGACTAGAGTTCTAGATAAAGAAGAAGGACTAAGGAGTGATCAGGCCGAAAGATCGGCCATCTTGAAACAAGGTTATATGTTGTGATAGAGTATGGACCTCTAGATATTCAATAAACTAGAAGTCATTTGAAGCAAGAAGCGCAAAAGTGCGAAATAAGATCGATTGATACGAAAAATTCATGCGGTGCAGATACCTAGTGTAAAATGTAAATCGGGCATAACAAATACTAGTTCGCACATAGTAGAACGGGGAGAGGAAAGCTAAGAAAAATAGTCTACTGTGTGAAATAGAATTGAAATAAGCAATGAGAAAAAGGTCGTAAATTGGACAGAACGCTCTGATCTAAGAGGGGGAAAAATAAATCTAATTATCAAATCATCAGGGCACGGTCACTGAATGACTGTGTGTAACCTCTAAGTCTATAATCGGTGGAAGATATAAATTCTCATTATTCACGAAGAGGGAAACTAACCCTAGATCTCTCTTTTTCACATGGAAGACATAGTACAATGTGACAGTCTGAGTTGGGTAAACGCATTTAATTTACAAAAGATAAAAATTAAATGTAATAAGTTTAACAAAAATGACATAAATAAGAGTAAACAATCAGAACAATTTTTACATTGAATTTACAGGCAATGATTTTTATGGCAACCAACTATTAGTCTCAACAAAGTAGTGCCTTAGATCACAGTCAGACAATGGAATAGTAATGTAACTTTCAAGTTTATGTTATTGAAGATCAAGCATTCCTTATTGACAAATTCAAATCACAAAAAAACAGTTCAATGTGAAATCTTCATTTAAACCCCAGGGCTGTAAAGAGCTTAACTTGTCAATCCAATACGCCTCTCTTTGTAGTAAGAGTGACTGGTAGTCACCTCCTCTTGTAGGTCGCTTGACAACTTCTAGCACCTAGTATATTAATTGGGCAATTGAATGTTTCTGCATGTTGAAGTGGCTGGCTACCGGTGAGTATTGGTTATTACATCTTATGTTCGACTTGTGTTCAGACAGTCTTGACTTGACAGGTCGTTTGGTCTGTCCTACATACACTTTGCCACAAGGGCACTTCAACATATGACACCTGATGTAGTCTCTTAATTTGATTTTTTGACCATTCCTGGGGTGAGTCACTACATTACCTTTGATTGTGTTATTACAGTGTATACACCCTAAACAAGGGAAGGTGCCTAGTGTTTTGGTGGCTAGGAAAAGTTGTTTCTCCTTTGGTACTCTTTCAGCTTTCACCAGCTTTTCTCTTATATTTTTACCCCTTTTAAAAACACATCATTGGAGGTGTGGAGAACAATTCTAATAGAGTTTGATCACTGTGAAGGATATTCCAATGTTTCTTTATACTTTTTGTGATCTGAAAACTCTGTCTTGAGAATTTTGATATGTATAGAAGTGGGGCATCTTTAACAACAGATTTAGGTTTCAATAAATCTGTACGAGAGATCTCTGAAGCTCTATCTTTGGCAATTTCCAAAGTTTCCAGTGGGTAGCCTCTGTTCTTAAATTTACCAACAAGATTTGTGCATTCCTTATCTAGAACATCTGGGTCAGAAATTATTCTTTCAAAGGTAAAATTTGACTATATGGTACACTTTGGAGCATCGCCCTCGGGTGGAAGCTAGAATAGTGAAGCAAATTGTTAACATCAGTCGGTTTATGGTATACAGACGTAGCAATCTTATTGTTAACAATGCTCAAGTTACGGTCAAGAAAATGTAGATAAGGGTTACTAATCTCAATAGTAAATTTGATCCTGGGGTGCACTGAATTAAGGTATTAAAAAAACTGATCTAGGTCATCTCGTGTGCCACACCAAATGCAGAAAATGTCATCAATAAACCTCTTCCAGGTTAAAATGTATGCTGCCCATGTGGGGCGTTCCAGTACATGCTGACTTTCGAACTGAAACAAAAGTATTAGCGTACACGGCCGCCATCGATGATCCCATCGAGGTACCCGATGTTTGTAAAAAGTATTTGCCCTGATGTCTAAAATAGCTATTGTAAAGGATTAAGTTACGTAGCTCCAGAATGAACTGAGGATTACCTTTCACACCTGAATTGTTAAGTAGCAACCATTCAACAGAATCTATACCTTCACTATGGGGTATTGAGGTATATAAACTACATACATCAAGGCTGAATAGTATGCAGTCTTCACCGATAAAGATTTCTCAGCTAAATCCACTAAGAAAGTCTGTTGTGTCCTTTAGGTATGCGGATGATGCCATATTTAATATTAATTCGCCGGTTGGTGTTTTTTGCCAGGACTCGATTCTAAAATGGCGTTTGTGTCCGCTTCTGTGACTCCAACCCAAGTCGGGCCCTTTGTTCCACTTTTTGGCGGGCTTCTCCACAGAAGCCTCCGAAAGTGGTGCCACTCTGTCTGGGTACCACAGGGGGCGTGCGAGGGGGTTTAGGTACCCTGGACTGAGTTGCCTCGGCAACTCAAGTCGCACTCTTGTGTGATTGGCCCAAGTGGTGAGCCGCCCGGCTCAACACTTAGCATGTTTGAGTGACAGCTAGGCTGAATGAATGGGGGTTTTCTGCATAAAAGCAGGGCTTTGGGGACTGGAACTTCAGAAGTTGCCACAGGACCTAAAGAATCCGAGGAGGGAGAAGCCGAGCCGACCTGCAAAGACAACACCACCGGTGGAGCCCTGCTGAACCGTCTCACCACTTTTCCAGACGACAGAGGAGCTCTCCAGCCTGGAGAGTCTTCTTCCTTTGACTGGTGGGGATAACCCGTTTGCCCGTCTTTTCGCCTTCCTGGACCATCTCGTGGCGCCTTGCCCGTGCCAAGCACCCCGGCAACCGGAATACCACGGTTTACCACTACCGCGAAGAAAAGGGTGGTACCTTGTAACTGGGAAACTCTGCAGCTGGTTTCTTCCCTGGCAGCGCAACGACCTTCAGCTTTGCTCCACGTCGAGACCTCCTCTTCCTTGGACAAAATACCGACTTGCAACCGCTGCCAGGAACAACTGCCCCAGCTGGAGCGTTCTTCCCACTTTCAGGTACTGTGTCCCGCCTGGCTTCCCTTGCGACAGATTGTTCGAGGTGACAGTAAATCCTCGACTTTCTAACCTGGGCTAGCCTGGGACCTGTTAACTAACTTTTCCTGACTTGATTTCAATCTTTTGTGAACTTTCTACAAAGACTCTTTGGGCATAACCCCAATGTGTGATCCTGGACACATTTCGCTTGCTCTCTCTAAGAGTGGGCCTGGCATTTGAACTTCCTTGCTTTCCAGTAGACTCTGCCTAACCTGCCTCACTGTGGTTCTTTGAAAAGTATTGAAATTTGTGTGCTTTCATAACCCTGCCTTTTTCCCATCCCTTTTTAATAACTTATTAGAGTGCCATCTTATGTTAAGCGCTTACCTCTGGTCTGAAAATAAGTGGTGTTTCTCATTAAGACTTGTCTAATAAGTAATTAGGGTTGTATGTATATATAATAGTGACTGTGTGTTGAATTTATTTACCTCTTGTGTGTTAGTGTAATTTACAAGTGTGTCTTTAAATAAATAATTCTATACTTTTAGACCAAAGCTCTGGTCAGTGTTTGCTTGTGCTATTGTATCTCTGTACCTATTGTGTATACTCTATATGCTGCCTAACTCATCTTGAGAGAGGTCCGACTGCTCAACCACAGCTACCAGGTAAATCTGGGCGGCACAGACTGCTACCAATGGGGTTTACTGCCAACCACCTGTAGTCCTAAATCTTTTGCAGTGGTCCCTAAGGGAACTGCAAAGGTTTCTGCCTAACACATAACACTTAAGAGATTGGAAGCTGATATGATGGGGTTCCAAATCTTGAAAACCCAGCAAGCTTTTAGAATGTAAAGAGATGCCACGTGGACACATGAGGCCACAATATCTGCAGCACTCCATCAGGACAGTGTCATAATGCTAGACCCGTAGTGGTGGTGTTGGACATGTTGCAATGTTTCAACCATCTCAAGGTAGACCGGCATGCCCCATTGCAGTTTTAAAAACAGTCACGATGCATAGGGTGTGAAGCCATTACAAATATATAAACAAACAATTAAATTCAATATAACAGCTATCTCATCAAATGGAAAATCTAAAGTTATTCTCAGAGGTAAGAATTGGGAAAAACAATTATTTCAGACTATGAATGTCCAGGTTTAGGGATATGGCTCTCAATGCCATAGCTGTATGACTAAATATCAAATACCACAAGAAACTAGCCGTTTGCTGGTCTTCATTAGGGTTTGCTGCAAATGTGTTCTACCATTCCAGAACAACAGCATCGGCAAATTCAGCCAATTCCTTACATGTATTGGAATCTCAACATGCCAACATAGCATGAGCAATAGCATGGTGATAGAAGCAATTCTTCTGGTAAGTCCTCTTGTGAAAGGAATATATTACCTGACAGTTTGTCCTAAGATTAGGATCCCAAAGAGGCTGTCTTTTTTTGCCCTAGGTGTACACATTTGGTTTTCCCTTTCCTGCTAACTCTGAGGACATCTAAACGAAAGGGGTGTGATGAATACAATGGTGTCATCACTCCTTTCCCGGAGGTGACCTCTCCCCATGTGGCCAGGGGACGGCAGCCGCTACCTGTTCCTGACCCTGGGGGCGGCTATATGAGGGATGATCACATGGGGGGAGGCAGCCAGCCCTCGGAAGGGAGTCATGACATCATTGAACCAGACATGGTATCCCCCTCTTCTTTTGAGGATAACCCCGCCTTCCCCATGCCTTGATGGCATGTTGTCACACCTTCCCCCTCACCTATCTAGGAAGGATCCTGAAAAAACCTTACCAAACTCCACATATAAGTCATCAGGAACTGACAAGCCTTTTAATATCATTAAGAACACTCATCCAGACTTTGAATATAAGTGATCAGAAAAGTAATGAGGATCACAGAAAGTCAAGAGCACACGCTGCGCTCTAGTGATTGGAAGAACAAATCTGAGGATGGAAATGTAAACCTGTGAAGCAGCTGATAATCGAACAATGGCTGGGAAACAGGCTTTTCTCTGTGCAGTCCAAGACACCGTGGGGTGAGAAGGGAGTCCATGGAGCCAACCGGCTCACTGACATAGAAGCAGGGAGCAGATTGCTTAGGAGATTATGCAGTGAGGACGGCAGAAGCAGATGCAAGGCTTTTGGGCATTCACTGGTACTAGGAAGCAAGCTCCACTTCGCTTTAGCCCAGGAAGACACTGAATAGGTGAACGGGAGCTGTGAGACATGGAGAAGCCGAAAACCAGCAGAAACAGAGGAGCAGAGCGCTGTAGGGTTGCCAGAGGCTGTCTGCAGAAGAAGCAACGCACACTAACAAGAACTGGTGAGTGAACCGAAGAGAAGCAGGGACATCGGGGTGTAGCGGCAACGCTGTCAAAACCGAATAATCTTAAATGAAATATATGAACAAGTGCATTAATATCTTATGAAAAGCCCAAATGGAATAAGCATAAGAGACTATCACGTTTGTGAGTGTATGCAGTACACCTGTGAGAGAAGTCCTGGAAGGATAGTATTTCAGGCGGATTCAAGGGAAGACCAAACACATAAGAGACTGTCGAGTTTGTGAGTGTGCACAGAGCTCACATGAGAAAAGCCCTGGCAGGATAGTATACCAGGTAAATGCTTGATTTTTAGAGTTTGAGGGCCAGAATAGTAGTTTGGACATGGGAAGGTTTTGCTTTGGGCCTTCTGACATTGAGAGACCCTTAGTTCTGGTTTTAGGTAGGGGAACACCACTTAGAGAAGGGACAGAGAGATATGTCCCATCCCCCTTTAATTTTAATAAAAGTCTTTGATAAAAACCATGAATCCATTGTGTGTAAGTCTTGTTCCTGGCTCCTCAGAGGGGATTTATGAACTTCCTAAAGCATGGAGTGGGAGCAGCACTTTCCAGGCACTTCATGAAATGCAAGGCAACCTATTTACGGAAATGTATACTACTTTAAAAATAAGTTCGATGCATTGGGATTTTGTTGGTAAACGGGTGAAAACATTAACAGTAAAGAACATTTTATATCTGTAAAACCGGATTGTACTTTTTAAAACTATTAAAATAACTCTGAGGAGGAAGTAGTGCATTAATTTGCCAGTGCCACTCAGTAATTAGCAAAGCACACTCAAAATACCTGGGGCTATATGTACTTACATACATCAAATATGCTGGCACAGTAAACTAGAGAAAGTTACTAACTGCATCAAATATTAAAATGCACAAAGCTCATTTTAGTTTACAGCTAAAAATCTGCTGTCCCAATAACATTCAGTTTAAACAAAAAAGGAAATTCACTGAACTAGTGTGCTGTTTCTCACCAACATCGAGTACAAAAAAATAAAAAGTGAAGAAATTCACGAATCTGCATAAAACAGGTATACCTCTCTCAGCATTGGCCAAGGATGTCAATCAAGGTCTGTAAACTGAAGTGATAGCTGGGACCCAAGCCATGGCAGCATTTAAATAATACTTAAGTGGCCATGGTTACACCAGATTTTAAAATATATCAAGACAGTAAACCTGTTTTTTTTCCCCTCTTGGTCTTCAATTGGCCTGCAAAAAAAATCAGCCTTTGATTTCTCCACCTTGGCAGCACATTACGCCATGCACCTAAACTTACTGATTTTTTTTCTAAGGCAACTGTACTGAGTGAAACAATGTTTATGTGGCATTTGGCTTTAGATCATTTGTATAAAATTAATATGACGAAAACTAGGTAGACCAAGGAAGGGCACCACACTGAAATTAACATATTAAATATTACCTAAAAAAATAATTGGAATGAACAGAATGGTGATATTTTCCAATATTCTTTAGACAAATAAATGCTAATTCTTCCAACAATATCTTTACACTCAAGAGCAGGACATTTTTCTGGGTTATGTAACAGCATGAAGCAGATTGGTTGGTTCTTTTTGGACTGCAAAATGTAGACTATTTTTAAAGTGATATTCTTCTAGAGTTTGCAGCAATCCATTTTGATTATAAGGCAGGGCTAGGTGTGCCACCAGTGCGAATCTCTTAAAATAAAGAAATGCCTGTTCTTTGGGAGCCAAAATATATATTTTTAAAGATGTCAAAGTTAAAATCAGTTTATTTGGCTACTGTCATAAACCGCTGACGTACAAAATTACGTTTCAGCTGTAACAATAATGATTCAAAAACAGCAATACTTCGAAGTCTCACTAAATACAACTATATTAAAGGCAACATTTATGTACTTGAAAATGTAGTGCAGTAAATTATCACGGTCATTAAAAAGAAAAAAACGTACATAAAGAACACAAATAGACACAATACAAACAACTTACAATCTGGCAAGATATGCATCAACAAGACACTAAACCATAATTCCAAATAACTGCCCCATAGCTCTATGTAGATTTCCTTTTTGAGACAGGCTATAAAAAACAAAACACCTATGTGAGATGTTTTCCCAGGGCACAGACCCTATAAACAAAATGCTACTCTGCACTGGACAAAACATTGTTCAAAACAGGCAACAGATCCCTCCTCCTGACACAAACTAAACACGTGCAAAACAGTTTCTTCAAAAGTCACACCCCATTAGCATAATCTCATCTCTATCCACACCTAAAGTGGAACTTACACAGCACGAAAGCACGATATTAGCATCCATCTGGACGAATCCAACCCTACGGACTAGTCTTTGGATGAAAACTGCTGTAAAATACTGCAAATAAAGTTCCCAAGCTTGTCCTGAGAGGACGGTATGACATGAAAGAAGCTGTCTCGTTGCAATAGTCTAATGTTGCTGTCCTCAAACCTGCCTTTATTGCCTCCACTATAGCACTCTTATCTGAATTAGAAAAGCTGCGCCTATTATCTACAAGATGTGAAAAGCCCAAACTACACTGATTTTAACTATACACTCAAACTAAATGGTCTGATTGCCATCCGTTTTTTCCAATACATCATCGATAATGATCCGATAGAGGAAAATGGGTTAGACTATTCAAAGTTCTTTTCTTCCCTTAAGAAGACTTAACATTGTAGGGAAACAAAAAAGGCACAATCTGAAACCAGAACAATCATAAGAAACAGTTGTAACTAGCGTTAATGTTTCACTTTATTACTTACTTGCAGAGCACTTTCCAAACATCTTTGCCATTCATAACCATATCTCTCGCTCTCCTAGAAATGAAAGACAATTTTCTTATTTTACTTCATGTGATTAACTGACAAATTAACATATTACACCCAGAAAAAGTGAATGCCACTTGCCTGCTACAATTGTTGTGCAGCTTGATATTCACACATTCGTACCTTTTTATGTTTTCTTTCTGGAGAATTACTTAAAACATTTGTGAATTTGCTCGATGGAAGTCAACATTAAAGACTTGTCTTAGTCAGACCTTTCTGTGTGAAGTAAACCGATTCTATCTTCATGTAATTTGTATGGAAATGTGTGAATTTGCGCTCCAACTCAATTGCCCTTTTCTATCTCTGGTGAGGCTAGGTGAATCTATAACAAACGAAAAGCTCAAAAAAGGTACTCACATGGGAAAGTAAACTGCATTTGCAGCATGACTGTTACAGATGTCCATACGGTACATGAACCGGCTTAAAGTACCCTCTATTGCAGAGAGGCTGAGGGCAAGCAACCCTTAATTTTCCTTTGGAGTTAGGGGTAAGGCATGCAAGCAGTATGCTACAGATATGGCTTTATAAAGCAG
Source organism: Ambystoma mexicanum (assembly GCF_040938575.1). Classification (NCBI taxonomy): domain Eukaryota; kingdom Metazoa; phylum Chordata; class Amphibia; order Caudata; family Ambystomatidae; genus Ambystoma; species Ambystoma mexicanum. The sequence goes on from NC_090931.1 coordinate 292,654,368, forward strand.
CTGTGGGCTGCCCATACCCACAGGTGCATTGTGACCTATAACCAGCGAGTAAGGAAATATCCTAGGCTTCTGCCACCACTTTAATGATCTCTTGGGCAGAAGCATATATGTGTAAAACATCCTTACGGCTCCCATCTCTCAACTCCACCTGTAGTTTGTTGGGATTACACTAACTAGGTCACACTTTGGATATGCTTTAACAAATAGGCTATGTACTGAAGGAAGGTCAAGCTATGATACAAACGAGGGTGACGTTTTGAATTGATGTGTCTTTGGTAAGTATTTGTGATGCTAGGTTTTGCGTTAAAAAGCACCCGTAAGGTCTGGAGAATGAACTAAAATAATAAGCAAGATTTCTGACCAACTGAGTCAAGGAATACGGCACACAAAGTGGAGTCCCCCAGATACTGATACCACCTCAGCATATTGAGTTCTTCAAACATAAAAGTCTTAAAACATAATCCGATAATTCTCTGTCCATCCAGGGATGCCCTATTCCATTAAGAAAATCCAAAAGTGATACCCAACAGAAAAGGCCAATGTGTTTTTAACAAGTACTTTAGCCTCCTGGCTAACCCTATACTTCCAAGGCAATGTTCTCAAATCTGGCCAACAAAAAGTGTTCAGAAACCTCTTCTAGGACAGTCCAGCCCTAGTAGTAAGTAAAACACAGAAAATACTTCCTTGGGCAATCTCTAATCCCAAAATGGGGCCACATTGTGAGAGGGACACCACCAAGTTCAAAGAACTCCTTCTGATGGACCTTGTCAGAAAATGTACTGCTATATAGCATTTAACTATTTTCTTCAAACCCCCGCCATTCTAGTTGGCAGAGACACCTAGGCACTGAACGAGATTATCAACCGTGTTTTAACATATGGTGCAGAGCTGCAAAATCACTGGGTTACATCCAAACACATGCAAATCGCTACAAAAAGTGCATTGATGGTGTCTTACTCCTTCAAGACAGACTTAAAATTTTCCCAAATTTCCTTTCCTTGTGATAGAGATGCTCTCTAGCCCAATGTACGTTATTCCGTACCTGGTGGATTTGTTGCATGATCCAGCCTTTTTGAAAGGAAGTCTTATCCCAGATCAAAACAATCACTGTGGTATAACTCCGCTAGGAAACACAACTAGTCCTCCTTGAAAATGGGACCCCAATGGTACTTTCAAATTGTCAGGCCACGGATGCCATTTAATAACGATCTACTGGTCACAATAACAACCATAGCGTGTGCGTGCGTGTGTGAGAGAGAGAGAGAGTGTGTGAGTGTGTGTGTGTGAGAGAGAGTGGGTGTGAGAGTGTGAGAGAGAGTGTGTGAGAGAGAGTGTGTGTGTGTGTGTGTGAGAGAGAGTGGGTGAGAGAGTGAGAGTGAGTGGGTGAGAGTGAGAGGGTGTGAGCGAGTGTGTGAGTGAGCGAGTGTGTGAGTGAGAGAGACTAAGAGTGTGAGTGGGTGGAATCTACATTTAAGTCGGATTAGAGAATCCCTGATTTGGTGGGAAACAGGTCAGGAACATGTTATTGGGAAAATTGTACACAGCACCCTCTGCGACTGATATTTAGATTACACAGTTTAAACATAAGGTGAGCTGGTGTTGATAACACCGTTTTTTGATCAAGTTCCAAAGCAAATCAAGCACTAGAATCCATTTTCAGATGTTATACCTTGCTCCATTACATTTACCTTTTCCTTTGGTCCGCAGAAATAGTTGGGTGTGTTTTAAAAGGAAGTGTGCCTTATTGCTCAAAAATAGTCATGTGTTTAATACAGGTTTTCACAGGTAGTGAGTGCGAGCTAGAATGCCTTCTAGCACCTACGGTCTTGTAGAAGTTGGATGGCTTGGCAATAGTGGTGTCATTCTGAGCATTTTGATGACTGAAGGGCTTCAGAAGTAGCTGAGGAACGAGACTGATCCTTAACAGCGTGTTTGCCAAAAGCATTAGCTACCAGTTTTGCAGCACTATACAAAAAGGAGAAATTACTTACCAGTAATGTTCCTTCTATGGACTCTTCTCCCATAGATTCCTCATCTTGATGGAAATCTATCCAGCGTCAGCTGCTCGGAAAACATGGAGAGGGGGGCGCAGTGCTGCTCGACATAGTCAACTACTACCTTGTATACAGCTGCACCATTCCTCGATCGGACGTGATGTTGGGCATTAAATAAAAGGATGCACTATGCCCCCTTATCTCAGATCTCCGCTCCCCCCAGGCTCCGCCTGTGAGAGGAAACCTACAGTAAAGGGGAATGCCATTGAAACAAAAACAACAATACTAGCAAACCATAATTATTTGCTTACCTCATTCTTCAACCTTAGAGAAACCAGAAAAAACAGGGCGGAACAGCCAACCAACCGCTGCAGCCAAAAACGCAGCTCTCTGCTACTCACGTCATTGTGCACAGAAACGCAACAGCAGAATGCGATTAGGACTATGCAATGGACTTCCAAGCGGCGTAGGCTGCGAGGGCGATGAGGAATCTGTGGGAGAAGAATCCATAGAAAAAACATTTCTGGTAAATAATTTGTCCTTCGGTGGATTGCATTCTTCCACAGATTCCTCATCTTGATAGACTCCCAAAGTAGTAGCGTTGGAAATTAAACCAAGAAGCCCTGTAAGACAGCCCTACCAAAACACGCATCTGACCCACAGGCCAAGTCCTAGCTGTAATACTTGTCAAACGTGTGTAGAGAGGACCATGTGCTGTGCGACAAATGTCTCTGACTGGCATTCCCCTGTGAAGAGGAGAGGAAGCCGCAACACCTCTGTTAGAGTGGGCCCTAAAACCAGCAAGAACCTCCTTACCTGCGGACTGATAACATTCTGCAATGCACAGCACAATCCAATGTGAGATAGTTTGCTTTGCTTCATGACTGCTCGCCCCAACCTGGATTATGAGAAGGTGATAAACAACTGGTCATCTTCCCTGAAGAAGCCCATCCTGGCCAGGTAGAAGCTCAGCAGCCTCTTGATATCCAACCTGGGGAGGAGGGTAACACACTGGAAGCTCTATGCTTGGCCCAGAGGGAATTCAGACACCACCTTTGATTAAAGCGTAGGGAGCACCTTCAGTGAGACCTTTTCCTTAAAAAAACTTTAGGAAGGGGGCTTTACTTTCTCTGGTGTCTTCTTAAAAATAGACAGAGCCACCAGATGATATTCCTTCACTTTGCCCACTTGCAGACCCGATTGGGCTAGGAACAACAAAAACTCTATCACTGAGGAAGTGGGGCACGACGTGGGGTCCACTCTTTTCACTTCGCACCAGGTTACAACCCTTCTCCAAAAGGGCATAGTGCAAGGTCTGCATGTAGCCAACAGCACCTCTTCATCGAGGTCTCAGTTGTCCCTCAGCCCCTCAAGAGCCACGCATGCAGGTTGAGAGGGTCCGGGTTTTGCTGAAGCACATTACCTGCCGATTGAGACATGAGGTTCTGCCTCCAAGGAGCTGAAGAGGTGGACATATGGCCAGTTCTGGTAGATCTGGGTACCATGTCCTGCTAGCCCAGTTCAGGGTGATCAAGATCAGATGGGCCCTGAATGCATGCACCCTCCTGGGAACCCAAGGGATGGCTGGAATCAGCGGGAACACAATGGTGGTCGAAGATCCACTCCACTAGAAAAGTTTCCCCAAATGCCCCCCTGTGGGGAAATTTCCTCAAACTGAACTGCCTGCACTTCATGTTGTCCATCGCTGCTAACTGATCTACTGTCCGGGGTGCCCCATTAGGTGAAGATCTCTGCTGTAACCTCCGGGCATAGCTCCCACTCGTGGGAGACCACGCTCTGCCCGCTCAAAGCATCTGCAGACCCATTCTCCACCCCTGCCAGATGGGCTGAAGAGGCCAAGATGATGTTCGCTAGCATCCAGGACCATAGCTGCATGGCCTACCTGCACAGGGGGTAGTGTCCATATGCCTCCATGCTTGTGGAGGTAGTGCATGGGCACTGTGTTGTCCGTTAACAACAGGATATGTTTCCCCTGCAGCACAGGTGCAAAAGCTGTCAGTGCCAATATGACTGCTCAACTCCAGAAGATTGATGTGGCAACATTTCTCGTGCTGAGGCCAAAGGCTACTGATCTACAGCAAGCCGCAACTGATTCCCTAGCCCATCAGCGAGGCGCCCGTGAACACCTGCTCTTCAGGCCATGGCACCCAGTAGGGTTCTCCCACCATCATGTTTGGTGTGTCGCTCCACCACTTCAGGTTGCTCGCCATCGACCTTGTCACCTGGAGCACATACAACTTTGTCTTAGAATTGTGACTACTGGCTCCTGAGAAGCCCCTGAAGGGATCTCATGCCAAGCCTCGCCTGCAGCACATCAGGAAGATACAGGATACAACGAGGCCCAGCAAGCACAAGAACACCCATGCCGGTACACTGCTGGAAGTCTGGAAAAGACTGACCATCTGCGCCATGTTGGTGACTCTCCCCGGAAGGAAAGGCCTTCCCTTCCTGGGTGTCCATGACTGCTTCTATGAACTGGAACATTTGTGTTGGTGATGTGTGGGAATTGTTTAAGTTCACAGAAAACACAGTTTTGGCGACAAAGCATGGATCAGCTAATTGTCCAAGTTGAAATCACAAAGACACTGCCTCTCCAGAGGTGGGCTGCTCTCTACTGACATCAGCTTGGTAAAGGCTGAAAGCAGAGGCCAAGCAAAAAGGGAGCACTTTGAATTGGTAATGTGCATCCCCCAATGATGAACCTCAGGAACCACCAATTCTTTCTCTGGCTTGGCACATGAAAATATGCATCCTGAAGGTCCAGCGACACCTGCCAGTCTAGGAACTGTAGAGCCTGAAGTATTTCCCCTCAACATCACCATCCTGAATTTGTCCTTCCTCAGGAATGTATTCAATTCTCTGAGGAACGGGATGGGACAGAGGCCACCTCCTTTCTTGGCAACCAGGAATTATCGGAGAACCAACGCGAGCATATCTCTTCGACTGGAACCATCTCTACTGCTCCCTTCAGCGGAAGGGCGTGCAGCTCTTCCAATAGCTCCCTCTCCGGCTGATGCAGATAGGGTGGGGGTCTCTCCAGGGATCTTATCACAAATGGGAGGCAGTAGCCTCCACTATCAGTTGGCGGGCCCATGCGTCAGAGGTGATTACCTACCATTTGGCCAAGAATCCAGAGATTCTCTGTCCAACTTGAGAAGTATGTGGAGCGACCTCAAAGATATTTCTGGGGTGCCGTGGAAGTTGCTGTTGCGGCCGCTGTCGACTGCCTCACTCCTCTCATGCCTGTACCTGGCTATGGGACCCTGTGTTGCCCTTGCTTAGCCAGGGTCACTTGCACGCTGCTGGGAAAGGTGGAGTATCTCCTGTACCATTTCCTACGGATCAGAAAGAGTAAGTTTGTAGTGGGGGCTACTGCTGCACCGCCAGTGTGAATGACTTGGCTGTGAGCTTAGAGTCCTTAAAATGTTCTAGGGACTCGTCAGCTTTGGGGCCAAAAAGATGTTCCCCATCGAAGGCAATGTTGAGCAATTTTGCTTGGACATTCGGGAAAAACCATGGCTCACTCAGAAACGCCAACCCGCGCAAGAACATTGAGGTGCCCGGCTCCAAGCCCCCCCTCCCCACCATTGTGCTAACCCGAATGGAATCTGGTAACCCTCTTCGTCGTAAATCGCCCGCGTCGAATAACATGGACCAGGTGTTCGGCACAAACCTTCGATCTTGTGCGGCTTGCTTGAGAAGACTCTTGAACTCAGGGGGTCGCTGACTGCTTCGGCAGAGGGGAAGGTTTTTCCTGCAGGGTTTATCTCGAGGGCGTTCCATCCTTTCGGGCTTCCTTGGTGCTGGACGAACCCGAATCCCCCCACTTCTTCCTAGATGCACCCTTAATAGAGTACGACTTACACTTTTTGTCCAATGAGTGGGAATCGCCTCTGCACTTTTTCTTGTGTGGCTAAGACAATGGGGAGTGGTGCGATTTGCTCCGAGGTTGACTCTTTTATGGAGACGTCCCTCTCTATGTTTTCCGGGCATCGGATCCTCTGTATCATGCTCCAATGAGCGCAGGCGTGATTTTGCTGGGGATTTGGATGGCTGTCTGCCGATTTACTAGTTTCACCAAGCGTTCACTCACCACTTTAGGGTTCATCGAAAGGGAGGAGCCACTTTGTTCCATGCCATGCCTTACTCCAAGACACGTGTTGCAATTAGATGGATTTTTTGGGGATAGGAAACCTGTCGCACTGGGCTGGATTTTGGGGGTATTGAATAGGTAACGCTTAGCTGTAGTTTGAGGGTAGGAAATGTGCAGCACTTGGGGATGGATCTCTGGGGGCAGTAAATGTGTCCCACTTAGGATTTTTGGGGGATATGAAATGTGTTGCACCCAACTAATCATACTAAAAAGCCATTCTGCATATTCACCCTCAAAATCTAAACAAAACATAACACAACCCTACCTCTACCACAATGCAAACCACACACTTGACAGCACCCAACATGAAACAAAACATGAGTACACACAAAGTACCCATGCACAATCATACCTCAACACCACATGGTTACCAACCAAAACACACCGTCAGTGACAATTTCTTCCGAACTGAAGCTGCCAACAGCACATCAGAGCTCTTGCTCTTCTCCCTCTCAACCCACTGACAACCATCCCAACCCCTCCTTCGATTGCAGAACCACCAGAGCGCCAAGGGACCATGCAAGTGGCAGCAGGGCGCGGTACAAGATAACATAACATAGCACACGCATATAGTGTGTGTGGCCGTGAAGGACATTTTGGAGTTGCAGTTCTTGCAACATTTGAAACCAGCCGGTTTAGGCCCAGACATAGTGACGCAGTAATTCAATGATTGAAAACGAACGTATTCCGAATAGCATGCCAAGCATGCTGAATAAACAAGAAGAAATGAGGTATTTGTGCATCCTTTTATATAAAGGAAGCCCAACGACAAGTCAGCTCTTGGCGCGGCTGTATACGAGGGAATCGTCGTTGATATCGAGTGGCACTACACCCCCTGTCGAAAAGTATTCTGCACAGCTGATGCTCTATAGCTCCCCATCAAGATGCAGAATCTGTGGGAGAATGCAATCCATTGAAAAGTAGTTACTAGTGCATAATTGAATGGTAGGGTCAGTTGGCCTTGCCACGAAATAAACCAATGACATTAGGTTGCACACAGCATGGGTATAGGACCCATCAGGTGCTGGCAATAATTTGTTTTTGGTTGCAAAGTCGGCATTTGAGGTCTGAATTAAGTTTTTGGGAGAAGGAAAGGAGTGGACTACTTTATAAGATATTGCTCAAAGAGCATAGTTGAGAAGCAATTATGGCACAAACAGGGTTTACATTGGGCTTAGCGTATTCAATGGGTAAATACACTTCCCTTTTTGTTAGCTACTTATCTGAGTGATCTGTCGCCAATAAGAGTAGCATAAAGCGACTTTCTGGGTAGCTGTCTTCGCCCACATTTCCATTCTATGGGTCAAAGAGTTGTCAGGAGTCTAAATTTTCTTATGCCCATAAAACCCAACACCTCACTTGTCTTTACCTAGCAAAGGAGAAATGACCTACCATAATTATCTTTCTATGGATTCTTCTCCCACAGACTCCTCATCTTGATAGATATCCATCATCCAGCTTTGGTGATCGGAAGCTTTGACAGGCGGCATAGTGGACCTTTCGGCCGTCTAACGTCGATCCGCCTTGCTAGGTGCTCGATCACCGGCTCCGGAAGTGACATCAGGCGTCATATATCACTTCACTATGACCCAATGCTTCAGTTCCTCCTTTTTTCCCCAGGTGCTTGAAAGCTGCAGAGGGAGAACAACGGGAGGAGGCTAACTAGCCTGTAAAAAACCTGAAGGATGCATCGCAACGGGTGATCCCATATTGTTATATATTAAAATATTATTTTCTTTTTTTAAAGAACAGAGTGAAAACGGACACACAAGAGCCATCACCACTTTTCTTTCAAACTTAGAAGCGTTGAGCCACAACACTGAGCGGGGACGGCTGGGAGGGGCGATGAGGAAGCTGCGGGAGAAGAATCCATAGAAAGATCATTACGGTAAGTAATTTCTCCTTCAATGGATTGCTTTACTCCCGCAGATTCCTCATCTAGACTCCAAGCAGTTAGGCTAAAGGAGGAGGGCAGAAAGTATTAAACAAGTATGTTCTGCAGAACTGCTCTACCAAAGCGTGCATCAGCCCAGCAAGCAACATTCAAAGCATAATGTTTGGTGAACGTATGTAAGGAAGACCATGTTGCCGCACTGCAAATGTCCTTAACAGGAACACGACTCTGTAGGGCTGTGGAAAGTGCAACCCCTCTAGTTGATTGCGCTCTGATCCATGGCAGAAGTTCTTTGCCTACCGACTGGTAACATTCAGATATACATAAAATAATCCAACGTGAACGCGTTTGTTTTGTTATGGCGAGACCCTTGCGAGATAAAGAATGGGCTAAGAACAACTGGCCCGTCTTCCGGAACTCAGATGTACAGGTAACGTAAAAGCTTAAGGCACTTTTAGGGTAAAGTCGGTGAAAACGTTCTTCCACTTTAGAGGGGCGTTGAGGGGGGTAAAACACAGGTAAATCAATAGACTGTGCAAGATTTAATTCCGAAACAACCTTTGGAAGGAAGCCAGGCCTAACAAACATTTCCTCTAAAAAAATGCAAAAATGGTGAGTTGCAGCATAATGCCTGCAGCTCACCAAGTCTCCTAGCGGATGAGATTGCAACTAAGAAGGCTTTTTTAAGGGACAACAGTCTTAAAGAATAGGAATGCATAGGGTCAAACAAAGCCTCCATCAAAAAGGTAAAAATCAGATTAAGGTCCCAATCTGGAACAAAAGGGGTTGGTGGAAATGTATTGCGAAGGCCCTTCAGGAACTGGGCCATAACCGGAATAGTGAAGAAGAAACCTTGATCCAGGGACCTCTTGAACTCAGACAAGGCCACCAAATACCCTTTTAACTGTGGTGACCTGAAGGCCTGCAGAGGCCAGTGACAGAAGTGACTCCATCACTGTAGTGGTGGGGCAAGAGAAGGGGTCAATCTCGCGCACCCTCAACCACGCCTCAAATCTTCTCCACCTGCATGCGTACAGACAGCTTGTAGACAGTCTGCCAGCAACACCTCAAGTACTTCCTCAGAGAGGTCCCAGTATCATACTTTATCCTCTCAAGAGTCACGCATGTAGGTTGAGGGAATCTGGGATCGCGTGGTGCACTTCCGACTGGGTTAGGAGATCCAGACGCTGAGGCAACCAGTGAGGTGACCAGATCTTGGAGATCTGAGTACCATCATCTCCTCGCCCAGTCCGGGGCCATCAGGATCATTGTTGCTCAAAATATCCTCAACGTCCTGAGAACCCAAGGAATAGCAGGAATCAGGGATTAGGGGAGATGGGGGGAGGTGGAGCATAGTGGAAAGTTAAGGTCCAGCCCACCGGAAACATATCCCCCAGGGGGCGCTGTTAGCTGGGAATTCCTTCGAGCAAAACTGTTCGCATTTCCTGTTGGACTCCATGGCAAACCGATCCACCGCTGGGGTACCCTAGAGAGAAGACCTCCAAGACTTCTTAACACTTCACACTCATCTGAGACCGTGCTCTGCCTGCTCAGAGCAACTGCCAACGCATGCTCTATCCCCGCCAGATGAACTGCAGAGACCGAGATTTTATTCTCTATCAACCAGAACCATAGTAGCATCGCCTCCGTGCAAAGGGGACGGGAGTGCATGCCACCCTGTTTGTTTAGGTAGTGCATGGACACTGTGTTGCCCATCAGAATATGGACATGCTTCCTAATGGCTTGCAACTGTAGTCTGCCGATATACCACTTAGCTTCTGTCGGAGACCAAAGGCCGCTCACCTGCAAGTCCTCACAGTGAGCACCCCAACTCTTCAATGATGCATCCGTGACCAACCGGGTCTGAGGCCAAGGGGGCCAGAAGGGCTCACACGCCATAAGGTTGCTGCAGTTGTCCCACCAGCCTAGGTTCAGGACCACTTGGTTGGACCCATGGAGAGGATCCATGAGAGCTCCCAGATACAGAGACCATTGATCTCGCAGAAGCCACTGGAGGGATCTCATAGGCAGCCTGGCCTCTGGCACTAGAAAAATACAGGCAGCCATGAGACCTAAGAGGCGGATGAAGAAGCCGCTGGTAAAGTGTCTTGATTCTGGAAAAAATGTACCATCTGTTCTACACTTTCAGCTCCCTCTTCGGTGGGAAAGCTTGCCCATTCCGAGTGTCTGGGACTTCTCCAATGAACCGGAGCCTCGGAACTGGTGTCATGTGAGACTTCAAGTTTGGGAAGAAGCCCAGCCTATGCAGAAGTAGGCAAGAGCGACGAAACCTGTCCCGCTGACTTCCCCCAGATCTGCCAGTCATCCAGGTAAGGAACTACATGGACCTCGGATCTCCGGAGGTGAGTCGCAACTACAATCATGAGCTTGGTGAAGACCCTCGGAGCACAGGTCATCCCAAAGGGCAGCACTTTGAACTGATAGTGCTTGTCCCCTATGAGGAACATAGGAACTTCCTGTGCTTTTGATGAACCAGCACATGGAAAAAAGGCGTTCTGTAGGTCTATTGACACCAGCCAGTCCTGAAGTACGAGCGCATGGAGAATCTCTCGCAATTTCACCATCCTGAACTTGGTCTTTCTTCAGGAACTTGTTCAAGATCCTGAGGTCCAGAATAGGACAGAGACCTTCTCCCTCCTTGGGCACCAGAAAAAAATAATACTTTTGACAACAGGGCTCTCAGTTGTTCCTGGAGCTCCTGTCCCGGTTGGAATGGAGGATGTGGGGGCTGTTTGATGTTTTTTTTTCCTGCCACTGGGGCCAATGCCCTGCCAACCGTCCACAACCGGTAAGTCGTGGGAGGGGAAATCAAAACAGCTTAGAAGGCGTGGCCGCAGCTGCCGCGGTCTGTTGGCCTCTAGAAGCCCTTCTTCCCCTTCGGGACGCGAGAAACGCCTCTGCCCGGCTTGCGGGAGCTGGACCTTTCTGCCATAGGCTACATAGCACCTATAGCCTCTGCCCTTGAGGCAAAGCTGAAAGAAAGTTTGGCTGGCTGAGCAGCTATACCCAGTGATTTAGTGGCAATTTTAGACTATTTGAATTTCTTTAAAGAGTCATTCGCCTTTTGTCCAAAAAGCACATCTCCCTCAAAAGGCATGTCCAGTAGGCAGTTTTCAACATTAGGGGAAAACCCAGAGGTTTTTAAATAGAACTACCGCCATGCCCATTGAGCGGGCAATGCAGTCAGGCTTGTCTGCTTGGCTACCTACTTCCCATCCTCCACCAGCTCTGTAAATCAGTCCCCCATAGCACCTTCAGGGATGTATTCTGCTGCATGTTCCACAGCTTTCCACAAACCGAAAGAATATTGTGCGAACCTGCAAGCTATTTTAGTGGCCTTGAGTGCCATACTGCCAGAAGTGAAAACTTTCTTGGCCAAAGGGTCTACATTCTTTCCATGCCTATCCGTAGGGAGATTAGACGTGGATGCAGCGTTCTGGTGGAAATCATGGCAGCTTGCACTACAAGCCCTTCAGGTGAAGGGGGCGTAGAGAGGAAAGAAGGATCCCCTCTTGCCGGTCTGCACTTCCCAGTGAAATTGGCATTCATGGGGGGAGCCGTGCAAGGGTGTTGCCATAAGGAGGCTAAGGGCCTCATTGAAAGGCATGTTCTGGTCAACTGCCGGACCTTCATCAAGGACGTCTGTCAGTTCTTACCCCTAAAGGGGTGTGGTGGACCACTTGATCCCAAGGGTGTCTATAACCCTCTCTACTAATTGTCCTAAATCTAACATGAGCATTAGCGTAGAGCTGGTTTTGTTGCATATCAAGGTCTGGAGACCACTGGCATCTTGTAGCCCTTGGGCCAGTGCCTTTAGATAAGCCTGATCTTTAAATTAATGTACACTGCCGGCTAAATTGGTTCATCGGGCAGCTCAAGGCCGAAGATCAACCGCATAGAATCGAGAAACCCCAACCTCAATATCAGCTGAAAAGAATTGTAGTTGGTAGTCTACGTTGAGGGTTTGTCCCCTAATGCAATGGCTTTGGAGGATGGTTGTGCGGGCTTGAAAGCTGGAGTGCAGCCTGTGTTGCAGATGGCATAGTTTGGCCATTAGCTGGCTTTCCAAAGGCGTTTTCCCAGTTTTGTCGATGTCGATTTGGTGGTTAGCGTGGGGCCTGGGTTGCCGAGCGCTGCGTTTGCTGCCAAGGCCTGCTGGTCTGGGGGGTGGGGCCATACACCGACAGCCGCCTGTTGCATAAACATGGAAAGCATTTCTTGTTTAAAACTTTCCCACTCTTCACGAGTGGAGGGTCCCTTTGAGGGCTTACATCGTTCCGAAGACTAGCTCGATTCCTGCCGATAGAGGGGGGATCCCTTCTTCCGTGAGGAAGACGAAGGAGGAATGGATCCTAGAGTGGGGCGGTTTCTTTGTTTTCTTCCGTTGTTGGTCTTCACCCTTCTAGGGGGTGGTTTCCTCAGTCACGGCCTCAAAAGATCAGACAAGGGACTGCACCAGAGATTTAGAGGGAGGTTGGTCCAAAGCCAGTGCCCGGCTCTGTTATGCAAGGACTTCAGTTGCATTTTCAAGCACGAGGCTCAGGCCTCAGTGTCATGCGCCGAAACCATTCACCACAGACAGACGTCATGGGGGTCGGTTACCGACATTCTGGTCTTGCAATCAGTGCACCGTTTAAAGCCAGAGACCCGGTGAGTAGACATTGTGTCAGGGTTTTACCAAAAACAAACAATTTCGTGAAGAAAAAACAAAGTAAACCCGAGTCGTGTTCCAGATGCAGCATGGAAGCACATGGAAAAAAGGAACTGAAGCATGGGGCATAGTGACATGCTATATATGACGCCTGACGTAACTTACGGAGCCGACGATCTAGCACCGAGCAAGGTGGATCGACAGCCGAGCCGAGGTCCACTACGCCCCCCGTCGAAAAGTTTCCAAACAGCAGAGCTGGATGATGGATATCTATCAAGATGAGGAATCTGAGGGAGAAAAGCAATCCATTGGAGGCTCCATTCTTTGGGCACGGATGGCTTTAGGCATTAATTCCTACGCTGACCTTAAAATGCTGGTCATCATAGATAGCCAACTAATAGAGATTACAGACTTTCTATGAAAACTTGTAATGGCAGTTTGAGCATGTGATGAAAGGATTATCCTTCACTTCATGTACAGCACAATGAAAAGAAGGTTGGCATAACTGAATAATATGACATCTTCCAATCAAGAAGAAAATATTTTTTTCCTCATCGCCGACTTCAAGGTAACACATGCCGTTTGTGTACACTTCCACACATCTATGTAAACCATGCTGTTTGCTGAAAGGCAAAAGCTGTGTGTGCCATGACCAAATGATTTATGCACAAAGAAATCTTAAAACTGTTATGACACAAAGGAACAGTGGTGGCTGGGCTCAATATCACAATGCAGATCCGGCTCTTTATACCATCGATGTCGAGGACTACGGGGAACAATACCTACACAGCAGGATTATGCACAGCAGCTGGTTCTAAAAATTGTTCATGCAATGAAAGAACAAGTTACTTATCTTACCTGGTAACGTTCTTTCGATGGGATGTTCCTCTGACATATTCCACATCTTTGACAGTAATTACCACAGTTGTGCTGCTTCGGTCGACGTCACCGGATGTTATATCTAAGACGCACGACGCCCGTAGCCTCAGTTGTAGTTTTTTCCCCTAAAACGTGTGGCACCAATCTTCTGCCAGTATGACTACAGAAAGCCTTGCGGAAACGTAAGCTGCAATCGCATACGAAATTCTGTAGCGGGGCAGGTAGGGAGGGTACAATGTGGAATACGTCGGAGGAACATCCCATCAAAAGAAAGTTACCAGGTAAGATAAGTAACTTGTTCTTCGAAGGGATTGTGTCCTCCGACGTATTCCACATCTTTCACAGACTCCCATAGCAGTAGAAATGTATGGAGGTGGGAAATGCATCAATTTAGAATGCCCAATCAGATTGCAGAATAGAGGACTGTCTTACCAAAGGCAAAATCTTACCCATGAACGGAGTCCAGGGAATAGTGTCTCACAAAAGTATGGACAGAGGCCCATGTGGCTGCTTCACAAATATTATGAATGGGAACACCCCTCTGCAGAGCAGTGTAGGCAGCCACACCCCTAGTAGAATGAGCCTGTAAGCCAACAGGAGGGTCCTTGCCCGCCAAACGGTAACATTCAGAGATCGTCAAAATGATCCCTCTGGACAAGGTCTGCTTGGAAACAGTTTGACCTAAACGCCTTCCAGCATATCCAACAAAGAGCTGATAGTCCACTCTGACCCGGGACATCTGTGAGAGATAGAAACTTAAAGCTCTCCTAGGATCCAACCTATGGAGCCTCTCCTCTTCCTTACCAGGATGTGGAAGAGGATAGAATGCCAGAAGAATTACATTCTGGCTCAGATGGAATTCCGACACAACCTTCGGAAGAAAGGAAGGCCGCACCCTAAGGACAACCCTGTCCTTATGGAACACAGTGAAGGGTGGTTTGGCGGAAAGTGCCTGCAACTCACTCACCCTGCGAGCGGAAGTAACCGCAACTAAAAATACAGTTTTAAAGGGCAATAGTCGCAACGGACAAGAATGTAAGGGCTCAAACGGAGCTCCCATTAGGAACTTTAAAACCAAATTCAAATCCCATCCCAGCACCTGGAAAGGTGACTGTTAGGGAGAATTCTCTGTTAAGGCTAATTTCCCAAACCTAGTGAGTCCCCCAGCAGCTTTGCTGGATTTTTGGGGTTTATTTTTTTCTCCTGCGAAGAGTGAGACTCTTTTTCTCCCACTCTTAGGCATGATTTGAGAATGTCCTTTGACTTTTTAATGTGTTTTATGGGCTATGGGGTCTTTTACTCCATAAGGATTCATGTGTTTGGGATGTGTGTTACACAGCACCCTCAGTGCAGTAACACAGGGGTGTCATAGTGACCCCCAAACAGACTCCATACCCTGGGACTGACTACTGTCTCCCAGGGCATGTAAAGTCACCATTGGCTTTACTAGTCTCAAATTGTGAACAGAACCAGTACAAACCATCCTATTGTGGACGTACTGGTCGGGGCAATTAGGTTGCCCCGGGGTCTGTTCGAGGGGGCACTGTCCAGTCCCCCCGGACCGAGTTTTGGCTGGTGGCATTGGATACTACATTTTATATTCGACCGCGAATATATTATATGGAATTTTCCCATTGTTCGAGGCTACCACTTTTTAAAAATAGCCTCGAACATACCGCCGGATTATTAAATGAATATAAATTCACTGGTTGGTATTTTTTGCCGAAACTTGGTTCCAAAATGGCGTTAATGTTCGCTTCTGTGACTCCAACCCAATTCGAGCCCTTTGTTCCACTTTTTGGCGGGCTTCTCCACAGAAGCCTCCAAAAGTGGTGCCACTCTGTCTGGGTAACACAGGGGGTGTGGGAGGGGGTTTTGGCACCCTGGACTGAGTTGCCTCGGCAACTCAAATCGCACTCGTGTGTGATTGTGTTTGAGTGACAGTAGGCTGAATGAATGGGGGTTTTCTGCATAAAAGCAGGGCTTTGGGGACTGGAACTTCAGAAGTTGCCACAGGACCTAAAGAATCCAAGGAGGGAGAAGCCATGCCGACCTGCAACAACGACACCACCGGTGGATCCCTGCTGAACCGTCTCACCACTTTTCCCGACGACAGAGGAGATCTCCAGTCCGGAGAGTCTTCTTCCTTTGACTGGTGGGGATAACCAGTTTGCCCGTCTTTTTGCCTTCCTGGACCATCTCCTGGCCGCCTTGCCCGTGCTAAGCACCCCGGCAACCGTAATACCACGGTTTACCACTAGCGCGAAGAAAAGGGTGGTACCTTGTAACCGGGAAACTCCGCGGCTGGTTTCTTCCCTGGCAGTGCAACGACCTTCAGCTTGCCAGAAACAACTGCCCCCGCTGGAGCGTTCTTCCCACTTTCAGGTACTGTGTCCCGCCTGGCTTCCCTTGCAACAGATCGTTCGGGGTGACAGTAAATCCTCGACTTTCTAACCTGAGTTAGCCTGGGACCTGTTAACTAACTTTTCCTGACTTGATCTCAATCTTTTGTGAACTTTCTACAAAGACTCTTTGGGCATAACCCCACTGTGTGATCCTGGACACATTTTGCTTGCTCTCTCGAAGAGTGGGCCTGGCATTTGAACTTCCTTGCTCTCCAGTAGACTTTGCCTAACCTGCCTCCCTGTGGTTCTTTGAAAAGTATTGAAATGTGTGTGCTTCGTAACTCTGCCTTTTTCCCTCCCTTTTTAATAATTTATTAAAGTGCCATCTTATGCTATGCGCTCACCTCTGTCTGAAATAAGTGGCGTTTCTCATTAAGACTTGTCTAATAAGTAATTAGGGTTGTATATATATATAATAGTGACTGTGTGTTGAATTTACTTACCTCTTTGTGCTAGTGTAATTTACAAGTGTGTCTTTAAATAAATAATTATATACTTTTACTCCAAAGCTCTGGTTAGTGTTTGCTTGTGCTACTGTATCTCTGTACCTATTGTGTATACTCTATATATTGCCTTACTCTTCTTGAGAGAAGTCTGACTGCTCAGCCACAGCTACAAGGTAAATCTGGGTGGTACAGACTGCTACCAATTGGGTTTACTGCCAACCACCTGTAGTCCTAAATCTTTTGCAGTGGTCCCTAAGGGAACTGCACAGGTTTTTGCCTAACAGTGACGTGGAAACACATTAGTTAGCCCTTTTAGAAACTGAGATATAAAAAGGAATTTTAAAATAAGAACATTCCTCAGACAAGCGCTAAATATGGACAGTGCCGCCAGGTAACCTTTAATGGTACCCACTTGCAGGCCCTTGTTGTCTAAAGAAAGCAAAAATGACAAAACCAAACAAATGGAGCATTGGAAAGGATCCACGTTCTGTACTCTGCACCAGTCGCAGAACATTCTCCAACGGCAACGGTACAGGGTTTTCGTTGCTGGCCTCCTGGCCGAAAGCAAAATCTCCTTCATGTCTTCGGGGAGGTCCCAATCCTTATACCTCAACCTTTCAGATACCAAGCTTCCCCTCCCGTGAGAGCAGATCGTCTCGGTAGGGAAGACGGAGTGGAGGGCAGATGGACATGTCGAGAAGGTCCAGGTACCACATTCACCTGGCCCATGCTGGAGCAATGAGGATCATCCGGTAACCGAACCTCCGCAACACCTGCGTAATGACGGGGACTGGAGGAAGCGGGTACAGCAATGGGAAGGACCACTCCACCACGAACGCGTCCCCTAAGGCTCCTCTCGGAGGAAATTCCCACAAGCAGAATCGCTCGCACTTCCGGTTGACACTGGTGGAGAAGAGATCCACTTGAGGGGTCCCCCAAAGGGCGAAGATCTCCAACAGAACTTCCTGAGCCAGCTCCCACTCGTGAGAGACCGTGCTCTGCCTGCTCAGAGCTTCGGCCACCAAATTTTTTTCTCCGGCCAGATGAACTTCCGAGATCGAAATTTCCTGCTGAATGGCCCAGAACCAGAGCTGCATCGCCTCCCTGCACAACGGGAATGACCCTGCCCCCCCTTTTTGTTGAGGTAATGCATGGCCACTGTATTGTCCGTCATCATCAGGACATTTTTCCCCCACACAGACGGCAGAAAAGCCTTCAGGGCTAGCCTGACAGCCCGCAGCTCTAACAGATTGATTTGGAGTCTGGACTCCGACAGAGACCAATGGCCGCTGGCCGTCAACTCGTTGGCATGAGCTCCCCGACCCGTGAGCGATGTGTCCGTCACGATCGTCACCTTCAGCCAGGGTAGCCAAAAAGGAGCCCCCTTCATCAGATTGCCTGGGCAACCGAGGGCGGAATCTGAACAGGATCCGACATGCCGGAGAACTGCAACCATTGCATCTTGAGAGCCCATTGCAGAGATCTCATCCGCAGCCTGACCTCCGGCACTAGGAACATGCAGGATGCCATGAGGCCTAGCAACCTCAAGAACTCTAACACCGGGAGACTCTGGGCACGTTGTAATTTGTCCACCATCTGCAGAATGTGATGAGCCCTCCCCTGGGGAGGTGAACACAACCCCAGGGATGTGTGGAGCACTGCTCCGATGTACTGGAGCCACTGGGTAGGTGTCAAATGGGACTTCTTTAAATTGAGGGAGAAGCCCAGCTTGTGAAGGGAGTGGCAGGTGACGGACAGATGATCCAGGGTTTGCTCGGGAGAATGTGCCCTGATCAACCATTCGTCCAGGTAGGGGTAGACGCAAATCCCCCCTTTCCTGAGATAGGCTGCCACCACCACCATCAGCTTGGTAAAGACCGTCGGGGCGGAGGTCAATCCGAACGGCAGGATCCGAAACTGAAAATGCGATCCGCCAACCGCGAATCTAAGGTACGTCCTGTGCTTTGGATGAATCGTCGGCACATGAAAGTAAGCATCCTTGACGTCTAGAGACACTAACCAATCTTGTAGTTGAAGGGCCTGGGGGACTTGAGAAAGAGTAACCATCTTGAACTTGTCCTTCCTGAGGAGCTTGTTCAAACCACGCAAGTCCATGATGTATCTCAATCCTCTGTCTTTTTTCGGGATAAAAAAATATGGGGAATACCATCCCTTGTTCCTCTCCGCTCCAGGCACCAGTACTATAGCGCCTTTCTCCAGCAGGGATAGGATTTCCTGCGCAACGAGCGGATCCAGACGCTTCAAAGAGCTTCCCCAGTGGATTGTCCTGAGGGCTCTGCCGGAAAAGAAGACAGTAGCCGTGGGCTATGATCTCCAGAACCCACACATCTGAAGTAATGGCACGCCATTCTACAAGATGCTGCGCCAGCCTTCCCCCAACTGACGAACCATGGGCCATGGCCTCATGACTGAGCGGAAGCGGCTGTGGCAGTGCCTGAGGACAAAGAGGCAACTGCCCGAGCGGCTTTGGCACCTCCAGTACCTGGTATTCCACTTCTGGTACTCCTACGTTGGCCCCTTTTACTGGCAGCTCCTCTCGATCTACCAAAGGAAGAGTAGTATCGAAAGGAACCTCCCCTCCATTGCTGTCCCCTAGGACGAAAAGGCAGAGGTTGACGTACTGCAGCGCTCAAGGACTTTGCTGCAGCTTTGGAGGTCTGCAACCTCTCAAGGCTCTCGTCAGCCTTGCTGCCAAAAAGATGGACACCATCAAAGGGCATGTTGAGAAGCCAGGACTGTACATCAGGAGCAAACCCCGACTTCCGCAACCACGCAAATCTACGCATCACGGTGCTCGCCGCCATGGACCGGCTGACACAGTCTGCCACGTCCAGACCCGACTGAATGGATTCACACATGGCATCCTTGCCATCTTGAATGAAGACGAGAAAACCAACCCGTTCCTCCCCTTCAGGAATATGTTCAGCCACCAAAGATGCACAATTCCACTGAGTGTGAGTGAATCTTGCCAAGGCACAAACAGAGTTGGCTGCCTTTAAAGCCATACCCCAGAGGAAAAGACCTTCTTCGCCCAACCATCAAAGCGCTTGTTATCCCTATCAGGAGGGATGGTAGGGTACGCAGCCTGCTTCGCTGTGGCTGTAGCCACCTGCATCACCAAACTCTCCGGAGTGGGGTGCGTAGGCAAGTAGCAGGAGTCACCAATGGCTGGACAGTATTTTTTCGGAAGCGACTTATTCACTGCCGGGAGAGACTCCGGAGCAGTCCAAGCCGCCGCCACCCTTCTTTGTAAGGCCAAATGAAATGGCAACACCGGGTCAGTGAGTGGACCTTGGTCCAATATATCGGTCAGGTCATCCTACAGAAAATCCACAGGTGGAGCAGACCACCCCAAGTACTCAGTCACCCTCGACATGAGACGCCTGTACGAGGACTCGGTATGTGTACCTGGCTCAGGCCTGCCAAACTCAACCTCCGGGGAGGTGTCCAGACCACTGGCATCATGTAAGGACTGACGTAGGTCTTCCATTTGGCTGTGACCAGACAACAGGTCATCAGGAACCTCCTCATCCGACCCTTCTTCCACCTCTGAAATGTAGTCCAAAAGGCTGGAATAAATCAAGCCTGGGGGGGGGATGACCAGAGAAGGGCTCAAAGACAGGCCTCACTGACTTACTGAGGGCCTTCCTCAGAGTTTCCACTGCCCTCCGGGGCACCTCCGGTAAATCCTCCTCAAAAGACGTCGAGGGCGCCGATGGAATTGGTGTCGACGTCGACTGATACGCCGACGACTTCGACAACCGCTTTGAAGCTGGAGCCCCGAGCGTGTCCTTGGACGGCCTCGATGGCGTTGAGGACTTCCTCGGACCCTCGAGAGAGTCCCTCGACGGACATGGAGCCGACAGCATTAATGCCTTCTGAGAAGGCCTCACAGGCTCCGACGGTCTCAACAGCGTTGAGGACCGGGACCTGGCACGGCTATGGCGATCAACCTTGTCCGATAGGGACCTCGACGGCTCCCGATGATCGCGCCGGCCGCCCGAGCCTGAAGGCGTGAGAGCGGTGGCTCTAGCACGTTCCTTGCCGGCTTCTCTCGAAGGCGCGGACGGAACGGTGCCCTGCGATTCGAAAATCGGCATAATCTGCAGGCGGAATGGATCCCATTCGGCCGGTGACGAGTGTTTAGTGGGATAAGATACCCGGCGTCTAGCGGAGTCCTCTGACGAGGAAGGTGACCGGTGACGCGCTTACTTGAATGCCACAAAGAGGCAGAGGAATGGCGGGATCTGCACCGAGACCCCCCTGGACTTACGCCGACACAGAGAGTCGCCCCTCGCATCGTCGGTCGAAAGACCAGTAGATTTCAGCTTACGGGTTTTAGAAACCCTACCTACCGACAACAACTTCTTCCGTTCCCGCAAGGCCTTCGAAGTCAGGGACTGGCAGTCAACGCAATCATCGGTGGCATGGCTTTCACCGAGGCACCAGAGACAAACGTTGTGTGGGTCCGTAATGGACATTTTGGAACCGCAGTCCCGACATTTTTTGAAGCCCGACTTCGGGGTAGAAGATGACAAAGACATCATTCATTTTTCAAGTTAGAAGAACCGAGGCGCGCCAAGATTCCGAAGCTAACACATTCACAGAAAAAACAGAACTGAGGCTACGGGCGTCGTGCATCCTAGATATAACATCCGGTGACGTCGACCATCGACGGAGGCCCTCGAAGGACAGCGTATCGTCATCATCGACGCAGGACGCCTACATCGAAAAAGATTTTCCAAAGCAACACAGCCGTGGTAGTTACTGTCAAAGATGTGGAATACATCGGAGGACACAATCCCTTCGAACATGCAGTCTGCAGAGCCTGCAGACTGCTTTCCCACTGTAACCGGTCTGCAGGGAGGAAGAGCAACAAATCCACCAGAGTACATCGTGCCTACATCGTCTGCGGTCCTGCTAAAGCACGATAAGTACAGTCTATGGCAAGGATGAAATACGGCACCTAATCTCTACGTAGTTTCCCTGTTGAATGTATCCACTTCAACCTCCTCTGTGTCAAAAA
Source organism: Ambystoma mexicanum (assembly GCF_040938575.1). NCBI lineage: Eukaryota > Metazoa > Chordata > Amphibia > Caudata > Ambystomatidae > Ambystoma > Ambystoma mexicanum. Next base: position 292,675,879 of record NC_090931.1, read on the forward strand.
GTTAGACCACAGTCACTTTCTCCTTACTGCGTGAAGACATCCCTTATTTTTCCTCTTAACGAAACAACCAAACAATATTGCATGTCTGTTTCCACCGTTTATTGACCAGCTTTTACAGTCTACTGGATTTATCCAATCAAGGCATTTAATGTCATGCTACCCGTAATGATTTTGGTTTACTTATAATTCCATCTTTCATCCTATTAGTGGTCTTCAGTTGCTCAGACATTTTCAAATTATATGAAAGTAATAATGCACATTATACCTAATTAAGACAATCGCAGCCATTCTATTGAGGTGGCGGAGAGGGCAGGGCCCAGATAATGGTCGCCCCTTAAGCTAGTCTGCTATGGGCGCTGTAATGTCGATGGCAGTCCTTTCCCTGTTGGAGCCTCTGCTGGCCCATTCCAAGATGGCATCCGCAGGCCGCTACATGCCGCGTCACAGACACACAACATAGACATACCCATGAACAAAGATCTACAATGGCTCCAGAGCTCAATGCTCTGCTTCCTTAGAGGACATTCCTGTTCCCGGAGACTCCCTTGAGTAATTCTGCACCCTTCTCCTTCCTTCTTCTGGCCTCTACTGCCCTTCTTGGATTCCTCCTTTCTTTCCTGGCCATTACCTCTTCAGCATTCTTCTTGGGGCAGTTTTTGCTGTAGTTTACTTGGACTTTGTCTTTACCTTGGACATCATTCTTACGGCAGCCTTTTCCTCATACATCATTTCCAAGGCTGCATCCTTCATCCACGCAGCCTGCCCTTTTGCCTCTGGTTTTTTTTCCCCCCTAAAGGGTTCTTCTGCCTATAACTTGCTTCCTGGGGGCCACACTTCCTTCACTTACACTCCATTCAGAGTTTGGATTCATATGGCTTTATTGTGTTAAGGTGTCAAAGCAACCAATTTCTTTTAGACTGTTGAAAATGTCAAAATGGAAGGCTGCTTCTTGCATTTCACCTTGTAGTAAGATCTGTAAGTCTTTGCAGTGAAAAGTTGCCAATCACAGAAGCAAAACGATCTGATGAAGTAGATCGGGGTTATACTTTACGATTTGGGGGAAGACAAATCCATTAGAATGCCCTACAAAAAATGACTTCAAAAACTCCTGCAATAATTATTGATCGCTTTAGTGTCACAAATGTAACCAACGTTGAGAATCTTAAATCAAAGCTGGTTCAATCTACAATATATTTTCTTCAACGAGGTGGCCAAAAATCATGAAGTGCTTGTGTTAATTGAGGTTTCTCACACAGTGCATCAAGAGAGAGAAACATTTTATGCAGTTGTCATAGTTCATCATCCATGCCTCAATTGCTCCCACCTTTAAACCATGTTACCAGAAAGCCACCCAGTGAGTCAAACGCCACAATTACAATTAGAATGCTAAGCTCATTTAGCATCTGCCGTACCTCTAAATGTGCCCTGTCACAACCATTTTGATCCATTAACCCTAACTGACGATCAAGGAAAGTTACATACTCATCTCAAGCTCAACTCAAACAAGCCACAATTCATTAATTGCCTGTTCTGCCAGTTTACGTTCAAACCTGGGTACAGAAATCAAGTCAAATCAAGTCACTTAAAAAGGGAGTTGTTATATAGTTCATTACTTTAAGGTATCGTATACATGAAGGAAGTTATACAATTCTCCATGTGGTGTTCCATTTAGAACTGTTAACATCCAACTACAAGAAAGTTATAAGAGATTGGAACGGGGAGGTGGAGACCAGTAGGAGACTATAAGATGAAGGAATTAGAACTGCTGCAGCTGCATCTTTTTATAACCTAATAATAAAGAAGATAAATACAAAGACGAGTTGGAGTAACCTTGTTATTTCACTGGCGACGAGTGTATGGTCTTCCTGTCAGCTGCAGTGGAAGGCGTGGAACCTGTGTGCCTTTTACGGTTGTGGTTGGCACGGATTGTTGTGTGGTACAGCTGCAGATCAGTTTGCAGTGCCAGGATGCATCCCTTTGAGAGTTGAAGTGGCAGCGGGTGCTGCTGGATTGTGTCAGGGGAGAGGTGGAAAGCAACGGCATGTAGGAGCCTGGTGTCTGGATTGGAGCCGATGCATGCTTGAGCTTGACCTGCCCGTGTGAACCACTGCCAATCGCAGTTGTGTGTAGTTTCGTAGCAACCTCCCGCTCGCTCCCCCAGAGCTTGCGCGGGTTACAGTTGCCTAGTAGCGACGGCATTCGTGGGGGGAGGGGGTAAATGGTTGCATGGTTGACTAGTAGAATTCATCGCCCCCTGCGTAGACACGCAGCAACGAACCATCATAGGTCGCTTAGTAATGGAGGAACCGATGAGATGCCGCCTTCTGTGTAGGCAGGCTGGAACAATCCAATCGTGGTTGCCTAGGAACAAAGACGCCATTCCCGCGACTTCATTGTTTTCGTGCTGAGGGACTGAAGCTGAAGCACAGGGGAGCATCAGTACTAAAACAGTTCTGAGAGCTCTAGGTAACAAGAGCACAACTGCTCTGATAGCGTGGGCGTAATCAGAGACCGGGTGGGAGAAAGGAGAGACAGCACAATGCATTAGTGTACATTGCGAGAGACAACTTCCTGAAGCATCAACATTCCAAAGGATTGTAGTTTGGACCGGCTGCCACAGTTTAATTGCTTTACTGTGTATTCTGTGTTATATTCTGTGTGTCACTTACTGATTTGGAATGGCTAATAATCCTGTTCCTGTATTATTTTTGCCTCAGGCTGGTGAGCTGAATTTCAGGGGCAAGGACTGGAAAGAGGACTTCCTTAAATATGTTCTTGCAGTTGATGTGCCCAATTATGACACAAAGGAAGGATGCACTTTTGTATTGCTGCATGAAGCATGCCGAGTAGGAGATATATCAAAGTCTGCCAAACCCTGCACAAGCATCTGATGGAGCAGTTCTGAAAAGTGTTGACACTAGCATTGTCTAACTAGATGAGGTGAAGGAGGAAAAAAATACTAGCTAGGTATCACTTTGCAACAGAGAACAAAAAAGGGGGATGTTTAGGTCATTTGTAACAGTTTTGAGGCGCCTAGTAAAGTGTCAATTTGGACACTGTTAGCAGAAACATCTTTGGCATCAGCTTATGATAAAGTGTGCTAATGATAGGGTGAGGGAAGAGTTATTGAAAGCGAAAGATCCAAACTTGGATCGGGCCAAACGGATTGTAGAAGTTTGAGCATGCAGGGTTATGGATTATAGAGCTCAACAAAGAGGTTAGGAATTCTGGTGAGCATAATGCCGTGCATAGAGGGAGGAGTGGGATGAATAGTCAAGGTTTCCAAAAAGACAGTATTGAAAAATTAAGGATTGTGGGAAAGTGAGATATGCCATTCTTAGAAACGAAGGGCTTAGTGATCAATGTACAGTGGTGTATATGGAGTGAAGACTGTGTGGTGGGAGAGGTCATTTAGCTAAGTGTTGCAGGTTAGTCTCGGCTCGAACTAGGAGCACTAATGAGAATGACTGATGAATAAGACTGAGCAGAGCATGCAAGAGGGTCCAAGGATCAAACATGTAATTAATGCAGTTATGGGAACCAGGATAAACAACCCCAGATCCGTTAAGGTGGAGTTGACATTCTAATGCTGACAGACAGTGGGGCAGATTACACACTGAATGGGAAGGATATGTGGGAATCCAAGTTGGCGTGCTGTGTTCTGAAAGAAGTTAGTGTAAAAGCAAATGTACATGGTAAAAATCCTATTGAAATAATAGGTGAGATGCATGCAAATTAGTATTTCAAGGGAGGAGCACAACGAGCAGAGTGCGCGTATGAATGTTGGGGCAATTTGCCGTCATGGGGTTGTCGAGCTGCGTTGGGGATAAAGTTAGGCCCCAATGTCAAAAGAGCAACTGTAGATCAGGAGTGAGGAAGGAAGCAATGATGAGTGGTGTGAAGGGACAAGCATCTCACAAGATTATGTTGGACTGGAATGAGGAGGCGGCGAGTGAAGGTGGAATTCGAGATTGGGTTCCGGGTGCATTTGAAGACAAGTCGGGTGTTTTAAAGGATTTATTCGTAAGATTAAGTTGATGAGAGGAGCAATTCCAGTACTATCGAAGATTAGGATAGTTACATTGGCATTAAGACAGGAAGCATAATTGGAATGAACAGGATGGTGAGTGAAGGAGTGATTGAGCAGACCGATGCCTCGGAATGGGTTAGTCCTATCATTTTTGTGAGAAAAAACAATGGGGCAGTAAGAATTTTATATACGTGAGAGAGGTTCACAATAAAGTAGTTGCACAGATGTTTCCACTTCCTAAGATTGATGAGCAAATCTCTGATTTGTATGGAGCCAGGTTATTTTCTCTTCTTGATGTCAACTCAGCACATCATCAAATCAGGCTTCATCCTGAATCATCAGATGTTGCAACATTTATAACGAACATTGGGATGATTAAATATGCAAGGGTGCCATTTGGCCTAATCTCAGCAGCAAGCGTATTTCATAAGATCATGCACAGCATTCGTGGAATTATCAAAGGTGTAAAATAATACCAGGATGATAATTTGATTTGGGGATGTAATGGGACAGAAATTATAAATTACTCACCATAGTGACAAACTTACTCCTAGTCCATGGACTCCTAGTTGGAGGAAGAGACAACGTCCTACTCAGAGTTCTGGTAAGCTCCAATGGTCACCAGATATGTGTGGCAGGTGTCTATTTCCACCCGAGTGGGCGAGGTGTGCAGAGAAGAATAGCACGTCATCCAGCGTGCAAGTAAGAGGATCCAACTCCTTAGACACCGCCCAGTGGCAAAAACTAGACCACTTGCTTTTGTACTGGCTCCTTGTAGCATTGCTCCTAGTATCCCGTATGATGTCTAGGTTCGACTGCGACAGATGCATATGCTTCAACATGACCTGTTCAGGAACCACGCTGCAAGGGCCAACTTCTGTGGGGCGGGTGGATGACCCGGCCTCCCTGCTGCGATAGAAGATGAGTGGTGCCCAATGGAAGGTGGATCGGAGGTTGGTCCGACAGGCTGAGCAGCTCTGAGAACCATGGTCTCGCTGGCCACCAAGGAGAGCTATCAGAATGATGCTGAGGTGTCGTGGCTCCCTTATCTTGCAGATCACCCTGTGCACCTGGGGAGTGGGCAGAAATGCATATGTGTTCATGCTGTCAACTGTAAGGCGACGCCCAGGGAGTCTAGGCCTTGTGCCTGCCAGGACACAAACTGAGGGTACTTCCTATTGTACCAGGTGGTGAAGAGATCCACCTGTGGCTGCCACCATCTGCTGAAGATCCCCTGAAGGACCTGATCTTTCAAGTGCCATTCGGAATTGTCTGCACCCACCACTCTGCTGAGTCTGTCTGCCTCCAGATTGGACTCCCTCGGAGGTGGATTGCCCTCAAGTGAACGTTGTTCTCCAGAGCCCACTCCCAAATGCTGACAGCCAGGCTGCATAGGGGAGGAGACCTGGTGCAACCCTGCTTGTTGATGTAATACATGCTGGTGGAATTGTCCATTTGAAGGAGGATTGTCTTGCCACTGGTAAGTGGTAGGAAGGCCTTGAGAGCGAGCCAGATCACCTTGAGCTCTAGCCAATTGATATGGACCTCTTGTTCCTGAAGGGACCAGACTCCATGGATGCTGTGGTTGTCCAGAGTATCCCCCCCAGCCCTCCAAGGAGGAATCCGTGGTGATGGTAAACTGTGGTGCTGTTTGACGGAAGGGTCTGCCTATCTGCAACTTGCAGTCCGTGCTTAACCAGACAGGGTCCTGGTGGGGAAAGGGAGAAATGCAGACGCATTCCGCCTGGGAACCCCGCTCCTGACTCCATGAGGCTGCGAAGTGCAGCTGTAATCTTCTCATTTTCAGCCTTGTATAAGGCACTGCCAGTAGACTTGCTGCCATTATACCCAAGTGGTACTGGTACCAACATGCTGAGGTCACCGCTCTGCTGAGAAAATGACACATGGCCCTCTTGATGGCTGTGATCTTGTCCTCGGAGGGAAAAACTCTCTCAGAGCTTGTGTCCCAGATGAGGCCGAGAAACGCAAGACTCTGCAGCAGTGACTTGTTGAGATTGATGGAAAATCCCAATTCGTGTAGCATATTCATGAGGGCGGAGGTGGTGTGATGGACCGCCTCCAGGGATCTCGCCCTGACGAGCCAGTCATCTAGGTACGGGCAGCAGGGGCGGACTGTGAACCAAAAGAGGCCCTTGAAATAATTTATAAAGTGGCCCCACATTACACATTTTCTGAAAGCCCAACCCTTTTCCTATGGGAAAATGTGAAAATACCCCACAAGAGAGGCCCAGGGTGCAGAGGCCTACCGGGAAATTTCTCCAGAGGCCAGTCGAGCTCTGACGGGTAGACATGGTGACCCTGGGCCCTGAGAAGGACTGCCACTGCATTCACAAGCCTGGTGAAGACCATGGGGACTGAATTGAGGCCAAAGGGTAGAACCTTGTATTGGAAATGGAAGTCCATGATCCTGAACCTTAGGAAGGACTGATGAGGCTGCCCAATCAAGACGCGTAGGTACGCGTCCTTCAGATCCAGGGAGCACATCCAGTCTCCCCTGCACAGTGTGTCTGCAATAGGTGTTGGGGTAACCATATTTAACTTTTGAAGAGGTAGGGAAAGGTTCTGTGTGGAAAGGTCCAACAAGTCTCAGGCCAGACTGGTTCTTGTGTATTGCGAAAATCCTGGAGTAGTAGCCCGAGACCCACTGGGAGGTTGAAACGTCTTCCACTGCTTGGCTCTCTACAAGTGATCAAATTACAGCCAAAAGAGTTGTCCCAACCTGTGGGAGGGGACGAGAGGGAGGAACTGGTAGGCGGTAGCCCGTGGACACTACAGATAGAATCCAGGGGTCCACAAACCTTGCGCGCCAATATGGTGCGTGAAGAGCAAAAGCCTGCCCCCCACCAGCGACAAGTGGACCCGGAGGGGAATGTCATGCCTTCTTTCCCTCTGAGGCTGGGACTGAGGAGGGGGACTGAAAGAATCCCTTATTCCCAGCCTTGTGTCGTTTGAGGCGGTACGGACTTTGAGATCGGACCAGCTGCCTGGACCTTTGTTCCTGAAACCCCCCAGAAGCCGCCGAAGACTTGCCCCTTGTCGGAACGCTGGTGCGTCTGGGTGCAAGTCCTGGGCGTTGACTTTGTGAGGATAAAGATTTTGCAGTCTGGGAACTGTTTGTCTTATCAAGTTCCTCATCGATGGTGGAATGGAAGAGGTTGCTACCCTCCCATGGAAGGTCCAATATGCACTCCTGGACATCCGGGTTAATCTTGGTAGCCCGCAGCCAGGCAGTCCTTCTCATGTCCGTGGCGATGCAGATGGCACGGCCTGAGGTGTCTATATGCGCCACTGTGGACTGATGTCTTGGCCCAACAACTTTTCTTCTGCCAGCCCCCGCCTTGAAGCGCGCCTGTGTACTGGACGTTCTGGCAGGAAGTCCCCCATTTCCCGCCAAAGCCTCTGGTTAACAGCTGCGAGTATGGCATCAGCATTCGCCTGACGAAGGTGCAGAGAGGCGTCGGAGTAGACCTTCTTTCCATACACCTCCAAGATCTTCTCCTCCTTGCCTAGCACGGCCGAAGAAGAGGTGGCCGAGGAAGACAGGCTTAGATTAGATGGAGGCCACGGCAATCACTGAAGAGTGCGTTTGAGGGTGTGCCGACAGCAAGAGTGTATCTCCCTCCAATTGCCTGTACTTGGCGTCGAGGGGCCGATTGGTGGGCTGCGCCGAATGGGGTTTAAGTCATCCTTTCCTGGCCAAGGCAACAATGTCCTTTTGCATCGGAATACCCGTTCTAGCTGCGGGGCGTAGAGTGAGGACCTCGGCCAAGGTTCCCATCCAAAGTTGTTCAACCTCGGGTTGTGGAAGCCCCAAGTATTCGGGCAGACCTGCAAGTCTATCATGGAAAGCCTTGGCCGAAGACGGTGTGTTGGGGGTCCTCCTCCGTGTCCATCAGGGTGTCCAGCTTGACCGGGACTGGTGGAGGAGTACTGGGCACCGCAGGTTGAGGTGTGACGACCAGGGCCCGAGGCTGCTGCAGAGGTTGGTATGGAACCGCCTGTGGTGCAGGAGGCAGAGGAGCCAGGAGCACGGGGGCCGACACGGGCAGCAGAGGCTGTGTGGGGGCCTGAGGCACTGGAGCCATAGGAGGAAAGACTATGGGTGCCGAGGGCCGGACAGGAGGTAGCATGTCCCTGATCACATCCCGTAGGCTGGTGCCCATCTAAGGAGATCTCATAAGCATGAGTAATTTCCCGAAGAATCTGTCCTCGCAGGCCGGTGGGGCGCTAGGTGGCATAAGAGTAGGGCCTTGAGGTTGCTGATGTCTGGGCGTACTCTGCCTTGTTGCCTGCGGGGTGTATCTACCCTGTGACGTTGAAGGAAATGCAGTAGGCCACGTACCTGGTGAAGACCAGTCCCACCTTGAAACTCGTTCTTCCACCTGCTCTGCACCAGGGGGGGTATCGGACGAGAGGCTATTTTGTCTGGCGTGGCGGCCATCTTGTCAGGCTGCATGCCATGTGCCGGCACTGTGGTGCTTGCCTCGCTGGGCCCGGCCTCCTCCAGAACTCTTGGCAGTGGAGCTTGAAGCCTACCCTGCACCTCAGGACGAAGCCTGGTAGTGGTTGTGCCCTCGGCTGTGCTGCCGGTAGTGCTGCGTACAGGCGACCCCTCAAGACATTTGTCCAGTATTAGGGCGTAGCCCCTCAGATGGACAGCCGGTAAAAGAACCTTGTGGTCCCTCAGCAATATCCCTGGTAGGATCTAGTAACCCCTCGGCCTAGCGGCCAGTAGCTGAAGCAGCCTTGGTACCCGTGCTGGTGTTAGAACCTCCCTCCCGTTTGGACATCTCCTTGGGAAGGAGTCACCTTTGCAAAGTGCAGATGAAAATAGCGGCCCTACCTTGGGCCTTGACTTGTGCCTGACAAAGTCCTTCAAGTCCTCTGGAGGCAATCGTTCGAAGAACTCCCTCCATTGAGCTAACCTGTTCTTCAGAGTGCACGGTGTAAGTGCGTCACGCGCAGTACAGCCCTCCCAGCTGTGATCGGGGCCAAGGCAGTGGAGGCAAAGAGCGTGGGGGTCGGACTGAGGGAAGAGCCCTTCACACGATGGACGCCTGCAGAAGCCCAAGGACATCGACATGCGCCGGCGAGGAGCGTGGCACCAGAGGACCGAGTACCTGAATAAAGACAAACAACAGTATCTGGGGAAGAGAGCGTGGAATTACAAGGCCGAAGCCAAACCCAGGAGCGCTGGTGAAAGCGGTCTGCTCACGGCGATGCGGAAAAGAGGACTGAGGAGTGGTGCCAGTGGGCGGAGTCAGGGGAGAGCATGCTCCCAGGGCCGTGCCCCTGCCCGCCTCTAAATTTAAAGGGGAAGAAGATTTTTTCTGGGGAAAAATGCTCCGTCTCCCATCCCTAGCAAGGGATGCCCATGCAGTAAGGAGGAAAGGCGGACGGGACGTAGGAGTACATTGCAGTCGGCTGAGGGAAGTATTTGAAAAATTGGGAGGCTGGCCCCATGTTGACAATTAAAAAGTGTAAATTTTGTAAGTGTGAAGTTGACTATATGGGATATAGTTAATCTGAGGGAGGAGGAGGAGTTAAGCCAAAGAGAAGTGCGGTTACAGGCATCACTGAAATGACCACTCCTAAGAACAAGATAGAGGTGTCGCCTTTCTTGAATTGACAGAATATTATTCACACCAAAAATGATTGGGCATCGCCAAACAATTGTTAAACAATTGGTCAATTTGGATAAAAAAGGATTGTCATAATACAAATTGCCAAAACATTCATGCCAATAAAATCCCCCAATTTGAATTCCACATGTGTACTGAACAGGAAATTAAAGAAATTATTATTAACCTGAAATCGAGATCCTGTATTGGAGATACTTGTCCGCCAGACATCTTGAAAAATTCACTGCACGTACTCCTTCCAAGGATCACAAAACCAATTAACTCATCCTTTACATCCGACACGGTCTCTGCCACTCTTAAGGAGGCTTGGGTTAGACCACTGCTGAAAAAGGATTCCCTCAACCCCTCTATTCTAGGAAATTACAGACCTATCACTAACATTGCTCTCCTGAAGATCTTAGAGTGCCGTATATATGCAGTTGCACACCTTCATAGAAAACCACAACATCCTTAATATCAACCAGTCAGGGTTCTAGGCACAAGATGGCACCGAAACCGCTTTACTGGATCTTAAACCTAACATCACGGATATCATTGAGAAAAAACATCCTTCGCCGTTACTTTTATTAGACTTCTCAGCGGCCTTTGATATTATTGATCACAATCTCCTGCATAAGAGACTAACATCCATAGCAAACTGTTATGAAAAAGCAGCTAGACGGATTGCGTCTTTTTTGGGTTCAAGATCATCTAGAGTGGCAGCTGAGAATGCTCAAGCCATTCCTTTATTCAACACATCTGGTTTACCGCAGGGATCCTGTTTGTCCCCCCTGCTTTTTAATATTTACATTCGCTCATTTCTTGATTTGCTGGAGGAACTTGGCATCAAATTTATTAACTACGCAGATGACACACACAAGTACTCTTTGAACTATCAGGAAATTATCAGGAGGATGTTGAGGCAGTGAATCAAGTTTATGCCAAAATACAAACGTGGATGGCGATTAACTCTCTAGCGTTGAATGATTCAAAAACAGAGCCATTAATCCTGGCATCCGGCCCCAGACTAAAGAGCTTACCCAAGCAGTATGAAACCTTCATTATAGCTGGTAACACCACTCAAGTCGGTAAAGACATTGGGAGTAACGCTGGACGTGAACCTATCCATGAAAAGTCAGGTCCGTCGAAATTCATTCATCTTGTGGCTACATAACCAAACTTCTACATCAGGTTAGACCCTATCTCAGCATCACCAACAGATCCTCCTAGCTTCTTCACTGATTAATTCTTGTTTGGATTATTGTAACAGTTTGCTGATGGGTAGCACTCAAGATAATCTGAAGCTATTACAAACCGTCCAAAATGGGGCTGTCTGGGCAGTTTTTAGTCTGGCCGGGCAGGACCATGTTACCGCAGCCAGGAGGAAACAGCACTGGCTGCCAGTGAAACAGAGGTTAAAGGACAAGACCCTATCCCTTGCTTATAAATGCCAAAATGGCAAAGCCCCACTCTACCTCACAAAACGACCAACAAAGAAAGTACCTAGTAGATCTCTGCGCTCTTCCAACATCTCTCTACTCAACCAGCCTACATCAGGACTGAAAAACTTTGGGTCCTGCAGCTTCGAGTTTAATGCACCTGTGACTGGAATGTTTTACCTATAAACATTAAAAATTCTGTGTCTCTAGCAACATTTAAGAAACCGGTGAAGACATCTTTTTAACCATCCGGACTAGATTTTCCACCTGGGTTGTCTCATTTTCTCTTACTTGCTGAGCTCGGAGGCCTACAGGCGTGTAGTGCCCTTCAAGAATCAAAATAAATAAATATTCCAAGTTTAAGGGTTTACCAATCAAAACTAGTATTGAAAGCTCACGAGAAAGGGAGTGAAATGTGAATGGAAAGGGACTGCGATATGGAATTTAAAGGATTAAAATAGGACATAATGGGAGAGCAGATTTTAAGAGGTTTCAAAGAAGATGTGAAAACTTGTGTATACAGATGCGTGTGATTTTGGTTTGGGAGCAGTTTTGATGCACGAGGATGGTGGTGGGAGAGAAAACCATAGCTTTTGCATATAGGATGTTGAAGAGGTAGAGTCACACTACTCTGAGCAGGAATCGGTGGCAGTAGTGTGGGCAATCATGAAAATTTGAGTTTATCTATAGGGTCAGACTTTTGTAGTGAGGACGAACCGAAACCTTTGGTTGCAATATTCAACAAGAGGGTTAGATGAGGTTTCGAGAAGAATTGTTAAATGGTTGACAAAGTTAGAAGGCTTGGACATTGTTGTTTAACACGTATCAGTAAAAAAAGTGGTGTAATGGCTAGATTATCTAGGAATGCCATTATGAGGGATGGGGTTCAGATGAACTTGAAAGATGAAATTAAGGGTATATTCATCAATGAAGGCTGCCTTAAAGAAGATGAGTGATTAAAGCTTGTGAAGAGGATGGGATTTACCAAAAGTTGAAGAGGCAAGTCCAAGGGAGATGGAGTGTGGGTGGTGAGCGAGGAGTAATGCATGACATGAGGAGATTAAAAAGTGAAAACTGAATTAAGTATTCATGGAGAATAGGTTTGTAGGGGTCAAAGGTTATTAGTTCCTGACGGGATGAGAGGGGTTGTGGTGAATCTATGCCATGAGGGGCATATCGGGATTTCCAGGACAAAGTCTGCTACAAGGATAGATTTGAGGTGGCCAGAAATGGAAACGTCATTGAACGTCAAATTAAAGAGTGTGGAGAATGCAAAGACATTGATCAAGTATTAGAAACAAGGACACCTCCCATGGAAGTGCCACAGGTCCCAGAGGTTCCTTGGGAAACCACTGCAGTCGATTTGTTGGGTCTGTTGAGTTTTGCAGGTGCGTCTGACAGTTATGTCAGTTTTGATGGATCTTTTGTCAAAATGGCCGGAAGTAGAAATTTGGAGAGAGGGGATGCCAGGAAATGTAATAACGTTTTTGGAGAGTGTATTTTGGAGAGGGTTTTACTTCTAAGATATTGAGTGAAAATGAACATCAGTTCACGTCAAGAGTTTAAAAGTTGGTTGAACAGTGTGGCAGTGAAGCATAAAAGGACTGAGTTATATCATCCGCAAAGTAATGGTTGTGTTGAGAGGTTTAACAGGACAATTATGGATGGAATAAGGATGTCATGATCATTAATGAGGATTGGCAGAAAGCTTTGATGCGTAGGGTATTTCAATATAGGATTACTCCTCATGGTACAACGCAAGTTGCTCAATATGAGGTTTTTAGAGGAATCAAACCTAATACTTTTTTGAGGCCGGGTTGGTTATGTCTGTTAAAAATGGTGATATTGAATATTGAACAAGTTAAGGGTCAGATTCAAATGAGTGGTGCAAGGGCTAAAGAGTGGCATGATAAATGTTGATGTAGAAAGAAAAGGTACTTGCCTGGATACCAGATAAAGTTGTCAAAGGAAGGGAAAAAATGTGAGTAAGTATTCACAGGAGATAACTGTGAAAAAGGATTATGAGAATTCAGTGCGAGTGGATGGAGTGATGTGTGGAACAAGGAGAGGGTAGCACGTTTGAAGTGATTTATAATCTCTTTGAAATAATATAATTTCCATATCAAAATGTTATGGTGTCATTACTTTTACCACGTGTTATTTATCAACATGTTGTGGAGGGAAAGAGATATGTCAGTTTATTTCATTAAGGTATAGTATACACAGAGGAAGTTGTAGGATTCTACATTTAGAGATGTTGGCATCCTACTCCAAGAATGCTGTGAGATTGGGAGGTGGAGAGCAGTAGAAGACTCTATGCTGAAGGAGTCGGATGTGCTGCAGCTGCATCTTATTAGAACCCAATAATAAAGAAGATAAATATACAAAGACGAGTGGGAGTCACCCAGTTATTTCAGAAGTTACCATGTAATGCCAACTAATAACGACAATGAAGGATGAATGTTCCAAGCTAAGTCTTGTATTATCGAATAGGGATCTCCCAGTAGTCTTTGTGGTAATAGGTCAGGCCCACAGTGTTGACCATGGCTTCAGGTCCTCCATTAAACTGTGCGTTTGGCCATTGTCCAGTCTAATAATATGCCTTCTAACAATCACTGCTCACTGAAATGGGACCAATGGGAATGAAAGAATACAATATAGAAAATGTACGGAATCTAAACTCCTTAAGCCCAGAGCTAATTATGCTCTTAAATGACACAGAAGAATCTAACACCAAGGCACTTTTCTTTTTTTATAAGCTTGTATGTAGCAATCACACCCCAGCCAGGCGGCGTAACTGGCCGGTAATGGCCAGCCAGCCCAAGCCTAGGCAGGCCCGAGCAAAGCAAGGAGGGCTGCGGTCCATTACTGCCCTGCACATCCCAGGCTCAGGCGCGATTGCTAGTCGCATCCAGAGATGGCTCATGGTGCAAATAGTTCATTTCTTTCCCTCGCGAGATGGGCTCTGCCCTACTGCTTGAACCAATTTCCAGAGAAAAAAATAAAAATGCCCAGTCATAGGAAAAAATACTTAGTCCGTTTTCCATTGCGGCTCCATGCGGGAGGCGCCCCAGAACTGGAGCACAAAGCCCGGTCCAGCAAGTAAGTGGAGGGAGAGGGGTGGGGTGGGGAAAGCATAATAATGTAATTGAGGAGTGGGGACGGTGGAGATGCGTGGAGGCAACAGGGAGACGCATCCTGTTGCTTCCCAACCAACAAGATGGCGCTACGCGGGGAAGGGCTTCGGGTAGCTGAAAAGAGCAGGCGGTACAGACTATATTCTCACATGCTCTTCCAGCCACCTAATTGGGTGAACGCTCTTCCGTGGGTGCAAATATCTATTTGTAACTCTACCTAGTCGCAATTTGAAACAATAAACAACTGTAGGGGCACCATGGTACGAAAAGGAATGCAGAGAAACAAAAAACCTCTGGCTGCATAAAACAAACATCACAATAAGACACTGATCATTTGTAAACTTAGATTGACCTATAAAGCATTGATTAGAATCAAGAAACAAGAGTTGGCAAAAAGATACAGTCAATTAAAGAAGGCCGCTGCTGAAAGGCATATTCACGGTTTTTGGAAGATGGTGGAGCTACAAATATTTCACTAGTTGCACGTATGACAATCTTGGAGAGTGTTGTCTGCCTTACTCATTTCAGCAATTTCGCACAGTGGAAATCTGGTTATTAGTGTACTTGTAGGCCACAGAGCTCGAAAACTCAGTCAGCATCGACTTTTTGGCGACCGTGGGGTCGGGGGTATAGAACACTGCTTTTGTTGCTGATGCCTGCTGTTCGGGGGTGGGAGCTGCGCCAACAGCCGCTTGCTGACAAAACATGTCAAGCATTTCTTTTTTAAGCAAATCCCTCAATCCGTCTGTTCTTTAGAGGGCTTACCTCGCTCCGAGGAAGAATCCGATTCCTGCCGATGGTGGCGTCGCTTCTTCCGTGAGGAAGAGGATGAGGAATGGCTTCTGGAGTGGGACCTCGTTTTCTTGCGGTGGCGGCTCTCATTGGGATGAGTGGGCTACTCAGTCTCAGCCTCAGAAGACCGGACGAGAGAGAGAGCGCCAGAGATTTCGGCAACGGTCGGCACAGGGCCAGCTTACCGGCTCTTTCTCGCAGGGAATTGGGTTGCATCTTGGCACACGATGCAAAGGTCTCCATGTCGTGAGTGGAACCCAGACACCATAAACAGATGTCATGTCGGTCCATCACTGACATTTTGGCCTTGCAATCCGAGCACCGCTTGAAACCTGACATGGAGGAGGTAAATCGAATAAAAATGTACTGATAACAGAGTGAAACTCAAGCAAGTTTCCGAAGCAGTGTGCGAGCGCGTGGAAAAAAGGAACTGAGGCATAGTGACATGGTATTTGTATGGCGCCTGACGTCACTTCCAGATCGACCACCGCACAAGATGAATCGATGAAAGACGGCCGAGTCGAGGTCCAGTACGCCCTCTGTGGAAAAAGTTTCCAAGCAGCAGAGCTGTGGAGGGATATCTATCAAGAGGAGTAATCTGCAGGAGAAAAGCAATCCATTGAAATAGAATGTATATGTGCCATCATACCTTAAAACAAGTTGGAAAAGTTCTAACGATAATTGCTATGATGTTTAAACTCAGCACACACAATGCGATTAACAAGAATTGTATATCTAAAAATATACTTTCATAATTTTATATAATGATTGTTGCCCTAGTCACTTTGGATCAACGATGCACATGTGTTTTTATTGGTGCATAGGTTTCGCTGGAACATTCCGTTTCGTTGGTTACTTTTATGGCAATTGTTGCCGAAATAAAATGTTTAAATTAAATGATTTATGCCACAAAATACATTGAGGTTTATGGTGTTTATCATCCACTATTAACATGCTCAGAGCGCTTTTGAACTACAGAAGGAATTCACATACGCCCTGACCCATCTGCACTGCACCCCAAACTAAACTGGCACACATATATTCGGACTGGCTTATAGGGCAATGCGTCAAGGCCAGAACCAAAAACGCAAAATGTTAGTGTGGGCCACTTTTTTGGCCAATGTGGGCCAGTCTGATGAGTCACTTCACTATTTGGCTAGTAGTGTTGACCAGGTTACTGAATGCATATTCTTTAAATTGCACAATTACCATTACATTGTATCAAAAATCTCTCCCTTGGGTACTATTTAAATAGTCTGTCACAAAAGGAATGAAGTGCCATTTGCAACCCTGGGCCACTTTTTCCTCAGTGCCCAAGGCAATTTTATGCCAGAGTTCGACCCTGCTGGCATCTAGATTATACTGAGAATCAGCAGTGCAAAACTTTGGGACTCATCCATTTCTCTTTTACAGTTTGGTGCTTTGTTCTCAAACTACACACATTTGTTTGCAGAACAGTGTGCACTTGCTGGTAAAGAAGCTGCAAACAAAACGCGTGCATGCAGCTATTAAACTACAAATAAGTGATTGAAAGCCTTATATCCCACCTCCGTTTTGGGAAATATTAATTTAGCCACAACAGAAATGAAACATTAACAAATGCAGAATTCACCAGGAAAAGTAGATAAAAAATGCTCAGCCCCGAATAAATAATGTATTTATCAGCACATGTTTTTGTGCACCTAGTCAGGAAATATTTTAGGGTCTGCACCAGAAAAGTGTGCACATAATCTCATCAGCCAGAGAGAAAGAGATGGAGCATTTATTGCAATGTATTACACATGCTTAAATGTCAAATAGGGTGGATATCAAAACGTATTCACAAATATTTCTTGACTATTACTTTTGAACTTAATACCATTTCAGTCTTCTCCAAGTACAAAATTAAAGGCGACAACCTACATCACACAGGCTAAATATTGTCATCCCCCTTAGCACACTTTTCGTGTATCTCTTACCTCTACTTCTCCTGTGAGGTCCTTGTATTTGTCCCGGATGACTGGAAGAGTTGGTTTGTCACTCAGAGTATTTGATCGATCTCTAAAGGGTTGCTCCAAAGATGGTGATGGAGATGAGCGTCCAATCTCTCTGTCCCCCAGGCTCAAGCTCCGCTTATGAGACCCTGATAGTGAGGTGACAAGTTATTTTCATGAAAATATAATAGATGCACTATTCCCGTCCTTGTTGTCTGACCTATGGCCATTTAATGAATAGAGCTGTTTAACATATAACTGCTACCGTTTTCATAAGGAGGTTATAAAAATGGACATTTTCAAATTATATGCCTTGGTTGACTTTGGCAAGTTAGCTTAAACTACTGTAAGGGCTGCCCAACACACCGAAAACTAGGATTAAAGGCATGCATGTTGACCACTTTTTAAAACTAAATATTGACAGAATATTGTGACCAACAGTGAATTACAGTGCAAAGCACAAGCATGGTTATACTGTATCATGGACCACATCATCAGTGGTCTAAAACTGAATATTTACCTTTAGTCAGTGAGCTCAATTGAGAACAAAATGGTGTGAAGCTTTTTAAGCAGCATGATGCGCACATTCTTTCAAACTCACCTTGAACACACAAGTCAAAGGTTGCAAGCTCACTCTTGATCATTTCCTCACTAGATTTCACCTTGCCTTGGGAATGAGCCAATAAGAAGTCAAATTTGCTCATTTTGGGCTTTTCTCTTTGGAATTCACCAAAATCATCGGTAGATTCCTTTTGTTCCTCAGAAGGGAAGCCACTGGTGATCAATCCTGGACACACAGTTTCTTGGCTATGGATGGGTCCTTCAACACCCTGTATTCCAGGCACGGCAAAGTCTCCAAACTCATCAATGTCCCTTTTCTCAAATGCTGCAGCAGGGTCCATGTTACATGGAAATGTAACCTCTTTGAGGGTAGCGTCCTCACTCGAAAAGGTGGTCACTTTGGAGATGGTGGTAGTCATGGTAATACTCTCAGAGCTTCCAAAGAAGGTTTGCTTCTTTTGAAGGATGGCAGTGGAGGGAGAGGGCACTCTTTCAGAGCTGAGAAAAAAGGAGGGCAGCTTTCTGCTCTGGCAATCGTCCTCTTTCTCAGACCAGTCATAGCTAGTGAGGCTGCTGACCGCAGAACCACTGTTGTCATTTCCGTAGGGTATGCACTTAAAATCATCAAATTCTAAAGACAAAGGAAAAAAGGACACAATTAGCTCTTCAAAATGGACAGCTATGGAGAGAAATCATAAGTAGGTTTAATCCAAATTCTTTTAGTGTATATTTTTAAGAGATTTAACAATAGGAATGCGGTGAACTGATTACAAGAAGATAAAGACATTGAGCAAATGTTGAGCTTGTTTCTGAAAATATATCTTGTTTCTATTGCAAAACATTTACAATGCTTGCTCCATTAAAATTACAACCAGCCTAACTCCTAGTGGGTTAATCCCTATGTGACCAAGCTTTTCTGTGTACTCCCCTCTGGCAAACCGAAATCTAAACACCAACTATGATACACCATTAAGGATTTGTCAATACTTAAGCAAAATGTTACAAAGAACAGATTGCTTATGCGAAAGAGTTGGCAATAGAAATCATATCTTCAATTGCACCGCCTAGAGATGGTTTACTCTGCACACTTTTCCTAAATAAAGGACATAGCTCATTTAAATCAATCATGCATCAGATTAGGTGTACACCTCTCATAGATACACTGCTTTCACTTATCAGTCAGTGGTTTATAAAGCTAATAAAATTCCTGTTTGTAAGGTGATGGGACAACAGTGATTGGGCAAGAGATAAACAAAATGAATAAAATAAAAATTGAAACATATCCATTCAAATGTGCTATTAAGAAAAAATGTCAATTTTAGCCTACATATCACACTGTACAAAGCGGCTATGTGGTGCTTAAAGGATCACAGGAAGTTTCTTCTCTATGAAACAATATTCTATATGAGCAAAAAAGCACCTACAAGGTTTAAGGCTCTCTGTCTAAACTATTGCTAAACAAAGCAGTTTGACATCCCTGGCATTTATCGAAAATAGCAAGTACTTCATAGGGACACACTTGAGTATTGCAAGAGTAACTCGATATCTCATCTCAAATTTAGGGGACTAGACCTCAACCTACCTGGGCTTCATCTCTTCTTGTAGTCACATGTTAAGTACACCTGCTTCATGCGCTGAAGAGTTTAAGATACTCTAACCCTATGTCTTGTCACAAAACTTGTAGAATAACATACTTATGCAGTTGTGCTGGTGGTCTTGCAGGACAATTCAAAATGTATATTCTGATTGACTTATCAAGATACCAAACAATTGTGATAATGTTAGTTCTTTGAAATTGACTAAATACGTCAAAGTTTTTTGCTAAAGTATGAATTTTATTGAAATCAAAACTTGTACCAGCAATAATTAGTATCTTGGTGCCAACCCAACCGCCACAATTTTAGGGTTTAGGAATATTATTGTTCGGTATGGCTTCAATTTCAACCAGTTCATGTAAAAAGAAATTGCCCAGCATAAACGTGCAGCTCAACCAAAGGTCACATGTCCAATCAACTCCCTGATCCTCCCTCAGCTGCAGTGCTCAACCAGCAGAGAAGTACACCTATATTACTCCCTCTGTGAGCATTACCAGCAAAACCTAGACATCCAGAACCTTTCCATGTTGCTTTACTATATAGTGGCTTACATGGTCCTGGCAGTGCTGGGGCGTTGGCAACCAGCATAGTATTGTATATAATTGACTGCTATCCCCTGTGAAGGGTTGCTAGGATGGTTGTCCCCTTGCTGCAGAACTGAGACCAGACACAAAGATGCAATTTAAGAATCTTTATGAAATATCTACTTAGAAGGATAATGTAAAGTGTCATGATGTCTTCACGTGAAGTCTGTGTAAAACGTGAGAGGAGGGAACAGTGGGGTCCTCAACAAAGAGGTAAACACAACAGGGAAGGCCCCTCTTTCTCCAAAGGGTTCAGCGACACGGTGGCAGTGTTCAAAAATACAAATGCATCCAAGTTAGGTAGTCCATACAGAAGGAAGAAGAAAAACGAAACAAAATAAAACAAAATCACCCAAAAGTCTTCCAAAGACTGAAAGCTCGAAAGTCTAATCAAAGTCTACCTCATCAGGGGGGAAGGGGCGGGGAAACAAGCCTCCAGGTCTCTGTTGGAAAGGGGTTGTTTTGTTCTCTGGCATGCCCCTTGAACTTTAGGCTTCTCCATGCTGCAAACCCATGGATCTCTGGCCGACAACTGCCACCTAGGTATATTAGTCTGGATTCTCTGCATACCAGTGGACACAGAGCTTCTTGCTGGTTCGGCTCAAAGAGCCATTTGAGCAAAGCAAACTGGGCTATTTCCGCAGCAAGGAAGAAAGGCATTCTCACAGTGGACTCAAAGTTGGTAAAACAGTGTTTATAATGAAAAATAAATAAAACGCTTTTCAGTGAAAAATAAATTACAAATAAAATGTTGAATTTTTGGTTAAAGTATATATGGGGATAGGGTAAGGGATTGAAAAGGTTGGGTGATTTGGAGGGGTAATAAAGCTGTGTAAACGTGGGGGGGAGGGGTGGTTTGGGGACCCCAAATTAAAAAAGAGTTTGTTATTCTTCTTTCGCTGAAAAGGTTTTTGTTATTTATGTATTCATTATAAAGACATGGAACCCTCAAAGTTGGGGGATCTAGCCTTTTCAGAAACAGTGCCAGCAACTCAATACTTGCTCTTTAGCAATCTTTTTGTAAAAGAAATTGCGGAAATTCGTGGAGAACTAGTCTGCCCAATCGTCCATAAAGAATGCCATTAATAAGTCATTTTTAGTGGTGAAAAAACATGAGTCTCAAATACTGCATTTGAACAAGCAAAAGCTATTAAAAAAAATACCTGGGTGAGGTTAGGAATGAATACGGCATATATGTGCCATTGTGTACGAATTTCACAAGAATGGACAGCTCAATGTAAAACACCACAGAGGTATGTAAATACATCTTGTGAGTAACAAGCACACTTCAATTAAACGGAAAGAAGAAGCCATCACACGTTGATTCACACGTGCATGTACACTTTATAAAAATCCCCCCTACTGCCGCTTAGTGGACAGGATATCCCCAGAGAGGCATATGAGTTATCCTCTCTTATCACAAGATCCCTATATCTTTGTAGGCTATATTGGAGTTAAACTGTGTGATAACTTGAAACTTCCTCTGCAAATGACTGGTATGGTTTCTGACCCTGGGTATTCACCTCCCTCGCCGGGAACTAAAGAACAGTGGATGGTCCCACCCCCTTGCACTGAGAGAGATCAATTGCAGAGCTGCAGGAGCAGAGAGACCTCTTCCTGGGTGGTGTGGCAGGAAAGAGGGAGCGTACGCCAGGCGTGGAGGACTGAGCCATGGCCAGGCCAAGGTCAAGGGAACACTCACTTTAAAAAAGAACAGCAAGAGTTAAAAGGCAAAGCATAAAGATTTTGATTCACTATGAATAAGAAGTGCTCATTTTAATTTTTAAAACGGGTCAACAGTACATTTTTTAAAAAGTGTCAAACGTACAGTGAGCTGTGAGAGAATTAGCCAAGGGCGACACAAATTGCTCAACTATTGGTGTACTGTCAAACAAAAGTGAGCTGTGCCAGAAATAGAGAAGTGCCTACACACAAAATACTTATTAGTAAGTCATTAATTACATGACCCAAACAGGGGAATCTGACCGGAGTTTGATACGTTGTAAATTCTGACCACAGATGTAACCCCACGTGATCCAAAGTTACCAATTCATTGTCTCCCGGAACAGTTCTCACCTTCCAAGAATACAATGTTGCAATACTACTGTGAGACAGTAATTTCTCCACATTCAGGGGAAATCAGAAATTTACCAAGAGTAACAGCAGATCATTTACACAATTTGGAAACATGAGACCTGGGCCCTGTACAGGCAGGAGCAGAAGATGTCATGAAGGAAACCAATATGGTGGATATCATAGATGAAGGCTTGATCTAGCCCCGTAGGGCAAAACTGAGGACAGGTGCACCCATAAGTAATAATCAATTCCAACCCTGCTTTGATTGCAGGACAAAGCTGCAGACACTGACCCAAAGCCCAAAAGGGGATCAGGGTGGGAGGGGGAGAGCCCTACAAAATTCAGAGAGCCAAATAGTCAGAGCATGTGTGTGAAGTTAGAAGATGGTCAGAGTTTGAAAAGCAGATACAGGAGTTGTGTAGAGGAGCTGAAGCTGGAGAGAAGACTTTGGAGATGAGAGGAGAGCATAGAGAAGACATGAAGAGGTTTGCAGCACAGGTCCACAAGGCTTTGTGATGCCAGGCAAAGGTGACGAGCAGAAGCCCAGAGAGTTGGTATGGCCAGGAGGTGCAAGCCCTGGATAGAGACCTCTGAGAAGAGGTTAGGCAAGGCAATGGAAACCTAGAAATGGATGGAGGTTCATGGAGCAGGGTAAGGACATGCCATCCTGACCCACCCTGAACTGAGACACTTGAGATGGAAAACAAGATCTAGAGTTTGGCAATAATTCGGAAGAGGTTCTGGACCAGAAGAATTTTTGTGGCGGTCTTGAGGAGGAGGGTTGTGAGAGAAGAGATGGGGCTGGCAAAGATGAAGATCAAGTAGTTCATAGAGGGAGTTCAAATCCCACAGAAAGCTCTTGGGGGGATTCATAGACTAGTAATTCTGCGGGAGAGGTTGAGAACATTCAGGAAGAGTAATGAGGAGTTTGAAAGTGCTGAGGAAAAGGTTTGTGCTAGTATAGAGGAAGTTGGGAAAGGCCTGGCAGTGGTTGGTGACAGTAAGGAAGAGGTTGATGATAAATAACTGAAGGAAGCATCTGGAGAAATTGGCAAAGAGGTTGGTGGAGATCATCAGGAAGCACATTGGTGTAAGGGAAACTAGGGTGGTAAGAGTGAGCAGTTGTGTGTAAGATACCAGCATGTTGGCAGAAGATGATTAAAATATATAAGGAGGTGGAATAAGAACATATGGTCTGGAGGTTGTCAGGAGGTTATCAGTTAAAGAGTTTCCAGTCTATGGCAAATCAAGTTTGGAGAGAAAGTTGTGGAGGAGGGAGACAGATGTGGTAGGCTGAAGGAAATAGGAAAGGAAATCACACCAAGAATCAAGAATAAAAAGCAAATCCATTTCTGATGGTCCCAGTTTGCCCCAGGCAGCTGATGAAGGCAGGTAGAAGAACGAGTACCTGAACAGAAGGAGATCCTAGGCTCTGAAAAGCAGAGCAGGTACAGAGGGGAGAAAAAATGTTGGGCTCGACCCTCAGGGATGTCAGAGGAACCCTCCATGGCTTTGCCGGCTACTGGAAGACCATATCTTCAGATAAGGGAATATCAAAGCAGGATCCAGACACACTCCTGACAGAGCTATTCTGGATCTAAGACTGTCAGGCTAGAGACACTAAAAACGGTGCAGGAAACCCCAAAAACTGAGATTGTGTGGGGCCTTTCTTCATGCACCTCATACACACAGGGTATTGGAACTGCTGGAAAACCCCACAACCACCAGATAATGTCAGAGACCTTTCTTTGGTTGAAACAACCTTTTTGTGCACCATTTTCAAAACTGGTAAGGAAACCCAAATCCCAGCACCACCCACACTCATTAGGAACATCTGTCTATATTACAGTTAGTGTTCACTGGAGATGCCCAATACCTTGGAGCTACATTTTAAGTCTCTCTGGTTTTGTTATTTTGACCCAGCACTTGTCTCCAATAAGCTTATGTTAAACTTTAAATTGAATGAGTCTGCTCCGTTGATCCTAGTTATCAACTTGACTGGGTGCAATGACTTCCAAAGCTTTTCAAGCACAAACTGGGCTGGAGGATATTTTACCTGAAGACCATTTATCAACCAACATCATTGATGACGGGTAAGGTTTGAACAAGCCTGCTTACCTTTGTCTTAAAGAATGAAGATTTACAAGTGTCTTGTTTCCGATTAAAGGAACTGCAAAGTGCATTATGCCATCCTTCAAGTAAAACTGGGATTGCCATATTGTGCTATATTTTATATGAACAATCGTTACATCCTTTAAGAATAAACCAGAGGGAAGCCGTGAGCATCAGGGAACTTATGTCATTGAAGGAAGCCCGATTTACTCTTCACACAGGATATAATTAATCATACAATTTAGCATAATAAGGCATCCCGACTTAAGTAAACCATTTGTTATCTAGATACAACTCAATTCTGCAGTATATTTCGACCACAAGAATATTTTAATATATTCTAAAGCATGCTTATGGGCCCACACTCAGAAGCGTTCTAGCACAGCCAGTCACAAAGATGATAATTAAATTTGAAGCATGCATGTAACTGAAACTACACTCAAGTGTAAGCGTGAAGGGGAGCAAAGTGTTCAAGAACAATGATGATGCATACAGCTCAAAGGAACACCTGTGCATTCAGTAGTAAGGATACAATAAAACCCAGATGCTAATGCGTTTGTAAGTATTTGAGGCACAAAGGTGTGGTGGGCAATAGAGTTGCAAATTCATTCTGTGTATTTTGAGGGACAAAGAAGCAATATTTTTTGGCAGAAAAGTAAATGTTCATTTAGCATAAAAGGTCAAATTAATTTAGCAGCACGGTGCAATTAATTCCAAGTGCGAAGACACACGGAGTAGCTTTCCAACACAACACTGCAACTTTTAAATCGAGAATCTACTAGAGAGCGCTAAAGAGAAACTACAAATGTGGCACCAGATGGAGAGAGATAGATATATGTATATATATAATACAGAGTCATGTTTGTTTGTGGATTTGTATGTGGCGTTGATTTTGGGGACATAACTTCGAATGAACAGCGACGTCTGGCGTCATGAAGTTTGAATGCAATATTCTTTATTTCACTGCATAATTAATGCAACTATTTGTAGCTTGATAGGTCATCCCATTCCTGAGATAATTGACCTTTTTTGATTTTTCGGCATTACATTTTGTGGTGTTCGGCACGCCATCTACAGGTCATTTGTAGAAAGTGCTCATCGCACTGTGTGCTTAACTGGTGGTCTTGCTTTTCACTTTTGTTTTTTTTTTTTTAGAAGAGAGTGACCGTCTTTCTTTTCATTGATTTCTTTTGTAATAAACTCGATACATGTTAATTTCACTAATTAATTGAACAAATGTTTATTTACCTCTGAATTAAATTCTCACATTAATATCCTATTTGTATAGGATATTAATGTGAGAATTTAAATTGGAGATAAATGAAAATTTGGTGTTCAATTAATTAGTGAAATGAACATGTATTGCGTTTTACATTTGTGGCAAACAATATTTGTTCATTATTTTCGGTGGAATAAGAAAACAAATGTGAGAATGGACATCCCAGGCGAAGCCGGGTACTTGGGCTAGTTTATTAATGAAGTGTTTGAAATAGTGAGGAACTCCTGCTTGAAGCCCCTAAGATCCTGGCTTGTGTTAAGCCAACAAGCAAATGCTAGGTTTGCTGCCCCAAGCCAACTGGTAACATACAAACATGTCAACCTAACATGACCCTGTGTTTGGGAATGTATATTAAGGAGCATTAGGACACAGAAGGCATTGAGGGCACAGTACAACATTCATAACGGATTAAAGGTTATAGTGTGTAGCTCACGTGCAAGTTAGATTTGCAGCATGCTATGGACTGCTCTGTACTAGCTCCACGACCCCTAGTGAAAACTCCTAGTTACTGGGTGATGGTGATACACAGGGGCTAGTTTAAGCAACTGCTTATCAAACCCTTATGTCAATCCCTGCTAATAGCACATAAGAGCAATCATTTATTACATGACACACCGGGGCAGTCAGGAGCACAATGTGCAAGTACGAGAAACACATATAAAAGGAAAAAAGATGCAATTCACTAATGGAACAAAAGTGCAATAGTTTACAAGGAGAACAATGATGAAATAAGAGCGCAATGAATTATTGGCACAAAGGTGCAAAATAATTAGACACAAATTGCATATTTTGAGGGATCACAGTTTTGTAAGAGGGGAGCGGTGTTAGTAGCCTCATCATGATGTTTGGGTGCATGAGTGTGTTGAGCAATTAAGTAAATCATTAAACATGTTACAGAACATATATGTATGGTACTTTTACACTCCAAGCACATGGGTCCAACACCCCAATCCTCAACACAAAACAAAGGGAACAAACAGAAAATATACCACACACTCTTAAAGGTGTGACCATTCCAGGTCATGGGGCACACCAAGCAGTATTGGTATAGTTTAGTGTTGGATACAAAATGCAAATAATGGAAAGCACAAATATGTACATTGTGAAAGGGCCAGTTGAGCTGTCCCTGACAGTTGGGTGAAGGGACCCTTCTTAGCCTGGAGTCAGAGGCTTACCAGGGTGGAAACTAGAACCAGTCCTTCCCCAGTGGCAGGGTGCAGGAGTTGAGAGGCTCCCACTTCCTAAGCCCCTGTGCTTAGTTGCATGACAATAGTACCACTGTATCCTTATATGTCTTTACAGTCCCATTCTGGCCAGTGTCTTGTCCTTTGTCTCTTAGGATCTATACGATCAGCATTCTTAACAATGGCACAACCACCAGACAAGCCAGGGAGCGAGAAAGCCGAGCAAACAAGACATGGCCAAAACAGAAAAACAGCCCAAACGCAGCATGTCGCACAACCCCATCCAGCTTAACTATCTGCTTAGAAAGCCAGCGAAATCCGCCCGCTCAGGGAGAGCAGGTCACACCAACACCACATTATATGTGGACTGTGAACTGCATCCTCCTCAAACTGGTGTTTACGAGGCTGGGGGACCCTCACATGAACTGGGACGTTGACACAGGCGGGATACCAGCGGACAAGAATACAGGTAAGCCCCGCCCCCACTTACCCATTCTGAATATTTGGGTGACGTAAAGGGAAGAGCAGGAGGACTAAGACCAGATGGAACAAGAACTGAGCAGAGGAGACTTGGTGGAGTGTGCAAGGTGAGGTGGTGGTTGGTGTGAAAGTGGTACTGTCGCTTGAGAGGGTGTGAATTGTGTGTATTAGTGGAAGAGTAGAGAGTGAAAGGAAGGTGCCAAGGGAAAGAAAAGGGTGGTGCTTGAGGGTGTGCGTGAAACAGTATTTTTGGAAAAGGGGAGTAGTGGTAGTGTGGATTGAGAAGATGTAGGAGTTAGGAGAGGGGTAGTAATAGTAGTAGAGTAGTACAAGGAGAGGTGAGAGCGTGATAAGCAGTACGTTTGGAGGATGGAGGTAGTCAGCAGAAAGAGAAACATCGGATGGACAGAAGAGGCAGTATCCGGGAGAGAGAAAAGAAGGTGGGTGGAGTAGGAGACAAGGGAGAGCTGCAGCTAGATCCAGTTACAGTAATAGTCTGGCGTGTAAGGCTACGACATGAGTGTCTTAAAGGCACAAAATCCACAACATAGGTTGCGTCCTGAGGAGTTTAGAACAGGATACATCTCGATTGTTCTCTGTGGGCGACTCGGATAAGGGCTTCTACCTTTATGCCATTACCTTTAGACGAGAAAGATCTTACAAAGTAGGAGTTACCAACCATTGCAGAATTGATGGACACCTGGGTAAGGGAGGGAACAGCAGTCTCTAAACAAAACAAAAGTGGAAGGGCGGGACAGCCCTTACAGAGCCCCTTGATTAAATTAATAAAAACCCTTTAGCTGTCTTCAAGAGATGGTGTGTTCTCGAGGCAATCTGTGACAGTATCATAATTCAATGTACATGTGGCCTATAGAACTGAAATAAGTGTGACTCTCAAATGTTTTGCCCACGAGGATTATTGCGCCAAAATCGAGTGTGATTTGAAAAGTGTATTGACATGCTCTATAAGCTAAGTTGGAATTGGAAAAATGCATTTGTTGATTGCTTAATGAATTGTAATTTAAATGTATTAATCATGATTTTTTGAGAAATTAAATTGATGGTCATCATTGTTTTCACATAGTCTATGCCATAAACAATTTTTTCTAAACATGTTTCTTGAAAGCAAAAGGTCATCATTGACAAAAGTATTGATTGTTTTTACAATATATCGGGTGTGTAGAGGACGGGAGTTCCACAGGCATTGTGGACATCTGTTGTTTTTACACAGCATCATAATTCTTAATTTATATGTTCCAAATACTGACTTCTCTCTGTCTTGATTACTTTAGTCTGACTTTCTACAATTGGATAAATAAAAGGAGAGGTTGTGTTTTTTCCTGTGTTCAGAGTAAACCAGTGAAAGATGTGAGCAGCAGAGAAGTTTTGTCACAGATGGAGCCCTGAGCAAGTGAGGTGAGGGAAGCTTCTAAAGAGAGCAGTTGACTCGAGGGGGAAAAAAAGAGGGATCTGTTGTTTTTACCAATATACTTGTTGTAACCCAATACTATCTGAAGCTCCTATTGATAATGTACTTGCTGTAAAGAATAAAGTTCAGTCGTAAATGGAAACTGCCTCTAAAGTCATCCGTGCGTGCTTGATTTCAAATACAACAGTAATGCTACTATATGATTAATTTTATTAAGTCACATTTTATGTGCATTTTTTCAAAATATTTTTGTTACTTTAGAATAGGTTGCCATGGTGGGGGCACTGTTGAGCAGTCAAGGAAGATTCCTTCCTATCTTGAGAGCTCAGAAGAATGGTGCGAATATCCTCTAACAAGCCAGCATTATCTGGTACTATTCTCT
Organism: Ambystoma mexicanum; assembly: GCF_040938575.1. NCBI lineage: Eukaryota > Metazoa > Chordata > Amphibia > Caudata > Ambystomatidae > Ambystoma > Ambystoma mexicanum. The sequence goes on from NC_090931.1 coordinate 292,704,574, forward strand.
CTGCTGGGGGGTGGATTGTTCCCCTGCGCTGGAGATGGGCCACAACACACAGCCCGTGTGAGGGGAGGCCAAAGGAGCCCTGAGAGACCTGCTCCCTTCGCTTGAGAGACCAAGCAAAACACACACCCACCACTGCCCGCCTACCACATTTAGCGAGACAGGATGACCAAACACCCTGGGGTCCCTGTGCGTTGTCTGGCTCCTCCCGGCCCAGGCCCTGCAGTGGCGGCTGGTAGGGTAAGCTAGATAATTTTATTTATTGAAGAATGCCCAGTCTGTTAGATTCAAATAAAACCAGATTTGTCAAATGAAGTTTTCGTGCTTTGCCTGCTCCGCGGGTGCTAAAGCAGGGAGAGAGAATCCCGCTGCAGCGGCGGGGCTGGCCTTGAGGACCACAGCCCGGACCATAACAGGAGGTGCCTAAGAGGCAACTTATGGAAAGCAACAACTACATGAGGTGAGGAGCACTACCCACCACTCAACCACACAGCAGGTCCCAAGGGAGGCCTGCACATTACACAGTGCATGGCCTGGAGTGCTACAGCGGTCAATGCGCAATCTATGCTAAGCACCCCACTTGGCCTTCGTGCACACATCAGCAACAAAAGGGAAATGTGGGATCCCCATAACTAAGAGACTGCAGGAGAGGAGCTCCCCCCATAGTGGGAAGAAGTGACTGGCGGGCTCATTGCCAGAGAGCAGACCTAGGCCCTGACCAAACTGCTGGATGGGATCCTTGAATTGGGTTCCCTCAATTCACCATGACAAAATGAGCCGGTGGGGGGGAAAGAATCCGGGGCAATGGACACATTTGCAAGATCTACTTCTCAAGTCGAGCAGGGACAATCGAGCCAGGCCCAACCTGACCTGGCCCTCCCGATCCCCATGCTTACACCTTCACCAGATCGGACAAATATGATGGAAGGGTTTGCCGCTGTGCACGAAAAGCTCAACGACATAACAGCAAATGTGGCGTCCATGTGCTCACATTTGGCACAGGAAGGGTTCTGGAACAACGAGGCAGAGGCAAGGATAGGCACCACTGAAGACAATGTACACACCCTCCAGGACACTGTTGCTACCCTCACCAGGGACATTAAATTTGTCAAAATGTGATCTAGAGTCACGCTCACGCAGGAACATTCATATAGTCGGAGTCCCGGAAGACACCCTGACTGGAAGCATGGAATCAGCGGTGCAGGACCTGCTCAAGGACCTTCTGGGTCACCCAGAACGTTCCCCCTTCTTTGCTGTGGAACGTGCCCACCGCGCCTTAGCCACCAGACCCAAACCAGGTAACTTTCCCAGGCCCATCATAGCGAAAATCTTGAGTTACCCAACAGGGATCATCTGCTGCGCGTGGCCAGAGAGGAGAAGGAATTGAGATTAGGATCCCAAACCATTTGCACGTTTCCGGACTTTTCACTCCCGGTGCAGCATGAGCACCTACAGTTTATTGGTGTCAAGAAATTGCTCCAGGAGCGCAACATAGAATATGCTATTTCCAGCGTGACAAAGGCTACAATTCTGGGGTAAACTCCACTTTTTCCACAGTCCCAAGTGAAGCCGTGAAGTTCATTGAAGCTCAGATCCCTATAAATAACCCTGTTGCTGACCCTGCTGAGGGAAATATACCCAACTGAAGGGTCCCCTGGCCCAGTGTCGCTTTTGGAAATCTCAGGTCATCATATGAGTTGTTAGCAGCAAGATTATGTGTATCCGCCGCCTCAATACTCTATTCATAAAGAATGTGACATCCTTCGTTAAGTGTAAGGTGCTGTGCGGCAACAGTGAACCTGTTAGGGAGAATTCTCATTTATGGCTAATTTCCCTCCCCTAGTGAGTCCCCCCAGCAGCTTTGCTGGACTTCTGGAGTTTATTTTTTTCCACCTGGTAAGAGTGAGAGCTTTTCCCCCACTCTTACCTGTGTTTTGTTATGTGTTTCCATCTGTTTTTGTGATTGGGGACTCTGAAGTACACCACTTCAGTAGCCCCCCCTTCTTTGTGTGTGTCACACAGCACCTTCAGTGCCGTGGCACAGGGTTCTCTTTGAGACTACCCTCGACTCCATTTCTGAGGCGACTACTGTCCCCCAGAAAAGGGTAAAGTTACCATTAACTTTAGTCATTCTACCACAGATCCAGTACACCCCATCTTCCATGGAGTACTGGAAAGGGTTAACCTGTACCTCCTAGAGCATTGTTTCGCTCTTTTAACATTTAGACTTGGCTGGTGGCAGTGGTATCTACCCTAACTTTTCTACTGCGATTATCTTAGATAAACATGGTACTGTTCTTGGCTATTATATTAGCCTCAAACATAAACCCACTTCACCAAATCGTCTTTCTTTTGGCTCCGGTTGGGTTTATTCACCATTTATTTTTGTTAAAGTCCTTCTTGTGTTTTACTTTGCGCAGCAAACTAGGTTTGCCTTATTTGTTCACTGTCTTTTGGCGGGCTTCTGCCCAGAAGCCCTCCTCAAGGCGCCTGGGTGTCTAGGTGGGCTGAATGTGAGGGGGGGGGGGGTGTGTAGTCACCCCCTGCACAGGGTATCCTAGGAAACCCAAGTCGCACTGTCATGATTGACCAGGGTAGTTGTCCGGGCTGGACAACCCCCCTGCTGGGTCATTAACAGCCAGGCTGTGTGAATGGGGGTTTTTCACATAAAAGACAGGTCTCTTGGGCTAGAAGTCAGAGAGTTGCCACTGGAACTACAAGGAACCGAAGAGAACGACGGCTGCTGCAACTACCCCGTCCCGGTGAAGCCCTGCTGCAGTCCTGAGCCATCTGCCCTTCAACGACTCAGAGAAGATCCAGTCCGGAGTCTTCTTCCCTTGAGCTTGGTGGGGATAACCAGCTCATCTTCTACAGCCAGAGGATCCTCTTCCGTGGTCGAAATCCCTGCACACTGCTGTAGTGGTCCGGATAGCCACCTGAAAAGCCTCTCCTGTTTTTAAGGAACGCAACTTTTATTCCGTGTCGCTGCTGCCAGCCTCATCCCTGTGTGGTGCAGACCCCCTTCAGACGTCCTCCTTCTCGACGAAGCTCCAGGAATCGTGGGTCTGCGGGAAACCAACAGGAACAACTGCCAGGGCACCAGCTGCACCACTGGAACAAGGTACTGTGTTCTGTTGAGGAAACTGGGTGAATCCCTTTTTCTTCATTTCCAAGGCTTGACCTTGTCTTCCCTCCTTCTTACAACTTTTGCTTCCGAACATTGACAATATCCAAGTACTTTTGGCTCTGTTGAATCGTGAACTGTTAGACTTCGGCAACTGGCCCGGGTGCCTTCGACCCTGGCTCCGGCCCTTTCACTTTTGAACTCTTGTCTGAGCGTTTCTTGATTCAGCCTGCCTAACCAAAATATTGCCTGTGATTTTTGCCTCCAACTCCCTCTGGGTATCTCAAGTGCTAAGTGTGTTTTTGCCCCGGTAGCATTTCATGTCACGGATATGTGTTTGTTTAGTAGACCGAACTGTCGAAAAGTGATTGCATTTGTATTCGCAGTAACGTGTTTTTGTGCCCAACACCGGTTCATTCCAACACAGGGTACTTGCCTTGAGACGTACTGTACAAAGTGAATTGGTTAGTTGTAGTATAATTAATGTGGGGTTTTTATTGAAGTTTAATAGAAGTGCTGTGTTTATAACAAATGGTTTAAAAATAAATGTACTTATATTTTTCTACCTGAAACCTTGAGTCAGTGTTTGCTTGAGTCCCAGTAATTGTGGTCCCTTTGTGTAATCTCTGCTACTGCTCATATACTCTTGAGAGTGTTAGGGAGAATTCTCTGCAAGGCTAATTTCCCAAACCTAGTGAGTCCCCCAGCAGCTTTGCTGGATTTTTGGGGTTTATTTTTTTCTCTCCTGCTAAGAGTGAGATTCTTTTGCTCCCACTCTTAGACATGATTTGAGGTGTTCCTTTAACTTTCCATGTGTTTTATGGGCTATGGGGTCTTTTACTCCACATGGTCTCATGTGTTTTTTTTATGTGGGTTACACTGCACCCTCCGTGCCGTAACCCAGGGGTGTCGTAGCGACCCCCCATCATAGACTCCATACCCTGGGACTGACTACTGTCTCCCAGGGCATGTAAAGTCACCATTGGCTTTGCTAGTGCCAAATTATGAACAGAAACCAGTACAAACCATCATATTGTGGACGTACTGGTCGGGGCAATTCGATTGCCCAGGGGTCTGTTCGAGGGGGCATGTCTCCGTCCCCCCGATCGCGTTTTGGCTGGTGGCAGTGGATACTACTTTTTATATTCGACCGCGGATCTCTCTCTATGGGATTTTCCCATTGTTCGAGGCTACCAACTTTAATTATTTAATTCTTATAGCCTCGAACATACCGCCGGTTTATTTAATTAATATTAATTCACTGGTTGGTATTTATTGCGAGTTTATTAATTCACCGGTTGGTATTTTTTGCCAGAACTCGATTCTAAAATGGCATTTGTGTTCTCTTCTGTGACGCCAACCCAAGTCGAGCCCTTTGTTGCACTTTTTGGCGGGCTTCTCCACAGAAGCCTCCAAAAGTGGTGCCACTCTATCTGGGTACCACAGGGGGTGTGGGAGGGGGTTTAGGCACCCTGGACTGAGTTACCTTGGTAACTCAAGTCGCACTCTTGTGTGATTGGCCCAAGTGGTGAGCCGGCCGGCTCACCACTTAGCATGTTTGATTGACAGCTAAGCTGAGTGAATGGGGGTATGCTGCATAAAAGCAGGGCTTTGGGGACTGGAACTTCAGAAGTCGCCACAGGACCCAAGAATCCGAGGAGGGAGAAGCTGAGCCGACCTGGAACGACGACACCACCGGTGGAGCCCTGCTGAACCGTCTCACCACTTTTCCCCGACGACAGAGGAGATCTCCAGTCCGGAGAGTCTTCTTCCTTTGACTGGTGGGGATAACCAGTTTTGCCTTCTTTTCACCTTCCTGGAGCATCTCGTGGCCGCCTTGCCTGTGCAAAGCATCCCGGCAACCGGAATACCACGGCTTACCACTACCGCGAAGAGAAGGGTAGTGCCTTTTAACCGGAGAACTCCGCGGCTGGTTTCTTCCCTGGCAGTGCAACGACCTTCATCTTTCCTCCACGGCGAGACCTCTCCTTCCTCTGGATGAAACACCGACTTGCACCTGCTGCCAGGAACAACTGCCCCCGCTGGAGCTTCCTTCACACTTAAGGTACTGTGTCCCGCCTGGCTTCCCTTGCGACAGATCGTTCGGGGTGACAGTAAAGCCTCGACTTTCTAACCTGGGCTATCCTGGGACAACCTAGCTAACTTTTCCTGACTTGAATTTCATCCTTTTGTGCAAACTATCTACAAGACTCTTTGGGCATAACCCCACTGTGTGAACCTGAACCCTTTCTGTTTGCTCTCTCCAAGAGTGGGCCTTGCAATTGACTTCCTTGCTCTCCAGTAGAACCCTGCCTATCCTGCCTTACTGTGGTTCTTTGTAAAAGTATTGAAACTTGTGTGCTTCCTTAACCCTGCCTTTTTCCTGCCTTTCTTTACAACTTATTAGAGTGTCATCTTATGTTAAGCGCTCACCTCTGTCTGAAAATAAGTGGTGTTTCTCACTAAGACTTGTCTAATAAGTGAATAGAGTTGTATATATATGATAGTGACTGTGTGCTGAATTTACTCACCTCGTTTGTGCTAGTGTAAATTACAAGTGTGTTTTTAAATAAATAATTATATACTTTTACACCAAAGCTCTGGTCAGAGTTTGTTTGTGCTACTGTGTCTCTGTACCTATTGTGTATACTCTGCATACTGCCTAACTCTTCTTGAGGGAAGTCTGACTGCTCAGCCACAGCTACCAAGTGAATCTGGGTGGTACAGACTGCTACCAAGTGGGTTTACTGCCAAACACCTGTAGTCTTAAATCTTTTGCAGTGGTCCCTAAGGGAACTGCACAGGTTTCTGCCCAACAAAGATAAGCCTGGCTGCTCCGCCACTGCTACCACTATGACATAGTAGTACAGGCTTGTACCAAAGGTAAAACTTTTATCACCACCTGTAGTCTTAATTGTGTGTAGTGGTCCCTAAAGGGCACTGCACAGGATTCTGCCTAACAGAACCCAATTGCAGTTGCTTTGTGTGAATTGAGGGACATACACCCCCCTTGGGCCCGGTTGGAACTTGGGGGGAGAGGAGAGAGGGCTCTATACACTGCAGGTTGGGGGGTGGCAGTGGGGGACGATGCAGGGGAAATATGGTCCCGGGTTACAACAGGTATTGAGTTTGGTTGCGCGCTAGTTGCACAGTTCGGGGGGATTGGGGGGAGAAAACAAAAGTATTGACAACTGTGTGCTCAGATGGCACATCTCCGGGCTGCACAGAAGTCTCAACCCTAAGAAAACAAGAGAAATCATATGATAACACATATGATATGGACACCAACTGAGAATAATGTGTTGGAATATTAGTGATCTGGGGAATTTCACTAAAACACGGAAAGTGATGGCCTATGTAAATGGACATAAGGCAACTGTTCTGTTCCTGCAGGAAGCCCATGCTAAAAAAGGAATATACCGCAGTATTGTCCCTACATGGGGAGGAATAGGCATTTTACTTGTTACTCCTCGCAGTCCAGAGGAGTCATGATATTTATACATAAGACGCTGAAAATTGTGGGGAAAAAAGTGCACATTGACCTGGAGGGGAGGTACGTGGTGGTTCACTGCATCCTTGAGGGGATTGAACTGGTACTTGCAAACACATATGGTCCCAATGTCAACTCCCCTGAGTTTGTTGAACTTATCGGCGGGATCCTGTCTGGATACTGTGGGGTACCGATAATATTGGTGGGGTGGGGGGGGGTGGTCATGAACCTGGTTCTAGATCATACACTAGATAGAATGAGTAGCACCCAGGCCCCAACCTAGAGCCAACCGCCAATTGCTGTTTCATATACAATGGCTAGCCCTCGGTGATGCGTGGCACAGGACACCCACAATATACTTTTTATTCCTCAGTGCATGATATGGCGTCCCAGACTGATATGTTCCAGATCTCCAGCTCATTTATGGGAAGAGTGCTAGACGTCGACATAAAATCCTGCACATTGTCTGACCATTCCCCGGTGACACCAGCACTGAAATTGGGCAGAAGCATCACAGGGTGAGTTTGGAGATTTAAATTGGAAGCATTAAAAGACAGTGTTTCTGGCTTAGATTTGGGCTGACATTCAGACCTTCTTCACTTGTAGTACTGTTGATTCCACCTCCCTAAGGTAAGTGTACATCAGGGGTATGGCTATTTCTAGAGATGCTGGGGTTATTAAAAGTATTACCGGGGGGGTGAGGGGGGGCACCTGGAGCAATGTGAAACTGCACTGAAGGCACTTGAGATTGAATATTCTCGATCCTCAGATCCCCTGGTGCTGGCAGAAATACAGACGAAACTGGGCAAATTCGGGGTACACGCTCAGAGGGAAATTTGTTACTTTTCCTGCCCAGATAAAGAGAAGGGGACAGACTGGGTAGAAAATTGGCAAGGCTGGTTCAGACAGAGGGGGCGGGCTCAGGTAGACTGTATTCTGGATGAGCATGGTAACCCCAGATGGGCTGATTCAGAAGTGGGCAGGACGTTCCATGAATTCTATAAATCCCTATACACTGCAGAGCCGCTGCTTGGGGAACAGGCCATTCAATCATTATTAGAAGATATCCCATTATCATGCCATAACGCCCAGACTAGGGAAAGACTTGAGGCCCCCATAACGCTAGAAGAAATTATGGCAGTAATTGTCGACTTGCCCATGGGAAAGGCTCCAGGCCCAGATGGTCTCACTGCGGAGTTGTATTAGGAATATGCGGCAATGGTGACCCCCAACCACCTCTGGGTCTCGGAGGAGTCGCACCTCTCTACTGCCAGAGTGGCTCCGGGAGGCCATGACCACAGTACTTCTGAAACCAGATAAGCCAAGCAACAAATGTGGATCTTATAGGCCCCTTTCACACATGAACTGTGACACCAAGATCTATGCTAAGGTCCTAGCCCCATTGATGCCTCATCCTGTCCACTGCGACCAGGCCAGGTTTGTTCCTGGAAGATCTACGGCTCTCAATATTAGGAGATTGTTCGACATCATGGCTGGAATAGATAGAGGCTAGCGCAGTTGCAGAGGCTATCAATGCCCATCGATATGGTATTGTGGGACTATCTACCGGTGGTGCTTGTGAAGATGGGGACAGGTCCGGCCATGACAATATATTACATTACTATACACACAGCCACTGGCCAAGCTACTAGTGAACTCATGTGAATGTGCGCAGTTCCACCTGGAAAGAGACACCCGTCAGGGGTTGCCCTCTCTCCCTTATCCGTTTTGTCCTCGTCAACGAGCCCATGGTGGATTTTATCAGAGAGCGCCACAGGTGGCGTGGCATCTGCTTGACTAGCCCTCCTGAGATAATCTCTGTGTATGCCGACGATGTAATGTAGTATGTTCCCTCATATTAAGTTGGACCCAATCTTCCATAATATTAAGCAGTTAACTACATGGATGGGAGACAGTCCACAGTATGGTGCTGTGTTTTCTTTATTTTAAATATCGGATAACAGCCTAAGAAAACAGAAGTGATAAGTGATGTCATCTTTGTGGTCATAGGCCAACAGGGGGTGCGAAGTTAGGGTGGCTTAGCTGAATTTCAGTATTTTTTTTTGCGTTAGGTTCTCACCTTAACGTCCCTATAACAAATGTTTTTTCCTTGAATATTATATATATACATTACTTACCGTAATGTGTATATATAAAGACGATTGTATCTACTTAGATTCACATGCTTCGCAAAGTCCGACATCTAGTGGTAGAGGCAGAGGATTGCACATGAAGTTTTCGAAGTTCGAAAAGGGACGTCAACTAGGCTTGTTTGCAATCTTATCCCTAGTGTGATGTCGACTGTACCCATGATCCCTCACGTGTCGAAGTATCTCAGATTATTTGTTTCTGACAAGAGGAAGTGTAAAGTATAAGCGTGGAGAGTAGGTATTTATTATCAGATGTGTAAAAAAAAAAAAACTATGGTTCCCCCCCCCTCCTCCCCCCAAGACCCTTCAACTCCAAGATGGGAGGAAGGGTGGGCACATGTGAATATAAGCAGATACAAACATCAGAACTACGATTACGCTAAGTAATGTATGCCTTCTGAGGCTTGGGGATGTACTTAGAATCACATGCTTTGCATAGATTAGCGAGCAGTACTTGGAGAAGGGGGTGGGGTGTTTGGAGGTAGCGCTGCAAATGGATGTTTTAACACTGCTTGTCCCACCTATGCATCACCCTGGAATGTTTGTCTAGACAGTAGTGTTGGGTGAAAGTGTGTACTGAACTCTAAGTGGCAGATTTGCAAATGGCATCTAAGGGCACATTTGCTATGAAAGCTACAGTTGCCCCTGTGCCTTGAGTCGAGTGTGCTCTAGACGTGAATGGTAACATTCTCTTTGCAAGAGAATAGCAAAGTTGGATGCAGTTGGCAATCCATTTTGAATTTGCTGATTTAGAGACAGGATAGCCTTTTCCTGCAGCTATGGACACAAACAAACTGTTTATTCTAGTTTTAGTCCTTTGTAGGTTAAGTACATGACAGTCCTTCGTTCATCTGGTGTATGAAGGCTCTTTTCTGCTGCGTTTGAGGGGCGTTGGAAAAACGCAGGAAGCTTTGTGGACTGTCACATAGAATTTAGAGATACATTTTGGTGAAAAGCACAGGCGTGTGCGTAGTACTACCTTGTCTTTGTGGATAACAACAAAGGGATCTTGTACTGATAGTGCTTGCAGTTCACAGACCCTCCTAATGGATGTAATAGCCACAAGAAAAGCTGTCTTATAAGTGAGATGTTTAAGACCAACTTTGTGCATAGGCTCGAAAGAGGCACCCATAACGGACGCTTGTAAGCACAATATTTGGGTCCCAGCCGGGAGTAGGATTCAGAATTGAAGGGTATCATTGAGTAACTCCTTCCATAAGAGTTTTAATTACAGGAACTTTCCACGATGAAACTTTGTTTTGCGAGGTGGTGTATGCTGAGCGAGCAGCTAGGTATACATTCAGTGAGTTGAAAACTAAGCCCAAGTCTAATAGATATAGTAAATAGTGTACTATATTTGAAGGTGAGCATTCAATTGGATTGAGTGAACGTGCTTTGCACCATAACACAAACCGCTTCCATTTGTTAAAATAACAATGTCTTGTGTTTGGCTTGCGTGCCTCTTTTAGAATGTCCATGCATCTTTTGTCCAGGTTTAAGGGAGAACCTTCTATGACATCAGGAGCCAGGCTGCTAAATTCAACATCTGAGGGCACGGGTGGAGTGCTGTCCCTTGATTCAGTGACATGTTGGTGGACATTGTAGTTTGATAGGTGGACACAGGGACATTGTTTGTAGGTGTGAGAACCATGTTTGTCATGCCCACAGTGGAGCTATCAGGACAAGTGTTACTTGTTCCCGGTGTAGCTTGTGGACTATTTTGTTGAGAAGTAGTTTTGGGGGCTGTGGGGAGCGTATGCAAATTTCCCTAACCAATTAGTAATGTGTTCTGCTTGGATCCTTTCTGGGGAAATCAGGACATGCAGTCTAGGCATTATGCGTTCTCTTGGGAAGCGAAGAGGTCCATTTCTGGGAACCACCAGTCTGAGAAGACGCTGTGTAGCACGTCTGTGTTTAGTTGCCACTCGTGTTCTGAGGGCAGCACTGCACTTCTGCTTAGTATGTCTGTCAGAAGACCGTGTTCCCCTGGAACATGTTGTGCCAGGAGAAACATGTGTTTTAGTGCCCACAGCCAAAAGTTCTGGGCTAGTTTGGATAGCTCTGGGGAATGTGTCTGCCACCCCCCCCCCGCCTGCCCCCGCTGTGTATGTAGAACATGTCTGTGGTACTGTCTGCTAGGATCAGGACCGTCTTACTAGCTGTGCTTTGAAAGCTTGAAGACTTCTAGAAGGTTGATTGGTTTTTTGGTTAATGCTTGTGTCTACACCCTGTGCACAGTTTGATGTAGAGGATGTGCTCCCCACCCTGTTAGGGATGAGACTGTAGTAAGAGAGGCTTTGATAGCTGGTATGTTCAAATTGAAAGGTTTTCCCTTTACTAGGTTGTCCGTGGACCACAACTGCAGCGATTGAACCAGAGGTTGCAAAACCACTACTAGATTGTCACATAGACCGCTTGCTTGAGACCATTTTTTAGCCAGCCACTCTTGCATTGGATGTGCATGAATACAGGAAGATATAATTCCCAGAAGGCGCATTGCCTTTTGCACTGTTAAGTGACGACTGGCTATGTGCTGAGCGGTTTGAAATAACATGTTTTGGACCCTCTCCTTGGAGGGGAAGACCAAGCCATTGTTTGTTCGAATAAGTGCCCCTAGAAATAGTTTTACTTAGCAGGGCACTAGACTGGACTTTATCTTGTTTATGGAGAATCCTAATCGGAACAGTAGGTGGGCTGTTTGCTGGGTCTTCTGTTGGCACATTTGAGGTGTGTTCTCCTGTAATTAGCCAATCGTCTAAGTAAGGGTACACTGTGAATGGACTGCCTTTGTAAGTGAGCGGCCACTACAGCTAGGACCTTTGTAAAGACCCTCGGGGCTGAGGGTGTGCTGAATGGCAGCACTTTGAATTGGTAGTGCTTGTCCCCCACTTTGAATCTTAGGTATGCATCGTTCATGTCCAATGTTGCCATGTAATCCCCCTGTTTTACCAGGGGAATTACCTCCTGTAACAGACATCCTGAATTTTTGAGGCTTGACATACCTGTTTGCAGGGCGCAGATCCAAAACTGGCTGCATTGTTAGATCTTTCTTTGTAACAAGGAAGTAGACTGAATAAATACCTTGTTTTACCTCTTGATGTGATACCAGCTATATTGCATCTTTTTCCAGTAGTATTTGAATTTGCTCCTGTAGGATAAGGAAATGTTACGAAGAAATTCTTCCTGTATGAGGAGGGTGGTGGCGTGGTGTTTTCATAAACTCTATTGTGTACCCTTTTGCCACTGTCGCGAGCAACCATCGATCTGACGTTATTCCCTCCCAGTGCTGGGTAAATAGTGAAATGGAACTCCGACTGTGGATGCACGGGAGGGAACACAAATTGGAACGTCATTTGTTGGCGGGGGCAGTTAAGCCTCTAGAGGCTGCAACCCTACCTCACCCTTTTCTTCTGCGAAACCCCCTTTGGCTTAATAAGAGGAAGACTGAGTTTGCAGACTTTAGAAAGAAGAGCCGGACGCTCCAAATCCTGTTTGGTTGGAGCTATTGACCCGTGGTTATGAAAAGCCTGCCGCGTGTTGAAGGACCCCCTTGTTTGAACATATGGGCTTATTTGAAATTTGTTCAAAAGTTTTTATAATCTCGTGTTCATTCTTTGTGGTTTCAAGTTGGTCAACAGTGGCTTTACCGAATAGGACTGCATCTCCAATAGGCATGTAAATCAGTGCTGCTTGGGTTTCGGGTTTAAACCCGGAGCCACTAGTGTCTTTTAAGTAGGGTTCCCCTCAGCAGTGACTCTCCCTGAAGTGTCGGCTGAGTAAGACGTTTTGAAGTATGTTCTGTGCCACTTGCTTCCCTGCAGTCGAGATCTTGATTAGATCTCGACAGGTTCAGGCACTGGGTCAAGGTGTTTTAAGATCTCATCCCATTGAGTATTGTTGTAACTTGCATGCAGTGTGGTATTGTTTAAAATTCTAGTCATTAACGCCCCAGAGGTAGTGATGCATTTGCCTAACGTGTATAAGTGTTTGCACTCTATTATCGGGTGCTTCTGAAGCAGAGAGAGGAATACCAGCTCTCTTTCTGGTAGTGGTGACTACCAGAGTCAGGTTTTACATGTCCCCCTAATGTACAAAGGATAATCTAAAGACGTATGGGGCATAAGATTGTCGGCTCCATGACTGGTTCCATGACCTTATTGTGAAAAAGTTGTATACTTATTAGATTGCATCTAAATTATGTATTAAGTGTCAATCCCATTAAATATTGATTGATTTCTTATCAATTGTTCATGCGCAGTGTGGTTGTGTAATTGTTGAATTGCTAATGTACAAAGAGTCTGAAGGAGAGGGTTTGAATATTTTCTCTACTCTCGGGTTGATTGCCCTTGTGAGTGAAGGTGTAGAAAGAGGTGGGCTAATTCTATTTTTAATAGATTGTAAGGGAATGGCCTGGATGACAGGCTTCTTGTCATTAAGAATGTCTTCCACAAAGTCATTACTATCACCTACTGTTTCTTCTGTGTGGATGTTGAAATGGTGAACAGCGCTTTTAAGTAAGTCATTGTACATCAATAGATGTATGTCCACTGTCAGGAGCTACTATGTCTGGGGTCTCAATTATTGCAGCACCTGGGTCATCGAGGTAAAGTTTTTCAGGGTTTTGACTAGGTTCGTCTTGCTTTACATACCATATGTCCCCATCTGCTCGACTATCCCCATGTAAGAATTCATGGGAGGTGTCTATGGCTGTGTGCATGGATCAATGAGTTGGCTTGGGAAGGCATTGTGGTTGACCTGTCTCTAAGGGTGGAGACATTTCCAGGTCTAATGTTTTCGGACGAATGGGAAACTTTTTCATAAAATTGACAAAAGAAGAAATTGTCCATAGTTTAATCAAAGTGTTCTTTTGTCCAAGTCCCAGTCTTTTTCTGTTAAGGGGAATACAATAGCTTCTGGGTCCTCCCTTGGACTTTTCTTCTTGTGAAGAGATTGGGATAGAGGGGGAACGGGCCTCTTCATACTGGTGTTCCTATTGCAGGGCAGCCGGAATGTGAGATTTATGGTCATGTGACCTTTTGCAATGTTTTTCTGTTGGAAAGTGACTTTTTTCCTTTTTCAACAGATGTTTTGAATCATGCATCAAATGGGTTTTATGCACACCTATAGCCGCCGATTGTCCTTTATTGCCTTGCAGCAAACGCTGTTGCAGAAATTGTAGCAGGCTTTTTGGGTGTGTGGTCGGTAGGCCGCAAACCACCTACCACCAGCGTGTGGCCTTCTTTCAACGACTCTTTCGAAGAGCAGGCTGGCATTTGGAGTTTGGGCGTGCACGTGCGTCCTTCTCGTCAGAGGCTCTCTCCATAGCAGCACACTGTGTCTGCCTTTCACGGCTGGGGACTGATGCGTTGGATCCTGATGGTTCCCTTGTGATGTCTTTGGGCTCCGAACCAGAGCCTTTGCTACCCTGGCCTTCTGGATCAGACAAGGACAGGTGGCGGTTTTTAGGTCGGCCGTCATAGCATGTGCCGGACACTGATTCGTTTGGCGCTTCTTTATGGTTTTAGGCCTAAAATGTTTACAGGACGTGCAAAGGGCCTCTTGGTGATCTCGAGGAAGGCAGTGGTTACACACTCCTTCCACAGATATTTCCTGTTGCAGTTAGGACAGAATTTAAATCGAGTTCGCTCCATGGTGTAAGTAAATATTAAGGGCTGCAAGACAGAAGCAGTAAATGCAAGCAACCGAGGTATGCATTCTTTATTTAAAAAAAAAAGGAATCAGTCCGCCCACTCACCCTACTGCTAGGAAGAAGCCAGATGTAGGCCGACGCCCGTCACCAGAAGGATCATTTGTTTCGGCAGTCGAGTTGGTTTTCCGTCGAGATGTTAGTCGAGCGGTAACCACTGAAATATTGATGAAAGTTATAACAACTCAAAAAGTAGCATAGCTACAGGACTCCGCGAGAACACGTCTAACCATGGCGGCAGAAAGAAATTATCTGAGGGACCTTGATGCGTGTGGGATCAGGGGTATAGTCGATGCCACACTAGGGATATGATACACGCCCAGTCGACTTCCATTTTTCGAACTTAGAAAACCTCATGTGCAATACTCTGCACCTACCTCTAGATGCTGGTTTTTGCAAAGCATGTGATTCCAAGCCGATCCATGAGCCTCAGAAATTATATAGGGTGCACAAGCAATATTTTCAGCAGCATGTCAAAGAAACTGAAAACATCTTTATATAAAAAAGAAAAATAGGGTATAGTGTGGCTTACTTCTAGTCAAGGGCCCTTTAATTCCTGCCAGGGGAACAGGACATCCTTCAGTACCGTTATTCTTGCCTTGTAGGCTTTTCAGCATCAAAGCAGGAGTCTGGCCACTCTGCACCAAGCAAGGGTCCAGTCAGGGAGTAACGGCAATGGGATCCAACGGTCAGTGACGGCTGGGAATCGGCAGGCGGTGTCAGATAGCTGGCGCTAGAAGAATCAGTGGCCTGAGGTGCAAAGAAGAAACAACTTGCCTGCCGTTGTGAGCTGGCTTAAGTGGCTCAACAGTGTTGTGGTACTGCAGCAGTGCCTGCTTGGGTCTCAAAGAGGCTGGTAACCAGGTAGGCGGTGTCAGGTTGGGGATGCTAGATGTCTGCAGGTCTCTGATGCTGAGACAGTTGGGCTTCGGCATTGGGAGGAACTCCGGGAGGCGATTGTGCATCAAAGTCAAAGAGGACTATGGTGGTTCCCTTGCAGCACCTGGTATGGCACTGAAAGGAGCCCCAAGTGGCTAAGTAATTTGGAGATGCAGAGAGAGCCAGGGGTCACTTCTTTGGTTCTTGGTTACAGGTGGACCCTTTCTAGCATGTCTAAGGGGAAGGGTATTACATGTGCTGTTCTTACCAACCAGAGAGCAAGTTTCAGAGAGCACTTGCAGAGACGGCTACCTCCAGTGAGCAGGTCCCTGGGTACCACTGTTCAGGTTGCAAGCTGGCCTTGTGCAACAGCAGGTCATCCCAAATGATCCCTTGGGACTGTTAGGGAGAAGCGCATGCCTCTTCCTTGGAAATCTTGTTTCCTACTTCTTTGGCAGATAACTTTGGAACAGACTGTACTCCCCAAGTAGAATCCAGATTAATCCATCACCTTCAGTAGTCCAAAGAAGTTTCCTCTAAGGGGAGGGTCTGACCCACTTATATAGGAAAAAGGCCATAGTATAGTGGCCCCACTCTAGCCTTCTGTGATGTGTCCAATCATGGTTTCTGTGTTCAGAATCTTCTGCCTGGTGATGTCATACCAATGGTGCTACGCCTGTGGGAAATCGGGATGGGGGCAGAAAGTTTGGGAGCCCTAGGTAAATCCAAGATGATGGAACCTCTCTCTAACTGGAAAGCCCTTCCCATAGGCTATTCTATTCACTCCTTCCTCTGTCTACATCAAAAGGTCTCTGTTGATTACCACCCTGCTACAAGTACCTTTGGCCATGAAGAGCCTCTTCAATGAAGCACTGAACATTTCCTTGACCCCTTCCACGCACTACCACTCCTACCAGCCTCCCCCCGGCACCCTGAGGGCAGTTTCTGTCAACCTTAATGGCAGCAAACCTTTCCCATGGAAAACAAAGGTTTTCACTGGGGCTGAGATCATAAGGTTTGTTTTGGGTGAAAATTAGTCCCAGACTGGGCTGGGAGGAAATCTCAGGGGCAATGAATCTGTCTGGGAAACAAGACTGCCGAGCAGCACGTTTCGATACCCAGTCCCACGCATAGAAGCTGGATTCCAGCATGAAGCGTCTTATCAAAAAACAATGTAATTTATTGTTTTTCTTTGTGTATGCTATACACAGGTGCTTCTGACATGGAAGATGACAAGTTACCAAGGTGATCAGAAAAAGACACCAAGAGGTTTTTGATCAGTATAACTGTGGAATCCCAGAGACCACCATGTCATAATTTTCACTGAAACTGCACTGATCCTGCAACTGGACCACTCTAAACGGCCTCGGTCCTGGGCCCTGCCACTCTCCACTTGCACTGATGCCCTGGAACCCCTTTGCACTGCGGGACTGTCTCTGTATCCCTACAGCCACCCCCTCCCCCAGCACTTGTTCTGCACTTACCTCACACTTGCCACCAGCTGGTCCTATTTATTTATTTATTACGTACGCCACTTACCTTGTACTGCACTTTTCCCCCTCCCCTTCCCCCTGCACTTTTTCCCACTCCCCTACCCCTGCACTTGCGCGATCTGAATGACACCTGGCCTAGTAGGATCGTTGTCTGTCTCCCCTTGTCCCCCCCTCCCTGCCTCGTCGCGCCTTGAAACACTTGTGTATAGGCGCGTTACAAATACCATATCATATATCATATCATATCATATCATATCATGTCAAAATCAGACATTGCTTATATTTAACTTTTCCACAACACAATCAACCTGTGCATTAGTTTACCTATAATAAATGTCACTACTTATTTTGTTTGTACACCTAATATGGATTATGGATTTGTTAACCAAAAATGATATTCGATCTGAAGTTGAATGAAGTTTGAGTCGAATATAAAAGTTTGTAATACCATTTTCTATTTATTTAGTCTCCTTTTTTCAGTAGTTCTGTGGTTGAAAAAACCCAAACATTGCCTATATTGTGATCAATTGGCAAACATTTTATAATTTGCACTAGCTCTTAAGAAGCTCATATCAGTAGTGACAAACTATAGAAAGACCACTGTGGGAAATACTGTCGGCTAAAAATATTACTTTGTCATATTGGTTTTGTGTAACCTACAGGAAATATATAGTAAATTCATTATTATTTAAAACATTCTTCGAGCTGTACCAAAAAAGGTGTGCAAACAAAATAAGTAATAAAATGTATTATAAGTAAACTAATGCACAGGTTTGATTGAGTCACATCTGTGGAAAATTTATTTTTGTGCCTTACCATTTTTGGGTCAAGTGTTGTATGAACCAATCCGCTAGGTCCCAGTTTTCTTAAGATTTGAACGTGGACGAACAAAAGGTTAGAACAAAGATGCAGCACAGGGAATCTTTTGCTTTTCTGACCAGAGTGTGAACTGTTTTTTAAAAGGCTCATATTTAGATTTGAAAATGCCACCAGGCTTGGGGAGTGGACAATTATCTAATTTATTTGAGGCTCAGGATTGCCCATGGTTAAAAGCAGCTCTGGTGTGCTTATTTCAACAGTTTCTGGCAGGAATACGCATGTCAATTTGTGACTGCCATGCTGCTAAACACACAGCAGCTGCTTAGAGGTGTCAGTAGACAAGTTCAGCAAAGTCACATGTGTGCACTATGGTTTTCTTGCATGGAGCAGTACGAACGAGCCGGTAGTCAATTAAACAACTTTTTTTTTTTCAAACAAATTGACATAAAAGTTAGATAATAAAATACAAGACCATTGCATTCAAATCAATAAAGAAAATAGGGTAAGATGAAGAAAAAATAAATTCACGGAATGGAATAAAATCATATTGCAATGTGTAAAATTCTGTATTTACCAGACTTCTTGCATTTACAATAAATCGTGTAGCTGCAAAAGTCTGCCTCAGTTTGTCTTAGTCTGACACAAACCATCTGATTACTTTCCATAAAATCCATCTATTTCACCAATGGGTGCTATGATTGATTCAGTTTGTTTCATAGGCCTCGAGTCAATTACTTGGGGCTAAAATATTTTCTTTTTGTCTTCCAAAATTTAAACAAGAATAGGTAGTATTTGGCTTAGCGTTACAAGCCTGTTTTGGTTGCAACCACGCTCCCTCAAAGTGACGGAATCAATATAATTCATGTCATCAAAAATACAATCACAAAAACTTGCATTGGATGTTACTCAGCAAGGTTTAGGTACCACCGCAGGCAACTATTGCATTATTTATGTTAATTACAACCATTGTATTCTTCTTCTACTACTACTACTACTACTACTACTACTATGTAGCTCGCCTTTGACCTTATTTCTCTTGCATACTCCCGTCAAAATGAATAACAATGTATTGGAGGACTGTGTGACAAATCCTTGGATGTCGCCACTTCTCCCCATGGGGAAGCCCGTTCTCATGAGGCCAGGCCGCTACCCAATAGTTCCCCCCTGGGATGGTACTCAGTGGGAGGATCTTGTGGGGAGAGACTCCCTCCTCTGGGGAAAAGGACGACTATCCAATGCGAAACGCACTTTCCAACCCTATACCCTCACTCCCATACAGTCTCATATCCCTTGGCCTCCACGTTACCCAACCACCCCATGTATATATGCAAGGCCATAGGGCTGACCTCTAATGTGACAAGGAAGAGGACAGGAGACCCAAGTAAAACATATGGGACTCAAACTGAGACGAAGAAGAGGCGTGGAGCCATGAAGAATACCTGGTGTAATGGTAATCACCATTCTAGCATTCTGCAGAGGAGGGTCTAGGAGGTCAACATAAAAGCACACAAAGGACGTACAGAACTGTCTGAAGCCAGAGGTACTACATTGGGGAGAGCGACAGCCACACCAGCTGCCGAAGCAGGAGGACCGTCCAGCCCGGGAGATTCAAACGAGATGCAAAGAAGAAATGCCTTTGGTCTCGAAAGAATGAAAAACCCAGTGGTTTGGAAAGGAGGATCAGAGATCCCTTTACCATTGTGAACTGCAAACCAAACCTGGGAAAAGGCCAGGTGGAGGGAGTCATTCCCCAGGCATTGTAAAAATAGTGAGAGCAAGATACCTGGAGAAGGGAAGCATTCTCCAGGAACCCAATAGTGAAGAAACAAATAGACAATAAGGAATGTTGATGTTTGAGTTGGAATTTTAATCTGGAACATTGTTTTGGTCCTCAGAAAGGGATTGAGACTTGGGGAAGGGAGGCATTCCCTCAGGTAAAGAACCCACCGAAGAATGTGAACTTTACCCTTTAGAGTTGAACTGAGAACGTTGCCGCTTGTTGACCTTTCAACATTAAACTTTGTTTTATACCATGGAAAAGGATTAAACCCTGGGGAAGGAAGCCATTCCCTCAGTTAAAGATCCCAACTACAAATGAACTATGATCCACTGCCCAGAAGAAGTGAGTCATTCTTCTGGACCAAGAAGATCTACTACCCCTTTAGTTACAAGTGTAAGGAACAGAAGCAGGGTTTTAACGCAGGGTGGTGGATTTTTGATTTACTTAGACATCCTTACTGAATCCTTAGTACTTTGGTTGACGTAAGGAAACCCCTCCGAGTTAGGGAAAGGTAGGTTTTCTCAACCTCAATATCTCACAAACCGTCTTCAACTTCTTCAGAACGCTGCAGCGAGGTCTATTCTTTAGCCCCCGTTTGGAATGCATTTGTCTCCCTTACTCCGGCAGCTTCATTGGATGCCAGTTGAGAAGCATGTTTTGTTTAAATCACTGTGCATTGTCCATTGTGCCTTTTATAAAGTGGCGGCTGAATATCTCCAGCCCAAATTTCTCCCCTATATTCCCATCTCGTGTGCTTTGCTCTCAATCTACTCTTCTGGTCAAAGTCACTCGGTTTAGACTCTCACGTACGGGTGGATGAGCCTTCTCAGTGGCTGCTGCCAAGGCTTGGAAGTCTCTTCCGCTTGCTATGCAAGCTATTCCCAATCACCTGAGCTTTCGTTGCTCCTTGAAAACTTTTCTGTTCTTGTCTATCTTCTCAGTTGCTCCCCGTCAGCCTAGCGCCATGCTGCTTTTGGGCGAACATGCGCTCTGTAAATAATGCTAACATAACAATTATTTTTTTATTAATAAAAGATTATGCCAAAAACCATGCCTCCCCTGCGTCGTTCTCCTCCTTCTGCACCCTTACATCTGTACCAAAATTTAGTCTCATTTTTGCTGCCATAGTCCAGTATTTATTTAGTGCTCAGGGTATGCATTCCTCGCATGCCATCAACAACAAAAAAAAAATAGGTCTGCTTTTAATTGCTGAGGCAAGTCGGAATCAGGAGACTGCCAAGGAGGAAGATTTTCAGGATTGTATTCCCTCCGCAAACTCCTACTCTTTTCCTGTTCGGTGATACTAAGCCTTATAACTTAACAAATAAAGGTGCTGGTCAGTGTGTCAAAATGGTTCATACAGTCTGCTTTGCAGAATTCCTTTTCTAATCTACTTCCTCTCCCTATTGCTCAAAAGAAATACAGAAACACAGACATACTTTAGGCTGTTCGCAAGGAAAAGGGCTGGCTGCTAGATTATGGCCCCTCCTGTTTGCGTCTTTTTTTTTTATATAAGTCCTTGCCTGTGATCACAGTTCAAAAACAAGATCGAGTTTGTGTACTGTTGCCCCGGGGTTCCAGTCTGGTCACTCGGGTTCTCTTTAAAATTGGTGTCTCTCAGTCCTTCTCCCTTCGGAGATCGGGGTTCTTTCAGTCTTTTCCATCCCCACTATTGGGCTTGTTCTTGATTAATTCCCAACTGGACTCGTCAGTTCTTTCCCCACACTGGGGTTTGTCTCTATCCCCTCTCTTGGCCTCTGGTTCTTTCACCCACACCAGGCTCCTCTCAGTCTCTCCCCACTCTGGAGCTTATTGATATGATATGGCATTTATAACGTGCCTACACACAAATGTTTCTCTCAATTTCCCTCCCCACTTTAGGGCTTCTGTTTCTACCACAGGGATTTATTGGGTTTCTCTCCCCACTCTGGGCTCTTTTGGTTTCTTCCTCACACCGGGGCTTCCTTCTCCATTCTTGTTGCCAGCCTCCCATTCCTTGGAAGTCCCTGTGTATTTGTATTTGACTAGCAGTGCTCCCTGGGAGGCGAATGCCCCTCATCTCGTCACAGAGCAGTGGGCATCTTCTCCTGGTTCCCATTTGCTTGGTGCAGGAGCTTGGGGGTGGTTATTCCACCAGACTGTCTCAGCCAGTTGAGACACTGTTGTCACTTGGGCTGCCGCTGCTTCCAGTTGCCCGCTACCGGGCTGCATCGCACTCTCCTGGTGCGGGACTACAGGTGCAGTGAAGCGTCTGGCGTTCTTTCTCTACGAGCTTCTCTATTACCATCTCCCCTCCGAAGGTGTGCTGCAGTGCAGTTAAACTCAGCGGGCAGCATGTATATTACTTCCTGATTGGTTCCTCACCTGATGGGACTTTAGAAGTTTTTTTTCCCATCATTCTGCGGTCTAACGTAAAGGGGATAAAATGAAGTTAGGGTAATAAGCCAAACCAGTCATTGTTAAAGTGTTTTCAGACTTTAGTTCCTGCATATGCCATAAAGACGTTAGTCTCTGGAGAAAATGGATGATGCGTTTAGTCTCTTGCGAAGATCCCTCACTGAAACCCTGCCTAAAGCCTCCTCCCAGGTGGACAGGGGAAGGCAGATGCTTCCCGATCCCAACCCTCGGGGTGATGTACTGCGGGAGGATCTCCTGGGTGGAGACAGAGACCAGGGTAGTGAGAAGATTCTGTGGGATGAGACAGTATTGTTCTGCCACCCGGGAGATTTTAACCCACTGTGCCAAATGAGATTATGGCTTATTGTCATTTTAGTGTCTCTCAACCTTCCATTAAATCTAAGGTTGTGAACCCAAAGGTTGTAACATCAAAGCACACTCTACCAAAAGAAGGACACTTTTTGATATTTAAAGCTAAATGCCCCAATTCCAAAGGTGCACTACAACGGATTGTGGAAATGTTGCCTTCTTTAAACCATCTTCCTCTATAACAGTAAAACCCCACAGCCCCTCTCCTCGGCTAAAGGTATTAAGGGAATTAAATTACCATTGTAAATGGTCAAGGAGCAGAAAAAACGAACTTTGTTAAAAAAAAAAAACTAAATGTACCAGAATCCTAGAGGAACAGACGAAGAAGAATACTGAAGAGGCATGCAGATGTAGTAGTCAGGCAATTAAGCCTAATAGCCATTGCAGGAGCCAGGCAATTGAAATTGATGGCTCACACCTGATGTCAACTGTCAAACCTGTGGGGCATAAAGGCCCCGACAGGAAAGGAGAGGGAGAAGGAGCAGGAGTTCGAGTTGGAGTTGGAATGCGGGCAGTAGTAGTAGCAAAGAAGAAGCACAAGGCTGGCAATTCACAATGAAGTGGGAGCACAGAAGGACCCTGGGACGTGGAGACAGCAGATTTCACCTGAAAGTTCTGAGGGAGTCCTGTGTTTCCAAAACCTGTTTTGCAGAGGCTGTGCAGCGTTGCAGTGATTGCAGAGCTGTGACCGTGCAGGAGCAGACGGCCAGAAGCAGAAGGGAAGCTGAGCCTGGCAAAGGGTGTGGGTCCCACCAAGTGAGCCCGAAGTAGTAGCAGAGGTCGAGGAAGTCTGGGAAGCAAAGCAACCTGCAACCGCAGTGTCCCCTCAATCCGGTAAGTGAAGCTCAGTGTTAAGATTCACTCAACAAGCCTTGCTGGTAACTGTAATCATCTCCAAAGTGCCTCTAGTATATTTAAGTGAGTAGAAATTGTTCAATGTTCTCAAACAAACTGTTAACAATGGAAATGTAGCATGCGCTTATTATGAAAGCTATAAGGTTTGCATGAAAAGTAGACCATTACATTCATTGTTAAAACTCTTTCCATGTTACCTTGGTAGTTGTGTGTCTTTAATTGTGTAGAAGGAGCACTTACTGAATCCATTCCGAAAACCTAACATTAACGTCTCAAAAGAGTTACAAGTGAAAACTTCATCAAAGGAAGGTCACTTGTTTTTCCCCAAGGGAAGTCAGAAGTTGCCTCCTTGATAGTACACAGAAATACAATTACATCCCATACTTTAAGTTTAAAAATCTACCTTAAACTGTGGTCGCGTGTGCCTAATTATGTTTTCACTTTGAAGACTGAACCTTGTATTATCCTGAATTGACATTCTTTATTTCAAAAAGTCACTATACTGAAGAGGAGAACAAGCAATACCCAGGCCAAAAGGCAAACCCTTTTCATAGTGAAACAAGTCCTGTTTAAACCCATCCACCTAATCTGTGAAGTTCTGAACAGTCCAGTGGCCTCAGATATATGTATGGAAAAAGTGTACAGGAGTGCAGAGCATCCTCTGACGGGCCCATAGGTCAGAACTCACCCTCTATTACCTGTAAGACAAGATAGCTGCACCTTGAGGAGGTTAGGGTGCAGGATTCACTTACTCCAACACACTTCAATAAGGACAACTCAATAGTTTGGCATAGGGAAGTGTGTTTAATGACAAGTACAAAAAACGGGGAAACAAATGGTAATCATCAATGATGCGATCACCCGTCTTGCTTCAACTCCCCACTCCTTCATACTGACAATAACTTTTATAGCAAATTCGCGTCATCACTGACGTGTAAAACTCATAAGTTTGACATGCAATTCTATTGGTTGGAAAAGGTAACTTAAGTATAGGTGCTATATCTATATATGGTAACAGTGTGTGCGGATTGGATAACTTATCGGGCGGGCGTCTACGCGCATCCCACTACATCACTCGTAATAGACGTCACTAAGACGTCTTATTGGTTCTACAAACTATAGGATCCTAGATTACTTGGTCCATTGTGATTGGGTGGATTACACCCCTAGGCATAAATCTCCACTTTAATTAGCAGCATGCAGAATTGACACCCAGATGCGGAGTGCCCCAAGATTTACCCTGCCTCCCTTCCATCAATCAGCGCTTTAGGGCTATGTGTCAATTAGTTGGCTGAGGATGGCCTCGAAACTGTAGCTTCTTATCAGGAAAAGTTAGGGCATCCTCGGGTTCTGGGTGACATTAGATGTTGGTACCTCTTTGCCCTTGGCCAGTCACGCGTCTGCTCACCGTGAATCTGCTTCATTTTCCTTCTTTTTGTATATTTGATAATTTGTTGAGCCTAGCCACCTGCCTGGGGCCTCCTTATCTCGACCTTCACTGGCTGGCAGTCATACTCTGAAGTTTCGGTTCTTCAAAGTTGCTGCTCTCCTCCCTTCCCTTCCTGGAGTTGACCTCGAATTCCCAAGCATGAGCTACTACTTGCTGAGTTTCGAATCCGCTCTTCCCTTTTGGTTTTAGCTGGAATATGAATCTCGGCCTCGCTGGCCCCTTGCAGCCTGGGCTTAGTTCTGCTTCACAAAATGGAGTCGCACTTGTATAGCGTGCTTCATTGAGGTAGATATATAATTGGCGCATGCCACTCTAAGCTTCTACTAAGCATTGCAAGCAGTACCGTTTACTGAGCTTCTTGCGTTCAGAGCCTATTTGCATGCATTCAGTCAGTTGCACAATTCGATCCTGGATACGTTCTTTGTGCTGCAACGTGGTATCTTGTTATACGTCTGTCACATCATTATTCTTTACAGTTCGTCCTTGCATACCTTCTTTTGCTCGTCATTTTATGGTTATCTGTACGTCACGTCTGGGCTCTTATGTTGTCACCAATTGCCTTCCTTTACGTCTCTGTTGGTCTCTTCGGGTACAGTCTAAGCAATCTTCGTTTTGTGTCAGCTGCTGGTATGGTTGTCTCAGTGGATACCTTGCAGCCCACGGTTGTGTGGTTATTGGTGCTTCAATAGGTATACATGTCCTTCTGATGGGTACTGGAAAGGGCCCCACCGTGGCTCTCTGTTGGTTCATTTGCTCCTTATAAGTCGCATATCTTGGCGAGTATGCTTCTGGCATCTCGACATGGGTGGCTGGAGTGCAGGCCATATTTGGGAACTCCTCTACAAAAGGACGAGTACCTTGCCTACCTGCAGAGGTCGAAGTGTCTCATCAATGCATGCCTATTGATTTTAAAGAACTGAACAGTTCTAATTGTATTCTTGTGGCAGTCGGGACAGAAGAAGCAGAGAGGCTACCCCCTTTTCAGAAAGTCATTGATCTGATATGATATAGGATAGGTTATTTATAACGCACTTAATACCCAGAGGTTTCTAAGCGCAGACCCGGGGATCGAACCTGTGTTGCTCCGTGTCGTCTTGCTTCCAAGGCAAGCACGTTACCCCTGAGCTATCCTCCCGAGACATTGAAGGCAAGAGTGAACCTGAAGAGGTCGAAGTGTCCTGTCAGATTTTGCCTGATAATACAGAAGTACAAAGCAGAAGTAGAACTACCTGATCTGTCGTGGTATATAAAGTTGTCAGTGGATGTCACATTGGAGTGGTTTGAAGTAGTGGCATACTGTGGTAGCGAAGAGGGAAGCAGAAACCCAAAAAGAAGCATCCTGACAAATATCCCAAATGTGCCGTTTGATGAACTTTTGTTTTCACTTGGAACTGATAAGAACTGGTTTCAAGACTTTTCTTTTCCTTTAAACATTTTGAAGCTGACTTTAAAACCTGGTGAAAGGATTTTACCCAGGACAGGTGAAGGTCATCCAAATATTGTTCAATGATTGTTATCTTGTGTTGCTTTATCATTTTCTTTGAATGGTTGTTGTTTAGAGTGGGGGCCAGTTTACCCATGCTAGAGATTGTTCCCTTAGCCCTTAAACTAGGTAGGGAATTCCTTGATAGAGTAGGGCAAGCAAGGCTTTATTTGCAAACATTTACTTTGATAAAATGTGTAACTTTTAGGAAAATACAAGTAGTTGTCCACCTGGCATTACTGACCCCTCACATCTATCACTGGGGTTTCCCTGTCCCTTAAGGATGAGTCATCTCCAGAGGGATCCCGCTACCTATGGGTATTACCCAATTTGACCGTAGCTGATTTGATCGTAGTAGATTATATCGAATTTTTGGGTGACCGTTTTTGACCGAAAATATATGTGAGGGGTGTGGCTGCAGGGGGAGGGTCATCCCCAGCATATATTTGCAGCAAAAACTACCCAAAAAGGAAAAAGAAAATTCCATCAATTCCACCACGATCAAATAAACTAACAAATC
The DNA here is from genome assembly GCF_040938575.1 of Ambystoma mexicanum. Lineage (NCBI taxonomy): Eukaryota > Metazoa > Chordata > Amphibia > Caudata > Ambystomatidae > Ambystoma > Ambystoma mexicanum. Next base: position 292,731,087 of record NC_090931.1, read on the forward strand.
ACACAGATCCTAACTATGCGCCTTCGGGGGAGTTGAGCATAGCTGCCTCACCTCCCTAGTCCCAAAGTGGGTAGCTCCTCCTTGGGGAGAGAGTGCAAACTCCCTGAATAAGTCACATTGCCTGAACTGTATATTTCTCAGAATGGTACTTAATGTGCCATTAGGTATAAACCTATACAAAGGACAGAAAAATAAATGTATTAATGTCTAAATTTCATTGGTCAGTATGGGCACCGGCACTCAAAAATCTCTGCCCCCGTACCATAAACATTGTTAATATGCAACATTTTAAACCTCAATCTTGTCATATAAAAATGTTCCCCTGGTGTGGGGCACCATGTTACATAATATTCTGGAGTTAACTGTTTATTTATTTTGGCCAGAAACATGTATTTTGAATTTTTCAGTGCATGTTTTTCCAGAAGACGGTCCTTAACAATGCCTCCAATATATGGATCTATTAGTAAAGAAAAGCTGAACCATTCTAGCATTTTCTGGGGTTCTACTAAGTTAGAATGAGCCCGTCTGTGTAAAAATAGGGAGGAATTCTGTGGGTTCCAATTCGCAGACCTTTTTAGGCACAGGCTATTAGTGTTTTTTCCAGGTGGTTAGTGTAAATATTAAATTATTAAATACAGGGGGAGTACACAACCTTGCTGGAGCCTGCAGTTAGTGTTAAATGCTTTTGTGCCATCTTTCATCAGTACTATACCCGACACTTCAGTTATTGAATTCATTATATCTATCACGGTTAAAAGCCCTGGGGGGATTCCCATTTCCATTAATAGCTTACCGATATCCACTAGGTCAAATGAGGTTGATAAATCCGTAACATTATATATATACACCTTTTCTTTCCTCAGCAGGATGCATTTGCATAGTGTTCAATATACATGTTATAGTGTTTCTACTAAAATGTTATTCTCCTTTACCCAGTCATTAAGGTGTATGTACACAATTTGTCTGAAAATCGAGGCACCAGTTAATAGGAATATAGGTCATTAAGATCTTGGTAAGGCCCTATTAATCACCTTATAGATACGAACAATGATTGCTGTGTTCCATTTCCTAGGTGCTTTTCTTTCCTCAGAGATGGCCCAGAAGATATTTGCATAGAGAGGAACTGCAAACCCTCCGCTCATCTTAAAAAGGTCTGCGTGAATTAGGTCCAGTCCTTGAAGTCCATTTGATTTTTGTTGCCTTAAAATGGCTTGTACGTCGATCAATATTAAATCAAATCTTGCGTTGGTGGGCAGTAGAGTTGGGCCCCTCAAATAAGGAGGTGGTGAGGCTTCTAAAAAGAGTGCTGTGGAAACTGTGAGGTCCTCTTTGTCTAGCTAAGACTCTTGCCTTCTGGGAGAAAGTAACAACTCTGATTCAATAGGCAGATGCCTTTCTACGTGTAAGACCAAGGGGTACAGTCTTGTCATTGAGGCATGCAGGAAGAATGCAGAACAATACACCAGTATTCAGACATTTGAACCCCCTAGACTAAGTGCCTGGGTGAGATCCCTTTGAGAATATTCTAGGACTTCCCATGAGCCAAATCCATGCTGTTAAATAATTTGACTTTCATTTGAATTTTCATTGAACAAAGTGGGTAAGTCCTAAATGAACTCCTTTGACCATGTTCTTGGTTGGTGGAATCCACTCTGCCATGTGACAATTGCCACTGACCTCTGGGAGCATTACTCAGTGAATGTGCATTCAGGATCAACACAAGTTAATTAGTTTTGAATTTATCAATGCATCAAATTATCCAGGGAATTGCTTTGATGTCCCTTCACAATCCTGACACCAATTGGCTCACATGGCAACAGATTTCTCTGAACTCACTGCAATAGTGCTTTCCATGAAAGGGATACTGGGATACTACCCTGCCAATGGAATCGGACAGGTTATCACCACATATCAGATCTGCCTGATCTACTCAATACCAGACCAGAAGGACCCAAATTAACAAACTACCTCTTGTCCACAGAGGACAAATGCATCTTGAAGATTGGCAAATCCCTGCATTAGGGGTTCGTGCAACTTATTTCGCCCTCCAGATAACCAGTATCTTTCATGAAGAAGATATCCAGGGTGTTAGAGAAATGCCAATATCACACAAACAGGAGAGGGAGAATTCGTGGGTTATTTTATCACTCCAAATGGAGTGTCTGGTAATGGCCTAGACCCAACAACCTGACAAATTCTTGGGATTCTGCAACTCTTTTCCACTGATTTGCAAAATACTTATCGATTGGCTCGTCTTCTGAACCAATTGACATGGAAATCTCTAATTTCTGTGGAATGTTACTGCATAGGAAGCCATCGACACCCTCCAAGAATTCCTTTGCTCAGCTCTCATTCAGATTAAACCAGACACTGGCAAGCTGTTCATAGTAAAAGCAGACGCTTCTAGTGGGGAAGCTGGAGATGTGTTATCAGAAACGAGTGAAGAAAGCCCATTACACCCTTTGGCTTCTCACTCAAGAAAACTCAACTTTGCTGAGTGCAATTAAGTCATTTATGACTGGGAACTACAGGCCATAAATACGGCATTTAATCAATGGCATCATCTCTCGAAGGTGCTATGAACACCACAAAAGTATTAATATAAACAGAAAAACCTGACCTTCCTGAAAAAAGCCCGATGACTTGGTCCCTGCATGCCCACTGGATGTTGTCCTAGTTTAATATGCTGTCTTATTGTTCAGGCTTCACACAGTTGAAAGCCGAGACCTTCTCCTGTCCCACCATCAGTTGCACTGGATTCTATGCTTATTCTTCAATCTGTTTAGCCGACAATGCTAGGGGCTCTTTCAGCATGAGAGAAACGATTCAGTGAGTCTACAATCATCAAACGTCTGAGCTCCTTAAACTCCTGCTGTGGCAGGCAACCCTACACGCTGCTACCAGAGTCTTGCCATGAAATTACTTAAATAGTGCTATGATTCTAAGCTGAATGGTGACCCCGGGCAAGACCAGACTAAAGGGATGGTTCAACACTGGTTATGATGGCCCTGCATGGGAAAGGACATTGAAAACTATTAAATGTGTACAGTATTTGTACAGAAAAATGACAATTTCCCACTTGCAACCTTAGAAGGTACCTGGCAGACCATGGATAGTGATTACCATGGACTTGATCAATGTATTACCCGCCGGCCCCAACAGAGTGGGCTTGTATCTCGCAATATCTGTGATTCTAAGTACATCATTCCACTACTTTCCAAATGCAAACCAATGGCTAAATGGAACAGTTTAATCAGATGACAGCAGTATTTGCCCAGCTTCCCTTGACTAGCTCAAGCTGCCAGGAATAAACATCTTCACGTTGTCTATTTTACTTGGAATAACCACCATCAGGCGTCCTTCGAAATGTCCCCATTCTATTGTTTGACAGACTGCCATCCCTGTATGCTACCAGACGCTTTACCGAGAACAAACCCCATTCTGAAAGCCCAAGAGTTCGAAATCTGGTTGCTGTACACAACATGCCTGAGAATACTCTGAAGACACAAATTCACGGCAGATTGCAAGTGGTGGCCAGACCCTGTCTATGTAGTACACAACAGTCTGGCTGTGAGCTAAAAACATCAATATTCAATAATGTAATTTCAGGCTCTTCTTTGTTGGCCCATTTAGGGACCTTAAAATCGTTTCCCTACGAGATGTCAAACTGCAACACCCCAATCATTGGCAAGTCTATCAAGCCTTTCAGATTTCACCCCAAAACCCACACACTATGTACATGCATGCACACTCTTCTGACTGAACAGTTGATTTATCCTGAGTTCTAGTCTTTACTTAATTCCTTCTTGCAAACGGAGTAAATTTGAGCCCTAGATACATTAGAAAGGTGTGGTCCTGAAGAATGCGGCAAGGGACATGCTCGTTCAGACCGGACTCTCAGGTTTGACCACTGACATTTCGACTCTGTACTAGCAAAGTGCATCCTTTGAACAGGGATACTGTCAAAATCGTCTCAGACTCACCACTAGCTCCACGGCGCTTCATGGGGGAATTGCAGAAGTCAATGCTGTTTACATAGTACAGCACATGCCAGATCCTTATCTTATCTCAGATGCTTGGACAGCAACTACAAAAGTCTACTGCTAAGCATGCCCTTTGACCTGTGATTAATCGTGGGAATTCGTCCCTTCTCCCCAAAGGGGAGCTCTTTGAGGCCAGGGAGGTGAGCCTGCTCCGCAATACCGTCCCTAGCGGTAGAGGCAAGTGGGCCCTCACCATGAGAAACTCCACCTTTGGGGACAAGGACTCCCGTTTCCGAGGAGGAACTCCCTAAAGGACCTGCCAAAGAACCATCTTTTAACCTTTCTGACAGCGGTCAATGGGTTATTGCCAGCATGAAATTGAAAACCTCCTCTTAAGCTCCATTTCTACTGGGACGAAGAGAATGTGTGGAGGAGAAGAGTTCACAGCAGAAAGAGAAAAAGGAACAGCTACTTGCACAGGGGAAACCCCATGGCTATGTCAATCTAGAAAGGGGAGGAGACTGGGGAAATAAACAATCTGCGAGTTTCAAAGAGGGACACACAGTGAATCCAGAGAGCAGCAGAGGCAAGATGAGCTGCGTCTTACAGTCGGAGGAGACGGAGAGCTGCCAGACGTGCTAACGTCAGTAGCAGGAGGGTCAAGCGAGCTGAAACCCGACGCAGGGCTTGTTGAAGCAAAGCAGGAGAAAGAAGCCGAGATTGATGGCACGACCACGGCCTCATAACAGCGCTGAAACCCTTCTGTCAAGGCAGATTTAAGAGAAGCCAGTACTCGAGAGACCGGAATGCCGTCCACGATAAACTAAGAGAGGAAACCGGCAAAAAGACCTGAGGCACCAGATAAAGAGGAAAGGAAACCGATCCTCAGCAAACGAGAACCCTGGTGACGTTAACTCTAAACACTAAAGTTAACATGGATAACGGGAAACCCAGGGGAGAACATGAGAAGCATTACTGGAATGCTCATACTAGTCACAGTCCAGAGAGAAAAGACAACAAATAATTAGAATCATTATTGGAATGGTCATTCTAGTTAACGTCCAGATAGCAAAAATGAGTGTGAATGAGAATCATTATTGGAATACTCCTCTCAGTTTAGAAGGAAGTGTTGTACAACTAGTAGGTAGAGAAGTGGAAGCGATACATTTTGCAAAGGATCCAATTAGTAATTATTCATATCCAGAAGGTATCAGTGAAATAACAGAGCAGGTCATAAAGGAGAAACTTGAGAACAAGCTGGGCTTTGATTTCCTTCTCCCCCTTTGATTGGATATATTTGTACAAAGACTATGAAATAGTTAGGAAAATAAGAATGAGCCCAGAAGGAAAGATAACTGTTGGATAAAGTCACAAGGGGACGAGAGAATGATCCCCTATTATAGAAGAGAACAAGAGAGGAAGCAAAAGTCCAGAACAGTAACTGTACGGAGGGATAAAAGTGATCACTAGAGATTACCTGAAAATAGTCTATTGAAAAGTGGCAGAACCATAAGCCAACAAACCTCAGGGAAAGGATGACATTCCCAAGTCTGAGTTGTTAAAAATAGTGGTAGGGTTAGAGTCGGACGATTTCATTTATAAACATTTACTGACGACTGACAAGCACCTTCGCTAGTTTCGTTAGGTAGGGACGCCTTGTAGAATAGGGATAGACCAGTTTTATTCATATTCTTTAATAGATACCCCAGTGAAATGTCTAACCCGAGTGTGTGTGTGTCCTCCTTCTGACCTAGTCCAACAGTATTTCTCTTTGGTAATCTCGCCTGCCAGGCCTGTTCCTGTGACACTTCATCTAATCTCCTGCCACAGCTTTGGTCTCCATGACCCGTCTCTGCCATGAAATACAGCAAAGCATCCATAACTTTATCCTCAGCACCATCTGCAACTCTGCTCTCATTCAGTGGTGCTGCCAGCTGGACCATCCACCTTGGTATGGCTGGAATCTAGGGGAGTCTGAGAACTCTGCAGGTGGTGAGGGGACCAGGCAACCTCTTACTGTCTCCTCTCCTAGCCTCAATGTTCTCTACTGTACAGCTATCAAAGACACTTCACATCTACGCATCATGAGTCACACTCGCAAGGGAAGACCCAGTTTCCTGTCCTGTATCTGATGTTCCCAGGCCACTGGAGTTTCTGACCAATCTAGTTATCTCCTGGGGAGAGCTGGTAAGGTCAGTGGCAGCTCCCAACAGTTTGTGCTGTATTGGTGAAATGAAGCTTGAGATATTGGACTTACTAGCTAGCTGCCTTCGGTGTTCAGAGATTAAAACATAGCTGTGTGTAGGTGATTGTGTAGCACAGTAAAGTTGGGTTCTTGGTAATTGTACGTATATTGGCAATTCTGCTATGAAAAAAGTCAAATAAGCATTTGCCGAGCTGTTTTGGGCATAGTTCATATTTTGGAGCATCACTGGATCAGTTATCTCGCAGTAGACCTTGAAGCTATTGCTCATTTTGTTTACTACATCGATGTGGGTGAAACATTATTGCTTCTTGCATCTCACTGTTTCTCCATATCCCCTGGTGCAAATCTTCCACTGAATTAAGTCTACCTTAACTTGTATTTTCCACCTTCCCTGTTGCAGTTTCTAGATCATTTCAGGTTGACATGGTTTAGATTTTACCATTAGTTGCAAGCTTGGTTCTACTATTTAAATGTACAGTTCCAAATAGGTGCAAGCACTTTGAGAGTGCTTGTGATTTTTGAGATTCTCAAGTATCTGCAGGTTGATTTATATGTGTTAGGAATCTGATTTGGAAATTTATTTATTTATTTATTTTTGTATTTGTAAAGCCCCTACAGCCCAGAGACATCGAGGCGCTGTTTCAAGAAGAGGTCTTAGTTACGCGTACAGAAGCCATTGCATAGGTTACATGGAGCAGGTGCCTTACAGAATACAATCATACTCCAGGATATATACCGTAGAAGTCTTGGTTACATGAGTAGTAGAGAAAGCTTGGTTACAGAGCGGGCATGTATCTAGGTGTACAGTAATGCATTTTAACACATTGAACAAATGATACGGCTGGGTGATTGGCAGTGATTCTACACAAACAATGTTGTTTAGATTGCTTTCCTGAAAGCTGTATGTGATTCAGTGCTCCTGAGTGGGGAAGGTAGCAGGTTCCAGTTGGTGGCCACGATGACTGGAAAGCTTTATCCTCCTGCATGAGCCCCAAGGCTTTTGGGAATGGCTAAGCGGTTGGTGTAGATTGTTCTAGTGGGTCTGTTGGTGAGAGGGAGGGTGAATCTCAGAGAGGTAACGGGGTGCAGAGTCATGGAGACATTTGTGGGTTAGTGCCAGAGACTTGAAAATGATACGCTCCTTGATGGGGAGCCAGTGAACAGATTTTCTCGTGACCAAAATGTGGTCTCTTCCAGAGATGACCGTGGCTGCTCTAGGGGCATTGTTTTGTACCGTCTGGAGTTTCCTGATGTTTCTTGCCGAGGCCCATAACAGAAGTGCATTGCAATAGTCGAGTCGTGACCCGATAATTGCTCTGGAGATGGTGAGACAGTTTTGTTGCGTTAGGAATGGTCTAGCAGAGGCGATAGCGTTAACCTGCCTAATCATGGTGAGGTTGGAGTCTAGGTACACTCCGAGAGTTTTGACTGCCTGTGATACAATGATGGGGTTGTTGTCAATCAGGAAGGAGTCATATTTTGTACCCATTTTCCTGAGTGATTCTGGCGAGCCGAAGAGTAGGAGTTCTGTTTTTTCACTATTAAGAGACAACCAATTTTCAGCCATCCAAGTTTGGATTGTGGCGTAGATAATGTCAAGGGTTTTCTGGTCAGCCTCATAATCTCCTAAAAGGGGATGAGGACCTGTGTGTCATCAGCATAGTTGGTGTATGTAATGCCTAAGGAGTCCAGATAGTTGAATAGCAACCTCGTAAACAGGTTGTAGAGAGTGGGGGAGATACAAGATCCTTGTGGAACTCTACATTTGATTAGTTTGGGCCGCGCACTAGCTTGGTCCGAGAAGACCTTCATTGCTCTTTCCTTGAGGAAGGATGAGATCCAGGCGGTGGTATTTGGCGAAAAGTTGGCGGCTGCGGACAGGTGGCGACAGTGTACCATGGTCAACCAAGTCGAAGGCTGCCGATAAGTCAAGGAGTAGCAGGAGGAGGGCAGGTTTGCTTACATCGCCGAGGTTGTCCATCTGTTTTTTTAAGGTCCAGTAATGCTGTTTCTGTTCTGTGATTAGGACGAAAGCCTGACTGTCGGAGACCTAGTAGGTGATGACTCTGCAAGTATTTCTGGACATGAAGGTAGGCTGCCTTGTCCAGAATCTTTAGCAGGAAAAGGACTGTTATAATAGGTCTGTAGTTTCCTGGGATTTTGGGGTCCAGTGTGGGTTTTTTTCTGCAATAGACGCACCCAGGCATCTTTGAGGCAGGAAGGGACTCGGTTGGATTTGAAGGGGGCGTTGATGAACGCCATGATGAAAGGTGCCTCGGTGGGTGCACTGTCTTTGATGAGCTGAGCTGGACTGGACAGGAGTCACCATTACAGTTTGATGGCTTGATGGAGTTGAGGATTGCTAGGACATCCTGTTCCTTCATGTCTTCGACTGAAAATGTTAGAATTTCAGCTGGGGAATCCTGATGTCGGTTGGATAGTTGTTGTTTTATAGCTTTTTGGTGGCTGATTATTTTTTCTTGTAGGGTGTTCAATTTGTCGAGCATGGCTTCTTGGATCTTGTTACACCAGTCTTTGTCCTTGGTTAGGGAAGGCGGGAGGGCACAGGCGCTTCCAGTTCTCTGAAGATCGCAAAGATTTCCCTGGAACCTGATTTAGTGTTGGCTATCCTAGAGTTGAAGGAATAGGCTTTGGCTGCGATGATAACGGTTTTATATTGTTGGGCAATGTTTTTGAAGGCCAGTTTAGTACTGTCACTCGGTTTGGCCTTCACCAGTCTGCGAGGGCTGTCCTTTTTTTGGTGCGTAGTTGGAGGAGTTTAGGAGTGAACCATGAGTTGGTAGGTTTGGCGATTTTTGGCTTTTCTCTATGTGAGTGGGGCAATGGTGTCCAAGGCTTGCGAGATGATAGAGTTGTAGGAAGCAGCAATGGTGTCTGGGTTATTGGTGAATGGTGGCTTAAGTCCGAGAAGGTGTGGTAGTAGTCTTTCCTTGGTAAGTTGCTTGGAGCTTCTGGTGAGAGCAGGTGGAAGTGCTATAGGGCGGGCGGTGGGTGCTTTAGCGATGTTAAGGTCAAAATGGATGGCAGAGTGATCTGACCATGGAAAGGGAGTGATGGCCGAGATAGGAGCGCAGTTGTGATGGGATATACAGTACAAGGTGCGTCCTTTGTTGTGAGTGGGTTCTTTCATCGCATGTTTGAAGCCCAGTATGGAGCGGGCATTGTTGAGAGAAGCTGCATGCCCGTCAGCATGGTCATTTAGCCCGAGGTTCAGGTCTCTCAAGAGAATGGACATAGCAAGGGCATGAAGGAGGGCCTCTTGGAACTCAGTGACCGGCCCAGGAGGGCGGTAAGTGATATGTAGGGAGATAGTGCAGTTAGGCGACAGGTTAATCTTAATGATCATGTAGTCCCAGTTAAGGCATAGGTCCCCTTGAATTTTCCTGATGGAGATGGACCGCTTAGTGTCAGTGCTACACCTCCTCCTTTCTGTGCACCACGGTCTTGTCGAAGATGGTGTAGCCTTCAGATAAGGCAAGGGCAGGCCCTGAGGCTTCATGGAGCCACGTCTCGCTAATGATTAGTAGGTCCAGGTTGGAGTTGCAGAGGTGGTCATAGATGTCCAGCGCATGGGCAGGGAGAGATCGTGCATTAATGAGAGTGCACCCAAGCATGGGTCAGGGAGCCGGAGTAGCCTTAATGGGTGCATATTTAGGGGAGACAGGGGAGACAGCACTATCAGCATGCGATGTGGCGCTTAGAGGAATGCTAGTAGATCTAGGGACACATCTAGTAGCAGTGGAAGCACATATGGGGGCACAAGCACTGCAACAATCACAGGGGCCCCCACCAACAATCCCAGGGGCTTCAGCAGTGGACACAGGGTTACCAGCAGCAATCACATGGTCAACAGTAGTAGGCATGGAGTTACCAGCAGCAATCACAAGGGCAATAGTAGTAGGCATGGGGTTACCAGCAGCAATCACAGGGGCAACAGTAGTAGGCATAGGGCTACTATCAGCAATCACAGGTGCAACAGTAGTAGGCATAGGGTTACCAGTAGTAGGCATGGGGTTACCAGCAGCATTCACAGGGGCAACAGTAGTAGGCATAGGGTTACCAGCAGCAATATAAGCTTGGGTGCATCATCAGCAGTAACGTGGGCACTTTTGGGGGATATCGTGGTCATAGGTGCAATGCATTCGGTTTCATCCACGCAAGGGCTGGGGGCTGCAGAAATGTGCATGGATGTGAGAGCGGGAGTATTCCCATTGTCTTTTACGGAGGGGCCCTAGTACTCCACTGGGTGGGATCCCGTAGTCTGTGTGTTCTTTGCAGGTAGTTCCGAAGTAAATGACCAGGTGCTTTGAGGTGGAGGCAGGGCCAGGAGTGTGCCGATTAACTGTAGTGGTGAGGCAAGGCTAGGGCCGCAGTGGTGGGATGGAAGATCTCAGAGTGCAGGGCACTTGATGGAAGGAGGAGCCTCGAGGTCAGGCGCTCGTTCCTACTGTGCCTGGAGGTGGGCCGCGGTGCGGGAGAAGAGCTGTTCTTTCATTGACACGAGTGGGAAGGTGCTCCTGAATGGAGCTCTTACCTTGCTTGTATGGACAGAGGAAGTGCATCCTCGAACAGCAGAGAGCGGACGAGAGCAAGGTCCTTGATCCTGGGCCTTTGCCCTGCGGCTTTGCTTGGCGGTCACCTCCCTCTTTAAAGTGGGGCGGGGGTGGGGAGACTGCAAGGCGCTGCAAGCCTATTGGGTCTCAGGGCCGCAGCGGTGATGCGCCGGCTGGCGTCGATGTGTATTCCAGTCGTTGGCCATTTTGCCATGGCCAGGCTCTGCGTGTCTCGCAGCAGATGCCCGCAGTGTATGGAAACACTTTGGTGTCTTCTTGATGAATGGAAGTCTGTTCCTGCTCCTGGTGTGCTCTCGCAGCAGAGCAGACGAGAGCAGGGGCCTTGATCCTGGGCCTTTGCCTGGCAGTCACCTCCCACTCCCTTTAAAGTGGGGGGGAGGGACCACAAGGCACGGCAAAGCTTATTGGGACTCAGGGCCGCGGCGGTGATCCTCCGGATGGCGCTGATGTGTATTCCAGTCATCATGGATACGGAGTTGGCCATTTTGCCATGGCCATGCTCCTTGTGTGTCGCAGCAGATGCCTGCTGTGCATGGAAGCACTCTGGTGTCTTCTTGATGAATGGAAGTCGGTTCCTGCTCCTGGTATGCTATCGTATCCTGGACCTTTGCCCTGTGGCTTTGCCTGCCAGTCACCTCCCTCTCCCTTTAAAATGGGGATGGTGGGGTGGAGGGACCGCAAGGCGGCACAAGCCTATTGGGAGTCAGGCCCGCGGCAGTGATGCTACGGCTGGCGCAGATGTGTATTCCAGTCGTCATGGATACAGAGTTGGCCATTTTGCCATGGCCAGGCTCCTCGTGTCGCAGCAGATGCCCGCAGCGTATGGAAACACTCCAGTGTCTTCTTGATGAATGGAAGTCTGTTCCTGATCCTGGTGTGCTCTCGCAGCAGAGCAGACGTGAGCAGGGGCCTTGATCCTGGGACTTTGCCCTGCGGCTTTGGAACGTGTTCATCAAATGTTTGAGACTTTGAAATAAGTAACAAATTGTATATTTTGGTGGGTGGGCTTGTAAACAGTTTGAGAGTTGAAGTGGGGCTATAGATTGGTTATTGTAGAAGGCGCTGAATGAACCTGAAATAATTTACCAAAACTGAATGGAAGAGACCCAGTTGTAATGTAATAATTTCTTTAATGAGTTATAGACTTGATCCATATAAGCATGCCTGTGCAAGACTGGAGCACTAATGCCCCCTCCATAGTAGAGATCATCACGTACAGATACCCTTTTCAATAAGACCTCTGTATAGAATTAGCAGAATTACTGCCATGCACTTTTGCCTACAGTGACACTACACTTTGAGAAAATGTTGATTTCCCTTTTGTTTTTGTCTAGTTGCAGTTGCACACTGGAAGCACTCATTTTACATCCTAGATACTCATCTTTCTTCTAAACATGAATCACCTTTTTCACTATATCTTTCTGCTTAAAAACCTCCAACAATTTCCACAACTTCCCATAATGTTTTTTTAATTATAAAAATAGAGGAGATTGTGCAAAAAAACATGACACCAGTTATGTGCCTGCACTTTCGTATTTTTAATGGAAAAATTGCTGCTGCTGAAAATCAGCCGAACGACCTACACATCTGAACTGAACTATTACCTTAGTGGTGATTAAATTTGAGAGTCTCTTGGATTTTTCAGTTTTACTAAGCAGAGGCAAGGTGTCACATTTTAGAAAAAACGTTTCTTGCCAAGTGAGCACATCTATGATGTTTGGTAGAGGAAACTTGCATATCACCCGTCACAGGGTTTGCGTGCAACAGAGAAGTACACCAAGGACATTTATGTAGTTCAGCACCTTTATTTATAGAAGTAATTACAAAAAGGGGTCAAATTAAAGTAAAGGGAGAGCTATCTAAACAGAAAGAAAATGTTCAGGCTGGTTTTTCTCCTTGGTTAACATATCTCTCAACTCCTTTGAGACTCCCCACCTCCTTACAATGTCCTTCCCCAGTTGCCCATGCTTTCTGGCCTTCCCGGACCGTTCAAGCTCAGCCCCAGTCTTCACATTTCCAAAGAGATACTGCCACCTCTATTTGCGAGTTAAGGTATTTAGTATTTCCCAAACACTTCCTGATTGTTTACTTGTGGTTTCTCCTAGGTCCCATACCCCAAGAGTCACCTTCGAGTGTAGTCTTGCCATGGAGTAGGCAATGGGCAGCACTGGAGTGGAGTGTCTCGAGGACTGCCCTACCCGGGGTGCTCTGCTTTCTTTTGCCCGGTCTCTCTGGTCTTAGTGAAACCTTCCTGGTTCACGCTTGTTCCTACTACATCTGGTTGCCAGAAACATCAGCAGCAGAAAAAAACAAAAGTAATTTCTGTTCAAATAACTTTTTTCCTCCCTCAGACATTTTCCATCACATTTTTTCATGGCCATCCCATAGGTATATACGCAAAAAGACCTAGTTTCCTGGCATTTGCCGTTTCATAGCCCCCAATTTCTCTATACCATCACTCAGCCATCCTAGTTCCTTTGCCACATCTGCCCTTATTGTCATTGGTACATTTATGACCTTATCTGCAACCGCTACACATCCTTTTTTAATTCGGTGCTCAAACTCGTTTGCACACCCTACACCTTGCCAGTGAAAGCTTCCAGGCACCATTCTTCATTGGAGCATATTGCAAGCACAAAATTGCCACCTTTGAGTGACTTTCTTCTTCATTGGGGTCTAATTTGATCAAGAGATGCTTTTGATGTTGCCATTCCATGGCGTGTGTCTCTTTGGACCTTACTTTGAAGTGCCTAACATTGTTCCTGTTCTTAAATTGGCTCTTTTCTTCAAACATCCCAATTACATATATGGAAATGTTCCAAAATACCATCTTTTGTATATGCTTATTTGTGCAACTTAATCATTTTCCAAAACTCAAATTCTATATTGGACTTATGGTGACTTGTGCCCCAGTCTAACATATATTCCACATCTTTCAAAGCATGAAGCTATTTATTCTTGTCCTTACATAGTGTTGGTATTAGTATATCTTTCGAGGAACTTTCGGTGGGGTTATCCTGTTGCTGGACCTCAGCACCCTTGATTATATTGCTGGTATGGCTTTTCAGGGTCGCATGGAAAAGTAACTACGGAGTACTTGGTTCCTCTCCTCCGTTTTGAAAAATGAAATTCTTTGGGGTGTTACATTAGCTTGTTCCCAAGCGCCCACAGATGACTGAAAAGGATGACAAATGACTCCCTTTACAGTGTTCAAAAACTCCACATCTTGTGGTTTATGAGATATTCTGGTGCCCTTTGTGATTACACGTGTTTCGATGACTAAATCGTCTTTTTCAAATCAGGGCTAGTTGCAGTTTCCCACTAGTATTCTTAATGTCTTGTGAATAATTTCATAGGTTAAATCCCAGATCCATCAGGTCCAAAGGACAGTTTGGCACGGGACGTAGTGAAGGAAAGATGGATCTGGGATTTAACCCATGAAATTATTCACAAGACATTAAGAATACTAGTGGGAAACAGTGCAACTAGCCCTGATTTGAAAAAGATGATTTAGTCATCGAAACACGTGTAATCACAAAGGGCACCAGAATATCTCATAATAAACCACAAGATGTAGTGCTTGTATTACTAAACAACTTCATAACCCTCATCATGCTGGTTTCCTTTAAAAAAGAAATAAAAGATTCCTACAGTATTTGACGTGGTGGCACCAACGTGCCATATTTCCTAAAGACAAGATTTTCTGCAAAGCAGTTGTGATAGTTTGGACTGTGTCCTTCGTTTCTGCATCTAAAACAAGCTTGTGGGCTTCATCTATTGCCAGAGAATTCCCTCAACATGTTGTCATGCTACTTTGTAGGTTCTTTATTTCTCTCAGTAAGTCCTCTTCACAACTTGTACCTCCTCCTTTTCTAGGTGTGGCATCCTTTCCATTCAGTGCTTTGATACACATGAGCATGTGTTCCATGTCTGTGGCTACATCAATGACTTCTTGGAGAGTAGCATTCCACATCAGCCGCAGAACGTCACAAATTATTCTACCATGTCAATTCAAAGTATAGCTTCATCTCTAATGCCTCCAAAATTGCAAATGGAGGCTAAACCCTTATAGATTACGTATTCCGCTACATACTTTTTTGGGCTATAAATTGTATCTTTCAATCACAGTGAGGATTTTCAGGTTAATAGAGTATGTCCAGTCTCTTCATACTTTAAAAAACAATCATCTTGCCCACCCATCTTCTCCTTCGTCTGGGAGCACTGGCAAATTCTCACAAGTGGGTTCTTTTCTGGACATAGATAGTGCATCAGAAGCAATTTCTGTATGCCTAGCGAATGTGTCCATATGCAGAATTTCGATACCGTCTAAACACTTTCTTCCATGTTTCCCATTTTATGCTGGGTTCACCTGTAAGTGCTGTGGCAATGACACTCTTTGCATGGTGTTTCAGTTTTTTTTTTTGTATAATCTGTTTATTGGCATTTAGTAGTTGGGTACAGTTTACGAGTGGTTACATGTAGGAAAGAAAAACAACAAACGGACCCATCGCTCAATTGCGGGCCAAAACACTGCGCTGCCCAACTTTGTAATGGCATCAATGTTTCAGACAGGCGCCTGTCATCTGATTGCATTTGTGCTTTCAACTTAAACCTCAGTATCATCATCTAACCACCCCGCCACCCCCCTCTAACGCTGTGTTGCTCTTCTGGTGCTTTGGTATGCCCATTGATTGAAGGGTACTGCTCTCAGTGCATTGGATGCCTGTCTCATGCTAGAACTTGGCCTTGTCACGTGCAGAGGAGAGTAGCATGTTCATGGGGAATGGACGAAGGCCGAGGGGCACCCCCCCGTCACAACTTTTACATATATGGGTCAAAAAGTGCTTTAAGTTTAAGGTCTCTTGCTGCATTTCGAGGATTGCTAGGTTGTTGCCTCACGAGAGCCGCATATTCTAACCTACATGTTTTCGCCAGGAGTGTGTTGCACGCAGCGGTGGTTGGGGGGTCGGTGGCTTTCCAGTGGAAAATAAGTAATTTCCTAGCCGTGAAGAGTATTAGACCCATCAGTTGACGTGTGAATGGTTCCGGATGCCAGGTATCCGCACCTCCCCCCCCAGGAGCATCATCTCCGGCATGAGTGTGAGGGCAGTTCCCCCAATTTCCCTGATCTGGTTGTGCACGTCCCTCCAGTAGCGAGCTATTTTTGGGCATTGCCAGATAATGTTTCCTAATGTGCCCTGGGCATCGCACCCTCTCCAGCATTTGTATGTTTGAGAGATCCCTATCCGATGTAGAGTGGAGGGGGTATGGTACACCCTCTGTACGAGTTTATACTGGATCTCTATTCCTAATGTTGGCAGAAATTTTGGGATAGCGGCAAAATACTCTTGAATATCCGTCGCTTCGATTTGGGCTCCCAGGTCTTCCGACCATATGCCTGCGAGTGCATTGATCCGCCCCTGGTTATTCGGGATTGCCATTTGATAGAAAGTGCGTATGCGCGGGAAGGAGTCTAAGTAGCTTTCCATCTCCACCTCGCAGGGGGCGGTTGTCCCCTGTTCTAGGGGCAAGTTGGTATGGCACCTCAGTTTGGTGCAGATGCTATGATATGTGAGCCAGTCGCCCTGTCCCAGGTCCAGTTTAGCGCATGCGTCTTGGAACCTTAGCAGCGCCGCCCCCCTCCTGGATGTCCATTATCCTGACCTTGGCCCATTCGTGATCTTGCTTGGGGTGAAGTGTGCCTGCGTGTTCACTGGATATTACCGCCCTTATACTAGACCAGGGTGGTGCCAGTCTGGTTTGAACCCCTTGTGATGCCCTTAATTTGTGCCACTGGGTGAGCGTGGGCCCGAGTATGGGGTGCGTCTTAATGCTAGGTGGGAGTTTCTTAGGAGGGGGTGGCCATTATTTCGATTGGGGTTAGAGGTTTCATTATTGCGATCTCCATAGTTCTCCAGCTGGAGAGTGATGTGTCCAGCCAGCGTTTCACCCAGCAAACTTGCGCTGCCTGGTGGTACGCCTTTAGGGAGGGGGCGGCGAGTCCGCCGTTCCATTTAGAGACTTCGAGGATTGGAAGTCGAATTCTCGCCTTCTTCCCTCTCCAGATGAATTTGGAAACTGCCTTCTCCAACTCCTTAAGTGAGGCGGGTGATGGACTAACCGGGATCATCATTGCGATGAATGTGAGCTTGGGGAATGAGTTCATCTTAAGGGCGTTGATCCGCCCGATAAGGGAGAGGTTTAGTGTGTCCCACCGTTGGCGATCTTGGCACACCCCCGATATTTTTTGGGGATAGTTGAGGTCCCTGAGGTCCCCCAATGAAGCGCTGATATGGATACCGAGATATTTGATGGCCTGAGTTTGCAGGACGAAGGGGGCTACCCCACCCCGGGGTCCCAGGGGATGTCTGGCCTCAGGGGCGTCACCTCCGATTTGCTGAAGTTTATTTTGTACCCTGCCATCGGGCCGACCCGTCTAAGGAGTGTGGAGATGTACAGAAGGGCTTTGGGGCCGTTGCTGATGTACAGCAACATGTCGTCAGCGTTTAGGGATACTCAATGCTCCTCTCCTCCCTGAACTATGACAGTCCAGCCCTCATCGGCCCAGAGCTGGATTGCGATTGGCTCAATGAAGAGGGCGTATAAAATAGTGGTGATAGCGGTGATAAGTGGTGATAAAATAGTGGTGATAGTGAAATAATGCCATTGGTTAATATAGTGGCTGTGGGGTGCGTGTATAGGAGTCTAATCATTTGGATGAGGTGGGGGAGGGGGGGGGGGGGAGTACAATAGCGAGGCAATACCCTGAATAGGAATTCCCATTGGACCTTGTCAAAGGCCTTTTCGGCGTCGACTGCTAGGAGCAGGTCCTCTGGGTCTCTCTCCCCCGAAATGAGGTGCAATAGCCTTCTGATATTGTCAGGTGTTTCAGGTTTTAAGGCCACTTTCTTCTACCACTGAGAGACTAGGGTGAAGGCAATATGTTTGGCATTTCTAGCCTTACCAGATCAATATATATATATTTTTTTATTTCAAAAGTTATTTATGACATTTTCATCAATCTTTGACCTTCATAATGGATTCACAAAATGTTTGACAACCGACAAGCCTCCATAAATCTTGGCTAGATACGTTTCATTCCTCTTTTTTTTTTTTTAATTTCAAACCGTTGTTTTATTAGTTCGATCAACAAACCTTTACAACTTTTATAAAATATACTTTCTTCTTGTTATACAGTTAAAACATTTTTTTATATCAATTAAGCAGTTTCCATGTAAATAATTTCCTTTCCTGTGTACAGTTGCCTTTGCATTCTAGGAACAATGTATATACATATAAGTAACAATCAAGGTAATTCATTTACTATCCATCATGTGGACGCAGTTTTAGCATCTTCTTATTTACATAATGTTAAGAAAGTCCAAGTGGTAAAAAAACACTAGTACTCAGGCTTCATTGCAACACTTAAGGATAAATTCGCAAATACCATGCAGGTTCCAGATAGTATAATGTGATTCTAGTTTCTAAATAAGCTTGTGTATGAGGAAAGCCGAAACGCTAACAACTGTCATGCAAGATTATAGCAAGAGATCAATGGGCTTTACAAGAACAGAAGGTATAGAAATGCAGTGTTACTAACATCAACAGCTAGCCTGCCCCTTGTTCATTTGAAACCTCTTCTCAAGTTCATTATTTATGGTCATTAAGAGTCTACACAGGGCTAATATAAAGCTCGTTCGCGTCCCCCACATACAGGCTAACCAAAGCCATTCCCTGGTTGCCTCAGTTAATACACAATCAGTTGCAATTGTTAATGCACATGTTGACTCAAAATATGGACAGAATATAACTAGGTGTTCCAGGTTTTCTTTAATAGAACCATCATTGCAGAGCCTGCATCCTGACTCCGCTTCAACTTTCCAATGCGGGCTCCAGCCACTAATTCTTTCTAAGGTAAGGGATTGGTTCAATTGAAAACGCAAATACGTTTCCCTACCTTTATTACAGGGAAACTGAATTATATAAGGTTTGTGCGGACGTCTAGAGGAGCAAAAGCGAGCTGCTTCCTTATAGCCCTTTAGTACCTCCATTCCAGTTACCGTTTTACACCAGTCATTCTCTATAATACGATATTTCACATAAGCCGGTCTGAATTCTAAGTCTGCTGGTACAAGTGCAATTTCGTCCAATAAATGAACCATTTGTGTGTAGTAATTTGTGATAGAAGATCGGTCAGACGCGACCATTAGTTGACCCAGATCTTCATACAAACAATTAGCAGGTGGATATAACATTCTGGCGAAGTTAGCCAACAAACGCCAGTTACGGCGTGCAGATAGAGCAGTGATACCAAGTTCCTGCCTTATTACAATATTTGGTGTGGATTTGGCCAACCTCAAAGCCCCCTTCCACATACAACCTTGTAATTGATCAAGATAACTATTGATATTCGCTAGGCACATGTCTAAAGCAAAAAGGATGACAGACTCCACTTTTAAGATGTAAAATTGCAGTAGTGGCAGCAATGAGAATTTACAAAACTTTAGATATACTATCCGCATTTGTGTGGAGAGGGGAGCCGCTTTTTTATGAAGTACCTCTCTCCACATTGCCAAAGAATGGGAGTCAGTTATAGTATAACCAAGATATCAAATTTCAGGGACTGTGGTTATAGGAAAGTTTTCAATCCTCCAATTGCGTGTGATGTTCTTCCTCTTGAGATTCCTAAATACTACTATATTAGATTTTTCCACATTACATTTTAGGTTGTGGGTACAGCAGTAAGATGCGAATAGATCTAATCTAGTTTGCATACCTTTGGGCGTACGATCAAATAATACAATATCGTCCGCAAAGGCTAGCCATTGTATTTTGAGATGGCCAAGCCTTTCTGGATAAGAAATCAGGTTATTCCAAATGTTGTTAATGCCACATAAATAGAGATTGAAAAGCATAGCTGCTAAGTTGCATCCTTGCTTAACACCCAGGCCGATCTTTATTGGATGTGTTGTTGCACCTTTGTTATTCACCCTTAACAAATAGGTGGTGTTCGTTTGGAGCTTGGATATCAGTTGTATAATATACTCGGGTATATTCATGGCAGCCATTTTTTTCCACAAAAGTGAGTGTATGACAGAATCAAAGGCGGAGGTAAGGTCTATCGAAGCTATGTATAGTGGACCGGAGTCCCTATTTTTAGGCTTGGCTAGGAGATGCGCCATAATTGTAGCATTTAAAGGAGTACCCATCCTTGCGCGGAATCCAATTTGGTACTTGGACAAGATCTTAAGCTCTCCAATAACCGCTTGTAATTCCCCCAAGAGCAAGGTCGCAAACACTTTAGCAGCAGTATCAATTAGCGCTATCGGACGAAAATTACATGGCTGAGACCTTTCTCCTTTTTTGTATATTGGTACAATGATGGAATTTACCCATGAAGGGGGGGGGGGTGTCAGCAGTTGTCAGCATATTATCAAAAAGTTTCTTAAATATCCTAGCCCACATATCTGATGGCGTTTAAGAACACAGGGTGGGATCCCATCTGGGCCTGCTGCTTTTGAATATTTTAGGGAAGTTATCGTTGCTGCAATAGTACATATATCCCATGGCGGAAAAGAAGCAGGAGATAAACAGGTCCATTTATATTCGATTTCTGCAAAGGCTGTTGGGAGGGCGAATTTTTTTTCGAAATAAGTCCTCCAGGTCTGTGCAGAAATCGATGAGGACTGGTCTGAGGTGAGTACAGAGGTTCCCGCCCTGAGCAAAGCCCAAGTGGATTGTCTATCCCTGTGGCAAAGTGTACTAAACATTTTCTGGTTGTCCTGGTTATGAATAAAATGCCTATGATCTCTGCATCTATTACGATATCTGTTCAAAACACATTTTTTTTCTCTATCAAGTAATCCCCCCAAGTGGGTGCGGTTTTAAGAATAAGTCGCAAGGCCACCCTCTTCGATCTTTTAGCTTCAAGAATGAAATTAGAATTTTGCGGGGTAGATCTCGATTCGGAGTGCAGTGTATACGCCCGCAAGGATTGTATTACTTCAGTTGTTATTCTAGCTATAGCGTCAATCTCTCAATTTGGCGAGTTACGATGGACACCAGAATTGTGATATAAATTCAGACGTGCAGAGATCATATCATTTGCCCTATCACAAAGTTTGGTGGCCCATCGAATTGACAGGCCAAGCCGATCCCCTTCCAGAAACCCTTGTTGATGGTCCATGGGTAAGTGCACAACGTCCAATTGGAGATTCAAATGGATCATGTAATGGTCACTATACCCAGGATCATATATTGTGATGTTCTTGAAGTGCGACTGCAACCCTCGCGATATGGCAAAATAATCAATGCAAGTCGATCTATCCCCTCTTCTCCAGGTATGGTACCCATCACTAGTGCAAAACGGGAGGATGTCAAGTTCCCAAAATTCTAAATATTCTTGCCACAATCTACCTCTATGCCAAGTTTGATGAGTGCCCCCACAAGCTACAGGGTTAAGTCTAGTTTTCATAAAATAGGCGTTGAAATCCCCTCCTAATACAATGTCACATGTAGGATGCAGAGTGAGAATTTCGTCAAATAACGTGTCGAGCTCCTGGAATGCACCTGTTTGGTTGAGCATTGCTGGATTGTGATATAGGGATACCAAAAGAAGAGGAGTTGGCAGAGAACCCTTAAGCATAACTAGTACGGCCATCATTGCAATTGCATTAAAAACATCTAGCAACAATGCATTTAGATTGGTGTTTATGCATATCGCCAGACCCCCGTACGGCCGACCACTTGTGCCTCGTTTCGCCTTTGTTTGGAGAACAGTGTAACCGGGCAGCAAGAGTTCGTGGGCACACATAGTTTCCTGGCATAACATGATATCGCACTCCATTCCTAAATGAGGGTTACTAAACCATGACTTTAGATTGCTAAACCCACATGAATTCCAAGACAAGATAGATAGGGGAGCAGGCTACTTAATGAGGAGTATTATTCATACCTGGGTTTCGAGTATTTTGCAAGGCGGCTAACCATGACCAGTCCTTGCTGGTGTTAGATAAGCTTACTAGTTGTGCAATTACCTCTGCATTCACCCCACTCTGAGAATCACCAGGGGCCGAATTTGGCAGTTGCGCAGGGGGAGGCGCAAGAGGCGTTTCGTTGAAGGAGATAGCATCATCGATTGTATCGAACGGATACGGCATCAGTCCAATAAAACGTAGCTCCTCCGTGTATTGCAGGAGGAGGTTGGTGGTAATGGCCGATTGCACCTTGCACACCATACGATGGTTTTGAATTGGAGGCAATGTTATCCATTCAATATCATTCGTGTGCAACGTACGCAGCCCGGGGATGCGGTTGAAGGCTTGCATCAGAGCTGAACGATTAAGTCGCTTTGTGCCATTCTTAAATGATATAATCTCCCATCCTATGATGGTGGTGGACTGTTTCGGTGCTTCCCCCAATACTTTAGAGTCCCCCCCAGGCCGACCTGGAGATGAGTCGTGCTGCTTTTGCTTCTCACTGCCTCCCTTTGTGTCCTGTGCAAGTGAAGACTTCTTAACAGTCTCCCGATCATTGCCGGAGTGAAAGGACTGACGGCGTTCATCGTTTCCTACGACCGTCACAGCGGCGGTCTCCATGCCCATCTCCATCTCACTATTGCGGGATGGAGTTGCAACTACCCTACCTCTGAGTGATTTTGTTATCTATAGGTTTAAAAAAGTTAGGTAGTTGCGTCTGAGATGAGGGTTCTAGCTCCTCAATGAGAGAGTGCGTCATTTGCAGGGGCCGTTTCTTTGGGTTTTTGTTGGAAATTGTTTCATCGGGGTCCAAGTCATTTGCAGGGATTTTCAATACTGCAGAGTTGGGCAGGGACTTGGCTGCACTATTCCTCCCAATTTTTATTTTACTTTTTCCATTTACTTTTACATGGGGATCAATTCCTCTTGGGAAGTTTTGGACGCCTTTTTTCGATCTGCTTTCCTTTTCAAGGCACGGAAGAATAATCTTTTTTCCTTCCTAGAGATAAAGGACCGCTCTGCAAATTGCGGGAGACTTTCATCATCAGCAGATTGCCTGTTATCAGAGCAGATGGAATATTATCAAGCGCAGGGTCAGATTGGGAGGTGGTCTCAAATAGTTTAGTTAGTACTGAGGGGCTGTCTGGATAAAAAACCTGACCCCCCCCTCCATGCAGGTTAAAGAAAGCCCCACTTTTTCCTCCTCCTGGCTAGGTTGGAGAAAGAATAGCAGCTGTTCTAACTTTTCAGCGTGTGATGCAACTTCCCTACATAATTGGGCATGCGTAAGAATTTGGCATGTAGTATCAGGTCTAGGGGCAATCAGAGTTTGCGCAAAAGATTGAGGGAATGCATAACTAACTATGGGAGCATTCGTGATGTTAGATTCATTCACTGGGACATCCAAGTCATCTGTTTGAGTAGTCACGGAGCTGTTTGAAGAGACTTCCCTTTTCAACGGTTTATGGCCGTCTGACACCTGTCTAAGGCTATCTGCAAATATGAAGTCCACTAATTTGTTAATTTTTAGTAAACTTTCTGTCAATGCTGTTTTGCAATCTCTTAATTCATAGTGTGTGTACTCATGTCCATGATCCAATAAGTTAAGTATTCTTGTTAGAACCGGATAGGATGCTTCAAGAGATTGCATGTCCCCCGTGGGTTCCAGAATATCAAAACCCAGTTGGTGATTCAAATCTTTTTTAGGGGGCGAATTCAAAGGATCCGTTGCCAATTTATTAATACCAGGTGGAAACCGGATGGGGTAAGATGGCCGGGTAGGGGACGATGGCCACGAGCTAGAGACAGGAAAGTTGGTAGACTCGGGTACATTGGATAGAGGTGCTGTAGAGATGTTTAAGTCCTCCATGTGTAGAGCATCTTTACAGTGAATATGCACATCAGCTCTTTTGCACCCCGGAAAGGTAACTGGTGTCGAGGGCCCCACCGATAACCTTACCCGTTTTTCAAGGGCAGCAAGTACCACCGGTGCTAATATGGAATTATCAGAGGGGGAGGAGGGGGTATCTTCAGTAGGAAGTTCTGGCTGTGTGGGTACGGTATCCATCCGCATGCTCAGGAAGCTTTTACGGGCTGGTTCGGGTGTAGGCTTCCTAAGGGGCAATTTAGACTCAGATGGGGGAGACCCATTTACTACCGCTGCGAGTGCCTGTGCACGCGCGTAGGAGAATGCCACCTCATGTTTTATTAAGTCCTGATCAGTAATTGGACCCCAATGCGCCGCTACACCAGCACTTTCACACAACCCCAGAGAGTCGCTCTTCCCAAAGTCTTTAGGCAGTGACATTTTTTTATTTTTTCGGCTTTTTTTTGTAATTTTACTGGGAGACGATTTCAAGGGGCGCCCACTGCGCAGACTTGAAACCATTGAACCCGAATGTGCAAGTTAAGACACTGAATTTAATGAGTGATAGCAACTTACATGACCCGTGCTCCCAGCCTCACTGCCTAACAGCCCAACAGCCACTTGGAGCCCACTTCGATGCGCATGGGCTAAGTAGGCGGTTGGCGTAAGCAGGGGCCCGTGCGGAACAAACAGGGGGCGGAGCAGTTGAAGAGTGACTGGAACAAGATAGAAAGAGGGAACAGTTAGCCTAGAACAAAGTGAATGCACACACTTAGGAAACCTGAGTAGTTGCCGCGGCAAAGCCGCAGCAGTCGTTTTCAAAAAAACTTAGTGTGCAATAGGATATCAGGGATACATCGTCTTTTTTCGTCAATGCGTGTAAAAACGTTGTCCAAATAGGTAACTAAGGCAATGATGAATGTTGTCCCCCCGCCCCTGCATACAAACCTTCCACCAGTCATTGCTATCACGTGTTTTCAATTCCTCTAAAAACTCTCCCAATATCACCATCCTCTTCGCGGTTAGCGCCTTGCAGGATAATAATGGATGTTTTCGTTTTTTTTTTCTTCATTTTTGAACCTGCAGTCCATGTTTATTGGGCCATCCTTTCCACCCATGGCCAAGACTTCCAAGGTAGGATGTAGATTTAGACAGTCTCAAATTTGGATCGGATCAGGGGACTCAGGCATTTTATCAAGTAATTTGGTAAAATGTTTTATGGCCCATCGATGATAATTTTCTGGTAGCATAGTTTCTCCCGGTTTTCTTTTTCTAGAGTCCGAATCCAAACCGGTCTCCAGAGTTGATCTTTATTGAATTTGGGTTTGATTGCAACTGGTCCTCTGTTGTATTCAGGTAACTTCGGACCTTGTTCCATTCTGTTCTCCAGTCTTGTAGATCTTTAGCCTGTCCTCTTGTCATTCCCTCCTTTAATGCTCCATAGCCTCGTACTGGATTATACAGGATACAATTACGAAATGGGTTCAGCTTCTTCCAGGAGACTGGCGCAAGCAGGAAAATCGGGCCTAGTTCTTGCCTTATTACTGGTGCTGGCATACAGTTTGGAATTTTCAACAGCTTTTTCTAAAATGGACCTAGTATATCCCATGTTTTCTCAAGGATTTCACTAAACGCTTCAGCCCCAAAAGTCACCATCGGGCCTACCTTCATTTTGTAGAATGTCAGTGTAGGGGTAACTGAAAATGTACCGTATTGCCTTTCATCAATCTGCCTTGGTTAGCCAGTGTCTGCCTTTTGGATCTCAACATGTTTACTTGATGTACTTCTCTTAAAGAAGTACTTATGCAGCTCCCCAGATATATGAATGAGGACACTACAGATAGCTCAACGTTCTCAATGTGCCATGTTTCTTTTCCCTGCTTCCTTCCCCTTGCAGATTGAAGTGTCAACATCCTTGATTTACTTACATTAACTTTCAAGCCATGTGCTTGTATGTATTTGTTAAGGGCTATTAGTTGTCGCTGTAAGCCCACTGGAGTTTGGTCTATTAGGACCAAGTCGTCCGTGTACATCAAATGGTCGATGATGGTCCCAGCAATGTTTGGGGGAAAGCACCTAACTTCTTTCAGTGCTGCTGTAAGGTCTGACAGGAACAGATTGAACAGAGAGGGGGTCAGGGGGCAACCTTGTTTTAGACCTCCGGTTGTTGGGATTGAGCAAGACAGGGTGCCCCCTTGGTCCATCTTTATCTGTAATACTGTGACGGTAGGTCCTTGATTGCTTCAAGTACGTCCCAAGGACAGCCCCATTTGGTCAGCTTGGTCTATAGCATGTTCCTCTTGATAGAATCAAATACCTGGGATAAGTCAATGAAGGCGAGATAAGTTTCCTTTTTGCAGCAAATGGACCACTTTTTCAGTAGGTTAAGCAAAAATACATACAATGATGTGTTCATGCCTCTCACAAAACCTGACTGCCATTTGCCTTGATGTTAGAGTCCACGCGTCTAGGGCCTCCAGGATCAACGTACCAAATATATTCCCCATCACGTCCAACAGGGCGATAGGTCGGTCGTTATTGGGGTTTGTCTTGTCGCCCTTCTTAAAGATGGGGACTATTGATCATTTCCAAGAAGACAGCACTTGCTTCAGAGTCCCTATCCGTTCGAACAAGATCTCCATAAATTTTGCCCAGCGTGCCGGTTCTCCTTTGAGAATGGCGTTCGTCATGCCATTGGGCCCTGGAGCTCTCGAGCTGCTGGCTTTTTTTTAATAAGGTTATAAATGTCTCCAGCCTTTGTTTTAAAAGTCCACTCTTCTCCGCCTCTAGGGGTCGTTGCGGGCAGTTGGTCTTCTTGCTGATTGAACACCATCTCGAAGTGTGATATCCATGCCTCTTCCTCTACCGCATTAGTTTGCAAGGTGGCAGTTACTGTAACGCTCACCTGGTATCCACGTGGACGTCACTCAGCCTGTTCTGACCTCTTATGACCTCGAACCCTTCCCTGGAGGCTATTCGACTGGAGACTGGGCTTGAAACACAGGATCGGTAGAGTTTAACTCCCTATTGTCTGTGTGCTTGAACCCCTTCTTCCCCGGAGTCCAACCCTTCCCTTTGATCCACAACTCACCATATTTTCTTGGATAGTGTGCTGTCCGTCCTGCCTTCAGCGCAGGGGCGCGTTGATTGATGCGGGCTCGTTGCTGCCTAATACTTCACTGGCAAGAGTCCGACAGGTAAGTATAATGAGTCTTTTGAACAGTTCTCTAACTTCGTTCCTTTCCTTCCTTAGATGATGCCTGGCGTCCAGGGATGGCATCGTGCTGCTGAGATGAGTAGCGCTGAAGGTGAGTGAGAACGCAATGCGGGATGCACCCCTTTCGTATTTGCATTGAACGGAGTTCTTTTTCTGTGTCTTTTAGGTGCCGCGACATTTTCAGCGTGGATGCCGGTTATGAAGAACAAATGCGGTGGGTAAGCGCGGTATGCAGCGCCTCTAGCTGTTTCCACGCTAACCTGGAGTGTCTTTTCCCTCTTGCAGATGGATGAGAAGTTCAGGAGAGAGAGTTCCCCCAGAGCGGCTGGGATCAGGTAAGCGTTTGAAGCTCGTACAGTCTTTAAAAATAAGTGAAGATTTGCAGAATGCTTACTAATGCCTTTTTTCTGTTCTTTTCCCTTTTCCTTAGGAAGCGGCGAGCCGGGATGGGAATGACACTGCCGAAGATGCCCGCAGAACAGAAGGAGCGATAACTGATGGGCAGAAGCGCCGCAAGGTAAGGCTGTTCCTAACAGTGTTCTTGTTCTTGCAGGAGCTGAGCACAGAAGAAAGATGCAGGCCTACTGGAGACCGATCCGAACACGGTGGGTGTCACGTTGCAGGTGCAGAAAACGCAAAGCATGTTTCTCAGCCTGGGTGTGGCTTAAATAGTCTCTGGGTATCCCAGGTGCCTCTGGGCTGAACCACACCCAAAAGACTACACCGCACATGCAGTTCTGGGAACCAAAATATGTGGGGGCATCTATCTTGTCCCCATCAATGCACTACAAGTCCAATCCCCAATGTTATCCTATAGGAGTGAGTGAGTCTGGTGCCACAAGCGCCAAGTCTGACTCCAAGTGGGTCTTTGGAGGGATAGAGAGGCCCTTGAGGGCCATGTAGGTGATCGTGGCCTGGCTCCATCCTGACATCTTGGAGGGCTGGGGATATGAGGGGCAGGAATCCTGACAGCTACATGGTTAATTGAGTTTAGAAGTTTGCAAAATCCACGTTTTTTTAATTGATTTTATGCATCATTGATTCAGCGTCTTCTTGGATCAGGTATTAATGGACTTTTACCCAATTGTTGTATGCTAATTTCCTTGCTTTGATTAGATCAGCGGATGTTACAGCATTTCCAGCTCTGATCCTTTTTTATGTCCGATCTCATCTTCTCCCTCTCTTCGACAAGGACCTGTTGAAACTAATGCTTATGCTGGAAATCACTCTTTTGGATCTGCTTCCTTTTTTCCACAAAGGCCATCAGTAGTATTGGGTATTCCACTCAAAAGCCTTTATATCCGTTCTTATTCCCCCCATGGTTAATTACCACTGGGCAGGCATAACTACCTCTTGGAGGGGGTGGGGGGTTGGAAACTCCAATACAGGATAACTTGATTATGTTGTGATCACTCTGGGATGTCACGGTTACTTCGAGGGAGGCCAGCCAAGGAAGTAGATTCCAGACACAAAAAAGTAGTCCAGAACTTTTGTGGAGCCTCCCCGCTTCCAGGTATGGCAGGCTGGAGTGTCTCCCCTAGTTTGCCGGTTCACGTGGATCTCCAGTTCTGCTGTCCACAACCTTCCTTTGGCCAGTCCAGTGGACTTATGGCCCAGATCGTGATGGCCTGCCCCCTGATGGTCTTCCAATGTGTCCATGTTGAAATCGCCACATATGACAATTAGTGGGTCGGATGGGGAGACCGTTAAGTTATCTAGCAGTGACATGATCTCCTTGATGAATATAAGGTTATCTATCCCGCGGAGTTCCAGCAGATGTTACATTATACCAACCATTCAGGTTTATCAGACCCTATCCCGGAGCTTGTAATCAAAGTCACTTGCGTGAGCTGGTTTGAATTCAAACACACTAACGGTTTGTGTTTATCAGCATTAAGAGTGCCGATGATGGTCTTCCTTTTAGGCCTTTAGTGGCAGGGTTCAGTAGGGTGATAAATCCATCTAGGACCGGTGGTGTTCTCAACTAGGTTGTAGTCGTCCCGTCCAAGTACTTCTTTCCCAAACAAGTGTGCGAATCCCTTGGTATTCCAGCATCCAATTGTCCACCACATTAATGAGGGGGACACGCGTTGCTAAACTTTCTCTTTTTTCAGCACTAAAGCTTCTGCCATCCATCCCCAAGAGTCGGCATCGTCCCCATATGGGGTCTTGTTTGAATGGGTGGTGACGCCTTTCTGATGCAGCAGTTATCCACAAAGATACGTAGAGGGGACATCAGGATATCTTCGCCAGCTCCTTTCCTCTTTGGCGCTCGTTTTCAGAGCAGTGTCTCATTTAACGTTGTTTGCGACACACCTTGCAAGTGGAATCTGGTTGTCTTTTCTGGTGCCCGAAGGTGCCCTTTGGGCCCCCCATTTTTTGTTGATGTCGTTATCTCCGAAAAGGAATAACCCATAACGGAGATGTGTGAGGCCTCCTCAAGTATGGTGTCTTAATTACTAGGTCTTCCAGATAAACCACAACTTTGTCTAGGCGGTCCTCGCTCGGGAAGGCCAATCTGGCAATATTGTCCGTTGTTATCATTCTAAGTTTTAGAATCCGATGAACATTTTAAAATCAGGCCATCATTTATCCTGGTAGTCCGTTCAAGAACAATGCTTGGGTACCAATTGTCAAGTTTCCTGGATCGGTTTCCCCTTTTAAGCGACCCTCTTATGGTTCCGATTCCTTCATGGTGGTTGTCAATGAATTATCCTCAGAATCTTCAGATGAGGATCTCATGATAATCGATCCACTACCACCGGCTACAAATACTGACTCGACCTGGACCCATGCAACAGAGGAACTGGGGCTAACCCCCACTAACACGAAGACCAAAAAAAAGGGGGAAGAAAACTGAAACGTAAGCAACTTAAGGCTAGGTAACGACCAGATCCAGTTGTCGGTTCAGTAATGTTAGCTGCAATGGTTGCCTGGCTTCTACCAGCACGCCGCAGTGTTTCATTTGACCCCTCCCTGGTGTCCATTGAATCCGTCATTAGTGACATAGCCGGCCTTGAGGCTTCTGCTGGTTCCTGGGCGCACTTGGCGGAGGGACAGGTTATCAGATGTAGTAACGGGGTCGGGTGAGGACGGACCATATTTTTCCAGGTATGAGGCAGTTACAAGTATTCCTGGCATCAGGGCAGGAGACGCAGCAAAACCTCGGTTGCTAAATGTATTACGTTGTGTGTCTTCAAGGGGCTTGGACAAGTGAGAATTTAAGGACACGTGGTTATGAGTTACAGAAGTACCATTTTCCAAGTCTTTTGGCACAGTTATTTCGATCACCTCCAATAAAGGGTCCTTCTCCGAGTCTCCCGACTGCCATCCACTTGGGACGGCAGAGGAAGGTCAGATAAAATAATGTATCAGGTCATGCATAGGAAATGGGTTTCTCTAGAGCGTGAACATAGAATCTAGAGATTCTTGAGGAACTTACAATGGGCCTTGCTATCTATTGTGAACAACTGAGAAGGAAAACCCCATTTACTGCCATGGAAAATGTTCTAAAGACGGGTCGGCACATATCTCCAGTTAAGCGAAATCCAACATTTAATTTCTGTAGACAACTTAATGCCAGTTTCCTCTTAAATGGAGCAGATATTACTTTAATTCAAAGAAGCATAACAAACCTTGACTAGTTCAGTGATGAGTGCATGTTTAATAGTTTACAACACAGAGCCGACAGAAAGAGTACACCAACATCTTGAAACGCAAACAAGACATCTCAAAAAAATAATCTAAATATATAAATAGCTGCAATGATAACCAGATTATCCTTGCATTGGCCCATCCAACAAGTCTGAATCCCCATTTTTAAGAACTCTGACATCACACACGTCTTCCTTTCAAGGAAAGAATGGCATTAAATATGAGCTACAATTATGTAATGCTCTACTGTTTTATACCGCGCACCGTTACCATTGGTAAAGTCTCCTCATGCTCACGTGGCTCTGAAAGAAAGAGTGGGGTGGGTTAGTGAGGGAAGAGTGATGGGATAGGTCCAGAACCAGGAGAAACTGGTGTCTGTGCGTGTTGGCTTGCGAGTACAGTGATTGTGTGCACTAGCTTGCTGTATCTTTTGGGGAAATGTCCAGTGTTTGGGTTGCTGTATGCAAGCATTTGTTATGCTGGGTGTGTGCGTTTCATATGTAGATTGGCTGGTAGTTTGCTCCTGCACACTGGCTTTTTGTACCCGCAAGGGTAAGGTCTAGTGTCTGGGATTGATTGTTGTATGTGAATCTTAGTTATGTTGGATGTATGTTTGTGTCTAGTTTGGCTAGCCCATAGGGCGTGTATAGTTTTTCAGAGGTATGTTGAACAGGAGCAGGGTGGTTAGTACGTTGGCTACTCTCAAAGTTCTTCCAAGAATGACCTTGGAGCTCATTCAACTGCAACACAATGGTACCCTCCAGCTCTTTCATGTGCAATACACTGGCCACCCCCACAACCCTCCAAGCTCAACACACTTGCCATCCCAGAAAATTCCTCAAAATGCAATTAGCTGTTCCCACAAACCCCTCCGTGCGCAGCAAGGATTACCAGACACAGAGTACTTCTGAGTTCAGCAAAATTAAACAGCTAATGTGATTTATGGCTAATCTTCACAATTCTTCGGAGTATGACGCATGGATAATCGTCACAGTTCTTTCTAGATGTGACGCATGGCTAATCTTCACAGAGCTTTCTAAAACTAGGACACATGGCTAATCTTCACAGTTCTTTCTAAAATGTGATGCAAGCCTTACCTTCACAAGTGCAACACATTTCCTACCCTCAAATTCATTTAAGTGCAACACACTGCCCACTCTCAAAGGGCAGACAGGTGCAATACACTGCCGGCCCCAGGAATCAAGTGAGTGCGATAATGGCTACCTAAAGAGCACGACCGGGTTTAACACAGTGGCTGTCTAGAGCGCCCACAAAGTAATAGAAAATAAAAGTGGCAGGGTTTTACCGAGCAGAGTAATGGCTGTGTTCCCAGCCCGTACCACCTTACCTCAGTTGTAGCTGTAAGGTGTTCTGCTAGGTGTACACAGGCAAACAGGGATAGGAGCTGCCCAGAGGGGAGCAGCCACAGCCCTGGGAGGGCCTCTGAAATGCAGCTGTTCCAGTCACATGAGAGGACACGGACCAATGAGAACCAAATGGGCAGTCAGATGGAGTGGGGAGGGAGGAACAGGGAATGAATGAAAGTGGACGGGAGAAGGCAGAGGGAAAGCACTCAGGTAAGGCTGCCAGGACAAAGGAAGAGGGACACGGTGTGAGGGTTAGAGGGAAGAAACCCGGACAAAAACAAAATAATACAACAGAAAGCCTAGGAACCCTACTTGCAGATCAGCACAAAAAAGGGATTGCATATAGTAAAAATCCCTGTAAAAACCACCAACCAGGCCAAAAAAAACGATTGGAAAAACAAAAAAATCCCTCCTAAAAGCATATTACAGGCCAAAAAACGGATTGGAAATCTAAGCTAAGCACACTCAAGCCCTCCAAAAAGCACCAGCCAGCCCCTAACATCCCTTAACCCAGTGGTTGTTGTGCAAGATGGCTACAGTTATGTCACCAATGTTTCATCTGCCAACAACGGAACATGTACAAGAGCATACATGTGGAGCAGGGGCAAATGTGGAGCAAACGGTCCCCCTTCGCTGAGCTGCAGTGTGAATTCATTCACTCACTGGTGTCTTGTGAGTGTTGAGACATTCCCGCAGGTTTCTCGTACGAAGACTATCTTCCTCAAAACGGCCCTCTATCCCTTCCCAACTACTAATGTGGTCATCTTTACCCTTTCCTGGTCTACCCTGAAGCAAAACTACCCTGTTCCCTCCACCAAGTGTAGTTTTGAGCCCTTTCTTTGGCTTCAGGTGGAAATTCCTCGCACAGGGGGAAAAAGGCTTCAGTGCAGAAATGCACCAGGGAAAGAATTAAACGTTTTTTGGGGACCAGGGGCACACCCTTCTCTGTACACCACACCAAAAAAAGGAATATCTGAAACAGGGTGCAAAATTTGCACTCGCTACTGAGATTTGACTCTTGGTGGGTGAGAAATGGTGTGCTGTGGGCCTGTATTACAACGTGGTTGGCAACTGACTTTTATGGCTGGCTATTAAGCTTACAACTTAAAATTCTGCCTCTTGTCTGAAACACTTTGTGCCCAACTTGTTTCTGAATAGATGTATTTGTCCAGCGGTTTTTCATGTCACAGGTCTTCAATGAAAGCACCCTTTTCTCCATGGGACAATGAATAGAGTAACCGAAAACAGCTTTTTTATTTTTTCCTAAATTGAACTAATTGTCCTCACAGTTTCCAGTTTGGGGAGACCCTTGCCAAAACTCGTTTCTCGTAAAACTCCAACCAACACAATCCAGCGAGACAGAAGCAATTAGCAAAAGAAATGCTTGAGGGTAATAAAAGTCAATGTGCACAGAGGGCAATAAAAGTCAATGTGCACTGATTTTATCTATCTATAGGGCGGTGATTGTCATATTGAAAAATATGTAACTTTATTATATTATTTCACATAGATCTGTACTGTGCTTTTTTGTATTGTATTGGTACTACCATAACAGTCTACCAATCTTCCTGGATCCGATGAGCAAAGCCCGACTGCTCTATCCCTCTCTCCATCCTTTTCCGCGCAGCCTGCTGACTGGCTGCTTGGTGTACCTCAGAGTCTCACAGGTACCCGGAATTCTTGCCAGTCCTCTCGCACTTGCCACACGGCCCTGCACTTGCCTCATCATTACTGCACTTGGTCAATGACCCATGAGAGTGTCATCTCTCAGCATTTACCCCAGCATCTGATTGACTAAGCGCACTTGGTCCCCCCTCCCCTGAACCTGTCTGCGCACTCGCACGATCTTAATGCAGCATGCCTTGAAGATCGTCTATCCGTTTTTTCCCTCGTCTCCCATCCTTGCATGGTGGTGCCTCAATGCACATGGAAAAACTGCAGAATCGTCGTCAGACCCATTTGCGGTTATCTATACCGTTAATTGTATTATATGCACTTGTTTCATGCACCCACTCTGCCAATGCAAACTTGTATCACTCAGAAATTCAAGGGCACTGAATGACCTTTTCCCCCATTGTTCCCTCCCTCCTTGAGAGCTTTGTGTATAGACGCTTTACAAATAAACAATACCATACCTAGTCACAGATACCCATAAAGAGAGCTTGCTCTACCTTTTGGTTGCAACCACAAGTTTTCCCATCCTTCAAAGGGCTGTGAAAATGTACCCCCAAAACAAAATAAAGCTGAAAAGCGCACACCAATGATGAATGTAGACCACACTGATACCCACATGTGTTGAGAAGTTCCTTTTTCTGTATTCCTAAGTCATAAAAAAAGGTTTAACAGCATATGGGTGGCCACTGATGCATTGAATGCCATCAATTGACTTTTAAAGTGATTTCTCAATAACTCACTAAAAATTCATGAACCATTCTGAGCCGATTGCTTAGTACAAAACACCATAATGTTGCTGCACTAATGAACGCTACTCTCACTTGCATCCATTGTGTTTCCTGTGGATAGTTCTACATCAAAAGATTTGGTGTTTAGAACCCAATTAAAGCATGAATCGCTTCTGGTGAAATGAGTACTCACTCAGAAAACCCCTTCAATTTCAGGAGTTATTTATTCCACTTGACCTCTCATGGCACGTTTGTCTACCACCTTCTCCACTACATATTCTTCCTCATCTAATGAGGAGGAAGCAACATCCTCCGATTACTAGTACCTGAACCGAACCATCTAGTGCACTCACTGTCTACTGCACTAACCACTGAATTATACACGCCCAGCAAACAAATATGGTTCTTTCCCAAGAAGCCCGACTAGATATTACTGCTAGTAAAGTGCCTTAAAGCTATCTTTTTATATCAAAATGGTTTTTGTTTCATTTTCTTTTTTTTTGGTATGCTGCTTTTTTCGCGACATGGCAAAAAGTCGAAATGCAACTGAATGTGTAGTGTAGAGTGAAACAACATTCTAAAACGCATACAAATAACTAGGTTAAAGCAAAACAAAAATGTAGAAAAATTAAGGTTACTAAACATAGGGAGTAAGGTACTTCTACTCCATTTTCCCCTTACATTCTCTGAAGATTTCACCTCAGTGACAAGACCACTCTGGAGAGCATGTGAGGAGGCAGCCGTGCCTTGCACTGCCACGCCCTGCACTGCCACAATTACTCCCTCATCTGTCTTTGCTAATCAGTTTTTTTTTTTACATAAACTAAAATGTCTAGCCAAGTTTAAAGAGGAAAGTTAGTGGGGCATATTATTTAAAAGGGACGTAGGACTAAGTCACTATACCAAGCGCATTTTTCATACTCCTACATCAGGTTACCTTTCCTCCAGTCTCTGGGCAGGTTAACAAGTGACGCTGGAGTAGGACGAACATTGTAGCTCTAACTAAAAAGGCTTGGGCTGAATTAAGCATTAGCTCTAAATCTTGCATCTAGGCAGTAGTACGTCCAGAATACCAAGGAACAAGTCCAGATTACTGATCTGCAGATACATTTTAGAGAATCTGCTTCAGGTCAGACTGTGCACATTGATGCCTTTCAGGGCAGGCAACCTCTGAATGGAAGAATGCTTAAGGTAAAACTGATACACGTTCACTGCCTTCTTGTCTGAAGATGCACCTCCATATATTTGATGAGAAGAATATAGGAGGACCAGATGGCTTTTGTCCTGATCAAAAACTACCTAAGAACCATACACACATCCCTAAGTTCCACCAGGTGTTTGTGAAACACAGAAAACAATGACTTTGAAAAGGGTGCCTGGTACTTACAAACCATGCATGCAGGCATAAAGGCTAAGAAAAAAACAGTCTTCCAGAACACAAATTCAACCCTTTAACTGCTCAAGACATTGCTCTACAAGTCAAATCAATTATGAATGGCATGTACGGCCATGTCAGAGATGCACCGCTTTGTTTTTGATGCAGCCCTTACAAAACCATGCTTATGACCCAAGGACGTTGAGGGTCCCTTAACAGGGTAAAATGAAGAAGGCAGTCTCGGCGACTTTTTAACCATTAGGTTGGAAGAGAATTTCCCACATCAGATTTCCTATAGGTTCCAATGGCTGACAGGTAGGACCTGCAAGAATCTACTTGAATGCCAGGCCTAATCATGTAGGAAATAAATGACAATAAGTAACACAGAAATAGAAAGATGATTGACCCATCTGTCTCCATGGCCCAATGGCAGGAACACAACCACGTATTGTGATGTTGGAGAAGGCGTTCTGGCAGCATGTATGATCTGTAAGTTGTCATCAGCTAAGTCTGAGTGACGTAGGGTCAACTGCTTCAGAATCAGTAAAGCAGGTGTGTCTTACAGTAGTATCCAATGTCTAACCAGTAGCTGGAGACTGTGTGTTAACCAGAATCTTTTCAGCCAAAATGGACCCACCAGCAAAAGCTAGCATCCTATTGTATACCTGCACTTTGCTACCAGTTCAGGAATCGGGTTAAGAATTAAGGTATGTGCCTCAAAGTGGTACCACGAGATAAAAGGGCATCCACCATGAAAAGAGAGGTCCCTCACCCATC
The DNA here is from genome assembly GCF_040938575.1 of Ambystoma mexicanum. Lineage (NCBI taxonomy): Eukaryota > Metazoa > Chordata > Amphibia > Caudata > Ambystomatidae > Ambystoma > Ambystoma mexicanum. The sequence goes on from NC_090931.1 coordinate 292,767,506, forward strand.
CATGATGAATAAAGCAGAACAACAAGTTACTTCTTACCTGGTAGCGTTCTTTCGATGGGATGTTCCTCTGACGTATTCCTTATCTTGATAGATCATCTCCAGCTTGCTGGCCTTGGAAAAAAAATTTCAGTAGAGGGTGCTGCGCGTCGACGTCCCTCGAGCCGATGTCCCTCTACAGCCTCCGTATCGGCGCCGACGTCATCATGCGTATAAATAGACTTGCGCAGCGTCTGTTGCTCAGTTCCGTTTTGAAGTTTAACAGTTGCTTTACATGAATTGGTTAGTGACCCTGAAGGAGCGTAAGCTGTAACCACAAGGGAAGTTTTACTGCAGGGATGGATGGGAAGGGCGATAAGGAATACGTCGGAGGAACATCCCATCGAAAGAACGTTACCAGGTAAGAAGTAACTTGTTCTTCGAAGGGATTGTGTCCTCCGACGTATTCCTTATCTTGATAGACTCCCATGGCAGTGGTGTGTAACTGGAGGTGGGAGTAAAATTGCCATGTTTCCCTTCAAGAATGAACAGAATGCAACACAGCTTTGCCAAATCTAGTCTCTTGGCTAGAGGAAGAATCCAGGTTGTAAAATTTTGTGAAGGTATGTTCAGACGACCATGTGGCAGCCGCACATGTGTCTCGAATCGGTACCCCTCTTTGGAGGGCCAAAGAGGCTGCAATACCCCTGGTTGAATGCGCCCTAAAATTTTGAGGAGGCTCTTTCCCTGCCAGTTTGTAACATTCCAGAATGGCCAAAATAATCCATCTGGAAATGGTCTGTTTTGTTATCGGTAATCCCAATTTCTGCCCTGAGTAACCTACGAACAGTTGGTCTGCTTGCCTAATCCTAGCAAGTCTGCTGATGTAAAAGCTCAAAGCCCGCCTTGGGTCCAGCCTATGTAGCCTTTCTTCCTCTTTCCCCGGATGGGGAGGAGGATAGAATGAAGGTAAGGTAATCTTCTGAGTGATGTGGAATTCAGAAACCACCTTTGGGAGGAAATTAGGCTTCACTTGTAGGACAACTTTGTCTTTATGAAAAATTGTATGAGGGGGTTTACAAGATAGAGCTTGTAATTCGCTCACCCTCCTAGCAGATGTCAATGCCACTAATAAGACAGTTTTAAGGGTGAGAAATCTTAACAAACAAGAGTGGAGTGGTTCAAAAGGAGTACCCATAAGGAAATTTAAGACTAAATTTAAGTCCCATAAGGGAACTTGGAATGGTCTTGGAGGATAGATATTGGTTAATCCCTTCAAAAATTGTATTACTAAGGGTAACTTGAAATACGATGGCTCCTCTGCAGTGCGCCTGAAGATCGATAGCGCTGCGAGATAGCCCTTGATAGTGCCAACCTGAAGGCTCGAATTTGCCAAATAGAGTAGAAAAGATAACACTGTTCGTGTACCACATGAAAAGGGATCGATATTCTTTTCTCTACACCAGCTGCAAAATATGTTCCAACGGCAGCGGTATAAAGTCTTTGTTGCTGGCCTTCTGGCCGAAAGCAACACCTCCATGACGTCATCTGGGAGGTCCCAATCCTTGTATCTCAACCTTTCAGATACCAAGCGTGAAGGTTGAGGGTTCTGATGTCTGGATGGAGAACCTGACCTCCCTTCTGCGAGAGAAGATTCTCCTTGAGTGGAAGACGAATTGGAGGGCAGATGGACATGTCCAGAAGGTCCAGGTACCAAGTTCTCCTGGCCCAGTCCAGGGCAATTAGGATCATGGCTTTCTGGAACCTTCTCAACCTCCTGATCATTTGAGGAATGACAGGGACTGGAGGAAACGCGTACAGAAGTGGAAACTCCCAGTCCACTACGAACGCGTTCCCTAGAGCTCCTCTCGGGGGGGAAATTCCCTTGAACAAAACTGATCGCACTTCCTGTTGATGTGTTACGCTCACCTGGCTCCCACAGAGGCGTCGATCTGAATTGGACAGATGCGGTCTACACCAATGTGACGCGTAGGGCCGAGATGACGGACTGGACTGGCCCACCTAGCATCATTTGCTTGGCCCGTAGGAATATTCTTCTGCAAATGGAGAAAAGGAATTAACCACCCGTGGAGTTGAGGGCAAATCCCCCCACCCCTGCTATTCTCCCCACGGATCACCTTTGATGTCCCCTCTTATAGTCTCACCTGATGGTTTGAAAAGATGAGCTCTCCATCCAGTATTGAGCGCAGGGGCGCGTTGATAACCAGTTGCTTCACTGGCTCGAAGGAATTGGTGAGTTCCAGAACAATATTGACTCCAAAAAGTATGTAGTTCGTAAGAGTTCAAAAGCCTGACTTTCACTCTTGTCCGATTCCGTGCAGATTGCAGCTTGACCCTAGTGAAGAGTTCCTCGTGGCAACCGGTAATATTCTGGTAAGGATTTGTGTTTCCAACACAGTTCGATAAATAATGTCAATATCTAACCTGTTGCTTTCTCCCTTATTCAGGCGCTGAGAGAAAGTATGAAGTCTCGGGGGATAATACCTCCGGGGGTAAAATCAGGTAAGTCTATTGTGGTGAGGAGGGTTCCCCTTGATAGTCCCTTTGTTTCACCTTGCTGTCCTTTTGTTTCCCCTTAGGGGCCGGGGTTCGGCGAAGATGCAGTGGAAGCTGCACCGATCTGTGAAGAGGAATAGTACCCCCGGTGGTAAAATCAGGTAAGTCTATGGGGGGCAACTAATATTCCTCTGTGTATTCCCTTGGCTCACCTGGCTGTTCTGGTCTACTCCTTAGGTGGCGGAATGTGGCAGGAACATGCAGGAGGATGCGGTGGAATGTGAAGATGCTGCGAAGGCCGGTGAGTTCAGGGCGGCGCTGCAGCAGGCGAGGCAACGCGCATAAAATAACTTCTTTCTTCCAGCTCGAAGGCGCGATGGATCGGGAATTCAGGTAAGGATCAAAGGTATTGCTCTTGTTCTAACCTTTTCTCCTTCTTGCTCCCTTTTTCTAGGAGCTCCAAACTCGAGGCGGGCGTGGCAGAAGACTGGATGCAGACTTGCAGGCACGGTGAGCGTTACGCTGCTGGATGCAGAATAAACACGAAGCGTGTGCTGCTCTTCGGGCGTGGTTTAAATAGCCTCCAAAGTAGTCCCAGGTAAGTATTCCTCCCCAGCCCCGCCCTAGTAAAAAAAATAGTCCCTAGGTAAAATAGTCCCTTCCAAGCCTCATTTGGCTTGGAGCTCTTACAGCATGGTCTGCATCAGGTAAGTTCTACTCTATGAGCCTGGCGCCTATGGCACCAGGACTGACTCTCCATGGCACCAGGACCGCAACCAAACAGCCCCTAGCAGGGGTTTTTGGGCTTGCTCAAAATAACTTGATGCCCACTTCCGGGGTTGCTGGACCTGGACTGGGTCCCCGGGGGTAGGCATCATGACATGATGCTGGTGGCGAACAGATCCACTTGAGGGGTTCCCCAAAGGGTGAAGATCTGTTGAAGGACTTCCTGAGCTAGTTCCCACTCATGGGAGACTGTGCTCTGCCTGCTCAGAGCGTCCGCCGTCAAGTTCTTCTCTCCGGCTAAGTGAACTGCCGATAGAGAGATTCCTTCTTGGATTGCCAAAAACCAGAGCTGCATCGCTTCTCTGCACAGAGGCAGTGATCCTACGCCTCCTCTTTTATTGAGGTAGTGCATGGCCACTGTGTTGTCCGTCATTATCAGGACATTGTTTCCCTGTACAGATGGCAGAAAAGCCTTCAGCACTAGTCTGATTGCTCACAGCTCTAACAGGTTGATATGTAGTCTGGACTCCGATGGAGACCAACGACCGCTGATGGTCAAGTCGTTGGCATGGGCTCCCAACCCCGTGAGTGAGGCATCCGTGACTACTGTTATCTCGGGCCATGGTTGCCAAAACAGTTCTCCTTTGCAAAATGTTCTCCTGACAGGCCCACCACTGAAGGTCTTGAGCCACCTTGTCCGGAACCTGAAGGAGATCTGTCATTCTCCCTGAGAATTGCGACCACTGAGTCCTTAGTGCCCACTGAAGAGATCTCATTCTCAGGCGAGCCTCTGGCACAATGAAGATGCAGGATGCCATGAGGCCTAGCAACCTCAAAAAGTCAAAGGCTGGGAGACGTTGAGCATTTTGAAACTTGGTGACCATCTGCAGAATATCTTGAGCCCTCACCTCTGGTGGCGAGGCTTTTCCCAGGGAAGTGTCCAGGACCGCTCCAATGAACTGGAGTCTCTGTAATGGTATCATCTGTGACTTCTTTAAATTGAGGGAGAAGCCCAGATTGTGAAGGAAGTGGCAGACAATCTAGCTGGATCTGAGCTTGTTCCGGAGATACAGCTCTGATCAGCCAATCGTCCAGGTAGGGGTAGACGTGAATCCCTTCCCTCCTTAGACTTGCAGCCACTACTGACATTAGCTTGGTGAAGCCCCTCGGGTCGGAGGTCAGCCCAAATGGCAGAACACGAAATTGATAATGAGAGCCGCCAATTGCGAACCTCAGGCATTTCCTGTGTTTGAGATGCATTGGCACATGAAAATAAGCATCCTGAAGGTCCAGAGATACCAGCCTGTCCTGGAGCTGGAGGGCCTGAAGGATCTGAGAGAATGTTACCATCTTGAACTTGTCCTTCCTGAGGAACTTGTTCAATTCTCGTAAGTCCAAGATAGGTCTCAGTCCTTCGTCCTTCGGTATGAAGTAGGGGGGAGTACCAGCCCTTGTTCCTCTCCGCTACAGGTACCGGTTCTATGGCACCTTTCTCCAGCAGGTCTACAATTTCCTGCAAGAGGAGCGGATCTGGAACTTTCAGAGAGCTGTTCCCCAGTGGATGACTGAGGAATGCGTAGAAAAGGCAGGCAGTAACCTTGGGCAACTGTCTCCAATGCCCAAGCATCAGACCTAATAGCCTGCCATTCCGTCAGATGTTGAGTTAGCCTGCCCCCTACTGGTGTCTTGTGAGGAGAGTCCTCAGAGTGATTTAGAGGCGGCTGATGCAGATGCCGAGGGTAAAGAGGCACCTGCTGCTGCGGCTTTTGTATTTTTACCCGTCCACCTCGGGTGAATCTTTTTTGACCTCTTTGAACCGACTGTCCTCTGCCTTTTCCGAATGACGAATAAAAGCAAAAGGACTTACCTCTCCAAGAGGTTCCTGAGGGGCGATATGGCGTTTGCCGGATTGCAGCTCCCAGGGATTTTGCTGCTTCTTTGGATGTCTAACTTTCCTAGGCTGTCATCCGCCTTCTTACCAAACAAAGAATAGCCGTCAAAGGGCATATTTAAAAGTCTGGCTTGTACATCTGAAGCAAACCCAGACTTTCGTAATCACGCAAATCTGCGGGTTGTAGTACTTGCCACCATGGCCCTAATGATACTGTCAGCAGAATCAATGCCAGTTTGAAGGGATTTGCACATCACGTCTTTACCATCTTTAATGATGTTTAGAAACGCTTCCCTTTCTTCTCCCTCTGGGAGGCAGTCAACCGCTGATGAAGCACACTCCCAAAGTGTATGGCTGAACCTTGCGAGCGTACAAGTAGCGTTAATAGATTTCAACGCCATGCTACATGCAGAAAAGACTTTTAGCCACAGAGTCGTATCTTTTGTCATCCCTGTCCTGTGGAACAGTAGGGTATGCCGATCTACTGCCTGATGCAGTTGCTGCTTGAACAACCAGACTCTCTGGAGTTGGATGTTTAGACAAAAATTCAGGGTCAGTAGCAGATACCCTATATTTGGCTGAAAATTTCTTGTTAACCGCCGGGATAACCTCGGGAGTTTCCCAGTTAGCCAATATTTTTCTTTGTAATGCAGCGTGAAATGGAACCACAGGATCCTCCTGTGGGCCTTTAACTAAAATGTCTGTAAGGTCATCCTGTTGAAATGCAGGTGAAGGTGTAGACCAACTCATGAATTCTATAATCCTTGCCATTAAAATTCTGTAAGGGGTCTCGGCATGTTCCCCTGGGTCTGGTTTGGCAAATTCTATTTCTGGGGAAGTATCTAACCCACTTGCCTCATGTAAGGATTCTCAAAGGTCCTTTAACCTATTTTCCTCAGAGGTAAATTCCTCTGGTTCAGATGTCGTGGTTCTCTGCAACCCAAAGGGTCTTTCTTTATCCGAATCCTCCCCTTCTTCATAAATTGAAGACAAGGGTCTGAAATAATCAGATCTTGGAAATGGCTTAAATCCCATTTCCAGAGCAGAAGGGGCCAAATTTGTCGTAATTGGTTGAGAAAATGTCGACGTTGTCGACGCGGACGTTAAGGGCTTCGAAGACACCGAAAAAGTCGTCGAGAAGATCGGAAGAGGCCTCGAAGAGCTCAAGAGGATTGGAATCCTACTCGAGGATGTTGATGACATTCTCGAGGTCGTGTTAGAGGCCCTGGGTATGACCACTGGCTGTGAGGTAGTGACGGCCGTGGGTTTGTTCTTTTTCGGCGTCGAAGACGGCGTCGATTCGATCGACCTATGCGTCGATGAGCCCTTCGATAATGGTGTCGATGACGCAGATTTATGCGTCGAAGGGACTTTCGACGATGGCGTCGATGGCACAGTGCCTTTGCCTGAGGGTTCGTGACGCTCTTGAGTAGTTTCTTTCGCCGGGTGCAACGACTCGCGGTGTTTCGATTTTTCGGGTCTTTCACCCAGGGTATCACCCTCAGCTGACTTCGAGGGGGTTGAGGCCGCTTTCTCGAAGATAAGATAAGCATCCTTTAACGGAATTCCTCCCACTCAGCCTGAGAGCTATGTTTTGTGGGGCAGGTGACTCTTTCCGGGGAAACAGAAGACGAGGAAGGGGATCTTCGATGTCTCTTACTCGAATGCTTGGATCTCGAAGAGTGGTGGGAACTGCTTCGAGACCTAGAACGAGAATGTTTCCTGTGTCGGCGAGGAGACTAATGTCTCGACTCTGCTGAGGAAACTTTCGAAGGAGTTTTAACTGTCTTACCTCTCTCAAGCTTCCCCTTACGCTCCTTCAAGGCTTTCGTCGTCATGGACATGCAGTCCTCGCACTCCGAACACTGGTGCTCTGATCCCAGGCACCACAAACAGATGCTGTGAGGATCTGTCAACGACATTTTCTTTCCACAGTCTCGACATTTTTTGAAGCTGGACCGTGGAGTCGTCGGTTCGGATGAGGAAGCCATCGAGTAAGTGTTGGTATTCTCGAGGAATAATGAAGAATATATCTGACTAACGAACTGAACAACGCGATTCCGAGGCCCACGAAGCGCAGAAAAACGGAACTGAGCAACGTACGCTGCGCGAGTCTAGTTATACGCATGACGACGTTGGCGCCCATACGGAGGCTGTCAAGGGACATCACCTCGATGGACGTCGACGCGCAGTGCCCTCTACTGAAATAAAAATTCCGAGGCCAGCAAGCTGGAGATGATCTATCAAGATAAGGAATATGTTGGAGGACACAATCGCTTCGAAATGTGCTTTAGGCATTTCACAAGTCCACTCTCAGACGGATGTCCTTTGTCTGCAAGAGTCCACTTCTTTGCTGATCAGTTTAGCTATGAGGGAGTACTATACTTGAATTGCCCATTTCAAAGCCCATTGCCAAAACTCCAAAGCTAGCATTCATACAGGAGGAAAACTCCCCCTTGCTTGTTGATGAAAAACATGCCTGCTGTATTGCCTGTGAAGAAAAGCAGCCCACAGCCGTATAACAAGGGAAGAAAGGGTCTCAAGACTAGAAACATCACCTTACTATTCAACACATTGAACCTCAAACAGTCTGTGAAAAGTCAGGTTTTTCAGTTTCGCCCTCAATACCTTGGGGGGAAAGAGCATTGTGATGGAGACAGCCCAGAATCCGGTCCAGGAAAGGGATCCTTCCAGAAGGTTGCAGATTTGATTCCATCATTGAATGTCCGTCAGAACGTATTTGCATAAAGGTCAATTGAGGAGAGGTGGAGTCCAGTTCACCATTTAGTGTAACTATAGCCTTTCTCCCAGAGTTACGGCAAAGGAACTGACAAGATCCACGAGCCCATGGTGGTAGTGTAACATGAAAATAAGTGTCAAGTGTCTTTTTGAATGCCCTAATGTGATCCTTTGTTGGAAACAACACTCAGAGAGGGGTTCCATCTGCACCCGATGAAGTTGAGGGTTTCAGATGATCGAGCAGAGTGCTTCTGGTTTTCTGGGAGGTCAAGTGCAATACGAGATCTCGGGAAGGAAAGAAGAGCAGCTACATCCTCTACCAGAGATGGGTCCCAACAAGGGATAAATATGCATTCAATATCTCCTGAGATGAGTGGTCACCAATGCCATCCATTTCGCTAACACTTTTATCCTGGCTGAGACTAAAGGGTGGAACCTTGTATTGATAAAGTGCATCCTCTCTGGAAAATGTCCGTAAATGCGGGACAATAGGAGTCTTTCAAATAGTGCACACACAGCCAATCCTACTTTAAGAGATAAGTCCAGATCTGTGCACATGTAGCCCTCTTGAAATTCTCCTTTGGTGAAGAAAGTCTGAAGGAGGAGAGGTCCAACAGTGCACAGGCCAGTCCCATTGTTTGGCAATGTGAAAAAGATATAACAGCCATGTGACTTGTAGGATCTATGGTTTAATCATCAAAAGCTCCTGAACTGCTTCTGAAAGGCAGGGTGTGGCAGGGAGTCTCAGAGCAATGGGTGAGAGGGGTAAAAGGAAGGCAGGGTGGAATCTGAAGACGGGAGCCTTAAAGGAAATACCCAAAACAGTGAAGGGTCCGAGGGCATTGAAAACATGGCCTGCACGTAAAGTGAAATCCTCCTTCCCATAAGAGTTGAGTGAACCAAAGGGATACACAATGATTTGGCTTCACTGGGGAAGAACAGAGAAGTCGCCCATAGAGGTCTTCTTGTGCTCTTAGCACCTGTTAAGGCCAGGGGAGAGATCTTGATGGTGTGCACTGCCTGCCTTTAAGACCACAAATTATCCAAGATATGTCCTGCTTTGACAAGACGTCAAATATTTTGCAGGGCTGGTTCAGTTGGCTAATAACAGAGGGTGTGTCTTCTTTTTGAAAAGTCACTTGTCCATAAACGAGTGGAGGAAAAAAAAAAAACACCTCAAAATGAAAATGAAGCCCATTCCCTGTACTGCGAATCCTCCTGCAGCTTTGTTGCTCTGAACCAAGCTTGCATCTTAATGTCTGCTCAGATTTGTACAAGCCTGGACACCATGCCCACATGATGAAGGGTCGATTCTAGTTGGTCCACGGCCACATGCTTCACATAAAACAAGCCTGAAATGTTATGTTCTTGCTTGTCCCGAGACTGAAGTTGGGCAAACAACAGTTTCTTTCCATAAACCCTGGATGAAGGGCATCCATAAGATTGACGCAAGTGTTATGGTATATTTTATTCTATTTCTGTTCAGATGCTTTACTAATGTATTCACTCAACCAAATTAATAGTTACTCACCGTAGCGAGTAACGTACTCTTAGTCCATAGTCCCCTTTCCTCCATAGTGCATGGGCGTCCCACGCGAGGGACGGGAGACGGAACCTTTTTCACCAGAAATATCTTCTTCCCCTTTAAATTTAGAGGCGCACGGGGGCGCAGCCCTGGGAGCATGCGCTCGCCTGTCTCTGCCCACCGGCGCCACTCCTCAGTCCCCAATGACACGCAGACAATCTTAAACACTGCCTAATGACACTAGTATTATTATTAGGGGGTGGGGGGGATGGTGGGACGTATGGAGGAAAGGGGACTATGGACTAAGACTACGTTAGTCACTACGGTGAGTAACTATTAATTACTCTTACGTCCCGTCACCTTTCCTCCATACTGCATGGGCGATTACAACTGAATGTAGTCCCAGGGTGGAGAGGAGACCCTCCTTAAGCAAACAGGATTCTTCGAACCGCCTGCCCAAAAGCTGCGTCTGATCTAGAGGCGGCGTCCAAACAGTAGTGCTTCCAGACAGCCGAAGGGGTGGCCCAGGTAGCCATCCTGCTGATGACCTCCCACAGCACCTGCCGGTGGAACGCGATGGCTGTGGCTTTGGCTCTGACCGCATGAGCATGCAAATTGGCCGGCACGGGTTTGTGCTGCCCCTCATAGACCTCCTTGATGGTCGTGGCCATCCATCTTGCTCCGGGGGCCTTGGTGGCCCGATATTGCCGGGCCTTGAACCACCAAAAGTGACAAAGATGGCATCCGACTTGCGGAAGTCCTCGGACCTGTCCAGGTAGTAAGTCTGACCTCCAGACGGTGCAAGACCCTCTGAGGCTCGTCCTGAGGTCGGCAAAGAGGGTGGGGTAAGACTATTTCCTCGTTGAGATGGAGGGAGGAATTCACCTTGGGTAGGAAGTGCGTCCATAGGATGACCCTGTCCTTGTGAAAGGGAGTGTAGGGCTCTTGGGACACCAGAGCACGGATCTCGCTGACTCGGCGTGCCCTGGAGAGGCCCACGAGCAGAGCTGTCTTTATGGTGACCAGCCTGATGTCCGCGGACGCCTTTGGCTCAAAAGGTTTTTGTGCCAAGGCGCCAACACACGTTAAGGTCCCACACAGGGTGTGGTTTCTTTATAGGCAGGACAAGCCTGTGGAGGGCCTCCAAATGTCATTTGACCACCGGGTTGGCAGAGGAGGAGAGGCCCTCCTCCAAATTCCTGTAAGCCCCTTTGGCTGCCAGATAGGTGCAGCATGTAGCAACCTGTACGCCGGAATGGACGAAGTGTGCCGAAAAGGAGAGCCCGTCATCCCAGGTACACCCAAGGGGATCGGTCTCCCTAGAGTCGGCCCAATGACAAAATCTAAACCATTTACTCTTATACTGGCTGCTAGTAGCCTTGCTTCTAGCACCCTGGATGCTCTCTAGGTTAGCCTGAGATAGGCTCAAGTGCTTTAGCGTAACCTGCTCAGGAACCACGCTGCGAGGGCTAGTTTGTGAGGAGCAGCATGGAGTACCTTGCCCCCCTGCTGGGTAAGGAGAGGAGCTGGGCCTAGCAGTAGGTGAAAGGGTGGTCGGACCGATATGCTGAGTAGCTCTGAGAACCACAGCCTCGCCGGCCACCAACGAGCTATCAAGATGATGCAGAGGTGCAGGGATTCTTTTATCCTGCAGATCACCCTGTGTACCAGGGGTGTAGGTGGGAAGGCGTATGCCGACATGTAGTTACATTGCATCTGGAACGTGTCGCCCAGGGAGCCGGGGCCCTGCTGTTACGCTCACCTGGTATCCACGGGGACGCCACTCAGCCCTGGTTGGTTGCCGGAACCTTCTCCCCGATTTCCAGATGGTGTCTTCGGAGGAAGTCTAGCCTAAAAACACAGGAGGGCTGGGTTCAAGACTGGCCGACTCAGGTAAAGTATCCTCCCACCACCCCTTTGGCTTCAGCCCTTAGGCCCTCTCCTCATCTTGTGGTATTAGGCATGCTCTCCGTCCTGCTTTCTTAGCTGGGGTGCGTAGTCTTCAATGGGCGTGGGCGACCGAGTTACTTCACTGGCACGTGCCCGTTCAAGTGTCTTTAAAGGTAGGTCTTATTGCAGCAGTTTTTGTATAGCGCTGTTTGTTCTTGCCTGCCTTTCTTTTGTGATTAATAATGTCCTTTCTTTCTCCCTAGGTGTGCGGGAGATTCGAGTGGCGTGCTGGTTGGTTTGAGCACCGCCGGCAAATGATGGCGCGAGATGTGCGCTACAATGCGGTAAGTAATGCGCTATGCGCTGCGCTGCTTTGTCTTGCTTTGCCTTTGCTAACCTGCGTCTCCTCTCTTTCTTACAGGTCACGCTGTCCTTCTCCAGCGGGTGTGGAACTCCGGAACAATGCCGGCCGGGTGGTGACAAGCCAGGTAAGCTTCTTGTGATGTTCGTGGCTTAAGCAATGCCGGAGTATGCCTTTTCTAATGTTGTCTTTCTTTTCCTTTTCAGGTCGCTTCGTTCCAGTAGGTATGCGGTGCCCAGAAGAAGCTGTTCACTGGAGAGCGGACGACCGGATGGAGGTTTGCAGGTAAGATTCTATTAATAATGTTCCTTTTGTCTCCTCTGCGGGGTCGTTGCTCTGAGGCTCGCGGGTATCACAGGACACAGTGAGCGTTACATTGCCGTCTGCGTGCTCTGTTGCTTGGGTGTGGTTTAAATAGCCTCCCAGCAAAGTAATCCAGGTAAAGTAGTCCCGGGCCACCACACCCAAAACACTATACCGCATAGCTTAGTTCTTAGGAACCAAGCTATGCAAATGCCTCCATGTTAACTGCAGGCCCAATGAAAAGTAGTCCCCCTTCAAACATGTTCTCCACAATGAATATGAGCCTGGCAGCAGAGGCGCCAGGACTGACTCCAAGAGAGTCTTGGGAGTGGATGCAAGGCCTCCACGGCCTTAATAAAGCCCCGAACCCTGACCTTACCTTGGCAAGTAGACTTGCAAGTGGGGGTCTGGGGTAAGGGTCGTGACACCTGCCACTGCCAGGAGCGAACTTCCAGCATTTCCTGTTGACCCGGGAGGCAAACTGATCCACCTGTGTATACCCCCACCTTAGGAAGATCTCCTTCAGTACCAGGTCGATCAATTGCCACTCGTAATTGTCCGCCCCTAGTCTGCTGAACCTGTCCGCTTCCAGGTGGTATTCCCCCGGGAGGTGGACCACCCGGAGGTAGATGATGTTCTCTGGAGGCCCCTCCCACATGCTGACTGCTAGATTGCACACCGGAGGGGATCTGGTACCCTCCTGCTTGTTGATAGTACATGCTGGTGGAGTGGTCTGTCTGGATCAGAACTGTCTTGCCCACGATAAGGGGAAGAAAGGCACTGGGAGCCAGCCATATGGCCCCTAATTATAGCCAATTGGTGTGGGACTCCTGCCGAGTTTAGACTGCATGGACGCTGTGGTTGTCCAGAGTGGCTCCCTTGTAGTCTGCGGACCACCAATGGGGGTCCGAGTGGAAAAGAGGAGGAATGCTGACTGGCTCTGCTTGGGAGCACTTCCCCTGATTCCGTGATGCTGTGAAATGCAGCTGTAATCTCCTCATCCTGAGCCTTGTGTGGGGTCCCGTGAACCGGACCGCTGCCATAAGCCCCAAGAGGTGTTGGTACCACCAGTCCGAGGTGACTGTCCTGGAGAGGAAATGAGCTGTGGCTTTCTTGATGGCCACAATCCTGTCCTCCAGGGAACAACTCTCACAGAGCTTCTGGCCCATATGAGGACCAAGAAGGTCAGGCTCTGCGTGGGTTGCAGCTGAAACTTCTTGAGATTGATAATGAACCCCAGGTCTTAGTGCTGAGGCGGTCAGTTGTACCGTTTCTTGAGATGTGGCCCGGACGAGCACGTCCCGGTATGGGTAGACGTGGTGGACCTGGGCCCCGAGGAGGGCTGCCACTGCATTCATCGACCTGGTAAATACCCTGGGGGCCTAGTTGAGGCTAACGTGCAGCACCTTGTACTGGAAATGGCAGCCCATGATCCTAAAGCGCAGTAAGGAACTATGCAGCTGACAAATCTGGACGTGTAGGTACGCGTCCTTCAGATCCAGGAAGCACATCAGTCTCCCCTGTCCAGTATTTCCCCTGGCCGGCTCACCACTTGGGCCAATCACACAAGAGTGCGACTTGAGTTACCAAGGTAACTCAGTCCAGGGTGCCTAAACCCCCTCCCACACCCCCTGTGGTACCCAGACAGAGTGGCACCACTTTTGGAGGCTTCTGTGGAGAAGCCCGCCAAAAGTGGAACAAAGGGCTCGACTTGGGTTGGAGTCACAGAAGAGAACACAAACGCCATTTTAGAATCGAGTCCTGGCAAAAAATACCAACCGGCGAATTAATATTAAATAAATAAACCGGCGGTATGTTTGAGGCTATGAGAATTAAATAATTAAAGTTGGTAGCCTCGAACAATGGGAAAATCCCATAGGGATATATTCGCGGTCGAATATAAACAGTAGTATCCACTGCCACCAGCCAAAACTCGATCAGGGGGAGGGAGACGTGCCCCCTCGACTAACAGACCTCGGGGCAATCGAATTGCCCCGACCAGTACGTCCACAATATGATGATTTGTACTGGTTTCTGTTCATAATTTGGGACTAGTAAAGCCAATGGTGACTTTACATGCCCTGGGAGACAGTCAGTCCCAGGGTATGGAGTCTATGGTGGGGTGTCACTATGACACCCCTGTGTCACTGCACGGAGGGTGCTGTGTAACACGCATAGTAAAAACACATGAGACCCTATGGAGTAAAGGACCCCATAGTCCATAAAACACATTACCAGTCAAAGGAACACCATAAATCATGTCCAAGAGTGGGAGAAAAAGAGTCTCACTCTTGGCAGGAGAAAAAAACAAACTCCAGAAATCCAGCAAAGATGCTGGGGGACTCACTAGGTTAGGAAATTCAGCCTAAAAAGAGAATTCTCCCTAACAAGTACAAGTGCAACAAGCGTAAGAACTATACGGAGGGGTTGGTTGGGAGGGTCGATGAGGAATACGTGGGAGGAACATCCAGTCGAAAGAACGTTACAGTTGGTAAGAAACTTGTTCTTCGAATGGATTGTCTTAGATAGACTCCCATAGCAGTTGTAATTTAGAGGAGGAGGGAGTACCATAGTTCTTCAATTATGCACAGAAGGAAGGACGGCTTTTGCAAAAAGATCTCCTTGGGAAGAAGTGGTGTCTAAACAATAATGTTTAGCAACAGTGTGCATTGATGACCAAGTGGCCGCACCACATATGTCTTGCACTGGGACACCCTTCTGAAGAGCCGTAGAAGTTGCTATGTCCCTGGTTGAATGAGCCTTAAACCATCTGGAGGCTCCTTCCCAGCCAATCTATAACATTCAGATATTGCTTGGATAATCCATCTGGATATAGTTTGTTTGGACACACCAAGGCCCAATTTGTGTCCAGTATATCCGACAAACAACTGATCTGTTTGTCTAAATCTTTCCAGTCTAGATATGTGAAAACAGAGCCCTTTTATGGTCTGTGAAATCTTTCCTCCTCTTTACTAGCATGCGGAGGAGGATAAAAAGATGGTAAAGTTATTTTTTGTGACAGATGGAAATCCGAAACTATTTTAGGTAGGAAAAAAGGCTTGAGTTTTAAAACAACTTTATCTTTATGGAAAACTGTGAGGAGGCTTGCAAGAGAGCGCATGCAACTCGCTCACCCTGCGGGCTGAAGTTAGAGCCACTAGTAGAACCGTTTTTAAAGCTAGGAGCCTTAAAGGGAAAGAATATAAAGGTTCAAAAGGGGCACACATAAGAAACTTTAAAACTAAATTTAAATCCCAAATGGGAACTTGGAAAGGTGTAGGAGGGAACACATTTGTTAACCCTTTAAGAAATTGGATAACTAAAGGCATTTTGAAATATGAAACTTCTTCTGAGGAGCGCTTGAAAATGGATAGCGCTGCCAAATATCCTTTAATAGTTCCAACTTGGCGCCCTGGGTTGGCTAAATGCAATAGAAAGGAAAGCACCATGAGAGTGGCACATTGAAAAGGATCCACATTCTTATCCCTGCACCAGTTACTGAATTTCTTCCAACGACACTGGTATAAGGATTTTGTTGCTGGCCTTCTGGCCGAAAGCCAAATCTCCATAACGTCATCCGGGAGGTCCCAATCCTTATATCTCAACCTCTCCGAAGCCAAGCGTGACAGTTGAGTGTCTTGACCTCTGGATGGAGAATCCGACGTTCCTCTTGCGAGAGAAGATCCTCCCTTTGTGGAAGACATATTGGAGGGCAGATGGACATGTCCAGAAGGTCCGTGTACCATGCTCTCCTGGCCCAATCTGGGCAATGAGGATCATGGTTTTCCTGAACTTTCTCAATCTCCTGATTACTTGAGGAATCACGGGGACTGGAGGAAATGCATAAAGGAGTGGAAATATCCAGTCCACTATGAATGCCTCCCCTAGAGCTCCTCTCGGGGGAAATTCCCTTGAGCAATACAGTTTGCACTTCCGGTTGGAACCGGTCGCGAACAGATCCACTTGAGGGGTTCCCCAAAGGGCGAAGATCTCTTAAGGGACTTCCTGAACTAGCTCCCACTCGTGGGAGACTGTGCTCTGCCTGCTCAGAGCATCCGCCGCCGTGTTCAGCTCTCCGGCTAGGTGAACTGCAGACAGAGAGATTCCCTCTTGCATTGCCCAGAACCAAAGCTGCATTGCCTCTCTGCACAGTGGGAGTGATCTTACGCCTCCTCGTTTGTTGAGGTAGTACATGGCCACTGTGTTGTCTGTCATTATCAAGACATTCTTTCCCTGTACAGAGGGCAGAAAGGCCTTCAGCGCTAGTCTGATTGCCCTCAGCTCCAAAAGGTTGATGTGTAGTTTGGACTCTGATGGAGACCAACAAGCGCTGATTGTCAGATCGTTGGTGCGGGCTCCTCACCCTGTGAGTGAGGCGTCCGTCACTACAGTTGTCTCTGGCCATGGTTGCCAAAAAGGTTCCCCTCTGAGGATATTTTCCTTGTGAGCCCTCCAAAGGAGATCTTGAGCCACTTTGGACGTGACTTCTAAAAGATCTGACATCTCCCCTGAAAACTGGGACCATTGAATCCTGAGGGCCCATTGAAGGGATCTCATTCTCAGTCGAGCCTCCGGCACCAGAAAAATGCAGGATGCCATGAGTTCTAGCAACCTTAGGAAGTCGAACGCTGGTAGATGTTGGGCATTCTGAAATTTTGTTACAATCTGCGGAATGTGGTGAGCTCTTTCCTTGGGAGGCGAGGCTTTCCCTGAGATGGTGTCCAGGACCACTCCGATGAATTGGAGTCTTTGGCTCAGAATCATTTGTGACTTCTTGTAATTGAGGGAGAAGCCCAATTTGTGTAGGAAGCGACAGGTCATGGCGAGATGTCCCTGGGCCAGTTCGGGTGTACTTGCCCTGATTAGTCAATCGTCCAGATAAGGGTAAATGTGAATCCCCTCCCTTCTGAGACTCGCTGCGACTACCACCATTAGTTTGGTGAAGACCCTCGGGCGGAGGTCAGCCCAAATGGCAGAACTCGAAACTGAAAGTGAGATCCGCCAATTGCGAACCTCAGGTACTTTCTGTGTTTGAGATGGATTGGCACATGAAAGTAAGCATCCTGAAGGTCCAATGAAACCAGCCAGTCATGAAGCTGAAGAGCCTGAAGGATCTGAGAAAGGGTCACCATCTTGAACTTGTCCTTCCTGAGGAATTTGTTCAAATGTCTCAAGTCCAAGATGGGTCTCAATCCTCCGTCCTTTTTGGGAATGAGTAAATAAGCGGAGTACCAACCCTTGTTCCTCTCCGCTACAGGTACATGTTCTATTGCACCTTTCTCTAGCAGGGTTAAAATCTCCTGCACAAGGAGCAGGTCTGGAATTTTTACACAGTTGGCTCCCGGTGGATGATCTTGAGGCCTTTGATGAAAAGGAAGACAGTAACCATGGGTCACTATCTCTAGTGCCCAAGCATCCGACGTAATTCCCCGCCATTCATCCAGATGCTGAGTGATTCTGCCTCCCACCGGGGACTTGTGGGTTAAGGCCTCAAAGTGGCTGCAGCAGTGGTTGCAGCAGTGGCCGAGGAGGTAGTAGCCGCTGTTGTGGCTGATCTAGCACCTCTCCCTTTTCCACCACAAAAGGGTTTTCTTTGTTGTCCCCTCTGACTGGCCTGCCCTCTCCCTTTTCCAAAAGAGGAATAGAAGCGAAAAGGGTGACACTTCCAGGAAGATGACCCTACGTAAGAGTGCTGTTGAGGTTGTCTTATAGCGGCGCTGAGTGATTTTGCTGCCGCTTTCGAGGTCTGAAGCTTCTCCAAGCTCTCGTCCGTCTGGCTGCCAAAGGACCTCAAGCGGTCAAAGGGCATATTAAGTAACCTGGATTGTACATCAGATGCGAAACCAGATTTTCTTAGCCATGCGAATCTACGCAGGTCTGTGCTAGATGCCATGGATCTGCTTATACTCTCTGCAGTATCCAGTTCTGACTTGAGGCACTCCTCCATAGCCTCCTTCCCATCCTTTACTATAGCCAGGAAACCATCCCGCTCCTCACCCTCCGGGATGTGATCAGCCGCTGCATCTAAACAGCTCCACAGGGTGTAAGTGAACCTAGTTAATGTACAAGTGACATTAGTAGACTTAAGGGCCATACTACCAGAAGTAAAAGCCTTCCTCGCCCAGGCATCAATCTTTTTATCGTCCCTGTCAGGGAGCATAGAGGGATAAGCTGTCTATTCGCAGTCGCAGCTTGGATTACCAAACTTTCAAGTGAAGGATGATTAGACAAATATTCTGGATCCGAGGGAGCAGGTTTATACTTTCCTACACATTTCTTATTTACAGCTGGTAGAGATTCGGGTGTCTCCCAATTCGTCATTCTCTTTTGAAGAGCCTTGTGGAAGGGAAGGACTGGGTCTTTCTGAGGTCCTTCATCAATAATGTCTGTTAAGTCATCCTGGTCATATCTAGAGGACACAGACTTCCACCCCATAAAATCTATCACTCTTCCCATGAGGTTCCTATACCCAGGTTCAGCATGGTCTGTGGCGTCAGGCCTTTCAAAATCTACCTCCGTGAGGTATCTAGGCCACTGGCCGATTGTAGGCAGTCAGAAAGGTCATGACATTTTTGAATTAGGATCTACCAGTTCCTCAGGGACTTCTCTTGTCCCAAATCAAACACCAGCTGATGTAATTTCCTCATCAGAGGTTTGTTCCTCAAAAATAGCAGACAGATATAAAAAATTCTTGCCTGGGCTGAGGGTGGACATTGTTTGCTGGTAAAGGTGGAACAGACCTAGCCTTAGCTATAGTTGTCATCTTGAGAACCGGTATGAAAGATTTCCCAGACAAAGGCGTCAACGGAATAGACACCGGCTTCGACATACTCGAAGGAATCCCCGAGGTTATCGAGGATGGCTTCGATGTCGAGTAAGGCTTTGACGCCGAAGGTATCGACACCATTTTTGGCTTCGACGGTGTCGAAGGACGCGTCGAGTCGATAGCGGACTTAAACGATGAGGATGCCATCTTGTCCTCAGGCAACCTCGATTTATGCACCAAAGGTTTCTGTAAAGTCTCATGAGGCACTGGAGAATCATCGTCCGAGGACGCCCTCGACTTTTTGTCGGATTTAGAGTGAGACGTTTTGGATTTCCCTCCGTCACCTTTAGAGTGGACAGGGGCATGCTCTTCACGCAGCTTTTTTGAGGGGGGGTCGGGCCGCCTTTTCAAATTTTTTTAGCATTGAAGCCCTAAAGGCGTCCCATTTCTTTGGGGAATCATGCTTTGAAGGACAAGAAATTAACCTTCTGTCAGGCGAGGAAGAAGAGGACGAAGATCTATGACGTCGCTTTTTTGATTTTTTCGATGACGAGGAAGAGGACTTCCTCGAGCGACTTTTCGACCTCGATCGCCTTGACTCATGACGATATTTAGATCTTGATTCTCTCGAGTCTTTTAGCCTTTTAGCAGACTTGAAAGAATCTCCCCCCACCGCTAGCTTACCTTGGCATTCTTTAAGAGCCTTGTTCGTCATCGCCTGACACGACCCGCACTCGTCGACTCCGATTTTAAAACACGTCTTGGGTGTTGTCAGGGTTGAGGAAGAAGACATTTCTCGATGAGAAAAACTGACGTGCCGTCTGTGATACAAGAGGCAGAGCTCGGAAAAACGAAACTGAAACAACGGGCGCGGCTCGAGCCATTTATACGGCAGATGACGTTGACGCTCGACGGCGGCCTTTGAGGGACCAAGCTACGCGGCATCAAGCACAGCGCCCTCTGGCGAAAAAATGTCCGAAAGAAGCAGCAAGCTGACGAATATATCTAAGATGAGGAATACGTGGGAGGACACAATCCATTCGAAATACAGTTTTAAAACTAATGTCACACTTTTTACTGAGGATTCCTAGCTCGAAGACAGGGAATATTCATGAGCATGTGAATCCATGCAAGACCTATGCTGGAGCAACTGAACATACTTTCAATGCCTGCACAGGTCTGCAGTAGGCATCCAATTTTATATGTACAAGTGCTGTAAAACGGGTTTATAGCAGATCTTTAGTGCCTCTTGGGGCATATGGTTTTGCACTGGAATGCCAGAGCTAACTCTGGCTACAAAGCATAGGAGCTAGGATACCAGCTATACCGAACCGGGTGCCTGGAATTTCAGATCCAATTACTCCATGACCCTACCGATGCAAGTGAAAATGCTTGGCCATAGTAGGAATAATATCACCCACATTGTACAGATC
This sequence comes from Ambystoma mexicanum, assembly GCF_040938575.1. Lineage (NCBI taxonomy): Eukaryota > Metazoa > Chordata > Amphibia > Caudata > Ambystomatidae > Ambystoma > Ambystoma mexicanum. The sequence continues at coordinate 292,787,633 of NC_090931.1, forward strand.
TCCTTTGCTGTAGGGTCCCGAAGCGTGGTGGGTGAATTGCAAAGAAGGGTATATAGCACTTATGGGCTAAAGAGGCACAGGATGAAAGCCAAAGGTGGGGGAATGGAAAATAGGTCAGGCAACATAGGACAATAAAACGTAATCCTCTGGCATGAACCCCCTCTACTCATGCCATATTTGCTGATCCACTGCAGAAAATCTTTGCGTGCAATGCACAACAGAAAATGAAATCTTACTATTCCATTTTGCAATGCACAAGTAGCATAGAACATTTGAGTTTTGACCCATATTGTTCCGACCCTCTTTGCCCATTTGCTCACCCTTCCCCCCCCATTGCATACCCTGCCCATCTAGCAAATCCTTCCTCTAATATACATTCCCTCAACCCCATACACAAAGGTCCCCACTCTCCTTTGCTTGCACCCTTCCCTCTCACGCTGGCATCTTTGCTTGCTTGCATACACTTTCTCTCCCTTGCACGCACACACACCCTTTTCTTCACATTCTGGCACACTTGGACCATAGCTCTCTCTGGATCCCTGGCATGCACACACTCGCTCACTCTTGAAAAAAAAAATATGAAACAGAAAAGCTGAAATAATACATTTTTGTACCAATTAGAAATTCAGAATCATGTCCAAGTTTTGAAGCGTCACTTTGCCCAAGAGCCTAGTGAAGCTTATTGAAGGTAACATGAACTGTGTCCGCTAATCGAAATGGTGGTCAAAATAATGTATGAATAAAGAAGCGATGTGCCTTGAGTAGCTTAAAGTCCTGTTGAAACATAGCATAGAGAACGGGCGAAACATTTGTACATTTCTGCATTTATACATATACCAGTACAGTCATTATTGAGCAGAATCACTGTATCCAACAAAAGTGCTACTTTAGCATGACTATGAAGATTATTATGCACTCCAGACCATCTTCACTTGGCCACAAGCCATGCAGCTTAAGAAATGTGGTAGTCCTTCACCTCTATGTCAGAGGAGATGCAGGCATGCTGTCTCAGTAGGATGTTGCATAAAATTACAATGATATTCTGTCTTGCCAGAAAAATTAAAGGTATGCTGTAGGCCACAAGGTACAGCGCTTATTGCAATCATCAAAACGAGAAGACTTCTCAAAAAAGCAAAAAAAGGGCTGCTGCTTAGCAAGATTAGACCAACCCCAGACAAGATAAAGGGACGTTCTGGTGTTGTCCGGGGTCTGTGAGGAGTCCGATTAACTGAAGCGTTTTGCATGGCTGCTAACCTAACTGGTTTACTGTGAATCCCTAGGGAGTAAAATGTCTACGACTACACAGCAGCTGCTGGAAGGGAATGCTCAAAGGACATGCAGAGTAGCCCTTCCTGGGTAGTAGGTCCTTTTTACCTATGGCACAATGGGTAACAGTAATATTCATAGCGGAACATTATCAATGGCTTTTTCAAAAGGAAACCGCCAGCAAACAAACATATCAAATGGAAAGTAAGGGCAGGCAACAGAAACCGCTAAACCAGGATTACACCTGTTGCATTCAATTTTAATGGAAGCTTGGAATTAGGTGATGCACTCCCTGATGACTCCCAGTGTTTGAAGAGCTAAATCAAGTAATCAGCAGAAGTTTCACAACAACACTTCCTGAGGCAGGCAAAATATGGTCAGGCATTGGGAATGGAACTTGGAAGGCCCTGTTCTCTTCAAAGGCAGAATTCTGTGGATTACATGTGTCTGCACCAAGAAACACAAAAGGAAAGAAAATCACACATTCTTAAATAATGATCACACTCTGAAACAAAGAAAACTGCCCAACACAATGGGACACAAAAACTGATGGTTCACAAAACTGTTGGTTAAAGCATAATTGAAGGAGTCAGGAATTTAAGTTATTTGTTTGGCCAGCTTGTGAGGATTTTTGTTTGTACTGCACAGTTATCCATAATTACACCGAAATATTTGCAAAATCATTTAACTTTATTCCATTTAAAATGCAAGCTATTACCATCGAAGACTTACCTTTTATTCCAAATGAAAACTTTCTCACCTCATTTCAGACTTGCACAACCATAGAGGAAATTAGCAGAAAACTGTGTGTGATGATGTATATCCACATAGAGTGGGAAATAAAGAAATGTTTTCAACCTTTTACAGAGGAAGCAAATGTTGAGCTGCCTTTTTCCTAAAACCATAAACCCATTTAAAAGAGTTAAGGCACTCCCTGGGTGCGTCTCAGATTCCACTGGACCCAAATTCGCCACTTCTCTTACCCAGGATCACCAGGTTACCATAGAAAGCAAGCTGAACATTTTCATGGTACTGCATATACAACCATGAAGAAATCTGGGGGGGGGGAATACAAGTCAGTCATTCTGACAGCTGGAAACCTGAAATTCAGGAATGAACTGCTGTCCAGAACAGGTGGCCATTTTAGAACAGTATGTAAAACAGTTGATCAGGGTGGCCCCGGTTGTACAAAAAGACAACTATTAGGTAGCATTTATAACATAAAACTCATATTGTAGGTTACATACAGAAAAAATGATTGCCACAGGTCAGTGTACCCAACACATTCCCAACACAAAACAGCCTATCTAGTCACAATAACAATAGGTGAATTTTTTGGAATATCGAATAGCTCATAACATACAGCCCCTGACACTTTGCAAGGGGATTGGTTTCAATGTTGAATTAAACATCAAAAACTCTGGTGTCCGGTGTGTGTGACGGACACTATATAAAAAAGTTGACACAAATGTGTTTCGGCCTCTAGCTCGTTTGTATGGCTGTGGATAAGACGACTTTCATCAGGACCAGAACTTGTGGTCTGGATTTTCAATGACCTTGCCTGTGGTGTAGATCTATGAAGACAAACAAATATACAATACTAAGTGTCATTGTACGGGATAAACATTTATAATGAAGTGCCATGTGTACCTAGAGCTGTGTCCCCAGGAGGAGACACTTACCGTGCCTTGGAAATGTAGCATGTGATGTCAGTGGTTGCTGTGCTGTTAGCTGTGGCCACACTGTTCCCCAGTGGTGGGTGGGTGTGTGTGTGTGTGTGTGTGTGTGTGCGAAGGGAAGACTATGATTGTCCTCATCTAGGACCCGTTATGAAATTCAGGGCAAAGGCAATGCAGGCCATCACTAATTTGGCTCTGTACGATGTGTATGCAAGTACTCTGTTTTTGTGTTTAATTAAATGGGGAAACCAATCCCCACGCAAAGTATCAGGGACTGTACACGTTATGAGCTATTGGACATTCAAAAAATGCACCTATTGTTATTGTGACTAGATACGTTGTTGTATATGTTTTGTGTTGGGAATGTGTCGGGTACATTTATCTGTGGCATTCGATTTTTTCTGTATGTAACACACAATATGAGTTTTATCTTATAAATACTACCTTATTGTTATTGTGTCTTTTTGTACAACTTGGGTCCCCATGACCAACTGTTTTATACATAATTGACCTTGAGAGATCAGGGAATAGCCATGTACCCCTCTTTTTCTACATCTTAGAATAGTGCAAGCAGAGAATAACGCTGGTATTGCTAATGCTCCACCTGATGAGCTGAACCAGCCACAACATTAGTAGAGTGATCTATAATCCCTTACCTAACTTTAGATGCACTTACTGATAGATCAATTAATTCTGTGGCAATGCTTTTATGTAGTAGTAGAGTACATAAACCTTTCAAGTTATGCCGAAAAATCTTCAAATGTCTGAGATTTGCGCAGAAAATCTGTCAGTTGTCATACACTTGCCAAGATTATCAACATAATTAACACTTACAGACAGAGGGAGGGATTGTGATCACAGGATAACCACCTACCCCCACTTTATTGCCCAAGGTAAAGCCAATTGCTATAATTTTGGGGAAGGGACAATTATCCCAAGTGAAGAAGACCCACTCCCCTGCCCACTAGTTCTACAAAGCTGTTCGCACAGAAGAGCAAAGTGAATGATTTTAGGGTGCTGCTCACACTGCAATGTTTGAAACAAGGTCTATACCAGAGATTATAGAGTGAATTCTGATGAGAGGTGAGTATAACAGAATCCATTTGCAATAATAGTAGATCTCCACACCACCCGAGCCTTGGAAGGCCACAGTGTACAAAAGGAAGCGGAGGGCCTCAGTGGTGGCTTAGAGTCACTACTGCCCATAAATGCAGGTCTTAATACTACTGGGACCACCGTCCATCGACCCAGGGCGTCAATATCCTTTTTAACCAACTCTGCTTGTGCCGCTTTTGCATGAAAAAATACAAATAAATGGCGGTGTAGGAAATAGTAAAGGGACATTGTTCTTTTACCAATTCCATAATTGAAGCATGCGGTCGGGATGCAGAGCTGAGCTCCAGGGTAGGAGGTACAAAGGTAAGAAGTGTTTCTGGGTGGGTGTGGTATTCGAGGTTTGAGAGAAAGTGGGCTGGGGGCACTAGTAGCCGGTGAAAAAAAAAAGGAGAGCAGCAGGAGAGGCTCAAGTGGCCAGAATGGAAAATGGGCGTATTCTGCTGGATACAGCCCGAGTTCACAGACCAGTGATTGTCTAGTGCCGCTCCAACGTGCACTAAATTAACTCTTATTTAACAAAATCGTATTGCCTTGTATTTCCCCCATGACGTGCAATATAATGGACCTAATGAGCTGCTGTGTTTCTAATACACACAATTTCTTTTTAAACATGCTGCAGTTCTTCTGGAAAGACAATTTTCTTTTGCAGAAACTTCTCTGTTTTAGGTGTGCTCAAAAGTTCTTTCTATGAGGGTGTGACAAAAGAACAAGTTACTTTCTTACCTGGTAACGTTCTTTCGATGGGATGGTCCGACGACATATTCCATATCTATGACATGTAATCACCACAGCTGTGCTGCTTCGGAAACTTTTTTCGGCGTCTGCGTCCTGCGTCGATGACGTCGATGCGCCGCCGTCGAGGACCTCGTCCGACGTCATCCGATGTGATAAGTAGGACGCACGACGCCCGTTGCCTCAGTTGTAGTTTTTTGCCCCAGAACGTGTGACATTAGTCAACTGCCAGTCAGACACAAAGCCTTGCGGAACGTAAGCTTCAATCGCAAAAGAAATTCTGCAGCGGGGAAGGCAGGGCGGGAGCGATATGGAATACGTCGTCGGACCATCCCATCGAAAGAACGTTACCAGGCAAGAAAGTAACTTGTTCTTCGAGGGGATTGGGTCCTCCGGCGTATTCCATATCTATGACAGACTCCCAAAGCAGTACCAGAGCAAGGAGGAGGGAAAGAATTTAGAATCAAAATTTAGAATAGCCAATCAAATAGCAGAGCAAAGGACCGCCTTGCCAAAGGCCAGATCCTGTCCTCGGATGGAATCGAGGGAATAGTGACGTACAAATGTATGTACTGAAGCCCAGGTGGCTGCATCACAGATGTTGCGAATAGGAACACCCCTCTGTAGGGCAGTAGATGCAGCCATACCCCTGGTAGAATGGGCCTGCAAGCCAGCCGGTGGGCCCTTACCCGCCAAGCGGTAACACTTCGAGATGGCCAAAATAATCCAGCGAGACAAAGTCTGTTTCGTCACAGCTTGCCCCAAACGCTTTCCAGCGTAACCAATAAAGAGCTGATCGTCCACTCTGACCCGGGACATGCGTGAAACATAAAAGCTTAAAGCTCTCCTAGGATCAAGCCTATGGAGCCTCTCCTCTTCCTTTCCAGGATGCGGAGGAGGATAGAATGCCGGAAGAACAACCTTCTGGGCCAAATGAAATTCCGTCACTACCTTCGGAAGAAAAGAAGGACGAACTCTAAGGACAACCCTGTCCTTGTGAAATACAGTGAAGGGTGGCTTAACTGAAAATGCCTGTAACTCACTCACTCTGCGAGCGGAAGTAACCGCAACTAAAAACACAGTTTTCAGAGTGAACAGCCTCAAAGGGCAAGAATGTAAAGGCTCAAACTGAGCACCCATAAGAAAGTTAAGAACAAGGTTTAAATCCCAACCGGGCACCAGGAAAGGTGACGGAGGGAACACATTAGTGAGCCCTTTCAGAAACTGTGAAATTAAAGGGATTTTAAAGTAAGAACACTCTTCAGACGAGCGCTTAAAGATGGACAGCCCCACCAGGTAACCTTTAATGGTACCCACTTGCAAGCCCCTATGGGCCAAAGAAAGTAAAAAGGACAGAACCATGGGGATGTTGCATGCAAAAGGATCCACATTCTGAACTCTGCACCAGTCGCAGAACTTACGCCAACGGCAACGGTACAGAGACTTTGTTGCTGGCCTTCGGGCCGAAAGCAACACCTCCATCACGTCTTCAGGGAGGTCCCAATCCTTATACCTCAACCTTTCAGAAGCCAAGCGTGAAGGTTGAGAGATCTGACCTCTGGATGGAGAACCTGACCCCCCTCCCGTGAGAGCAGATCGTCTCGGTAGGGAAGATGACGTGGAGGGCAGATGGACAAGTCGAGAAGGTCCGGGCACCACGTCCTCCGAGCCCACGCCGGAGCAATGAAGCTCATCCGGGAACCGAACTTCCGTAACCTCCGCAGCACTTGCGGGATGACGGGGACTGGAGGAAACGCGTACAGCAGCGGGAATGACCACTCCACCACGAACGCGTCTCCTAAGGCTCCTTTTGGAGGAAATTCCCGCGAGCAAAACCTTTCGCACTTCCGGTTGACAATGGAGGCGAAGAGATCCACTTGAGGGGTCCCCCAAAGGGCGAAGATCTCCAGGAGAATCTCCTGAGCCAACTCCCACTCGTGAGAGATCGCGCTCTGCCTGCTCAGAGCGTCTGCCGTCACGTTTTCGTCTCCGGCCAGATGAACTGCCGAGATCGAAACTTCCTGCTGGATGGCCCAGAACTCGAGCTGCATCGCCTCCCTGCACAGAGGAAGTGACCCTGCCCCCACCTTTTGGTTGAGGTAGTGCATGGCCACTGTGTTGTCCGTCAGGATCAGGACACTCTTTCCTCGCACAGTCGGCAGAAAAGCCTTCAGGGCTAGCCTGACGGCCCTCAGCTCCAACAGATTGATATGGAGTCTGGACTCCGACGGAGACCAACGACCGCTGACTGTCAGCCCGTTGGCATGAGCTCCCCATCCCGTGAGGGATGCATCCGTCACGATCGTCACCTCCGGCCAGGGAAGCCAAAATGGAGCCCCCTTCATCAAGTTGCCTTCGACGGCCCACCACAGAAGGTCCCGGGCGACCGAGGGCGGCACCTGAACCGGGTCCGAAATCCTGCCGGAGGACTGCGACAATTGCGTCTTGAGTGCCCACTGCAAAGATCTCATCCGCAGGCGAGCCTCTGGCACCAGAAGAATGCAGGATGCCATGAGGCCGAGCAACCTCAAGAACTCAAACGCTGGGAGCGTCTGGGCATGCTGAAACTTGTGCACCATCTGCTGAACGTGAAGAGCCCTCACCTGGGGAGGAAAACACTGCCCCAGGGAAGTGTCGAGCACTGCTCCGATGTACTGGAGCCGCTGTGCTGGCGTCAAATGGGACTTATTTAAATTGAGGGAGAAGCCCAGCCTGTGAAGGGAGTGGCAGGTGACGGACAGATGATCCAGGACTTGCTCGGGAGAGCTCGCCTTGATCAACCAATCGTCCAGGTAGGGGTAGACGTGAATCCACCCTTGCCTGAGATGCGCTGCCACCACCACCATGAGCTTGGTGAAAACCCTCGGGGCGGAGGTCAATCCGAGCGGCAGGACCCGTAACTGAAAGTGCGAGTCGCCAACCGCGAACCTCAGGTACTTCTTGGGCTTGGGATGGATCGGCACATGGAAGTAAGCATCCTTGAGGTCGAGTGACACCAACCAGTCCTGAAGCTGAAGGGCCTGGAGGACTTGAGAGAGAGTAACCAACCATCTTGAACTTGTCCTTCCTGAGGAGTTTGTTCAAACCGCGCAAGTCCATGATGGGTCTCAATCCCCCGTCTTTCTTCGAAATCAAAAAATAAGGGGAATACCGTCCCGTGTTCCTCTCCGCTACAGGCACCAGTTCTATGGCGCCTTTCTCCAGCAGGGCTTGAATTTCCTGTGCAAGGAGCGGATCCGGACTCTGCGAAGAGAGGTTCCCCGGTGGATTGTCGCGAGGCCTGTGCCGAAAGGGAAGACAGTAGCCGTGGGTTATGATCCAAACCCACACATCTGAAGTAATGGCTTGCCACTCTACAAGATGCTGCGCCAGCCTTCCCCCAACCGGCGAACCATGGGACATGGCCTCATGACTGAGTGGAAGCAGCTGCGGCGTTACCCGAGGGCAAAGAGGCAACTGCCCGAGCGGCCTTGGCACCACGGGTACCCTGTCGTCCACCTCTGGTACCACTGCGTTGGCCTCTTTGACTGCCAGCTCTTCTCGCTTTACTGAAGGACGAGTAATAGCGAAAGGAACCACCCCTCCACTGCTGTCCCCTAGGACGAAAAGGCAGAGGTTGGCGAACTGCAGCGCCCAACGACTTCGCTGCAGCTTTTGAGGTCTGCAACCTCTCAAGGCTCTCGTCAGCCTTGCTGCCAAACAGGTGTTCACCGTCAAAGGACATGTTGAGCAGCCGGGACTGCACATCAGGAGGAAACCCCGACTTCTGCAACCACGCAAACCTGCGTATCACGGTGCTCGCCGCCATGGACCTACTGACGCATTCAGCTAAGTCCAAACCCGACTGAACGGACTCGCACATGGCATCCTTACCATCCTGGACCATAGCAAGGAAACCATCCCGTTCGTCCCCTTCGGGAATATGTTCAGCCGCTAACGCAACACAGTTCCACAGAGTGTGCGTGAAACGAGACAAGGCACAAATGGAGTTAGCCGCCTGAAGCGCCATACCACCAGAAGAAAACACTTTCTTCGCCCAGCCATCAAAACGTTTGTCGTCCCTATCAGGAGGGATGGTAGGGTACGACGCCTGCTTTGCCGGGGCCGTGGCCGCCTGCACCACCAAACTCTCCGGAGTGGGGTGTCTGGTCAAGTAGCAGGGGTCGCTACTGGCTGGACGGTATTTTCGCGACAAGGAACTGCCCACCGCCGGGAGACTCTCCGGAGCAGTCGAAGCCGCCGCCACACTTCTCTGTAAAGCCATATGGAACGGCAGTACCGGGTCAGTTGGGGGACCAACATCAAGGATGTCCGTTAGATCATCCTGCACAAACTCCCCTAGGGGAGCAGACCATCCCAAGTACTCAGAAACCCTAGCCATAAGACGCCGGTACGAGGAATCGGCATGAGAGCCAGGCTCAGGCCTACAAAACTCCACCTCCGGAGAGGTGTCCAGTCCACTGGCATCATGCAGTGACTGCCTCAAATCGTCAAACTGACTATGGCCCGAGACAATTTCATCTGGAACCTGACTAGGAACCAGGCCATCAGAATCCTCATCCGCATCTGAAATATATTCGAGGTGGCGAAAAGAAGGCACCCGAGAGTGCTTGCTCTTAACCAGAGCCTTCCTAGGGGGTTCCCCCGTGCCACGGGGTACCTCCGACACGAAAGGCGTCGAGCGAATCGGCGCCGAGAGAACAGGCATTGGCGCCGAGAGGATTGGCGCCGAGAGGATCGGCGTCGAGGAAATCGGCGTCGACGTCAGATGCAGCGCCGCCAGCATCGGCGGCGTCGACACAGCCCTCGAAGCCGGAGCCCCGAGCGTGTCCTTCGACGACCTGAGCGTCGACGGCTTCGACTTCCTCGGAGCCAGAGCCTCGATTAAGCCTGTCGACGCCCTTGACGCCTCAGACGTCGATGTCTTCCTCGGAGACCTCACAGGTGCACAAGGTCTCGAACGCATCGAGGACCGGGACCTGGAACGGGTATGTCGAGAACAAGTCTCCTTGTCCAAACGGGACCTCTCCCGTGACTCGTGCTGACCACTCTTGCGAGCGGTGTGTCTCGACCTCTCGCGACCGACCCCACTCGGGGGCGCGGACGGCTTAGTACCCTGCGACTCGAGAATCGCCAGCATTTTCTTCCCGAAGGAAGCCCATTCCTCCGGCGTCGCACAGCTGGTGGGGTAAGCGACGTGCCGGGCAGAGTCCTCCGAAGAGGACCTGGAAGACGACCGGTGTCGGCGCTTCCGAGAATGCCTCGAAGAGGCAGAGGAGTGGCGAGACCGACTCCTAGAAGGAGACCCACGAGACTTCCGACGACGCAGAGAGTCACCTCTCGAATCATCCGTCGAAAGCCCCGCAGACTTCGACTTCCGGGGCTTGGACACCCGACCTACCGACAACAACTTCTTACGTTCGCGTAAGGCTTTGGACGTGAGCGACTGGCAGTTGATACAGTCATCCATGTCGTGGGCCTCCCCGAGGCACCAGAGGCAGGCGTCGTGCGAGTCCGTCACCGACATCTTGGACCCACACTCCCCGCACGCGGGGTCGAAGACATCTTCACACGAAGGATTTTCACAAAAACGAACAAGTTCGAAGAACCGAGAAGAACAGAACTCCAAAGAGTCGAGGCGTTAACCGAGATTCACGAAGCAACACGTTCGCGGAAAAAACAGAACTGAGGCTACGGGCGTCGTGAGTCCTACTTATCACATTGGATGACGTCGGAGGAGGTCCTCGACGGCGGCGCCTCGACGTCATGGATGCAGGACGCAGACGCCGAAAAAGGTTTCCGAAGCGGCACAGCTGTGTTGATTACATGTCAGATATGGAATACGTCGGAGGACCCAATCCCCTCGAATGTGTAGTTTATTGTTTATAAATTCAAGGTAAGGGAGTAAGTCTTTATTCTGTGCTTGGAAGAGCCACCCTTGCAGGGTGCGGATATGAACACGCTTTGTTAGTACTGTAGAAAAGGCATGGAATCACAAGTATTGACACTGACACAATGGATACAATTTGTACAACCTTTATTGAAAATGTTGAGGTTGGAAAAACTCCTATTCTGCCCTATAACTAAGATGGTAATAGTCTCAACCATCAAACGATAAACAATACCGTCCTAATGGAGTCTGTCAAATCAAAATGGCCTATACTAATAAAAACCTAATGCTTGCCCTATCTCTTATGCAAAAAGTGTAAAAAGGAGAAAATGTATGCAAAAGGAAAAGTCAGTGTTCAAATGATAATGTGGCTGAACTAGCTCTCCTCCCCACTTTAGGCCTCACGAGGTAAGCGATCCTTGTAGGCAGGATGAGAAACTCTGGCTCAGCTTCCAACACAGTACACAGTTCAAAGCTGTGGATCGAGGCCTGCCTGTCCTTCCATGTTTTAAAGTTCCTTGCTTTAACTTTCAAAATAATGTTTCAACCAAAGGTCCCCCTCTGTAACGCTCACCTGATTCCCACGGAGGCGCAGGTCTGGCTTCGAGTGCTGATGCTTCTTCAATGGTGAAGCGCAGGACTCTGAAGATGGACAGGAAGGGCCCTCTACTTTGGCGTCTCCGGCTCGCAGGAATATTCCCCTGTGCGTGAAAAGGGAGTATTACCTACTGACTGAGTTATGCTCAAGCCTCCCACTCTCTTCCAACCCTCCAGGATACCCTTCCACGATTCCCCGTGAAGTCTCACCTTAGGGTCTGAAAGGACAAGCTCTCCATCCTGCTTCTGACGCAGGGGCGCGTTGAACCCAGTTACTTCACTGGATTGAGGTTGGATGGGAGTTCAGGTAAGCTTGATGATACTGGTAAGGCGCTGTAAAAGTTCTGTTGCAAGTTCAAAAGTTCCGGCTTTAAATAATAATGTTCATTGTCTTTTTCCCATAGGGGCCGGGGTTCGGAATGCCGGAGATATGGCGCCGACCCGAAGTGAAACGTGCAGTTCCAGTAAAGATCTGGTAAGTCCTAGATGAGCGCTCAGGTAATGTTTTTGCATTCGCTCATCTAATGTCTTTGTCTTTTTTCCCCATAGGGGCCGGGGTCCGGAAAATGCTTGGAAGCAGCAAGACCCGAAATGAAATGGGAATGACCCAACAGGTAAGTCTTAGAAGGAAACTGAGCTTTTCCTATTCCCTTCCTTCTCTCACCTCTTATTCTTGTCTTTTTCTCTAGGCTCTGGGAAGTGGCTGTGTATCCGGATGATCGCTGCTGAAGATGGAGGAACCCAGGAAAGGTGAGTGAAATGCAGCGCTGCAGCGATCGTAACGAAATGCTTTTAAAAATGATGTCTTCCCTTTCAGGATCGTCGGTGATGTCACCGTGGTGCAGATTAGCTGGTAGGTCTCTTGTCTCCCTTTGCAGGTGACCCAGGATGCTGACAGGCGTGGCTGAAGTCCAGATGCAGGAGCCGACACGGTGAGCGTCCAGCTGCGAGGAGCAGAATAACGCGAAGCGTGAGTTGCTGATCGGGTGTGGTTTAAATAGCTTAGGAAGACGTTCCAAGTGTGTATCCTTCCTCCGATCAGGTATGTATCCTTCCCCGACCACACCCGGGTGGAAAGTAGTCCCACAGGTAAAGTAGTTCCTATTCAGGCCTCAAGAGGGCCTGGATGTGGCAGCATGGTCTGCATCAGGTAAGTGCACATTAAAACACTTTAACACATGTCTAGCTTTATGAGCCTGGCGCCTAAGGCGCCAGGACAGAGGTCCAACATGAGCCTGGCGCCCAAGGCGCCAGGACTGCGTCCAAAGGGCCCCAGCTTGGGCCCGCTGGCACTCCCCTGGGGGAAATGATGCCTGCCTCTGGGGTTGCTGGGTTGGACCTGGCTCCTTGGAGGTAGGCATCATGACACCCTCTGCCGGATTCAGACCTTTCACCACACAGTTCTCGTAGATTCCCCTCGGCCGGCTCAGACCTCTCATGAAGTAGTTTACACAAAGATGCAAGGGGGCTCCCTTCCCCAAGCTTAATATACTTCGGATCTCCCTCAATCGGGCTCGGACCACTTTCGGATGTCGAAGTCTTTCGAATGTTCATGGTTTTTGGTTACAGACCACTGCCAAACCACTGACTCAACGTTCACTACTTACTTTCACTCTTTCGGTTTGTTCGCCTTTTTTGCTTCAAACAATGCACCTTTCCACAGAGACTTTCGAATGGGCTACTTCCTTTCTCCAGACCGCTGCGTTTTAGTGTTGCTAATCTTGCAGCTGTATTTTACTTTAAAGTTCATTCACAGGTCTGCTTTTCTTTGCGTCTCATCCACACACATGCAGCCTTCACTTGGGATATGATATTGCTACTTCATTCACTTTAACACACACCAGTCTCTCAGGGTGCTTGCCAACTCACCGGCTGTTTGTGCTTCTTTCTTGTTTTGCACTTTCCGATTTTCGACTCAAGGATAGTACCACAGGCTTGACCTCGCTTCCCCAACTCTGCCGTTCACCCGGGAGGGTCGCTGGCGTACTTTAACCACAATTCAATCTTCACTTGTGGGATCTGGCCTTCTCCACGTGTCTTTTGCGGCCTGTCTAAGGCAATGACCGCCAGTAGGGAAGCCTTGGAGCCTTTGGTCCGCTGCTCTACTCCAGTAGGTGTGCCGTCGTCCTGGAAGTTCTGCTTGTTCTAGTGTTCCGCCTTGCTCAGAGTGTCTTTTTGTGTGAGGAGAGCTAATTGGTATCAGGTGTATGCACTTAGAGTAAAGTGCCCGGCTTGGCCTGACCAGATTAACAGGACATGTCCAGTACAATGCGAATCAGTCTGGTTACTCTCAGTCACCCTCTTTCTCGGCCAAGTGTTTATGTAGTTTATGTAAAAAGGGGGAGAGGGGGGGGAGTTGGGACTTGGGAAAATCCTAAAGAATAGTATGGGGTAGATTAACAAAAAAGTGGGGGGGGATACGACGTCTTACCATCGGCTATCTCACTCCCACTCCCTTCACCCAGGTGATCCTCCCGCACTGGTCTACCCCCAGGGTCTGGATTCAAAGGCGATGGCCATGCCCTGGCCATCTGAGAGAGAGATCCCCGGGGACTAGCAGGTGAGATACCCTCTGGTTTCTCACAGTACCCATCTACTCATTATGTATTTGGTGGAGGGCTATGCCCTGCTTGTGAGCTGTACCACAAGCTCATGGGTGTTGGTTTTGATTTGATTTTTTGTATTTGTAACGCGTACATGACAGCTGAGGCCGTATAGAGCCGCAGATGGAAACCAGGTGTTATACAAGGTTGGGCAGGGGTCAGCAGACAGTTAACTCATAATAGATTTTTTTTTTTTTTTTTAAAAAGAAACTTGTGACTTTGCTTTATACCCAACTCTTTCACGCTCTGAAATGATTGTCTTAGAACTTCTTGGTGAGAATCAACAGTGCTACAAAAACGTGTCTGCAGAATGTGCGTGGTACACCCCACAGAACTGCCATATAAATGTTCTTCATAGGGGTCGCACTGAAGAAAAAGAGTTGCTGCCTGTTATTTAAGCATTTGCTTCAGTGTGTGACAACTGATCCCATTTGCGGTTGTAAAACCATGAACAGAAGCTTTAGAAACCAATTTCCATGCATCCAGGCTATTATAAGTGATGAAGAGGTGAGGGGAAGATGACCAAAGGTGAGAAGCCATAAAGTGGAAATTCAACGCCCGACTAGCTCTAAAAAGGTGCTCTATCAAATGTATAAACATTGAACTGATAATCTGGAATAACCAAACTCCTATAAGAACGGGCTTGCATTCTTGCAAAGCCACAAAAACCGTTCCGAAGAACAAGGAGCTTAGAGTTCATCGCCTCTCACAGATGACGTAAGGACCACCATCTATGAACCAGCAAGACAAAAATCTGAGTGAATGTCTCGCATGTTTAAGTGGTTTGGAAAGTAATGCGGTTTGAATGGGGTAGTAGGGTGAAATGATGCTCTTAGAACAAAACATATGAAGCAGGCCATAAGAGTGGAATGTGCGCGTCTCAGTAGAAGGACAACTTCTTTGTGGCTCTGCCTTTAGGTCCTGAAGGCTACAAGATAAGCATTTAAGCAGGCATTCATTTTGTTCATTTTGTATATAATGTAATTCAGCCAGAGGTTGTACTGAACACCACCACATGGTAAAAGGAGCATCTGCAAACAATCCGTGTGTAGAATCCAGAAACAGAATCGTTGCCACTTGGCTGCAATTTTGAGGCCTTGGCAGTAGTGAGAAAGGAATCTCCGATATCCTAGCAAGATTCAGGTGTGAAAAACAAATTCCTGAGCAGCAAAGCTGATCGACTCAATAAAGGGAGGGTTTAATCATTTTGCCTCTCTAAAGAGCACCTAAGAAGTGGGGTTAAACTGACATGGCTGAGAACAGAAGGCTACCCTTCAATAAAGTAGAAGTTATGGTAGCAACTACTATAGTCCATAGTCCCATTTCCTACATATCTTTGTGACGTCTTCCACTGAGAAAGGGGCAGGACTGGGCACTCTCATTGCACAGGACTGACTTATAAAGAACATGCCAGGGGGGATAAGTGGGAACGCCAATTCAAGCCTGTCCCCCTGCACCAGTATTTAGAAATTTAAATTACCTTGAGGACTCATTAGCTGATGTAGAGAGGAAAGGAACCCATGCACCAGAAGTACAGTAGTCACCACTGTGAGTAACTTGTGCTCAACTCCTAAACCCTATCCCCCTTTCGTCCGCACGTTTTGGGAGACTAGAAACCATCTAAATGAGAATGCGGGCAGTGGCAGCAAGTTGCACAGCCTTGAGCCAAAAACATTTTTAAAACCTAGACTGGTCAAATCTGTCATTTAACTGGAGTACAAAGAGTCGGTTTTTCAAAAAGCGTGTGGTGTAGCTCACGTTGTGGCTTTGCAAATATTATCGAAGGGAACATTTCTTTGGAATGCAACCGAAACTGCCTTATTGCTTACACAATGGGCATGCAATCTCTTAGAAGGTGGCAACCCTCATAGGGAAGAGGTTTCTGCTCTCCACCACGCCTGCTAGGTTTGGGAAAAACATTAAAGGGAGACTTCATGATTGTTATGGAATTCTGTGACCACTTTATGAAGGACGGTTGAGGAAGTCCTGAGCAGTACTGTATATTATGAAAAACTTGGAATGATGGTTCTGAACAAAGAGCCTAAAGTTCACAGACCCTCTGTGCTAAGATGACCACATTTAAATGTTTTCCAGGTCACTAAATGCACAACTGAGGAACTACTTTAAAATGTGTATATGTGAAGTGGAGAGAAACGGTTCAGATTACGAACTGGGGGAAGGATATTTCACAGGAGGGAAGAGGTGCACTCATCTTTCAAACTGCCTCTTTTCACAACTTGATTTTGCACATTAACAGCAGGATTCAGTCTAGGCCCCAATGGCTAATGAAGTACAGTACGAATCATTTTTAATGTCAGATGAGGCTTGATCTCACATCTTTATACTGGATATGATCAACAACCCCCTCCATAGCCCAACGGCAAAGGCTTGTCCATTCACTTTTATCAGGTTCAACGGTTTTATACCATCTGGATTGCCTTAAGAGTGTTTTCAGATAGGCCAAGGTGACCATAACTTAGATTGTCCGGTGCTATGTGAAGGGCATCGATTGAGTAAAGAGCAGTGATGTACTTCGGTTGAGCAGTAACCTTCCCCTTTAAGGCAAACCGTTTCCTATTAAAACAGTCTGTTAGATTTGGGGTATCTGGCCTGTAAAAGTAGCTCTTTGTCTCTACAACAGTTAAAACTGCCCTAAACCTCGAATCCTCAGAAGATCACTGTGGGGGTTGTAGTTCACAAGCCGGTTGCGACAGTCAGTCGCACCTCAATTGAGGTTCTCCGAGCTTCTGCCAACTGATAAAGGCACTCCAATTACCTCTACCGATTGGGTCCATTTGGAGCTATTCTTTTGATGCAACATGATCTGCCTGCAGGACGTCAACTTGTGCAGGACCTTCAGTAGCATTGGAAGGCACAAAAGGAATTGCCTGAATATGGGAAGAGCATCACATATGCATAAAAGGGTGTATTTCTGTTGTAAATAGGCCTACTAATCGAGAGCCCACTGAGCAAGCTCATCTCTGAACTTGTGGATGCAATTCTCAACATTTTGTCATTCGGTTCAATTAACCTTCTTGAGTGTTCAAGCCACCTGTGGGAATTCCAAGACAATGCCTAAACCCAAAGCTGGAGTGAAAATGTGCAAGGGTTGGGAGAAGAGGGAAACTAGCTGAACACAATATGGAAATCCTAGGACAGATGAGAACATGCATCCCTATAGCCTCATTTATTTCTGGATTTGTGCTCTTGTTTGGGAAGCTGGTGATTCTAACATTGGGAAAAGTTCCACCAATGTGGGTGTCCAACAGGTAAATCATTCAAAGCAATTTTCTGGCACAATAGATTTCTTCACATTGCTCAAAAGCCCAATGGGAAATAGTCTGTAGCGCTTTTTAAGGCATTCTGCTAGCTTTGAGCTCTCATCAAACAGTTCTCCATTTAAAGTGAAACGTGTACTGGATTTCGATCCAGAGTGAAGGTCCTTGAGATGGTAACAACCTTGAGTCAGTCTTTCGTCCATCGGGAGTGTTAGCAGACGTTTTTGCAGACGATTTCAGCATCCTGCATGGCTCGTTAAGTGATGGCCATTTGGTCAGGCCATTGGTGCATTATTTCAGGAGATTTGGTGAGTGGTGCAAAGTGTTTACATGTTTATTCTCCTTTCAATTAGTATCCACTTAGAAGACTGCAGCACTGATAGCATGCAGTCATATTTCTTTATGCCTAATATGAATACTAGCCGTAGCGTTTTGAACTAGTAATATAGGATATAAGTTTGTTATTAGCAGCACTTTTTTTAATCCAGTCTCCAAGAGTGGACAAGGTGTTGAGGGAAGCGAGAACAGAATAGTTTTTGAGAGCAGAAAGTGAAACCCATAACCTACAACAAAATTGATGCAAGCCCCTTATATTTTCTTATAAATCAGAAGAATAATGAACTAGTTCGCCATGTCTTCACCAATTGGCTGTGTGTGCCCAAATGTGTGGCCAGTCAGTCTTTGTGTTTGATCATTGGGACAAGTGCTGAGAAAAAATAAAATTAAAATAAATTATATATATGATACATTACTCACCGTAATAGTATTTCTGATGGTTGTATCTGCTTAGATTCACATGCTGTGCATGGGCCGACAGCTAGTGGAAGCTGCAGTGTATTACCGTTGTTATTTTCAAAACTCAAAAAGGGATGTCGGCAGGGCATGCCAGTAATACTATCCCTAGTGTGACATCCACTGTACCCATGATCCCTCACGCGTCGAGGTCCCTCAGATTGTTGTTTTTCCGACACGAGGTAGCATGAGGTGTAGCGTGAGTACAGTTGTATCCAAGCAGATACGTATCATACAAGCCCATAAGCATTCATGCGCCTTCTCTCGAGGAGAGGAAGGGTGGGCTCATGTGAATCTAAGCAGATACAAGCATCAGAAATACGATTACAGTGAGTAATGTATCCCTTCTGAGGCTTGTGGAGTCTGCTTAGATCACATGCTGTGCATAAATTAGCGTGCAGTGTTAAAAGAAGGAGGTGGGATGTGAGAAGGTTCATGAGCGAACAGATGTCTTAGAACCACTTGTGCCACTTGTGTATCTGTCTTGGAATGAGTGTCAAAGTAGAGCTGAGTGAAAAGTATGTATTGAACTCCATGTAGCTGCTTTGCAAATGCGGTCTAGAGGGACATTTGTGATGAAAGCCAGGGTGGCTCATGTGCCTCTTGTGGAGCGAGCCCTGGGCATAAAAGGCATTGTCTTATTTGATAGGGAATAGCACAGTTGTATACATCTGACTAGCCATCTAGAGATGGCATCCTTTGAAATGCGGTCACCTTCTCTGCCTGGTGCTACGGAGACAAACAGTTGATCTGTCTTCCTAAGCGGTCTTGTCTACATAGTAGAGGACCGTTCTTCTCACATCTAGTGTGCGGAGGTTTACCTCAGCTGAGCTGGTGGGTTCCTGGAAGGCGGCCGGTAGCTCAATAGACTGCTTCACATGAAATTTGGATATGAACGTAGGGGAGAACCTAGGGCGAGTACGTAAAACCAGCTTGTCTTTGTGTACAACAAAGAACAGGTCCTGCAATGACAATGCTTGTATTTCACCAACTCTTCTTATGGAAGTGATAACCACTAAGAAGGCAGTTTTGTAAGTCAGGTGTTTGAGACTAGACTTCTGCATCGGCTCAAAAGGGGGTCCCATGAGCTTAGCGAGTACAACATTGAGATCCCATCCTGGCGGCAGATTCGAAATTGAAGGGTGGAGTCTCTTTACTCCCTCCATGAATGCTTTGATGACTGGTACCTTCCACCATGAGACTTTATTGTGGGAAGTGATATATGCTGACAACGCCTTCAGGTGGACCTTTAAGGAGTTGAATACTAGCCCCGCATCTAACAAGTGGAGCATATAAGTAAGAATGTGGGAAGGAGTACATGCTATGGGGTTCATTTGTTTAGACTGGCACCAAATTACAAATCTCCTCCACTTGGCAAAATAACAGTGCGTAGGTGTTAGGCTTTCTTGATTCCTTCAAGATATCCATACATCTTTGAGGCAGATTAAGATGTCCAAACTCGGACATCAGGAGCCATGCTGCCAAGTTCATTGAGTGAGTTAGAGGATGCACTGTTAGTCCCCTGTGCTGGGTGAGCAGACTGTACGGGCACGGGAGTTTGATGGGATCGCACATCGCTTGTTTGCGCAGATGTGGATATCGGGGTTGTCTTGCCCACATAGGAGCAACTAGAATGAGCATCATCTGTTCCTTGTGGATTTTGTTCACCACTTTCCTCATGATTGGTGTTGCGCGGTGGGGGGAGGAGCGAAAGAAAATTTCCCTTACCAGTTCATCCATAGGGCGTTCCCCTTGGATCCTGGTTGGGGTCATCTGGATGCAAAGTCTGGGCATTGCTTGTTTTTGTTGTAGCGAACACGTCTATTGTGGGGAAACCCCATAGAGAGAAGAGGTGTTGTACAACCTCTGCGTGAATTGCCACTTGTGTTCTTCTGGTAGGGGATCTCTGCTCAATGAGTCTGCAAGAGCGTTAAGTTCCCCTGGAAGGTGCTGTGACGATTGGAATATTTTCTGTTTGAGTGCCCATTTCCAAATTTGCTGTGCAAGTCTGGACATATTTGGAGAATGTGTGCCCCCCTGTTTATGTAAAACATTGCTGTAGTGCTGTCTGTCAGGACCTGCACAGATTGGTTCATTAGTGGGATTTGAACGCCTGAAGGGCCTCAATACTGCCAGAAGTTCTAGCAGATTGATGTGGTTCTGAGCTGCCGCGCAAGACCACAGAACCTGAGCTGTGTGGTGTAGGTAGTGTGCCCCCCAACCCAACAAGAGGCGTCCGTCGTGATAATTGCCTGTATCTCTGAATCGTAGAAGGGTTTTCCATTCAGTTAATTTTCTTTCATCTACCAGCGAAGACTCTGTACCAGTGTTGGCGAAACGACCACTAGATAGTACCACTGACCGCTTGCCTGAGACCATTGTTTCGCCAATCACTCCTGCATGGGTCGCATGTGCAGGCACGCGTGTGGAACCAGGTAAATGCAAGATGCCATCATGCCTAGCAAGCGCAACGCTTTGCACACCTTATCTGGCGGCCGGCTTGATAATGTGGTATTTGCAACAACATACTTAGGACTCTTTCCTCTGACGGAAAGACCAACACCTCTTGTGTGTTTAAGACAGCTCCTAGGAACTGTTTGGTTGTGCTTGGCACTAGGCTTGACTTTTTCTCGTTGATTGAGAAGCCTAATTTAAAGAGAAGGTTGATGGTCTTGAATGTTTTGCGTGCAAATTATGGGGGGGGCGCTCCCCTGTAATGAGCCAGTCATCCAGATAAGGGCACACTGGGATTGCCACCCAGCGCAGTACCTTTGTGAATACCCTTGGAGCAGATGCTATCCCGAAGGGTAGCACTTTGAATAGGTAGTGCTGGTTCGCTATCTTGAAACGCAAGAATGTTTTGTGCGCTGGGAACATTGAAATATGAAAATGGGCATCTTTCATATCCATTGTTGCCACGTAATCCCCCGTTTTTATTAGAGGGATTACCTCTTGTAGAGTAGTCATGCGGAACTTGTGTGCTCTTACATATTTGTTTGCAGGGCGCAAATCTAATACTGGGCGCATAGTCAGATCTTTCTTTGGCAGAAGGAAGTAGGTTGAATAAATACCCTTGTTTACCTGATTGGCCGGGAAAATTTCGATAGCGTCCTTTAGTAGAAGTGTGGCCACTTCCTCGAGGAGGATACGCTGGTGTTCTTTTGAATGCATCTTCTGCCTGGGGGGTGGTTCTGGGGTATTTGGAGGAGTTCTATACAGTATCCGCCTGCTACTGTGGACAGCACCCATCTGTCTGAGGTGATTCCCTCCCATGCGTGGATGAAGCTGGAAATGCATCCTACTGGAGAGGCATGGGAGGGCACCTGAACTGGATAATCACTGCTTTTGTGGAGGGGTACCTCCACGAGAGGAATTGCCCCTCCCACAAGCTCGGGATCTACGCGGTGCTCTAGGATAGTTTCGGGAGGACCTACCTTGATTATTTCCCCAGGGAGCCCCTTGGCTTTGATTGTAATTGTAACCCTGTTGTGAACATTAGCCGCAAAAACGGCAAAAATTGCCATTACTACTCTGGCTGGGTGGCTTGTTGTTGTTGAGTTGCCCCAAAGATTTAAGTGTGTCATACTACTCTTTGGCTGTTTTAAGGGTGCCCTCGACGGCCTTGCCGAAGAGCACATTGGGTTCGATAGGCATATTAATCAGGGTGGCCTGCGTCTCCGGTTTAAAACCCGATTGCCTCAGCCACTCGTGATGTTTAATAACGGTACCCTGTGCAATAATGCTTCCGGCATTGTCCGTAGCATCAAGGTTTGTCTTAAGTAAGCAGCTTGGCAATGCTTGCCGTCTGCGGCTATCTGAGCTACCTGGGACTTCAAGGGTTCCTGGGCAGACCGTAAAGCCAAGACTTCCCCTCAATTGTGGCACTTTTAACTGTCCAAGAGGGTTGCGTTGTTTGCAATTCTGGTTTGGTAAGGCATGGAGAAGACCTTTCTGCCCATTGTATAAAGCTTCTTGCTTTCCTTGTCGAGTGGAGCCTCAGAGGAAGCAAGGGGGGTGCCCGCTCTTTTCCAAGTTGTAGTTACGACTAACGAGTCAGGCTTCAGCTGACCTCATGTACAGAGGGTCCGAAGGTGCGGGTTTAAATAGCTTTTCAATACGGGCGTTTACAGCCCATGTGAGGTTAGTGGGTCTCTAATGACAGCTGTATCTTGCGCTGTATTGACTTGAGAGTAATAAATTGTGCCATAGTCTTCTTGTCCCCAAGGATCTGTTCCACAAAATCCTTATCCTCTTGTACCTCCTGGGTTTCTATTGAAAGTGCTCTGCCGCCTTGGCTAGCACCTCATTTAGAAGGGGCTGGTTGTCAATTGGGGAATCAGTGATTGGGGGTCCCGATCAATAGGCGAGTTCATAGGATACATATTGGTGTCTGGGTCAGCCTCTTCATCTTCATAGTCCCCATAATAAGGGTCTGCTGCATCCTCATCGTACTGAGGTTCTGCTGCCTCTAAAATAGAAATATCTTCGTGTTCGAAGTCCGGGTCATAGAGCTCTACGACTGTGCTACACACTGGAATTTTGGAACAAGACCTTTTAGTAGGGGGTTGAGAAGGTTGAGCAGAGACTTGTGACCCAGAGGGAGCAGTAGTGAGTGGAGTGGAAACTCTCGAAATAGGCAGGGCTCTTTTCGTAGAAATTGCCCATAAAGGACATTCTCCTCATGACCCTGTCTATGTCTTGTGCTGGCCACTGTGCCGAACTTGGGATGACCAAGGGTTGGGAAGGAAGTCCTAAATCTTCATCTGTGGGAGGAATTACCCCAGACAGTTTAGGCCTAGCCTCTAGAGGTTTATCCTCATGGGGGATGGGCCTAGATTCCTGAGTCTTTTCTTTATGAGGGGTTTTATCCCTATGAGGGCTCTTATCCCTATGAGGGGTCTTTGAGGACTTCTTTTTATGCTCTCTATCCCCCCCTGGTGCCCCGAGCTGTGTTTGACTGTTTGGGGCCTGATACCTGACCTGACGCAGAGCATCAATTTTCGGGTGGGAAAAGGGCCGAGGCCTGGCCTGCAGAAGATCGGCCCTCAGATAGGGTTTTACGCGCGACACTCGCACAGTCTTTCGACGGTAGGGTCCTGTCGTGCGGCAATCTCGAGCGAGAGTGCCCAAAGGACATGGACTCAACTGACATTTCCCTGGGTGTCGTGCGTTGTCAACCGCTTGACCCATGTGTCGAGTCTCGATCTGGGGTTGTGTTTTGTGGTGGATGGAATTGTAGCGCTTCCATTGCCGGGTGTTGTCGCCACAACAGGGCCACCGGCCTGTCCTCTGGGGTCAGGGGCCTGCGCTTGGGTAGCCAACGCTACCCAGTCCCCCTCGCCGTCCGAAACAGCAGCGTTGCTGCCATCACTCAAAACCCCTTCTACCTCCATGGCCTCGAGTTGCCTGGCGTAGTGGGCCTAGCGTTTTGTCGATCGGTCCTTTAAAGTCTTGGGCTTGAAGAGCCTACATGCTCGACAAGAACCCTCGACATGGTCTCTTGGGAGACACAGGTTACAGACTAAATGCTCATCAACCCACGGAAATTTTGTATTGCACTTGGGGCAGAATTTAAAGGGGGTCTTGTCCATAACTACAAAATATGGCAGCTGGGTGAAAGTAGTGTAAGGAAAGGGGCATGTACATCCTAAAATGACCCCCCCCCCCTCTCCCTACTATCTGGGCCAAACAGTCCGTCGCGGTAATCTTTTTACGGGCAGTCACTTTGAAGTCACTGGTGCAATATTTTGATGGTCGGTGAACTAAAGGATAGAAAGAATGAAATATCGGCAATTGAAATAAGTCAATGGCTTCACACCGAAAGAAGAACTCCGCTATACGCATCCGTCTAGAATGGTGGAAAAATACGACCTTAGGGACCTCGACGCGCGAGGATAATGGGTACAGTGGATATCGCACTAGGGATAGTATTACTGGCACGCCCTATCGACGTCCCTTTGAGTTTGGAAAACAACAACTGTAATACTCCACAGCTTCCACTAGATGTCAGCCTATGCACAGCATGTGATCTAAGCAGATTACACAAGCCTCATAAATATACACACATACACACACACACACACACACACACACACACACACACACACACACACACACACACACACACACACACACGTATTCTTTCTTGCGAGTCCAGTCCTTGTGGGATTAAGATTGCTTGTAGGTGAGTGCCCCCTGGTATGTGTTATCCGGTACCAGGAACAGAAGGAATCAACTGCCATCTAATCTTACCCTGACCACGGACTGCAAACTACATTACCCATAACCCCCTCCACCACCCCACGTAGAGCAAAGCACGTGCTGAGGTATACTGACATCTCAAGGGTGGGACTGGTCAACATTAGTCTCAAGTTACCTAACCCCTTCATCACCACGTGTATAGGTGGAGAAA
This sequence comes from Ambystoma mexicanum, assembly GCF_040938575.1. NCBI lineage: Eukaryota > Metazoa > Chordata > Amphibia > Caudata > Ambystomatidae > Ambystoma > Ambystoma mexicanum. The sequence goes on from NC_090931.1 coordinate 292,811,998, forward strand.
GACTTCTTCTGCAAGACATTACGGGATGACCCTCTGGTTATCATATTATGGCAACAAGAACTGAAGGAATCTCCAACCGAATGCAATCAGTGCAGCCTGGATTGCCAAACTAGATTACCCATATCCCTCTGTGGCCAAGTGCATGTGCAGGAATTCTGAGGACATCTCCAGGGCTGGGACATAGGCCTCCTCACAAAGGAGATGAACAGGAATGCATTTAACCCTCACCTGGTATCCACGGGGGGCTACCCAGTCCAAACTGTTTCACGCTTGGACCTCTTCCTTTGGCTGAAGACCAGGTCTGAAACACAGTAGTTAGATTTTAGCTTGGTATTCTCCTCTGACCCCCAGGGCCCACTGCCCATAGGGACCCCAAGACCCCCTGGTGCACTTCTCACCTTGCTTCTTGATAAGGTGCGCTCTCCGTCCTGCCACTCTGTGCAGGGATGCGTTGGGCTCGTCGCTGCCTAGTTACTTCACTGGAGCGACTCTACAGAGTCCAGACCTGCTGAGACTCTGTTCTTCAGGTAAGTCTGTCTTGATGGTGTGTTCTTTGTTTTGTAATTGTCTCTATTTAACTCTTGCCTTTGTTTATAGGTGTGGATGCTGTCCTCGTGATGTCACGCAGTTTGTGCATGAGATGGTAAGAAAGCGCGGAGCGCGGCGCTATATCCTTTTCTTGTGCTAACCTATTTATATTGTCTTTCTTGCAGGCTGTGGTGCTGATCCGGAATACGTGTGCCAAGAAGATGGAGCGCTGAGTAGTGATGAGCGAAGCGCTTACTGGCACTCTGAGTTGGAACCAGCCCTTCCGTTCTTCTACAGGTGTTGGAGGCCGTTCTATGCAGGTAAGCAAGTGTTTATTGAATGTGAAGAATAAACGCTTACTAATGTTTTCTCGGTTTCTTTTCCCAGGTAGCGGTTTTCTTGATGGAGCGAGATCCGCCGATATGTTGACTGTTTGGGATCCTGGAGCGGAGTACGAGAGCCGATTCCAAAAAGGTAAGCAAATACTAATGGTGTCTTATCTTTGTTTCTTGCAGGAGATCAGGTCCAGCGTGCGGATGAAGATTCCAGCTGACCGCGGTGAACGTCACTCTGCAGCAAGCAGAGCAACACGAAGCGTATTCTGTAATCCGGGCGTGGCTTATATAGCCTGCAGGTATCCCCGTTCTCCCTGGGCCTGCCACACCCAAAATGCTAGACCGTATGACTCAGTTATGGAACTGAGCCATGTGGGAACATCCATGTTGTTGAAAAAAAATGCCCTTATGGGCCCAGATTATTGCCTTTTCACATGAGCCTGGTGCCAAAGGCGCCAGTGCTGACTCCAAGTGAGTCTGGGGGCAAATGTCAAGGCACTTGAGGCCCTGATGGAGGCACTAGGTGCAGCCCACATGGTCTGACACCCCAGTCAAAGGGCAGGAGTCATGACAGCACTCCCCCCACAAGGCCCCTCTCAAGGTAGTTCTTGCCTCTGGTCCGGGCTTGGGAGGGTAATCCCAATGAAAGCACCGAATCAGGCGCGGCTCGTGGATATAATCATAAGGCTCCCAAGTCCTGTCCTGTGGGCCATACCCCTTCCAATCCTCTAAATAGTTTCCTTCTGCCAACTTTGAGTCCAGAATGTTTTTGACTTCAAAGAACAAGTTACTCTCTTACCTGGTAACGTTCTTTCGATGGGATGGTGCGACGACGTATTCCATATCTATGACAGTAATCACCACAGCTGTGCTGCTTCAGAAAATCTTTCGGCGTCTGCGTCCTGCGATGACGTCGATACGCTGTCCTCGAGGGCCTCCGTCGAGCCAATGTCACCGGATGTTATAAGTAGGATGCACGATGCCTGTAGCCTCAGTTGTAGTTTTTTCCCCCCCAAGAACGTGTGGCACCAATCCACTGCCAGTATGACCACAGAAAGCCTTGCGGAAACGTAAGCTGCAATCGCATAAGAAATTCTGTAGCGGGGCAGGTAGGGAGGGAGCGATATGGAATACGTCGTCGGACCATCCCATCGAAACCACGTTAGCAGGTAAGAGTAACTTGTTCTTCGATGGGATTGGGTCCTAAGACGTATTCCATATCTATGACAGACTCCCAAAGCAGTAGCAACGTATGTAGGTGGGAAAAGAATTTAGATCGCCTTGCCAAAGGCCAGATCCTGCCCATGGATAGAATCGAGGGTGTAGTGACGTACAAAAGTATGGACCAAAGCCCAAGTGGCTGCATCACAGAAGTTACAAATAGAAACACCCCTCTGCAGGGCAGTAGAGGCAGCCATACTCCTAGTAGAATGGGCCCATAAGCCTACCGGAGGGTCCTTACCCGCCAAGGGGTAACATTCAGAACTTGCCAAGATAATCCATCTAGACAAAGTCTGCTTAGTCACAGCTTGTCCCAAACGCCTTCCAGCGTAACCAATAAAGAGCTGATCGTCCACTCGGACCCGGGACATGCGAGAAATGTAGAAACTTAAAGCTCTGCTAGGATCCAACCTATGGAGCCTCTCCTCTTCCTTACCAGGATGTGGAGGAGGATAAAAAGCCGGAAGACTAACCTTCTGGCTTAAATGAAAGTCCGACACCACCTTCAGAAGAAAGGAAGGACGAACTCGAAGGACAACCCTGTCCTTATAAAACACAGTGAAGGGTGGCTTAACTGAAAGTGCCTGCAACTCACTCACTCCGCAAGCGGAAGTGACCGCAACTAAAAACACAGTTTCAAGGTTTAACAGCCTCAAAGGACAAGAATGTAAAGGCTCAAACGGAGCACCCATAAGGAATTTCAGAACAAGGTTCAAATCCCAACCAGGCACCTGGAAAGGTGCCGGCGGAAACACATTAGTGAGTCCTTTGAGAAACTGAGAACTTAAAGGAATTTTAAAATAACCCTTTAAATGCCAGCGACGAGCCGGCTCGTCGGTAAAAACCGCTCCAGGTTGCCACCGACGAGCCGGCTCGTCGGTGGCACTTAAGGGGTTAATGAGGGGGGAAATGTTGGCGGGTTTGGGCGGTGAATACCGCGATTTAAAAAAAAAAGCCATTGGCACTGGGGGGGAACCTCAATGGCACTTAAGAGGCTAAGAACACTCCTCAGACGAGCGCTTAAATATAGACAGTGCCGCCAGGTAACCTTTAACAGTACCCACTTGCAGGCCCCTGTGGGCCAACTAAAGCAAAAAAGACAGAACTACAGGAATGTCACATGAAAAAGGATCCATATTCTTAACCATGCACCAGACGCAGAACTTTCTCCAACGGCAACGGTACAGCAACTTTGTTGCCGGCCGTCTGGCCGAAAGCAACACCTCCATCACGTCTTCAGGGAGGTCCCAATCCTTATACCTCAACCTTTCAGAAGCCAAGCGCGAAGGTTGAGGGATCTGACCTCTGGATGGAGAACCTGACCCCCCCCTCCCGTGAGAGCAGGTCGTCTCGGTAAGGAAGACGACGTGGAGGGCAGATGGACAAGTCGAGAAGGTCCGGATACCACATTCTCCGAGCCCAAGCTGGAGCAATGAGCTCATCTGGGAACCGAATCTCTAACCTCCGTAGCACTTGCGGGATGACGGGGACGAGAGGAAACGCGTACAGCAGTGGGAAGGACCACTCCACCACAAACGCGTTTCCTAAGGCTCCTTTTGGAGGAAATTCCCGCAAGCAGAACCTTTCACACTTCCGGTTGACACTGGAGGCGAAGAGATCCACCTGAGGGGTCCCCCAAAGGGCAAAGATCTCCAGGAGAATCTCCTGAGCCAGCTCCCACTCGAGAGAGATCGCGCTCTGCCTGCTCAGAGCGTCCGCCGTCTCGTTTTCGTCTCTGGCCAGATGAACTGCCGAGATCGAAACTTCCTGCTGGATGGCCCAGAACCAGAGCTGCATCGCCTCCGTGAACAGAGGAAGTGACCCTGCCCCCCCCTTTTTGTTGAGGTAGTGCATGGCCACTGTCTTGTCGGTCAAATTCAGGACATTCCTTCCTCGTACAGTCGGCAGAAAAGCCTTCAGGGCAAGCCCGACGGCCCGCAGCTCCAACAGATTGATATGGAGTCAGGACTCCGACGGAGACCAACGACCGCTGACTGTCAACTCGTTGGCATGAGCTCCCCATCCCGTGAGGGATGAGTCTGTCACGATCGTCATCTCCGGCCAGGGTAGCCAAAACAGAGCCCCCTTCATCAGATTGCCTTCGACGGCCCACCACAGAAGGTCCTGGGTGACAGAGGGCGGCACCTGAACGGGGTCCGACATCCTGCCGGAGGACTGCAACCACTGCATCTTGAGGGCCCACTGCAGAGATCTCATCCGCAACCTGGCCTCCGGCACCAGAAGAATGCAGGATGCCATGAGGCCAAGCAACCTCAAGAACTCAAACGCCAGGAGACTCTGGCCGTGTTGAAACTTGTGTACCATCTACTGAATGTGATGAGCCCTCACCTGGGGAGGAAACCACTGCCCCAGGGAAGTGTCGAGCACTGCTCCGATGTACTGGAGCCGCTGGGTTGGCGTCAAATGGGACTTCAAGTTGAGGGACAAGCCCAGTCTGTGAAGTGAGTGGCAGGTGACTGACAGATGATCCAGGACTTGCTCGCAAGAGCGCGCCCTGATCAACCAATCGTCCAGGTAGGGGTAGACGTGAATCCCCCCTTTCCTGAGATACGCTGACACCACCACCACCATGAGCTTGGTGAATACCCTCGGGGGCGGAGGTCAATCCGAACGGCAGGACCCAAAACTGAAAGTGCGAGTCACCAACCGCGAACCTCAGATACTTTTTGTGCTTTGGATGGATCGGCACATGAAAATAAGCATCCTTGAGGTCGAGAGACACCAACCAGTCCTGAAGTTGAAGGGCCTGGAGGACTTGAGAAAGAGTAACCATCTTGAACTTGTCCTTCCTGAGGAGCTTGTTCAAACCGCGCAAGTCCATGATGGGTCTCAATCCCCAGTCTTTCTTCCAAATCAAAAAATAAGGGGAATACCATCCCTTGTTCCTCTCCGCTACAGGCACCAGTTCTATGGCACCTTTCTCCAGCAGGTATTGAATTTCCTGCGCAAGGAGCGGATCCGGACTCTTCAAAGAGATTCCCTGGTGGATTTTGTGAGGCCTCTGCCGGAAAGGAAGACAGTAGCCGTGGGCTATGATCTCCAGAACCCACACATCTGAAGTAATGGCACGCCACACTACAAGATGCTGCGCCAGCCTTCCCCCAACCGGCGAACCATGGGACATGGCCTCATGCTGAGCGGAAGCGGTTGCGGCTGTGCCCGAGGGCAAAGAGGCAACTGCCTGAGCGGCCTTGCCACCTCGAGTACCCTGTTTTCCACCTCTGGCACTCCTACGGTGGCCCCTTTGACTTGCAGCTCCTCTCGATTTACTAAAGGATAAGTAATATCGAAAGGAACCCCCCCCCCTCCATTGCTGTCCCCTAGGACGAAAAGGCGGAGGTTGGCGAACTGCAGCGCTCGACGACTTCGCTGCAGCTTTGGAGGTCTGCAACCTCTCATGGCTCTCGTCAGCCTTGCTGCCAAAAAGATGTTCATCAAATGGCATGTTGAGGAGCCGGGCCTGCACATCAGGATCAAACCCCGACTTCCGTAACCACGCAAAACTGCATATATTGGTGCTCTCGGCCATGGACCGGCTGACACAATCTGCCATGTCCAAACCTGACTGAACTGCCTCACATATGGCATCCTTGCCATCCTGTACAATAGCAAAAAAACCATCCCGTTCCTTCCCTTTGGGAATATGTTCAGCTGCCAAGGAAATACAGTTCCACAGAGTGTGCGTGAAACGTGACAAGGCACACACGGAGTTGGCTGCCTGTAAAGCCATAACCCCTGAAGAAAACACTTTCTTCGCCCAGCCATCAAAACGCTTGTCGTCCCCATCAGGAGGGATGGTAGGGTAAGACGCCTGCTTTGCTGGGGCCGTGGCCGCCTGCACCACCAAACTCTCCGGAGTGGTGTGCATGGTCAAGTAGCAGGGGTCACTACTGGCTGGACGGTATTTTCGCGGCAAAGACTTGCTCACTGCCGGGGGACTCTCCGGAGCAGTCCAAGCTGCAGCCACCCTTCTTTGCAAAGCCATATGGAATGGCAGTACCGGGTCAGTTGGAGGACCTTGGTCGAGGATGTCCGTCAGGTCATCCTGCAGAAAATCCACAGGTGGCGCAGACCACCCCAAGTATTCCGTCACCCTCGACATAAGGCACCGATACGAGGACTCGGCATGGGTGCCAGGCTCAGGCCGACAGAACTTGACCTCCACAGAGGTGTCCAGACCACTGGCATCATGCAGTGACTGACGCAGGTCTTCAATCTGACAAAATCTCGTCAGGCACCTCCTCAGGCACCAAACCTTCCTCAGATCCCTCATCCCCCTCAGAAATATAATCCAGAGGTCGGAAAGAGGGCACAGAAAAAGGGACAAAGACATTCTTAGCCTTGGCCAGAGCCTTTCTGGGGGGTTCCACCGTGCCTTGGGGTACCTCCGACAAAGCAGCCTCGAAAGGCATCGACGGAATCGGCGTCGAGCAAGGCGCCGACAACTTAGACGGCGTTGACACAGGCCTCGAGGACAGAGCCCCGAGCATGTCCTTCGACAGCCTGGGCACCGATGGCGTCAACGACTTCCTCGGAGGCGGAGCCTCGAGAGAGTCCCTCGACGACCTCGGCGCCGCAGGCGTCGATTTCTTCCTCGAAGACTTCACAGGCTCATGCGGTCTCGAGGGCGTCGAGGACCGGGACCTGGAACGGGCATGTCTAGAGCGACCATCCTTGTCCGACCGGGACCTCGAAGGCACCCGGTGGTCGTGACGACCGCTCGAGCCCGACGGCGTACGAGCGGTGTCTCTAGCACGGTCAGGGCCGGCATCCTTCAATGGCGCGGACGGACCGGAGCACTGCGATTGAAAAATCGCCATCATCTCCTTTTGTAACGAATCCCATTACTCAGGAGTGGAATGCTTGTTGGGACAAGCAACCCGCCGACGGGCAGAGTCCTCGGATGAGGACTAGGAAGGCGACCTGTGACAACGCTTCCTTGAGTGCCTTGAAGAGGCAGAGGAATGGTGAGAACGACTCCTGGACCGAGAACCCCCGGACTCACGACGACGATGTGAAGAGTCGCCCCTCGAATCGTCCGTCAAAAGTCCAGTGGATCGCGACTTCCGGGGCTTGGCCACCTTACCTACCATCAGCTTCTTCTTACGCTCCTGCAAGGCCTTTGATGTTAGCGACTGGCAGTCAACACAGTCATCCGTATCGTGGTCCTCCCCGAGGCACCAGAGGCAAGCGTTGTGTGTGTCCGTCAACGACATCTTGGACCCGCAGACCCGACACTTCTTAAAACCCGACCGCGGGGTAGAATAAGCCGAAGACATCATTTCAATACACAAACTAACAGGTTCAAAGATCCGAAAGAACAGGATTCAGTAGAACCGAGGCTCGCCGAGATCTCCGAAGCGAACACGTTCGTGGAAAAAACAGAACTGAGGCTATGGGCGTCATGCGTCCTACTTATAACCGGTGACGCAGGACGCAGAAAGATTTTCCAAAGCAGCACAGCTGTGGTGATTACTGTCAGATATGGAATACGTCTGAGGACCCAATCCCCTCAAACTCTGGTTTCTCCTTTACCATTACTGGTTCAGGTGGAATGGTTATTCGTGTCCCTGGTTGGACTGGTTTTAAGAGGGACACATGAAACACCGGATGAATATGCATGTTAGCCGGCAAGGCCAGTTTCACTGCAGCTGGATTTATTATAGCCTTGATGGTGAAAGGTCCCAAATACCACAGGCGAAAAGTCTGAGTCCCCCTAATAGGCACATGTTTTGAAGCTAACCAAACTTCATCCCCCACCTGGTAGTTTGGGGCTTTCTTACGATGTTGATCTGCGTATTTCTTCTGGTGATCCTTGGCTTGACGTAGGTGTTTGACGGCACTTGTGAAGGCCTGAGAAATGGTGTGCAAGGTTTCAATGGCCGGCATCTCCAGTGTCATTGGAACGTCCAGTTCGGAAGTGCATGGGTGTCTGCCATAGATCGTGAAGAATGGGGTCTGTCCCATACTGCTGTGCAGGGAATTGTTATATGCATACTCAGCTACCCATAACAAGTCTTTAGAGTTTCCTTCAACTTGGTGTAACATGCAGCGTAGGTAATGTTCGAGTGTTTGGTTCGTTCTCTCTGTTTGACCATCTGTTTGGGGGTGATGGCTAGTGGATAGTCTGATGTCTATTTGAGCCATTGAGCAGCATTTATTCGAGAAGTTGGACACAAATTGGGTACCTCGGTCTGAGATCACCACAGACAAACCCGTGAAGGAGTATGTGTTCAAGGAAAAGCTTTGCCAGGCTGGATGCGTTTGGGAGACCTTTAAATGACAGCAAACTTATTTTCAAAGATGGCCCACTTTCTATCACGAGAATGGTATTGTATCCTTGGCTGGGTGGTAAATCGGTGATAAAAATCAAGAGACAAAGTATGCCAGGGTGCAGGTGGAATTTCTAATGGTTTGAGGAGCCCAGCTGGTTTCTGCTTAGATGATTTGCTTTGTGCACAGATCCCACACAAAGAGATGGACTGAATAACATCCATACGCCACGTTGGCCACCAGTAACTTCGCTTTACTTTGGCTAAGGTTTTCGCAATTCCAGGGTGGCCCTCCAGTAAAGAGTCATGATACCCTGACATTACTTGGACCTGAAGCTCTTTTGTGGGAACAAACGGCTTCCAAAGTATGGTAGTTGGTCCTTGATTGTGTAGGGCTCTCCTCGCGAATTCCATTCCTGTGACAACTTGGGAGCCATCTCGCGTTGGATCTCATGCTGCAATTCATCTTGAGTCATCATGGTTGTAATGCCTAGGACCTTGTCACTCGGAATGATAGCCACGGAATCGGGGGTCATATATACCAGTTCATCCGTACCCATGCAGGAAAGGGCATCAGCTTTTCCATTCTTGACTCCTGGTCAAAAAGTGATTACATAATCACATTCTGCGAAGAAAAGGGCCCAGCGTAACTGTCGTGAAGATTGGGCCCTGGCAGTCTTTAGGTATTGCAGATTCTGGTGGTCTATTATCACAGTGATAGTGTGCATGGCACCGAGAAGATAGTGTCGCCAGGCCTTAAAGGCTGATTTGATAGCTAGAAGCTCCTTATCTGCGATAGCGTAATTGAGTTCTGGTGGTGAGAACTTACGGGACCAGAAGGCTACTGGGTGCAGTTGGCCGGTGTGTGGGTCCCTTTGCGAAAGAATTGCACCCATTGCCATACTGGAGGCGTCTGTTTCCACCACGTATGGTAGATCCAGCCGAGGGTGTCGTAAAATTGGGGCGGAGGTAAATCTCACCTTGAGTTCCTGGAAGGCCTTTTCTGCCTCTTCCGTCGACTGGAACTTCTTGTTGCACTTTCTCAATAAAGATGTGATTGGATGCACTATTTGAGAAAATCCTGGAATAAATCAGCGGTAAACATTTGCAAAACCCAACATGCTCTGGATTCCTTTGAACGAGTTTGGAGCTGGCCAGTTTAAGATGGCATCGACCTTATGTGCATCCATTCGGAGTCCTTTTGGAGTGAGAATGAAGCCAAGGAACTCCACCTCTAACATGAAACAAAAATGTCACGAGTTTGGCATAGAGATGATGCTGGCGGAGTTTCGCAAGGACGGAGGGGACATGCTTCAAGTGGTCTTGTTTCGAGGCACAGTATACCAGAATATCTTCTATATAGAAGAGGGCACAGACGTCAATCAGCACTCTCAGGACATCGTTCATGTAATACTGGAATGCAGCGGGGGCATTACAAAGGCCAAATGGCATTACCTGGTACTCGTACAGGCCATATTTGGTACGAAACGCGGTCTTCCATTCATCTCCTTTTTTAAGTCAGACAAGATGGTATGCTCTTCTAAGACCTAATTTTGTATAGATTTGGGCATCTTTGACTTGGTCCAGCAATTTCGGAATAAGTGGCAGGGGGTAACGATTCTTCATGGTGATTTGGTTCAGTGCATGAAAGTCGATGCAAGTCCTCAAATCTCCTTCCTTCTTCGGTACAAAGAATAAGGGGGATGCTGCTGGTGACTGAGGGGCGAATAAAACCATTAGCCAGGTATTGCTCAAGGTAGATTTTCAAATGTTGGTTTTCAGGTTCCGTGAGTGCATAGATTTGGCTACAAGGGATTTGAGCTCCTGGCACCAGATCGATTTGGCAATCATAAGGCCTGTGTGGCGGTAGAGTGTTAGCTTGTTCTTTTTGAAACACATCCCGGAAGTCCTGATATTCACTCGGTAGAGTACCAACCACTCCAGGGTCACTGCTGCGGTTCCATGGACTGAGAGACTGGTAGTCGTTGCCTTACTTTCCTTGGAATAGCATGTGCGGAGGCAGTCTTTCGAGAACACCAGCTCTCGAGTACGCCAATCTATAAGCGGATTGTGTGCAACCAACCACGGCATCCCGAGGATCAACCGGAACTGAGGTGCCTTGATGAGGTCGAAGGCAATCGATTCCCGGTGGCCATATTGACACAGAAGGGTTAAGACTGTTGTGCACTGGGATACTGGTCCGGAAGCGATTTCTGTACCATCTACTGTGGTTACTGTTTCAGTGGTCGACTTAGGACATAGGGAGAGCCCCATCTTTGCTGCAAGATCCTGGTCCATATAATTTCCAACTGCTCTGCTGTCGATGTAAGCCTCCACAGAATGTATCTTAGACGGTTGTTGGTGGTTGATTAGAATCACATGCAAAGCAAAATTGGAGGTCTGTAGTTGACTTTCTTCGCTCGACAAATGGACCCCTACATTTGCCAGGCTTGGTAGTTTGACTCTTCACTCGTGGTCTCCTTATCTGTGGCACCCACAGTTCTCCTTGGAGGTTTTACTGGGCACTCTGAGAAAATGACCTGCTTTTCTGCAGTATAAACATAACTGTAGTTCAATTCTCTTATCTCTTTCAGCCTTAGTTAAAGGCGGTCTCACTCCTCCCAGTTGCATCGGTTCCACCGAATTGCCCATTGCTCGTGGAATCTGGTCTTTGGGCCGCACAAAAAGTGGGCGAAAGTCAGGTCTGTTCCTATCTGCCATTCGGTCTTGCAACCTGTGATCAAGTTGAACCACAAGGTTGATAAACTCTCCACAGTCTTTCGGCGGATCCACCACTTGGGCAAGTATGTGCTTTAACTCCCCCCCGTAGACCCCGATGAAATAACGTGGTCCTTTTCTCCTCCAGCCACCCTGCTTCGACCACAAGCCTGTTAAAAGGTTGCTATATAGGTTAGTAGGTCCTGGTTTCCTTGACAAAGAGACGAGAGTTAATTATCTACTGCCTGTCCATGAGTACGACGAGCGAAGAGCATGTCCATCTCGTGCTGGAAACCCCCAAAATCTCGTAACAGAGGATCATCCCGACTGACAAAAGGTACGGACCAGTCTGCAGCATTGCGACTGATCATTAGGGAAGGCTCCAGGTCTGCAAAGACAATGGAGTCGACACTGGTTCATGAAGGTGACGTATTTTCTAGGGTCCCCCGTAAAACGTTCCGGTGGGGCTAATGGAACTGGTCCTGGGAGAGCGATTTGTACCGGATTGGTCGGTGGTGTAGGCATTGATGAAACATTCCCAGGCAAAGGAGCTTATCCGGCCTGTGATTGGAGAAGCTGTCTACTCAGCTCGTCAGTCCGTTCCTTTGACACCATCAACTCCCTCCGCAATGCATTGGTCTCCTGTCTGGCTGTATGCACTTCCGCGCGTAACTGCCCCAACAGCTGTGCTAGCTGGTCAGTCTCAGAGGTTTCATTGACGCCCTGCTGGATTTTATATTGTGAGGCTTCACGTTCTGTAACGCTCACCTGGTATCCACGGGGGCGCCACCCAGTCCGAACTGTTTCACCCTTGTACCTCTTCCTTTGGACCCTCGTGTGGCTGAAGACCAGGTCTGAAACACAGTAGTTAGATTTTAGCTTGGTATTCTCCTCTGACCCGGGGCCCACCTCCCATAGGGATCCAAGAACCCCTTGGTGCACTTCTCACCTTGCTTCTTGATAAGGTGTGCTCTCCTTCATGCAACTCGGTGCAGGGGTGCGTTGGGGTTGGGCTTGTCGCTGCCTAGTTACTTCACTGGAGCGACTCTACAGAGTCCAGGCCTGCTGCGACTCCGTTCTTCAGGTAAGTCTGTCTTGATGGTGTGTTCTTTGTTTTGTAATTGTCTCTATTTAACTCTTTCCTTTTATAGGTGTGGATGCTGTCCTCTGATGTTGTGCAGTTTGTTCACGAGATGGTAAGAAAGCGCGCACCGCTGCGCTATATGCTTTTCTTGTGCTAACCTGTTTATATGGTCTTTCTTGCAGGCTGCAGTGCTGATCCAGGATACGTGTGCCAAGAAGATGGAGCGGGGAGTAGTGGTGAGCAAACCGCTTACTGGCACTCTGAGTTGGAACCAGCCCTTCCGTTCTTGTGCAGGTGTTGGAGGCCTTTCTATACAGGTAAGCAAGTGTTTATTGAATGTGAAGAATAAACGCTTACTAATGTTTTCTCTGTTTCTTTTCCCAGGTAGTGGTTTTCTTGATGGAGCGAGATCCGCCGAGATGTTGACTGTTCGGGATCCTGGAGCGGAGTACGAGAGCCGATTCCAAAAGGTAAGCAAATACTAATGATGTCTTATCTTTGTTTCTTGCAGGAGATCAGGTCCGGCGTGTGGATAAAGATTCCAGCTGACCGCAGTGAACGTCACGCTGCAGCAAGCAGAGCAATGCGAAGTATGTTCTGAAATCCGGGCGTGGCTTATATAGCCTGCAGGTATCCCAGGTGTCCCTGGGCCTGCCACACCCAAAATGCTAGACCGCATGACTCAGTTATGGAACTGAGCCATGTGGGAGCATCCATGTTGTTGAAAAAAATGCCCTTATGGGCCCAGATTATTGGCTTTTCACATGAGCCTGGCGCCAAAGGCACCAGGACTGACTGCAAGTGAGTCTGGGGGCAAATGTCAAGGCCCTTGAGGCCATGATGGTGGTACTGGGTGCAGCCCACATGGTCTGACACCCCAGTCCAAGGGCAGGAGTCGTGACAATGCAGTACCGGCTGTGAAACAAAGGTTTTCTGCCAAGGACCCCTGCAGATGATAGAAGACCAGAGCTAGGATCCTCCCCCTTGTGGGATACAAGTTTTGAGTAAGGAACAAGTTACTTACCTGTAAGTGTTCTCCAGCATGGGTCTGCCATGGATTCACATGCTCATGAATATGAGAATATATAGCAGTACACACATGCACAACCACGGGAGGTGGCAAGGCTCAACATTAAGCATTACATAAACTCAAACATTAAGCAACTCTTACCTCCTCACCAGGCCCACCTTCAGGCGAACAGGTTGCGCAGCACTGCTTGGCCAACTCTGGACTCCTCCTGGAATCCCGGTCGATGCAGTAGAAACTTGTGAAGGTGTGCGTCGACCTCAACGTAGCAGCCCTGCAGATGTCCAGCAGGGGCACACCAGACAGGAACGCCGTGCTAGCAGCGATCGCTCTGGTAGAATGGGCTCTCGGACGGCCAGGCAACGGTGGGTTCACCAACCGATGACAATGCATGATGCAGCCGGAGAGCCATCTGGAAATGGAAGCCTTCGAGAGAGCCTTCCCTTGGTTCACAGGTTCAAAGTTCACAAACAGCTGTGATGTCTTTCGAAAACTCTTCATTCGGTCCACGTGGAACTTCAGCGCTCTAGCTACATCCAGCGAGTGCAAGGTCCTATCGGCCGGCGACAAAGGCGACGGGAAGAAAACTGTAACACCAAGGGCTCGTTGAGATGGAAGTCCGACGGCACCTTGGGCATGAAGGAAGGGGGCCACCTCAGCACCACCCTCGTCTCGTGAAAAATCAAGTATGGAGGCTTGCAGGATAGGGCCTGAATCTCTCCCACGCGTCGTGCGGAGGTGATGGCCACAAGGAACGCTGTCTTCCACGACAGGAACTTCAACGGAGCTGAATGCAAAGGCTCGAACGACGGGCCCATGAGCCTGGTCAGCACCACGTTGAGCTCCCACGCCGGGGCTGGGGCCTTCACCGGCGGGAATGATCGGAACAGTCCTTTCATAAACTCCTTCACCAGGCGATGAGACCACATGGATGACCGTCCTGCAGTTCTGGTGTATCGGGAAATCGCTGCCAGATGTATCTGGATGGAAGCATGAGCTAGTCCAGCTTTGGCCAGTGACAGTAACTACGGTAGCACTTGAGGGGCCGTAATCCGTAGAGGGTTAATCTTCTGTGCACGGCACCAGACAGAGAACCTCTTCCACTTGTGTCCGTAGCACTTCAGAGTTGAGGACGCCCTGGCCTTTGCAAGAACCTCTCTGCAGTCCACTGGGATATCGTACCCTCCAAACTCTAGTGCTCCAGGAGCCAGGCCTGCAAGTTCAGCGACTCCGTGTCGTGATGAAGGATGGCGTCTCCTTCTCTGGAGAGAAGATCTGTGTCTGTCGACCGGTTGACTGGTGGGGACGCTGACAAGTCCAGAAGGTCCGGGAACCAGATCTGCCTCGGCCACGCCGGTGCGACGAGGATCATCCTGCACCGGGACCTCTTGAGCTGGTTGAAGAGTCGCAGTAGCAACGGCAACGGAGGGAACGCATACAGGAACAGGCCATCCCAGGGGAACGAGAAAGCATCGCCAATGCTCCTCGGCTGGGGAAACCTGCTGGCGAACCTCTGGCACTTGGAGTTTGTCGCCGTCGCGAACAGGACGATCTGGGGTTTGCCCCATCGTTGAAAGAGGCGATCCACTTGATCCTGCCACACTTCCCCACGCGTGGCACGAGCGCAGCTCCCTGCTGAGTGAGTCGGCAATTGTGTTGTTTGTCCCTGCCAGATGAAAGGGTACCAGAAACATCCCCTGGGCAACGGCCCAGTCCCACAGATACTGGGCTTCCTTGGACAGGGCTGGGGATCTTGTTCCTCCCTGCTTCCAGATGTAGAACATCGTGGTGGTGTTGTCGGTGAATATCCTCACCACCTGCCCTTGAGGGATGGGAGAAATGACCTGAGGGCCCAGAACACCGCTCGGAGCTCCAGTATGTTGATGTGGAGCGTCCTCTCTTCCGGGGGCCAGAGGCCTCTCGCGTGAAGATATCCGGTGTGCGCTCCCCACCACTCCAGGGAGGCATCCGTCATCACCTTCACCTGGTGTGCTGGGGTCTAAAAGTCTGCACGCTGCGAGATGCGCGTGGGTGCCCCACCACCGAATCGCTTAGCGGAATACCTCGCTGGGCGAGATCTTGTCCTCGAAGCTGCCCGTCACTTGCGTCCAACGGGCGTAGAGGAACTCCTGCAGGGGGCTCATCCGAAGCCTGCACAGGCGCACCAGGTAGATGCATGAGGACATCATCCCGAGAAGGGACTTGATGGACCTCACACTGGCCACGTCCGTGGCTAGTAGATGCTGCACCTTGCCCAGGATGGCCTTCGTCCTTTCCTCCGACGGCGAGGCCAATCGAGCTACTGTATCGAGCCTGGCTCCCAGAAACAGTGCGACCAGCGACTGAGCCAGGTGGCATTTGGGGAAGTTGATGGAGAATCGCAGATCCGTGAGCAGCCGGACGGTCTTCGTTGTGTGTTCGATGGCGAGCTCCCTTGTTCTTGCTCGGATGAGCCAATTGTCCAGGTAGGGGTAGACCTGGATCCCCTGCAGGCGCAGCCACTGGCGCTAGGCACTTGGTGAATACCCTAGGTGCCGACGTCAATCTGAATGGGAGGGCCTTGAACTGGTAGTGCCGTCCCTGGACAACGAACCTGAGAAACTTTCGGTGTCCTTTTAGTATGGGGATGTGAAAGTACGCATCCTCCAAATCCAACGACGATAGGAAGTCACCTTCCTCCAGCTGGCCCAGCATGT
This sequence comes from Ambystoma mexicanum, assembly GCF_040938575.1. Lineage (NCBI taxonomy): Eukaryota > Metazoa > Chordata > Amphibia > Caudata > Ambystomatidae > Ambystoma > Ambystoma mexicanum. The sequence continues at coordinate 292,827,900 of NC_090931.1, forward strand.
GCTGGAGGGTGACCATCCGGAACTGTTACGCTCACCTGGTTCCCACAGGGGCGTCGATCGGACCCAGACAGCTGCGGTCTCCACCAACGTGATGCGTAGTGAAGAGTTGACAGTCTGGACTGGCCCGCCTAATCTTGTCTGCTGGACTCGTAGAAGTATTCTCCTGCAAGTGGAGAAAGGGATTTAGCCACCCGTGGACTTTAGTGATGGCCCCCTAACAGTTCTCATTCTCCCCACTAATCATCTCCAATATTCCCTTTTGGTAACCTCACCTTATGTTTTTAAATGATGAGCTCTCCATCCTGCATGGCATGCAGGGGCTCGTAGATACCAGTTACTTAACTGGGTTGAAGGTACTGCAGGAGTTCCGGAGGAATATTGACTCCAGTGTCTATAAAGTTCAAAGAGTTCAATATGTCCGATGTTTACTCTTGTTCCATTCCCTCGTTAGGTTGCAGCTGGGTCCAAAAGAATTTTGCCTGGAGGCAGCTGATGGCGTTCAGTTAAGAGTCTGTATTACCAAACACTGTCCGGTAAAAGTTGCATGAGTTTAACTTGCTGTTCTCTCCCTTTATAGGTGCAGCATAGGAAGATGCGGCGAATTAAAGAATACCACCTCCGGTGGTAAAGCAGGTAAGCCTATGGTGGCAAAGAGATTGTCCTTGTTGGTTTTCTCGGCTCACCTTGTTATTCCTTTTGTTTTCCCCCCAGGTGCTGGGTTTCGACGAAGAAAATAATGGAGGCAGCGCCGAGTCGAAAGATGCGGTGGACTGGTGAGTATAACGCAGCGCTGCTGCTGGCAAAGCGACGTGTGCTGAAATAATGTCCTTTCCAGACTGGGTCCGGAATCAGGTAAGGAATCAAATAATGTCCGTGATCTAACCTCTTCTCCTTTCTTTGCCTTTTGTCTAGGAGCTCCGGATTCGAGGCGGGCGTGGCAGAAGACTGGATGCTGACTTGCAGACACGGTGAGCGTCACGCTGCTGGATGCAGAATAACGCAAAGCATGGGCTGCTGTTCGGGCGTGGTTTAAATAGCCTGCAAAGTAGTCCCAGGTAAGAAGTCCCCCAGAACCACACCAGAGTGAAAAATAGTCCCTGTAATAAAATAGTCCCATCCAGGCCTCACATTGGCTTGGCCTCATTTGCAGCATGATCTGCATAAGGTAAGTAAAGTCTATGAGCCTGGCGCCTATGGCGCCAGGACTGAATCCAAACAGGGGTTTTAATGAGTATCTGGATGCCTGCTCCCGGGGCTGATGGACTCGATCCGGATGCCCGGGGGTAGGCATCATGACAGCAACTTCTGTGCCTTGATGTATATGTTTAGTCGATGCAGGTGCAGGATGGGACGCCATCCTCCTGTCTTCTTTCTGACGAGAAAGTATCTTGAGTATACTCAGGAGCCCCGGAGCCTCTTTGGGGTGAGCTCGATGGCTCCTTTCTTGAGCAGCGCCCTTACCTCTAACAGCAGTTGAGGGACTTGGTTTTCCTTCCTGGCCACGGGAGGAATTCGGGGGCACTTATTTAGAAATTACAGGGTGTGCCCGTGGGCCAGGGCATCCAGCACCCAACTGTCAGTGGAGCCTCCCACCGGGGTGCTTCGGTGGGGGCCCGACGCAAGGGCCGGTTCAGTCTTGCTTGGATCCACCTGACTTGCCTCGTCCCCTGTAAGCTTCTTGCGACAAGGAGCGGGCCGCCTGACGGTACGTTGATGAGCCGCCGCCGAATCCTTTGGAGGCACCTTGCTTGCCTCCGGAGTTCCGAAAGGCCGGCCACCGTTGCTGCAGAAGGCCCGAGCCGTCTCCGTGTCTGCCTTGATGGCCTGAAGGGACTCATCCACTGTCTTCCCAAACAGATTGTTCCCATCGAAGGGCATGTCCAAAACTTTGGCTTGTACGTCTTGGCAGAAATCCGTCACTTTGAGCCACCCCCGCCGTCGAAGGCAAACGCCGTTGCCCAACTGGTGGAAACCGGTGTCCGCAATGTCCGTGGCCACCGTTATGGCATGGCCCGACGCCACCTCACCCTCCTGAGGATCGCCAGGGCCTCTGACCTCTCGTTGTCTGGGAGGAAGTCCAACAGAGGGGCGATCTTGTACCACAACTCCCTGTCGTAGCGGGCCACAATCGGTAGGGGATTGGCCGCCTTAATCGTCGTCGCCGCAGACTAGATGACTCGTCGTCCCATGGCATCTAGTTTCTTTCCCTCGCCGTCCGGCGGGGAAGTTGAAGCCGATGCCCCCCCACTTTCTTTTTGGCCGCTGCCGAGACGACCGAATCCGGGGTCGTATGTGTTCTTCTCGTACCGGTCCCTCTTGGCAGGCATTGTGGATGGGTTCTTCAGGAGAGCAAGTCCCTCGTCCCAGATGTCATCCAGCAACGGCACCGCGAGGACCGTCTTCCTCATGGCCTTGCGCCGTTGGTAGAGGAAGCCTTCCTTCTTTTCTTTGGGGCAGAGCTGGAAAAGCTTGGACGCCCTGGCAATCATGGTGTGGAAGGAGCCAATCTCGTCGGGCGGGGATGCCCGAGGAATCGGCGACGGGAGGTCAGTCCCGTCGTCACCACCATCGTCATCCGGTCATCCGTCCCCGTATCTGTTCCCGTGTCATCCCTCGGGACCGGGGAAGGAGACAAAGGCTGAGAGGGCCGTGAGGGCTGAAAGGGCGGGGCTGGATGAATCCTCCTCCTCTTGTTTGAAGGGCTCCCCGACGGACCCGGTTCAGTTGGGTCATCCGTCGGGGGTAGGGGCAATCTTGTCCTTATCTACGTGCATAAGGCTTGGATTGCCATCAAAATGGCCGCTGAGTTGTCTTGTGGCTCGGGCTGCGACGGGCGCTCCTCCTCCACAGGAGCCTCGTCGTCGCCACCCTCGCTCTCGTCGTCCCCCTCGTCGGGATCCCTCCCGTGGGACCAGGCCTCTTCTAAATTCTTGTCAAGTCCCTCCTCGACTTCGACCAGCTCCTCCTTGGAGGCTGTGTCCGTGTCCGTAACGGCCACCGCCCCCCCCACCTCTTTTTCCACCGGGGTCTTTACGGGGGTCTTCTCGATGGGCTTAAAAGAGGATTCCCTCCGCGGAGGCAGGGAACTCTGGGACCCGAGGTCGCCTCCACTGGGGTAGCCTCCACAGGCTTTGCCAGGGTCGCAGCGACTCCCTCAATAGAGGCCTTGGCCGGTTGAATCAAGGTCTTCACCACCTTGGGGGCGCTTGAGGCCTTCACCTTAGGGGGAGGGTCACTGCCTCGCTCCCCTTCGGCCGGTTCCTTCGAGATCGACCAGGGCCTCTCCAGAAGCTTAGCCGGGTTCTCGGATTTTCTCTTCCCCGAGCCAGAGCGTTGGCTCGTGGTTGATGGCATCGGTGAAAGTGCGCCCTGCCTGGCAGCCGAGGAGCCCGACCGTTCGGCGCTCCCGGTGCCCGTTGACTCACAGTGCTTTGCCTTCTGTTGGGCCCCCATCGCTGGGGCGCCCTCACAGGACTTAGAAGACCGCTCCGACTTCTTCTTCTCACCTGCTGGGCTCTTGTCTTCCAGCCAGTTGGCGAGACGGGTCTGACGATCCCTCATGGTCCGATCCGACATGTTCATGCAAAATGCACAGTCCTTCTCCACGTGTGTTGTGTCCTCGTGAAGACAGTTGAGGCACCTCGAGTGCTCGTCCTCCTTGAACACATTCTGTAATCCGCATCCAGGACAGTTCCTAAACAGCTTGGATCCGGGTGTCGAGCTTCCTTGGGGGTAGTCCTCAGAAACTTCTGGAATCCTCCAAGAAGCGTAACTCGACGAAAACTTCACGCTTGAGGGGCGTAGAAAATCCCGAAACTGGTCCCCGTTGATCGGAAGTAGAAACGGTGGAGCTTGAGGCTCGATTGACCGAAAAAGAGATTAAACTCTTTGAAAAATCGCAAAACGCAGTAAAAGCTGGAGAGCTATAGCACGAGGACTCCCAACACTTGAACGTGCAGTAAAAATCTGAGGATGGCTGCCAGGCGCGGGGCTTAGGGAGAGGGCAGTCATTGGCTGGGGCAGTATGGCCCAGAGACCAGTGATGGGTTACTACTAAGAAAGACAGATCAGAAACGAAACTGATACTGATTTTTTCTTTACCGAGGATTCCCAGCCTGACGACGGGGAATATTCATGAGCATGTGAATCCATGCCAGACCCCATGCTGGAGAATACGAGTTTCCAACTAACTTGTGGTTTACTGAATGCACATCAGCAGTGAATCATACGGAAATCTCAGATGTAATTCTTAAGGAGGAATTGGGCATTCATTATTATCCAAAGTTTTACTTATGCTTCCAAACCTTTAGTTCCTGACCTAGCCCCTCCTGACTAACATATAGGGGCTGATTCCATCTGTCGGCTCCCTCCCTTTCCATTTAGGTAGGACCGACCAAGTTGGTCTGTGCAGCTTCCATTCCCTCTAGCACCTAATCTACTCAGTTACAGGCCATCAGGACATGTCCTATATTCAGCATGTCTTTGATTCCATTGATTCCATTACAGTCCTGCCAATCATGCTTCTCTCGCATTCTAGGGGTTCTGCTGACACCCCATATTTTGCCTTGAAATAAGAGTCAACTCCTGCCACACTCCCCGAAGGACAGAATCATTGTCACAGATGAAAGTATTAGTCCTGTTCAGGAGATGATCAACTAATAGCCTCTGAGGAAATCCACCCAACATTTGCAAAAAGGACTGATGCAGGTACACGTAGCATTCCGGCATGACAATCATTTGTCTAGTCCCTCCATTCACAGGCAAACTAACTCAGCACCATGGTATAACTTGGGACTAAAGAGGTAAAGCAAATGAAAAATGCAAGCTGAACACAGATGGATTAAAGCACATATGTGAAGAGGATGTGCAGACGCATTCTGTTCATTCAGGGGCCCATGAAAAGACCACCTGCAGGATCACAAAAAAATACCCACAATGCTCCTACAGATCAGGAATGGCTCCTCCCTAACACCTAGGTCTACGCACCCTCCACTCCCCACGCTACCTGCCCCTCACCGTTTCCTGCCCTGGTTTCTTGTAGATCAATTGCTGCCAATTGCCCGCTCTCTCCTGTTAGCCCACTGGTTCCCTTACTGTTTTCTTCCACTATGATTGTAAAGCTCTCCATTGCTTCCTGAAGCTAGGTAGCTAGTCAACGCTCAATGAACACAATAATAATACTACACACATAAAATCAAGTCAGCAGACAACCAATCTCCAACATTATTTCGTTTGGTTGCCACCCCAACCAATAAGTGTGCGCTTCCCCTTTACACCTTCCTTGTCATAGATGTGTAAAAGCTTAAATTCATCTTTTCTGGTTAAATATGCATCATCCTTCAATAAACTGCCAAGTAGTCGATTTGGCCACCTTGCTAAAACAAACAAATGATCTCAGTTTGTCAGACAACCAGTAGAGTGCTCAACAGTTGTGAAGCCGACTTGCAAACTATCAATTCTACCAAGATTTAGGGAGAACTGGATGCCTCTTACAGTCCGCTGCCTTTCCATTTTCCTCGAGACCCTGTAGTTGATGGCCCACATGCACCAACAGCACTTGCTAGTAGTGTTAGTTCTCCTTGAATGGGAGAACTCGAGTCCCGGGCTTACTCCTCGTCAGTTTTCCCAGTTTCCAAAGGAGTCCTGCAAGCCGCCTGGCTTTTGCCATAGTCTTCACTGTTGATCTCACCTTGCTTTCCGTGCTGTTCAACTCCTGTAATGCAACCTCACAGTCCTAACCTGACGACACCGAGATCTACATTAAAGTCACTTGTGGACAGGGAGAATTTCATTTTCTGCAAAAAAGCCTGCTTTGTGAGAAACCTAAGGGTGTCTCACTTGCTAGTCCCCCAGGGATCTCAGGTGGCCAGGGTACAGCCATCGCCTTTGGATCCAGACCCTGGGTGTGGACCAGTGTGGGAGGATCACCTGGATGGGGGATCTTTGGGGAGTAGGGGTTAGGCAACCGATGGTGAGATGTGGTATCCCCCCTTTCCCGTGCAGATACCCAGTCTTATTTTTTAGTATTTTAGTATTCTCCAATATCCCAACTCCCCCCCCCTCCAGTCATTCTACAAACACTGGGCCAAGGAAGAGGGCGACAGAGTAAAGAGGCTAACCTTTGCATATCTCTTTGGACATGTCCCATTAATCAGGTCAGGTAAAGTCACGCACTTGACTTTAATCACATACATCTGAGCCCCATTAGCTCCCCCCACACGGATAAAAGGCAGAACATAGAGACACAATCTGAGCAAGATCAAACACGAGAAGGAGCAGAAGGCAAACCAACTGGAATAGGACAACCGATCGAGGGACCAGAGCAAGGGGTAGCAAAACCCTGAAGTTCCCTGCAGGAGGTTGTTGCCTCTGGGAAACCATGAAGGAGACACAGAGCAAGCCAAATCCCAGACAAGAAGAAACATGCATTGTGTTTCAAGGATGCCATCGACCCTCCCGGGTGAACGACAGAGTTGGGAGGCGAGGCCAAGCCTGTGGAATCAACCTTGACTCATGAATCAAAGCTGCAAAGACAAGAAAGGAATACACACAACCGGTAAGTTAACTTAAGAAACAAAAGGCCGGTTTGTGTCAAGATTGAAGCTGCAACAGTTATCGAGGAGCCGCAACAGTTTATCGTGAAGCCGCAACAGTGAATAACACAATTGAAGTTTGCGCATGTGCTGATGAGACGCGAAACAAAGCAAACCAGTAATTAACTTGTAAGTTACAGATAACTGTGAAGCCAGTGATACAGAGCAGCAGAGTGGTCCGGCGAAAGGAAACAGCCCACTCGAAAGTCTCTGCCACTTTATATCAAGACATCAAACATTTCGCAAAGTGAACAAACTCTGAAATGCGCAATAGTCAAGATTAACCAAGACGAAAGGGGAAGTTAAAAGGTGATTGCTTGAAGAGGAAGATTTCTTTGAACTTTTCTGATTGAGGTATAGAACTACCAATACCAAGAGACATTGCAGCAAATAACTAAGGGAAAGCTGAAGTGAAAGTCGAAGTGGTCCTGCGGAGGTCTATTGTAAAAGCCTTGCACAATTGAAAGTCTTCGACATCAGTAAAAGGTCCGAGACCAGCTGAGGGAGACCAGAAACTTGAAATAAGTTAGGCGAAGGGAACCCCTAAAGAATGTGAATGAAGCTTGGGGAAGGGAACCCCCTGGAAGTGCTGTGCTTCGGGAGATCCAAGCCTGGCTAAGGGAGGCCTAGGTGAACGATTGATGCCTCTCAGATCCCGAGAGAGGGAGATCTACTTGAACTGTGAAAGAAATATGGGAAATCTGGAATAAGTGACTTTAACGTGGAAGGGCAAGCAGGCCTCAACCCACGTTTTGAACTGCCTTTTTTTGATGTGTGTCATCCTGTTTACGGGGGGCACCTTACTCCGACGTGGGGAGGAGAGCTGACTCAGCCACATTGATCCTTTATGTTATAACATTGACTTTCCTTTGCATACACATTCCCCTTCACACACTTAAGAAGAGGGCAGGCATTAGGTTTTGTTAGTACAGGCCATTTTGATTTGACAGACTGACAAGTACTGTTTATTTTAAATTATTTGATGATAGAGACTACTCCCATTATAGCTATAGGGCAACGTAGGAGTTTTTCAAACCCCAAGAATCTAATAAAGGTTTTGAAACTTTTAACTTTTGTGTCAGTGTCATACTTGTGATACTATGCTTTCCTTAAAGCTAGCAATTAGATTTTGGATGAAAGCTCATCATTTCAATGGCTTAAAACCTCAGCTCATTCTCTTAGTGGCACACAATCCTAGCAATCTGCAGGACTTGGCGATTCCACCTCCACTGGCTCTTTCACTCCCTTCTCAGTTAAAAAAAAAAAAAAAGTTTCATCTTACACGACTGCATGACCTCCGATCCTCAGTTTAAAGCAGTCATTAGTAACTGCTTCTTCCAACTCAGGGTCCCGAGAAGCATCTTCACTTCTCACTGCAAAGAATATGTATTTAAGCAATATAACATGAGCAAGGGGGGCATTACCTGTCTGGTTGTGCTCGGGGGCATCAGTTACAAGCACAAGCGAAGTTAGGGCTTTACCGTAAGCCCCGCGCCATTACCATACCAGTAATGCCTCCTGCAAGGAAAATATTGCTAATTGTACCAGGGTTCTAATAGTGTATTTTCCTCAAGTTGAAAAACGGAATGTTAACCGTTTCTCACCTCAAGAAAAAAAATACTAAAAAGATGGCCACCATGGATTGGGGAGAAGGAAACTACACCTAGTCTTTTCTCCCTTGCCATGGCAGCCGTTCGAGTCAGAGTCTCACCAAGAACAGTATTGTTCCCGGCGCTGGCGAGGGACAAGGAAGCATAAGGTAAGGTAGGTGTGGTGAAGGGGATTGGGTATGTGTAAAAGGAGTTGGGTGGGAGGAGAGAATGCAGAGGAAGAGCGCACTTACCAGATTCCTGGCGAGGCAAGATGGTGGCCTCACGCACCAAGGAGGCTCGGAGTGGGGTCTGTACTGTGAGGTACAGAGGGGCCTATACGTCACAGTACAGACCACGCTCTGAGCTTCCTCATTGGCTGGGAGTCTCCCCTACTACCTCCCCCGTGTAAGGAAGGCATGGTATCAACAGTAAGTGACTGCAGTCCAAGGGTGTTTTTTTTTACTTTCACAAGGGTTGATAAACGCCTATCTAAACTTAAATCTAAAGATGGGAGCAAGCTACGACCATCAAATAATAATAATGTAGTCCTAGTGTATTCTTGTCAAAATAAAAGGGCCTATACTCAAAAAACCTATTGTCAATTCTTACTACTAATTTACAAATCGTTTGGGGTGAAGTTCATGAAAAAGAAAGAAGTGTTCACAAAATGATAAGTCGGGATGTTCGGGCCGTTGGCCTCCCTTCCCCACGTTTTCAGCACGGGACAAGGTGGTTCACTCAAGCAAAACACACACTCTGGCTTCTGCAGCACGAGGATACAGTTCTATTTTCAAAATTCAGGACCTCCTGTGTCCAAGTCTCTTTACTTCTTTCAAGTCTCTTGACTCAGAGGGCCTGATGTACAAAAACAACTTGCAAACGTTCTTTTCTTTTACTAATATTCAATTTGGGTGTTCACCCTGGATCCCCCCTCAGCCGGGCTCAGATCACTTCCAAACAAAAACTCACCATTGGATCCCCCTCTTCTGGGCTCAGATCCCTTTCAAAACAATGTTCAGAGAATTCTTTCTCGGGTGACTCACAGCTCACCCCGGACCCCCCTCAGCTGGGCTCAGATCCCTTTCTTTCACTCAATTAGTCTCCCTCAGCGGGGCTCGGACCAATTGTGATGTACATTAAACTATCAAAGACTTTTGAATGTACACAGGGTTTAGCTTGACCAGTTGCATGACCACTTCCATCTCAATATTCCTTTTTCTCACACTTCGCATCAGTTGGATACCTAACATACTTTTGAATGAGCACCCATATGGCGCCGGACCACTGTCTACGATACATTTTCTTGGCCTCCCAAAGGTCAATTATAAAGTTCACCTACTCCTTTGGTTTCCAAATATATTCACCTTGCTCGTCACAAACGCCTCACACGCTGTTCTCTTTATACAATTTTGCCACTTGCAACCTTGGTTCAAAACACAATCTGGCTTGGTATCAGTCTCTCCGACTCACCAGCTGTGCTGTCTTTACTGATGCCGCTTTGTTGTAGGATCCAAGGCAGAAGCACAACAGCAATCGCTCTTCCCTACCTTGGCTATCGACGTGGGGGAGTCCTGGGTACCTCGACACACTGTACAGGTTTGATCAGCCTTAGTTCCTGGTCTTCGGTTTCTTACTTTTCAAGGCTCACGAAAGTAACGTTCTTTAAGGGTCATGGGTACTTACCTCCTTGCAACCCTCTCTGGTCTCGCCATCTTTCTCCTTGTATTAAACTGTCATCTTTGAACTGCTGTTTCCTCGTGTGCTATGCCCCGCCTTTTATCAGTGTGGGGAAGTCTGATGGAAGTCCGGTGTGTGTAATAATCCGTAATTGCCTGACCTTGCCTGGCCATTGTGTTGGGATATGTCAGGCTCTGGTGTTAGTCTGTTATTGCTCACAGTGGGCTGTCCTTGAGAAAGTGTTTGTCTAGGGAAAGGGGGGGGTGGCTCGAGTTCCTAGGTATCCTACCTAGTAGGATGGGGACAACTTGTTACAGGGAAGGGAATACCATGTCGCACCCTCCGGTGTCCCACTTCCCCTCCAAGACTCCTCATCCAGGTGACCCTCCCGCACTGGTCCACCCCCAGGAACTGGATCCAAAAGCGGTGGCCATGTCCTGGCCACCTGGATGACAGATCCCCAGGGACTAGCGGGTGGGACATATTCAGGTTTCTCACACCGGCCAGATACTAATCAATGTTAAGTGCTGCTGTGAACTCAAGATTGGACTAGTCAAATATTCTGCAAACAAGGCTGTCCATCTGGTTGCCTGCATCCAAGAAAGCCAGAATGAGGCATTGGATCTGAATAGAAGGCTACAACAAACGTCTGGAGTTAGGGCTTCCTACCACTGGTTCAAAATCCAAAATCATGTCAGTTGTGAATTTACTTGTGTGGTCTGTAAGTGTCTTAGTGGGTTATCTCTCCCCGACTAAACAAGAAAATTCAAATGAAAAACACACCTTATAACTAGGGTGAACCTTAAGAGGGCCCACACACATACTGGTAAGCCATTCCAGTTTCAAGGTGGCTGTTGGATCGGCGTAAAGGCAGCAAAGATCTGGAATGAGCTGCTGCTAGCAATAAGGTCTGCTAACATTGACCTCCATCGCACCACAACTAAAGACAATACTTTTCTCCCTGGAAGTTTAGTGAACAGCGCAGATGGTCCCTTAGTTTTGGAGGGCTATACCAATGCCTGAACTCAAAATTCTGTGTCGGCACGTTTGTCTAACCGGCCAGATTAGTAAAGCTCCCCCTTTTCAGGTGGGAGGGAAAATCTGTAATATTCTTCTGCAGTCAGCTAAAATTGCAACTGAATATGCCAGTCTCACATGGAGCCATTTTGAAATGTATACTTTATTGTAGCCAGGAACTTAATGTCCTTACGAAGAAAGGCTGTTGTAAGTGACACCACTGTTTCAAAGTGATCAAGCAAAAATGCAACCACTGACCTTTGAGCTGTTGGCTTTATCTGTAGCCGATTCTCTCTTTGTGCAATAGTCTTAAGGTTCATTCTAGCTTTTGGTTGCTTTTGGGCTTCTTTGAGCAGTGCAGCTTACAAAGTTATTGTTGTTATATCTTGCTTTGGGTGTGGGACATCCACCAAGGTCCCCTATTTTGAATGGGGGTGGATCTGGAGTCTTTTGATCCAAAACTTAAAACACGCCCACTATTCGCTCATGAAAGGCTTCACAGGCTGCGAGATCTCTTCTTCCACATCTTGATACAAGTTGAATTAAGAGGACAAATCGGTTTAAGTATTGGAGTATTTCACTGAAGGCATTGACGCACCACCTTCCTCAGAATGGACAGGAGGTTTAACTGTTTTTGATGTTATATTAGCTCTAGTCAGAGGAGGTGACCGTTAGTCGTACGTCGTACTACAGTTATTGTTGGAGAGGTGGTCACAGGAGACATTGGCACTATAGTTGAAGGCAATTTCACAGTCATCGTCAGAAGCACCAGAGGTGAATCAGCATTAAGTGGGACTACTATTGGCCTTGGTACAATTCAGTCTACATTATCAATAGGCAGGGTTGTATGATGGCAACAAGCAGGAGTCCTTGGAGCGGTTACATGTGTAGGAATGTGGTACAGCATTGAGAACAGGCTCTTTGTATTGTTCCAGAAAACGACTGTCCATATGGAGCAAAGCCTACTCTTAAGGCAGGGAAAATGTTATCGCCACTTCGATTGATATCCCTTGCTGATAGTTCTACATGTGTCAGACAAGTTGGGTGTTCCTGAAAACAGGCCAAATATTCCCACTGGTGAGGGTAGATTACGTGGGCATGAAGCTTTTGATTCTAAAAAATTAAAAGCCTCTGCTTCTATTTTAGGGCTCTTGTTCTACTAAACATGAGTCAGTAGATGGCTAGATTTTGTGTTCACCCAGGCCTTTCTAACAGACATTTTGTGATGTAGCAGCAGCTGTTTCCCAATAAAGGCAGCACAATGACATCGGAGTAAAACCAATCACTGCTTGAACCAACCTTTTTTTAGATCTTCTTAGGACAAATTTGCAGCAGAAATGTTTTTGGGTGTACAGGACCATTTTCTAGATCCTAATGATTGCTTATAGAAAGGATAGGATGGTCCAGACAGTATATTCAACTCAATAGAATCCTTAGCCAATGGTGTTTTAGGTCAAGCCCAATACTAAATCCCAAAATGCACGTCAGCATGTGTGCCAGAAGACACCTCAGGGTTACCACCTGGTGCAGTGAGCACAAAAACAGCACTTAATGAGCACCTTCTGGTTTTGCATTCTACAGGGAACAGATCGCCAAGTCGGGGAGACCATATAAACAAAAGCTTTGCACCTCCTCATGTTTTGTAGTGATTAGGTTCGGACAGTGAGGACTGTGGCAAAGTAAATATGCTTACATAACAAGTAATGTTTGCGAGACATCAGAGGAAGTGCCACAAGTGAAAGAATAGCAGGCAAACAAATTATTTTTTGCACCAAAAATTGCACTGAAAAAGCCCCTGGTCTATCGATTTGGAGAAAAGGGCTAACAGTTGATGCAGAAGGTACAAGTCTATATGGGTTTGTCCCACACATAAACCAAAGAAGATTTTTCAAAATTCAGTCCTGTGCAATTAGTGATCCAGCAGCAACATGCTAAACCTATGGAGGAAAGGTGACAAGACATACGTTAATGAACTAGATCTATTTGTACTGAAAGTTAGTTCTGTTCCAACATTGGCAATGTACTGAACGCATTACACAGTTAGACTTGAGCCTGAACTAATTTGCTTCCGGTTTTAGTCTGGCTGATCACAGTTTGATGGGGCACCAGGTCCAGAAGCAGGCAGAATACATACCTCAACATCCAAAAAACGGTCTGTTTATGACACATAAGATCTTTAATCAGGCTGTAATCTACTAAAGACAGTGCAGCCATTTCAAGATATATGCTAAGGTGTAATTTCTTTAAATACAACAGATCCTAGCTACCTAGCTTCAGGTCCTTGTATTATTTACACTGGTTTCTTGGGAAAACACGCTACTTCGCCACAGTACGAGCTATCTCCACATGATGGTAGACTTGTAGCACCATTTGCATGTTTTAAAGTTTCTCCATTGCCAATAACATTTGCCCATAGGTTGAACAAAAGTGAAGTGTCCAACAGGAGACTTTGGGGAACATCTTTTTGTGCCATGGATGGCTCACCCGCAACAGTAAGTAGGTTCTGTCCGAGTCCCTACAGCAAACAACCAGAAGTTTGCCATTATTTAGTAAATAAGGTTGAGGCATTTTGTGGTGTTTCCTCAGTAGTCTTCTTTCCAAGTTCCATCCTCCAATCAGGCTTTACCTGGGTATCATCCACATGCACTTGTCAGATCATGCAGTGCTGCTAAATTAATTGGTCATCATGCCTCAAGAGTGGTGAATAGTAATGGTGATAGGGCAGTTGACGCTAGAAACCCAACAGTGGTTTTGTTTAAGGAATCTGCTGAATCAATCGGTTTGTGGTCTATAGTTGGTGCAGAAGAAATGGATTCGGCCCACAGCGACGGCCGTATCCACCATCGGAATTGATAGGAGACAAAAGAGATCTTATATAGAGAAATCAATGAAAATCAGTGCTGCCGGTGTGTCTAAGGAGGGGGAGATAAGGCAGATTCTCTGCATTTTCTATAATTTATTATTTTATAAAAGAAAAAAACGAAAAAATATAACTAAATAAATTATTCACTAGATCCTGAAAAACACATACTTTTGCATTTTACAAGTATGGCAACTTAAACAAAAATATTAAAGACATTAATGGTTTTGCTAGCCATCATTCCTAATTTATGTATGCCTTCCTCCAACTGCACATGCCCACTCCTTGGACTTAACCATTCTCTCCAGTTTCTCACAACTCCCCTACCACTAAGCACATTAACATTCTTACCTCCCCATGTTTTTTCCTTAAACCCTCCCCACAACCACATGCTTCTAGACCCTCTTGTCCAACTGCACACCTTACACTGTCACTTTGAGGCAGTGCAGTGTTTTAAAAGATGTTAGTTTATTTACCTTTCACCACAGGTTTCTTTTAGATGAAATAAACCTCCCAATTATAATGTTTGTATTAAATTGTAGGAAGTGCTGGGCCTCTTGTATTTCCCCATCCTGCAGGGTAATTACTTAAACTGTTTGAAAACAAAAAAAATATTGCTAATGGATGAAAGTATGCATTGCTTTTTTGGCCCTGTACTGCTTTATGACAAACTGATGCATTACAGAATGTGTTGGTCAGAAAAAAACAGGTTATTTTATAAGAAATAGTCTGAAATACAAATGTGTGCATGTTATGAATTAATGTTACAGAATGGGCAGTTAACTCACTTTTAGAAAATGTATTTGAAAGAATGTTTGAAATTTTGTTCTAATAAAAAAAACAAATTCCACTATGGTCTCTTTAATGTTGGAGAGTGCATTGACCCCAGAAATTAAGAATTTTGCTCTAATATAGTAGAGTTGCTGCCAATTTTAGTAGAAGTAGGACTATGGCATTTTAAGGAAAATAATGTAGCTAGAGGGGTGCAATTAACCTACCCAAACTATTTTGATCCACCACTATTGTAGCATGCAGCCAACACTTTTGTAGGCTGAGATAAATCTCTTGATGCATCTGAATCCTGGATTACTTTGCTACTTCCTGGCAAAGTAAACGCTTGATTCGAATTCTTCAGCTAAATCTTTAGGCTTTCAGCTTGACTCAAAGCTTTCAATTGTTTCACATATGCATAAGAAAGAGCAGTTAGTTTATTACCAGTTATGCTTTTAGTAAAATTAAACAATGTCTGTCCCCTTCCTCGTTACATTTCATTCTACAATCTTTGGTATGGAACACATTGATGGAGGAAAAGCAATTCTGGTGGGAATTGCTGAATCTATTAAGGCCGTTGAAAATAGCCATTCATGCTGCAGCCAAATCGATTGTAGGAGCAAAGAAAGAAGTTTGAGTCAGTTTTCCCCATTTTAAAACACGTGTACTGGCTTTGAAAGCATACATTCTTTTTAAAATTGGTGGTTTAGGTTTTAAAGCTGTAGGCCATCTTTTCATTTTTGACAGATACATTTCAGCTATTAGGGATGAATGAAAACTCATGAAATACAGGAGCTTGTGGTAATGATTAACTAAGTTTAAAAAAAAAACACAGACTAGGAAACTTGCTTTTTCTAATGCAGCCCCAACTTTTTGGAACAGCTTACAGCAGCCATTCGTACATCCGACAACTTAGTTCACTGTTGAAAAAAATCTCTTTTCTAATCATTTAGGTTAAGCCACTATAATATATATTTGTTTTAAAGTACATTTTGATATCATTGGTTCTTTGTATATACATAGCAATTTCTTGGTGATTTTTATGTTGTACAGGTTTGCACTTGATATAACAAATAAAAAATAGGTGGACTATGCTAGATCAAACAACTTCATGTCACTATCTCATTAATTGGAGAGTGCTTCAATAAAGCTCTTATACCGAGACCAGTAAATCGCTTTTAAAACTCAAAAATGTGTGCAAGTTAGACTAAGCACGAACATAGTAAAAAGACAACCGCAGACAAAATAAGTCATTCTACTGTTTTTATGTGTAATCCAAGTTCCATATTTGTACACGGGCAAATGCTGGCGTGTTCGGGCTTAGCCATCATAGGTATGTTTTTACAGGGGCAATTGCCATGTTAGGGCTAAGCCATCATACATGTGTGTCCTTACAAGGGCAAATACTGCATTCTGGTGCAAATCCATCATGGCATTGTACCAGTGGCACTGCCACATTTAGTATTAGTCTATGGGTAAGACAGCGTGGAAAGCTTTTGTTTCAGTGTTTCATGTTAAATGTTAAAGGTATTTGTACCGCGCACCGTCACCAATGGAGTTGGTCCCCAGGCGCTCTGGCAGATCTGCAAACGAGAAGGTGGAGTGGGTTAGTAGGGTGAAGAGGGAGTAGGATAGTGAGAACAGTGGTGTTCTGTTGGCAGCTTCATCTCGGTATACACCGTGCGCTGTGCTTTGGTGCGAGTATTGGAGCGATGTCAGGCCTCGTGTGCTGCTGGTGCGGCTTATGTGTTGTGTGGTGAAGTGCATGCGGCTTGCAGTGCGAGAGGTGGTTGTGTGAGTGATTTAAGTATGCAGAAAGTTTTTTGCTTTTTTTGTTAGTGGCTTATATGTTTTGTGGTTAATCTTAACAGTATGGCTGAATGCTTGGATTTCGGGAATTCTGCATGGTGTGACAACAGCTAGATTTGAGAATCCTGCATAGTGGAGCGAGAGGCCAGGCCCAACAGAACAATTGAGTATAGCACCACACGCAGCCGGTTCTGAGAAACAATTGAACAATTCAGTACAATCCCAAAACACAGCTAGATTTGAGAGTCCTGCACAGTGGGAGAGAAGCCTACGGCTAACAGAAGAATTGAGGTTTTTGCGTGTATTCTAATGAACTATGTACAGTGTTGTATTCTAATGAACTATGTGTAGTGAGTTTGGAGTGTTTATTCTCCGCCTCATGTACCATTATATATATGTGGTCATTTGTGTCTTTTAGGTTTGAGGATCTGTGCTCCAACATCCGAATGCATACACTGTCAGTACAGAAAATTGTCCAGATGAAGACAAGGGACAGACCGGACACTATGGTAATCGGTCCAATCAGTCGGTGGAAACACAACGCTGAGCTATACTCACTTACTGTGTCACGTTGTTCTTTTTTGTTTATAACACTGAACTTTTGTTTTTTGCACTGAGAACTAACAGAACATCCTTTGTTAGTCAACACTTTACAAGAAAGCACCTGAGATCACTGTACATGTGCGTGCCTTTGTGTAACATCCACGGGGGAGGGGATCAGGACGTGTGCACATTGAAAATTAACTGTGCAGAAAGTCATTGACCATAATAAATGGTGCAAGAACGTATTTTATGATACTGATGTCGACGCCCCTCTTTTCTCACTACCATGTGGGTCTTCCCTGAGTTTTGATTTACTGTGGACTAGACCAGGTTTGAAGATAGCTTGTTTATCCATTGGAATATTGGTTTCAAATCTAGCAATTTCCTTGCACAATTCCAAGTTGGAGATAGCTAATAAACCACCTTATTGTCTCAAGTAAAGTGCCAAATTCATGTATACTTTCCGGCCACTGATTCTAGAGGTTTCTCCTCTATGCTTAGCAGCAGTGAAGATGACCCAGAGGGTGTGGTGGACAAACCGCATCAAAGCTGCAACCGCCGACATTTGCACATGTGGAGACATAGCTGAGAGTCTATGTAGGTATGGCCTGTAACGGACAGCACACCGTTCATTATAAATTGAATGAGGCTCCCCAAAGATTATTTTAACCTCTCCCATTGAATCTTTATGTAGCTATGATATGCAACTTCAATTAGCTGTGATTAATGCCTGGAATCCCCTCTTCAGTGGCAGGGTTTTCAGGAGTTGGGAGTGCCAAAAAAGTCCATAAAACCCTCCATTCCTTCATGAACGATGCATGCTGAGGATGACATTGTCTGCTCTGCACTGTCTTGGGTGCCCTCTGACAAACAGTCTGACTGATCCGGTGATGCGTTTAGGTGCAAAGGAGGCAGACCCTCTGGAAGAGAAGAGCACTCAGTGATGGAGAAACAGAAGGAGCCAGCACGTGAGTGACGGGCTGCATAGCCCTGGGCGCCAATATGGGTGGCAGCATTAAAGTCCCCTAAGAAGCAGCATTCTTTGAAAATACATGCCTGGGAGCCCCTCTTGTGCATGTTAGTGCACCGATAGCTGTCACTCACCTCTGCTATTAGACCAGTAGCAATACCAATGTACAAGTGCCACTGTTAAGCCAGATCCTTAAGGGTAATTCTTTTTAAATAGTGTTCCTAACATTGTGTGGCACAGATACATTAAAATAACAGTAATAAACAAGATAAGTTGCAGATCTTTTATAGTATCCATTCGCTCGGTCATGGAAGGAACTGCAATTGTATCAATGGCTGTTAGAACTAAAAGATTTGTGGTTCGCTTATGTACCCCCTCATTGTTTGGCAATGGAAGCATAAGGGCAGATTGGAGTTGGCAATTACCTGAAGTGCTGTGACAGTGTGGTTTGCTTCTTTGCAAAGTTCAGACTAAACGTCCTACCTCTGAATAAGCATTTACAAAATTGGAAGAGTGGTTTAGGTAACTACCTCGGTCACTGGGAACTGTGGATTTGGTACAGCATTTAGTTTATTCTGCCCTTGGTACAAGGTCATCACAAAGTATTGGCTTCAGCAGGTACTGTAGGAGCAGTCAAAATGGTGTTGGGCTATCCTAGTTTTGTTACAAATGTGAGGCCGATGTTTTTGCATAATCAAAATTTCTTGTGGCCATCTTTATAATCTGAGGGTCAAAAGAGGAGGAAATGGGTTATTACAGAGGGGCATTAAACGGATAATATGAATATATGGTGTTCTATATGACTTATTGGTTCCATGTAGTTAGAGCAGTGCTGCAGTATAGTTTTAAATGTCCAATAAAGGTGGTGGTCCCTGAAAAAAGAAGAAAATAAATGGTTTGCACCAATGCCTTTAAAGTGATGCAAATACCTAGCAATGCCTTTGTTTTAACAAGGAAGTGACACGGTTTTATTTACTGGAAATAAAGAATGCTTGAGGTGGCGCCGGCCTCTTCAATCAAGTAAGTCAGCCATTCACAGCCTGGGAGGCCATGAGTCGCAGGTGTGAGAAACCAAAGTGTGTTTCACTGACCAGTCCCATGGGATCTGTCATCCAGGTGGCCACAGCACGGCCAACGCTATTGGATCCAGACCCCTGGGGTGGACCAGTGCGGCAGGATCACCTGGATGGGGGTCCTGGGGATTGGGGCACCCGGAGGAGAAATGCGTTATCCCTTTCCCATTTTCCTGTAGAACACCATTTTCTAACTAAGAACTTTACCTCCATCGCACCCCCCCTTTCCTACACACTCTTCTACATGGACCAAACCCTAGAAGGGAAGACCGACTCACACACAGGCAGACTGGTTGACATGTCCCAGTATCGGGGTCAGGCGGAGTCAGGCACTTGATCCCAACAACTCGCACCTGAATCCTTTTACCTTTCCCCACTGGGATAAAAGGCGGTGCATGAGAGCACCTTTAGAAGAAGGCAAGAAGGGGAATTGAAGCAAGCAAGATCAGCAGAACGGAAGGTCAGGAAATCCCAGTAAGGCAGCGCGACCATGGAAGCAAAGCAGACGGGACCAGGAGGCGAATGAAAGGCTGTGGTCCTACCAGCCCAGGGTTGAAGGTCGCTGCAAAATTTCAAAGGGGCAACTCCCTGCTACTGCAGAAGGTCACGGCGGTACCTCCTTCATGTGTGGTGTGAGTACTTGAAAGGTGGCAGCCGCGCTGGGCCAAAAGTCTGGACTAGACAGAAGATCTTGATAAACTGAATCAGTCACTGCCGTGAGAGGAATGGGAGACCAGCTTGTGTTGATAAATGAAAAGGATATTAACGATTGAAGTGCTCTTTGGCTTGTCGAGAAACCACGAGCAAAAGCACATTGTAGCAAGAATGAAGAATGCCGAGTGCGTGTGAGAGAAGCCGCGTAAGAAATCTCAAGCACGTGAGAGTGTAACCGAGAGAGGAGGCGAAGAGCCAAAGTGGTCACACAAGGGTAAAGTCAAGGGTACAAGCCCCCCCCCCACAGTCAAAAGTCATTGACAGAAGGTGAAACGAAGTATAAGCTAACCTAAGAAATTATTAGCCTTGTTATGCTAACTAAGAACTGCAGATACCAGACGCAATCGCCTACCGGAAGTCTCTGTATTGAACTGGCAAGTACTTTGAAGTGGAAGTGTGAAAGATTGCAAAGTAACAAATGTGAAGTCTCGCGCCCGATCGAGGGAAGCCAGACCTATCTACAGAGGAAGGTCTGAGCCGGAGGAGGGGGGCCTGAGTGAATCAGTAAAAGTGAACCAAATATTTCTTTTAAAAGATATTAAGAGCTCCTGAGTGCTATAAGTAAGAACTGGTAAAGTTAACTGAACTGTGATTTGAAGGCTACAATGAACCAGACGGAGGGATGCGATTGCAAGGGAAAGTGAATTCAGCATTTTGTTAAAGCGACTGAACAGTGGTGTAAAGACAAAGGTGAACCCAACAAAGGGGTATCACGAGAAAGCCTGGGAAGAGGCGAATCCCGCATGGTGAGAGCTTGTCAAGCAAAAAATACACTGTTCCGTCTTGTCCTGTGATGTAACGTGGGGAAGGGAGTGCACTAGTTCAGCAGTCCTGAACTACCGAAACCCTTTTGGACATTTCAGTTTGCCCTACACTCTTGTTATACATATTATCCCAGACGCTTTTGTTATATAGAGTAGGGATCTGGCAATAGGTTTATTAGTATAGGCCATTTTGTTTTGACACAACCCCACTAGGTCAGCGTTTTCTTTACTTTGATGGCTGTAGCTTGCTCCCATCTTAGATTTAAGTTTAGATTAGGCGTTTTTCTCACCCATATCCTGTTCAATAAACACCCTTGGATTGTACTCCTTGTGTCCGTCGTACTTCTGATATCCATCCTTACTTACACAGGATGTAAGCAAAGAACCAGTCATCACTGGTAAACTGAGGAGGTGGAACTGATGTGCTACAAGGAGGAGCATGCTAACAGGGAAGGGGCTGTCAAAGGTTATTTATAGCAAGGGCATAGATACAGTGGAACTGAAGATACCAAACATGACTATTGGAATGGGGTTCAGTCTGCCCCTTTGCAGAATTGGGTTTGTTACTATTGTGTCTTAAGTCTGGATGAGAGAGAAGAAACCCCGACATTAACATCACCTTGCATTTCTTTGTGCAATATGATGAAGCGATCAACCCTGCTCTAAAGGGTATTGGACAACTCACAATGCTGGCAAATGAGGGGATGAACAGCATAGTGATTTATTTATGTAAGGAACAAGTTACTTATCTGCAACTCTGTTCTCCAGCATGGGTCTTACATGCTTTGAATATTCCCTGTCATCAGGCTGGGACCCTTCAGTAAAATAAAGCAGTTTAGCTTTAAGCTACAAACTGCATTGACACTTGTATAGCCTATTGCTGTCATTTTGGGTCATACTGCCCCAGCCAATGACACTGGTCCTCATTAGCTCCACCCCGGGTGGCCATCTTCAGATTTGGTCGCGCACATTAAGTGACAGTAGGACCCAAGTAGAGCCATAGATCGGAAGGTTTGCAGGTGAATCCATGTAAGACCCATGCTGGAGAACAAGAGGAACAGGAAACTTGTTTATTATTATGGTATTTATTGAGCGCTGACCTAGCTTCGAGAAGCAACGGAGCCCTTTACTGGGGTATACCACAATACAGATTCATAATGGAGCGCTTTCAGTGGCAACAAAAAACAGATAGACAGTGGGGGACAGGATTCAAAGGGGCACATAGGAGGGGCATATCTGTGGCGGGATGAGAGGGACAGAAATGTCTAGCGAGTTAGGTGGCGTGAGGTGCAACATGATGGCCTAGTTGTTGAGAAGGGACTCCTTAAAGAGGTGGGTCTGGAGTTCTTTTCTGAATTGTAGACGCGTGGGTGTGAGTATGATGCAGATGGGGAGGTGGTTCCAAATTCTTAGGGCATAGGCAGAGAAGGCTCGTTTTCTGGTCCTTTCCTTTTTGCAACAGCAGATTTCAAGTCTGCATGTGTCCTGGTTTCTGGTGGCGTACTGTTCACCGGAGATGCTCAGTTTCTCCGCAAGGTAGCTGGGTGACTTTAGGGCGACTGCCTTATAGATGATGCAGTAAGACTTGCAGGTGATTTGTGCGTGCAGTAAGCCAGTGAAGGTCGATGTGGGCCGGCGTGATGTGGTTTTATCTGCGCAGACCCTTGATGAGGCTTACGACCGCGTGTAGGACACTTCTCAGGGGCACAAGGGAGGATGACGGGAGGCCTTCGAGGAGTGCTTTGCCCCCATTCAGGTGGGATAGGACCAGTGCTTGAACAGTGGATCTAAAGCTGTCTGGGGGAGGAAGGGCTTGAATTTACACAGGAGGGAGGCCCAATACCAAGCGGTCTGAGTTTTCTTAGATATGTGTGTCTTAAGGAGAGGTGTATGTCGATGTGGCACCTGAAGGACTCGGGGACAGAAGGTGAACTCGGGTGTTAAGCCCTCAGAGTTCATGGTTGATCTCCAGGTCTGTATGTCTGGGTGTTCAATGATGTTGGTGAGGAGTAGGAATTCAGTCTTGTAGGGGTTTAGCTTCAAGTATGCACTGGATATCCAAGACTGATCAGCGAGAGGCAGGTTTTGAGCCTATGGATGTCCTTGAGTCGATCTTGAGGTATAGCTGTGTGTCTTCGTATTGGTGGATGTGGATGTTGTGTGTGGCTAGGAGGGCTACAAGGGTCTCGATATATAGATTGAAGGTCACTGGGCAGAGGATGGAACCCTGCGGGACTCCATAGGTGACTGTCAGGCTGAGTCTTGAAGAATACGTCTGCAGTAGCTGCTGAACTCAGACAGGCCCCCCTACAGTGTGATGCACTCAGCTACTAGAAAATAACAGCTGATCACGGAAAATCCCCGGGGAAAAGGGTAAGTGGATCAAATTAAAAAAATAGATTGCTTCTGGCTACTACTCGGAAATCTGCAGAGGTGAAGGAGAGAAAATGCCTTATCAACATACTTCTTTCAATTTCCCAATATTCTCCTGAATTCATTAAACTACATACATTTAAATACCTTGGTCTCCTCTTCAATCTGCCTAGAGGGAATATTTAATTGTGACTTTGTATGGCAAACATTCCTGATTGTGAGGATCTCCTCTAACCAGGAAAAAAGGTGTGAATGTCTGCCCCAAAAGAGTTTAATTCTTTTTGCCTGTTCCGGATCTTCTTGTGCCTTAACATTAGATAACCCAAAACTTCAGTTCAAACTTTTAACTATTGAAATCTCTGCTCTGCTTTCTGCTTGAAGATAGAGAAAGAAGTATTCTTAAATGTGATGCACACTCCTGTATTTTAAAAACCACACTCAACAAAGCACTCTCAAATCCAGCTAAACGCGTCTTATTTTTCCTGCAGACGCGCGCTGCAAACATTCTGTCTCCTAAAATGGTTGCTGAGTACCGTCTCTGCACTACCCAAGCTCACCTTGTCTCCAATAAATGAACTCCCTGTTGCTTCGCTGCACACGCAAGGTATAACCTCTTTTTGCCCCCAGGGAAAGTGAGGTCTGCGCCCTTCGGGAAACTATGCACTGCAAAATTACCCACCCGACACTTGTAACATAAGCATAGAATGTTCTATGTTACTTGCGCATCAAGAAAGCTTTCTTTATGAGGAAGCAGCGGCGCAACCTCGTTCCTTGGCAACGGAACGTAGCACGCATAGCAGCTTTCCTCTAAAATGTCTGGTCATATAACTCGAACGGATTAACTAAAAAAACGAAGCTTGCATTAACTAAAACATGCATGAGCAACTAACAACAATTCTTTTTCGTTAACTTTAAATGTAGAATCTGCTTTTCAATACAAAAGATATAGTCCTTTTCACAAAAAAGAAAACATTACTTCAACTGAATTTGACCTCAATGAAAAACTATGAATAAAGTCTTTTCCCTTAGCTTGGGCAGGAAATGTAGCAGACTTTATCTGCAGCCTGCTTCTCTCTTTTTCTTCTTAAACTCAGTTTCAATTCTTCTTACGTCTGCCCTAGAAGGATTGAGCCCAGTTTCCTGGAGCTCCTGACTTCCAGACCTTCTCAGCTGGGCTGTTGACAGTGAAAGGCAGTTTAGAATGTCTACCTACTGCCATTAAACTCTCCCTAACCAATCAGGGTGCCAGGCGAGAACCACCATCTTGGCTTGGGAAACTGTCCACACACTGAATTGATTTAGGTAAGGCCCAACTATCCAAAACAAACATGAAAATAAATAGAATAAAATATACAAGCCTGCACCTTACTAATGATAGAGGAATAGAGAAACCAGACAGTCCATCCTCCCTAAAGCCCTGTCTCAGGGCTAAGCTTCCAAGTATGTATTCTGTGGAATCAAGCAACCAAATGGGGTGCATGCACATCGGAGGCGTCCTCCCATGTATGCTCTTCCAGCCCATAACCCTTCCAGTCTACCAAATATTGAAACCTTCCCCTTACCTTCCTGGAATCGAGAATTCCCTTGACCTCAAATTCCTCAATCGACTCCTCCAAAAGAATAGGAGTGGGGGACATAGCTAACCTGGTTCCCTTGCAAAAAGGTTTTAAGAGACTCGCATGAAAGATTGGATACACTTTGAGACTAGCGGGCAACTTCAGCTTGACAGCAACTGGGTTAAATACCCTTTATACCTCACAAAAGGGGTGACAAATGAAGGACTGAATTTACTTCTTCCTTTAATCCTCAAATGTCTAGTTGAAAGCCAAACTAAATCCCCCCACTCTGTACTCAGGACCCGACTTCCTTCTTGCATCAGTAAACTTCTTGTATCTAGCCTTATTTCCTAACAAAACCTTTTGTGCTCTTTCCAAATTTGACTTCATATCCTGTAGCCAGTCTTCAACTGCTGGATTACTGTAACGCTCACCTGGTTCCCACGGAGGCGCGGCGTCGAAGGCGCAGAACTCTGAAGATGGACAGGAAGGGCCCCTCTATTCTGGCTTCCCTGGCTCGTTGGATACCCTCCTGTGCGTGAAAAGGGAGTATTACCAACTGTGGAACAATGCTCAAGCCTCCCACTCCCTTCCAACCCTCCACGGTACCTCCTCCACGATTCCCCGTGAAGCCTCACCTTAGGGTTTGGAAGGATGAGCTCTCCATCCTGCTTCTGATGCAGGGGCGCGTTGAAACCCAGTTACTTCACTGGATTGAGGAGAGTTCAGGTAAGCTTGACTGTTCAGGTAAGGCGCTGTAAAAGTTCTGTTCAAAAGTTCAAGCTTAATAATAATGATGTTCGTTGTCTAATTGCAGCAAGCGCTAATGCTTATGTCTTTTTCCCCTTAGGGGCCGGGGTTCGGAGTGCCGGAGATATGGCGCCGACCCGAAGTGAAACAGTTCTGGATGAGCGCTCAGGTAATGTCTTTGCATTCGCTCATTCAATGTCTTTGTCTTTTTTCCCCATAGGGGCCGGGGTCCGGAGATGCCAGGAAGCGGCAGGACCCGAAATGCAGTGGGAATAATCCAACAGGTAAGACTTAAAAGGAAACTGAGCTTTCCTTATTCCTTTTCTCCCTCTCACCTTTGTTCTTGTCTTTTTTCCTCTAGGCGCCGGGGCGTAGCTGAATCCGGAAGATCGCTGCTGAAGATGGAAGCACCTTGCAAAGGTGAGTAAAATGCAGCGCTGCAGCGATCGAAACGAAATGCCTTTAAAATGATGTCTTCCTTTTCAGGGCCATTGGAGAAATGACTCCGGGATGCAGATTTAGCAGGTAAGGGCTTTTCTTCTCCTATTCTCTTCCTTTCTCCCCTTGCAGGTGTTCCAGGGTGCTGGCAGGCGTGGCTGAAGTCAGGATGCAGGAGCTGACACGGTGAGTGTCCAGCTGTTAGGTGCAGAACAACGCGAAGCATGTGTGGCTGTTCGGGTGGGGTTTAAATAGCCTTGGAAGAAGTTCCTGGTATGTATCCTTCCACCAATCAGGTATGTATCCTTCCCCGACCACACCCGGGTGGTGAAGTAGTCCTACAGGTTAAGTAGTCCCATTCAGACCTCAAGAGGGCCTGGATGAAGCAGCAAGGTCTGCATCAGGTAAGTGTGCACCCAAGCACTTAAACACATACCCTCTTCTATGAGCCTGGCGCCTAAGGCGCCAGGACTGGGGTCCGCTATGAGCCTGGCGCCTAAGGCGCCAGGACTGAGTCCGAAGGGCCCCGACTTGGGCCCGCTGAGACTTCCCTGGGGAAAATGATGTCTGCCTCTGGGGTTGCTGGGCCCGGCCTGGCTCCTTAGAGGTAGGCATCATGACAATTACCAGATTCACTATCCACTTCGAACACTCAGGAAACGAGGAGGGAAAACTCTCCCCAAATAGAAAAGGGCCACGGATTAAGCATCCTTACAATAATTATCATAAGCAAACTCTGCCAACCAGATTAAATCCACCAAATCATCACCTGTTTGAAGATAACATCCAAGTTATTTCTCCAATTCCTGATAGACCCTCTCTACCTTCCCATTAATCTCGGGATAACTGGAAGTTAAACTAACCTCCATCTCCAACTCCCTACAAAAAGCTCTCCAGAAGTTACAAATTGAGAACCTCTATCAGAAATTACCTAACTAGGCAAATCATGTAAATGGACAAATGCCTTTAAAGAATTATGAGTCAGACTTTCTGCAGTAACCTCCCTTAATCCGAATGAAACAGGCATCTTTGGGAAGAAGATCCACCACAACCAGGATGGACTAACAGCCTTGATCCCGTGGAAGGTCGGTAATACAATCCATGGAAATGGTATGCCAGGAACGTGGTGGAAAGTGTCTCGCCGAAATGTCTCCCACCAAAACTCTTTTCACCAAAGCCAGAACTCTCTGGAGACCAGGATGTCCAGACAGAACTGACTCATGACAATCCTTCAGGATTCATTCACGAAGCTCAACTGTAGGTAAATAAAGCTTTTCATCCAGGAATGTAAGCCATTCCTTATTCTTCGGGCCGGATCCTGACGTACCCATTCTAGTCATACCTTTCTGGACTTCCTCTGAAAATTCACTTGCCCCCTGTATCCAGCGAGGACGAAACATTCTGAAACAATTAAAGGCAGAGGTTTTCAAGCCAACTTGGATTCACAACCAGGGAACTGGCGAGACAAAGCATCAGTTTCCCATGTCCCCTTCCTGGTTTAAAAGTAACGATGAAATCGTAGTCAGCAAAGAACAGAGACCACCTGAGCTGACGCAGAGTTAGGGTCTCAGCAGATTTGAGAAACAACAAGTTCTGATGGTCTGTCAACACAGTAACCATATGTCTAGCTCATTTAAGTTGATGCCACCACTCCTCAAATGCAGATTGCTAGAGGTTTTGGTCAATAATTGTGTAATTCTTTTACGTCGGTGTGAATTTTTGGGAAAAGTAAGCCAATGGATGTAAGTGAGCAGTGACTTCATGTCTCTGAAAAAGAACCACCCCCATTGCCAGATTAGAAGCATCTGCCTCTACAAAGAAAGGTTTTGAAGGGTCCGGATGAATCAGAATCGGACTGGAGATTAAACGATTTTTTAATGACTGAAAAGCCCCTTCGGCCACAGGACCCCAAACAAACCTCAGCCTTTTTTGGGTGTAATTAGTTGTGAAAAACCCTAGATAAACCTGTAAAAATTGGAAAAACCAAGAAAACTTTGCACCTCCTTAACTTTAGTAGGTGGTGGCCAGTCCCAAACAGCTTGTAGCTTTCGAGGTTTCATTTCCAAGCACTTAAGAGAAATAATAAACCTTAAAAACTCCACTGAGTCCATATGAAACTGGCTTTTCCCAAGTTTGGCGAACAGGTGATTTTCTCAAAGCTTCTGAAGCACCAACCGTACACGGAACTGATGTTTGACCAAATCTTGAGAGAAAATAAGTATAAGTATATCAATGTATACAATGACAAATACATCCAAATACTCGAGAAGCACCTCAGCAATAAAAAATTGGAAAGCCGCCGGGGCATTACCTAGACAGAAAGGCATCACCTGGTACTCCTACAATCCAAATCTGGCCTTGAAGGCCGTCTTCCACTCGTCCCCCCTCCAGTACCCATACCAGATGATGGGCACCACGAAGATCAAGTTTGGAAAAAAACAGTTGTTCCATGGATCTGATTCCACAATTCTGAGATTAAAGGGAGAGGATACCGGTTCTTGACTTGTCACCCTGTTAACTACTCTATAATCGATGCAGGTTCTGAGAGTACCATCAGGTTTGGGAACAAAAAACAAAGGGGATGCTGCAGGTGACTGAGAATGGCGAATAAAATATACTCCTTCAAACATTAGTTTTCCTTTTCCATTAGTGCATACACCCTACTAATGGGCAAAATACCCCCCAGTTCCAATTCAATCATACAATCAAAAGGCCTATAAGAAGGTAATTTACTTGCAAACCTTTTGTAAAAAATGACCCAAAAATCCGGATAACACTCCTGCAATTTCCCCATGCAATTCCCCCAAAACTGCTCCAATAGAGTGACACAATGCCCCTTCTTCTGCCAAGAAAAAATATACCGACCCCACCAATTCTAAGGGAGAAATTAGGACCATGAAAACAGTGTTCCAAACAAAATCCGGGCTGTAACTCAACCACCCGCCTACTCCAGTCAATCCCAGGATTGTGCAATGTAAGACAGGGCATGCCCAGAATTATTTTCATTTGCAG